>NW_017728951.1:51307786-51338017 GCF_001723895.1 Crocodylus porosus
CGGACTAGATGATCTGCTCAGGCCCCTTCCGACCCTAGAAACTATGAAACTATAAAATAGCAGTTGTCCAACTACTCCTAGAAAGGAGGATTATATTAGGAATTATCCTTGTCTTTTTAATAAGTTGAACATTTATCACTCAAAGTACATTGCAAAATTATAGAAATTAAGATGACTATATGAGTTCCTATACACTTGCAGAGAGATTGCTCTGATGTGCTGTAATTACAATACATCAGAGCAGAATCATTTAATCGAGTCAGCTGGAGTATGGTAATTACCATGCTCCAGCAGACTTCAGCACCACTTGTATCAGCATCCCTGTGCTGAAAAATGGCAGGAGGGGTGTTTTAACTAAAGCTTATTTTTCAGCATGGGGACACTGATACATGTGACATTCTGGGCATTTTAATTTTTAGTAATGGCTCTTGAAGCCACTTTAATTAACATGCCCTCCTTTCCCCCTGTCCCTTTAGAGCACATCTATAAATGAATGGAAATCTTTTTCATAAACTATTTTTTCCCTAAACAATGATTTGTAAAAACTATTCTGATTTTTTTTTTTAATGTGAATTGGAACTGGAAACAAACTCCTCCTCCTTTGAGATCCGATACATAATCCAAGACAGAATTGCAGAAAGTGAAATTAGATTTTCAAGCAACCAGGAATAAATTACTGTTAGTTAAAAAAAAAAAAAAAGGTGGGGCGGGTGTAGAGAGGTGATGTGCATTTCTGATTCCGCTGAAGTTGTTGGGGCTCTCAATGCCTTTCTAAAGTAGGCCTATAGGTTTAAGTGCCTTAAAGATGTATTATAAGAGCTTTCAGGTAGAACTGTAAAAACTGAATTTTCTTCAAGTCATCATGACTGCTGACTATTGCACAGTTCTGGCACTATCCTCACAATAGATCTCTTTAAGCTTTGACACAGTTCAACACAGCTATCATGTTTTACAAGGATAGGTTTGATATTCAGTGAGTCACAGGTTCAAAAGCCCTGTGCCACTGCCTTTGAAAGTGCTTGGCTACCCATGAGCTTGACAGGATTTCAGTGATACAATTGGCCAGGAATATCTGGCAACTAGTACAGCTCTATTTTTAACTAGATTTATTGCAATAAATTAAAATTACCCTTTCTCTTTCCCCTCAAAATTCTATGTGCTGCAATTAATATTATTACAGTTTTCTAACTTGCTGTTTGTCCTAATCACGTTTTTAAAAGACTCCATAAAAGGTAGTGGGGGAACAGATTAGTGTGAGGAATGTACAAAGTGCATACTTTTCAATTAGTTTGTGAAAAATGTAGACTTACCAAGATGTACATCATGCTTTAATTGATGATGTTCTATTAGAATGTAGAATATAAAACTTTCTATAACATACAGATATTTTTAGATGCTATCCAGGCTACCCTTGTTCAATGAGTTTCACAAAGGCATGCTGACTCAATGCAGGTTTCATATAGATTTTGGGGTCAGAATGAGACTATATTCACCCTTCATTATCTATTATCATCACCAAAGTCACTTTTAACTGTATCAAGGTTCAAGACACCTATCTTTTGAAAGATGCTTAATGATTTCAGCTCTCAGAAATGTTAGTGAGTAATGAAAGTGTTCAGCAAAACAGATTTGGCCTATTTTTTAATTTATTCATTTGGAAATTTGCCTTATGTATAAAGTTTCAACTGGATGTTTCTGTGTGGATTGTTGAAGTAGATTTGTAGATAAATTACACTGAAAAGCCTGACAATCTGCCAGAGAGGCAGTTAAACATATGCTTAAGTGCTTTGCTGGATTGGAGCCTATACCTAAGAGAAACACCTCATATTAAATGGGACTTAAAATGGTATTTTAAATGCTAAAATATATTTATCATAAACACCTTATTTGTTACATACTTCAATACATAAAGCAGTACCCAATTTCATTAGCTAGGTTATTACTTATAATAGCATTGAGATTTTGTGATAATTCAGTTGGCAAGCTCTCTATTTGAATAACATATTGTATGGTAGGTTGCATGGTTAAAACAAGTTTATTCTAAATAAAATGGAAGGCAGTTTAGATATATCATGCATTCATTACTTACATGAGTAGCATCACTGACATAAATTGTACTCCTTGTCGCAGCAAGGAACAGCAGTCAAAACAGCTTCACATTTTATCAGAACACAGTGGGCTTTTTTACTTATTGATCTCAATGTGTCAGTAAGAGAGAAACAGTTATGATATGGACTGGGCAAATGGACTTGTAGTAGCACACATATAACTGCATTTGGGCACTTACATGTGTAATTTTGTACATTTCAGTATATTAGGACCCCCCGACAGAGAAGGGAAAGAGATCATTCCACCACCTGTAACAATTCTCTAAATCATAGCTAGACTTTTAAAACAAAGTAATTACCATCACCTCATTGTCCTTTGCAGACACTCTAATATTACTACTCTCCCTCAGCAACATCCCTTATTCATTATAAAAGTTTCAATTGATCTTCCCCTTACACAAACTTGTGAGTTGAAGGGCTCATATAATGTCATAACTCATGGATGGTACAGTTAATATAGCCCAAATTATACCATACAAATACCTGTGGTAGTGTCATTAGTATAGACAAGGCAGATAGAAAGCATCCCAAGGCAAATCTATTCTTTATTTAGGCAAAAGTGGGGGAGGGGATATAAAATATGACAGGCAATATGCTATATGGTTTATCTTTAAAGGAAACATACTTCCAAATACAGCAGTTTGCCTTTATGACTAGTAGAAAATGCCGACTTCTTTGTTGCCCTTCAACTGCTATAGTCTGGAGAAAATCTATTGTGTATTGGAGCAACTCAACTATTACTGAGGAAAAAAATATGTATACAAAATTACTGCAATAATGAGATGGGAACACAAATTCTAGTGTTAAAAATATTTTAATAAAGCAGAAGTTAATTATCACATATTTAAGGACATCCTTTTACTGTATCCACATGGAATGCCTGATAAATGGTGGGAGACGAAAGGTAACAGTGGTAGTTATGACTCTTTTACAGTCTGTGAGAGCTTGTTAAACAAAGAAAATAATAAAGTTAGTCTACATACCTTAGTTTTTTTCTGGCAGTAGCCTTACTTAATGGCACATATTAAAAATTCCATATTTATTCAATCCATTATTGTATGTCTCTCATTTTCATAGTCATAATTTTATAACTTAATATCTGTCCTAGATAAGACAGTTATTTTAGCCCAAATTCAGAAAACAACATTGGTACATGCTTAGCTTTTAAACATATTTCAAAATGCTATTGATTTCAATGGGATTTACGCATGTCCTTATAAGCAATGTCAGTACAAAAATATTCCTGAATTGAACATCTTACGTGTAAGATGAAAGAATTGTTTTGATGGGTTTCATATACTATCTCAGAAGACTGGTTGGAAATAGGTGTCGCACTTGTAATGGGGAAAAAGCATGGGTATTTATTGAAATAGCCCCACCTGGTCCAATGTGTACATAACATTCAGTCTGTTCCTAGTAAATGAGTAAATATGGAGAACTTTATTGAAGTGGTGAAGTAATAATACAAGTTAAAGTAAAGACCATCAAGAACCTAGTCTTTTGGCAGTAGCATCCTTAAAAAACATAAATATCCTGTATGGATAGAGTTGCTTGGTATAGAGAGCAACAAAATGTTGTGAGTTGGAAAAGCATTTTGCAAATGCCAGTCAAATGTAGGAGACAAGGTTTCCTGCAAATCCTTAAATCTGGTGAAACTTCACACCTCCTAGATGTGGCCAGGAGCTTTGGAATCTCCCTCAGAGAAAGAATACTTGCTCCTCTGATTCCACCTAGTCACCAACATAGTGAATTTTCCATCCTGAGTCTTTCTCATTTCAAGGATTCCTGCTGCATGAATCAAGCTTTGCACTTGTCCGGATCTTGTCTAGAATAGTAGTGATGGGAATGTCAGAATTAAATGCAAGAATTCTTCTCAACACCCATCTTAACTTCAGAGAATAGAAATATTAATATGTGGGCACCTCATAGAAGAATCCAGAGCTTGCACAACAAAGGCTATGTATGCATAAGACTGCTCAGCTTGTGCAGCATAACATTTTCTGAAATACAATAAAGTTCCTCCTTTCCCTCTGGTGTCTGGCTCACTCTTGCTGTGCAAGCTGTGGAGTTTTCTATAAAACACATCAAGGCCCCATTTGTGTATGTTTTTATTTCAATTCTGTCCAGTCAAGGCAGGGCATTGGGAAGAATTCTTGCATATACATTAGGCCTTTCCATCACTATCCTTTTATACAGTCATGTAAAGAATAAACAAGCTACATTTTGAATCTCTATTACTACATCTGCATAGAGCAAGTCCAGCTGTTATGTGTCCAGAAATCCTGATAGAAAATGTGCTCCCTGGAGGGTCCTGTTAGATCTTTGGTAATGTGTAAGTTGCAGTCTTGATTTAGACTAGGAAATAAGAATGGGGGGGGGGGAGTCCAGGGCTGGAGGGGTAAGTATGAACAAAATTGTAATTTCTTGTTTCCATGCTGCCAAGAAATGCCTACATGGTACGCTGATAGAAGCCAGTAAACTGCCTTTCTGAACTCCCTACCTGAGTGCAGAGGAAGTTCAGAAAGGCAAACTGTAGCAAGTCACAATAATGCCACTAAAATTTCCAAGTCTGTAGAACCTGAAGCAATGTCTGTTTTTACAATAATCTCAAAAAGAAATGCCAGCCTTTTAGAACTTAAGAAAAGGCAGCTATTTCTGATTCAATTCATGTAACCTTTTTTCTTTTTGCAAATTGTCTGAAAATGGCTTTTCATATTTGTGAAATTGTTTTTTATTTGAAATTATTAAACTAATATTCTTTAAGAATATATTTAACTTTAAATCAATTTCCAAATCTCTGTTGTGACTTGTTTCAAGAATATATTATTTATCCTTTTTTTCCCAAGAAGACATTCATTCATCTTGGTAATGTTTCTGCTGAGTAATTCACTGATTAAAACTTTTATGAACAGGGAAAGGTCCTGCTACACTTGGACTGTGCAAGTAAATTCTAAGATGGACATGCAAATAGTTCAAGTGCTCCTGAAAGTTCCAATTTCTGCCAATATTTTTGAACCAGCAACTTTATATACCTCAATTGTACCTTATTCCAAATAATATGACCCATTTGAGTCCCAAACTTATAGATGTGCCACACAAATTTGTTGTCCCTACCCTGGCGCTAGTAAAAATTACTAAGTCGTGGAAGAAGAAATGAGGTGACTGTACATAAGCACTTAACCAAATTTATGGCCAGTGTTTTTATTCAGATGACTGACTGAATACTCATGCCATATTGTTCAGTTCTAATCCTGACTATTTTATGTTCCTTCTCTCAATCTTGCTGACACAAACTGGTTTCCTTACATTTTAATAAATACAGCAAGAGTCTGGCTTAAATTTATTCTGAATTCATTAAAGTTAATAACAGGTTTTCTTCAAATAGTTAAATGTCCTTATAGGCTGCTCTGGGGCATGTCTGCAACACTTGCAAGTTCTTGGATGCATGTCTGGCCAGACACCTCTGGTCCTGGCCACTTTTACTGTAGCAGCCCTGGGTCCATGGTATTGGCCCAGTTTGTCCATCTGAGCTGGCTGTAATTGCCTTCACCAGAGCTGGAGCTGGCCTGGCCATGAGCTGTTGCCTGGAAACCCCATTTCCTACTGGTTTGGTAAGCTTCATGTTTTGGGGAAGCCAGCTCAGGGTTAGGAAAAGTCAAGGGGTGTGGAGCTGGGGATGTCCAGGTTGGCCTTCACAAATCTCTGGAACAAATTTTGCCATATTTGAGCTGTTGCAAGTATATGTGCCTGTATTTGTGGATGCACCCATTCATATTGTTTACTTATTATCTCTTGTGTGCAGACATGCTTGTTTATATATGAGAATCAAAGGAATAAAGGAACAAAGGAGATCATTAACCAGTGCCAAGATGTTGCTCTATACAATGCATTCTCTATAGACATCACTGAAAAACTCATGAGATATTTTCCATTTTTCTCTCTTCCCCCCTAAGAAGTCTTTTGTATGTGTGGGCAAAACAGAAGATGGACACAAACACTTTTTTAGAGTGGTGAATATAGATTATGCTTACTGGAATCAGTCTTGTGGCTCATTAATTGTGTAACTACACACTGCACTATGTTATGAGGGCACAGAGTGCATTGTATAGTATGGTTCATGAGTCCCATTTAATTTCCATCAATTCCAATTAAGTTCTTTTTGGGATGAGGCAATTTAAATTTTCAGCTACCAAGAAATCTTATATAATTTCCTCTGAGATCCTCTTGTAGTAATCTATTGTAGTATACACTGAAAAAAGATATACAATGTAGAGTATGTGAATAGAATAGGCAAAAATCTGACTTCATCCACATGCCTATTTGAATCCTCTGACTGCAAGCCTTAAATGCATACTTAACTTGATGAATATGAGCACAGCAAAAATTAAAGAGCTTTTATTTTAAGAATCAACCCCCCATGGTGTGTAGCAGGAAGAAAGGACTGGCCACCTGTGGAAGCACTCCATACTTAATCAACTTTAAAAATATATGTACCCATAGTTAACTATTGAATTCTAGAGGATTGTGGATGATCAACTCCTTGAAAAATTAATCACTGTCCATACAACACCATGAAGAGAAGGAAGATGTCCTGATAATTAAATACCTCCATGAGAACCAGGTCATGTGATTTGGAAATTTTCATCAATTGTTAAAAGAAGGCCTTGTCCATCATTACAACCTTGTAAGGTGGCCTTTAGAAGACGCCCATCATGACATGCTCTTTTGCTCTCCCCTCTGATCTTTATCCAGAGGCTTCCAATAGGCCTACTCTCCACTTCATACTGCAGCACAAAGTGGAAGGTTAGGCATAAGAACAAAGAGGAGAAACATGATAACTTAATTTCATAAACTCCCAAGATCAGCATCAATCAGTATTACAATGGGGTAACCTGAGAATGATGTTTCCCATTGTTTGTTAACTGGTTTCTTTGGCTCCATTGAAATGTCCTCTTTTTCGACCTTAGAAAGGCACTTTTTCATAACCATAAGGGGAGTCCAGAATATTGCAGCTAGATAATCCCTTCACTGTAGAGGGGGACATCATCACCCTGTCTTCTGTCACTTTCAGTGGTTTTGCATTCATTTTAGAATTAATTTCAGAATTGCATTCATCATTTACCCTTGTCATGTATAATAGGGCCATGCAAAACTCCACTGACTGTTTCATTTTGATGCTATTTAGACTCATTTTGGGCTTGAAACAGTGAAATCAAAATGAAACAGAGGGTTTCAAAACAGCCTTGAAACAAAACAAGGGCAGTCGAACCATTTTGAAAGTTTTGAAACGTTTCGAGTTTCAAAGCTGAAGCTGGGCTTGCCTGCAGGAAAACAGAAAATAAGGAGAGGGAAGGGGGAGAGGGAGGAAGGACTACTCTCATATTGACTGTGCAGTTGGTCAGTGACTGTCATCCTTCCCTGTGGTCCCTTCCAGTCCCAGTGCCCTGGTTGAGGGATGGCAAAACAGCATAAAAGACATCATTGTTTGAACTGCCCTGCTGTCTGCCTTGGTGTCAGTTACTGAGCTGTCTGTTCCAGCAGCTCAGCAGCATCAGACAAGAAAAGGTACCAGCACTGATCCTCTGAAGGATTTCTTACTTGCTATCCTAGGCTAGTCTAGCAAGAGGGATTTCAGAATAGTTTGTTGCCTTTTTCTTTCTTCCATATACTTTTATTTTATTTTTGTATTCATTGATTTGTTCTTTTCAATTGTATAATTATATTGTATAGGATTACTATAGAATTTAATTTATCTAGGAAGGCAAATACATTTATATTTTATTTCTATACATTTATACTTTGCAGAATACATACATTATAGAATGTATATATGAAGATATATATATATATGTGTGTGTATATATATATCTATCTTTATCTATATATAGATATATACATAAAATATCTATCTATATCTATATACATGTCTAATTTGTACCACATACAAATTATTACATTTATATAGGAAGAAAGATATATTTAGGTTTTTTATATACATTTATACTTTGCACCACAAACATTATTGAATTTATATAGGAGGAAAGACATATTCTATTCCTCATATTGTTAAACATTTCCACTTTGCAACACACTCATGTACATTATTGAGTTTATATAGCAGAAAGACATGTTCTAATCTATTCTTCATATGTGTTGTTATACATTTCCACTTTGCACCACACGTACATTATTGAATTTATATAGGGAGCATGAATAAACGTATATATTTGTAGAAAAGCAATACATGAAACACACTGTGAAGCATGGTGGAAAGGCAGGTGGTGGCAAGCCTTCAGGGATGGGTGGAAGAGGGGGTAGAGAGAGAGGTGAAAGTCCTCCGCACTCTGAAAAATGGAGATGCAGCCTCTTTTCTTCAACTAGAAAAAAGCGAGGCTTCCACAAACAGGAAGGAGAAGGGAGCAGTGCCAGTGCCTGTGCCTGAGACTGCATCCCCTCCACAAGCACCAGCCATAACACACCACTACGATGACAACAACAAACAGCAGCACTAGCACTAGAATGGCAGCTTCCTGCACCCCCATTTCACTTCCTATGCTGATCCTTCCAGTGCCAGTGGAAGAACTGGATCTGGATTTTGTGCCCTAGCAAGGGAAATTCTGGGGAAGGAGAGAGAATCTTCTGAGTTTGTGCTCAGTACCCCTCAAGTTTCCCCTAGACAGGTCTCCTTCCCCAGGAGGCACATTGGAAGAGGTTGACATAGAGGTTGTGGAAGAAAGCAGTTCAGCTGAGTCCTCTCCTCCTCTTGGTGTGCTTCTGCCTGCTAAGGAGGAGGAAAGTCCAGCAGTATCTAAAAATGCACCCACACCCCAGAAGCGAATGGGTTGTGTGGCCTGGGATCATTTTGAGCTGGCAGATGATCCCACATACGCTATGGCCTGCACTAGCAATCCAAATTCAGCCTGGGGAACCAAAATAAAATGCATGAGCACCACAGGGAAGCTGATGCATCTCTGCAGGCACCACCCCTTTTCCCTTGCTCCTTCTCAGCCTGGGACCAGTGTAAGCATGCCCAAAGGGAAGTCCCCCTCTCGCTCCAAAGACCCCATCCCCTCAAACCAGAGGCAGGCCACCCTGGAACAGTGGGGGAAAGGTGGACAGAAAGTGGGGAATACTGCAAGGGTGAGCGAGATCACCCAGAACATTGGGGACATGCTTGCTGTTGATGGCCAGTACTCCTTATTTGAGCAGCCAGGGTTCAGGCAGCTCATTGTGCTTGTGGCCCTATCCTATCAAGTGTACACATGCACCACTTTCAGCAGGATGGTGGTGCCCTCCCTGTATGAGGCATGCAGGGAGTACTTCAGAGAGGAGCTGCACAAGACAGGTCCACAGGTAGCCTTACAGTTCACCTCTGATATCTGGAGCAGCCAGGGTGGAGATCACATATACTTCTCCCTCACAGAGAACTGGTGCAACCAGTCAAACCATTGGTAGGCTCTCCTTCAAGCTGAAGTGATGGAAGAGTCCCACGTGGCAACTGAGATCATGGGGTCCATGAACTGCTTGGTGCAGGCGTAGCTCACTGGGCAGTGTGAATTCACCCATGGGTTCATGGTCATTGACAATAGGGGCAATATGATCAAGGCCTTCTGTGATGCCAACTTGGTAAGCATCTGCTTTGTGGCACACAAGTTGCACCTCATTGTCAGGGATGCCTTGGAGAGGGACAGGGCTGGTGGTGACGGAGCTTTAGCACCACCAGCAAGCTCATTTCCAAATGCAGTAAGGTGGTAGGCTACTTCCACCAGAGCATCGGGGTGGGGGGGAGCAAAATACAGTGGGACAAACAAACAAAGCTACACATCCACAGCACAAAATCATGCAGGATTTGGTGATTTGGTGGAACTCCATATACCTGATGCTCAAGAGGCTGATGAAGCAACAGAATGTCATCCATGAGATGACCTTGCTCAGGGAAATTGGGACCAGTGGCCCCTTGAACAGATATGAGTGGGATACCATCTCCCAGATCTTGGTGGTCCTGAAGCTTCTCCTTGAGGCCACTGAGACACTCAGCACTACTTATGTCCTCCTTAACCAAGTGATCCCCATAGTGAGGGAAATTCAGAGCCAAATGGAGAGCTTCCAGAGGATCAATATTCCTGGCTGAGGCAAGCTGCTGTCACCAGACATGCAGGCACTGGTGAGGTGGCTGAAGGAAGGCATCAGGAAATGCCTTGATCCCCTGTGGTCCAGTACAGTCCACCATGTGTGACCCAATGGTGAAGAGTAGTGTATGCAGCAACCAACCCTGAATTAGTGGATGGCAGTGCTGGTGAATAGCAAGAGAGCCAGAAGAATGGAGGCAGGGGGATGTTTAAGAGTAGGATCCATCATCCCATGCTAGCATGCCATCCACCAGCCATTCTCCTTCTCCACCACAGGTGGTCCCAATGTGGGCCAAGGCCATGGCCTCCATGGGGGGTGTCCAGAGGCACCAGACCTCACTATCAGGCAGGTAGCGCTCAGGCCTTGGTGGCTACCTATTTAAGGATGTGGAGGTGCTGCTGTGTTACCCCTTGGCCTACTGGGCAAGCCATAGCTAGATGTGGCCAGATCTGGCCACATTTGCCCATGAGCACCTGTCCTGTCCACCGATCAGTGTTCCAAGTGAGTCAGTGTTCAGCATTGCTTGGGATGCAGTGACATCCCACGCACCTGCTTGGATCCTGGTTTGGTGGAGCAGCCACTGTTCCTGAAGGTGATCCTCCTGCTGCTGGCGCTCCCCAAGCTCCACGTGCAGACAGAGTGAATGCCACCCTCCTTACTCCATCCACACCTATTTCCTTTTTTCATTTGTTAGCAGAAATTTAATGCCCTGCTTTCAGAGCTGGAGGGGGCATTCACTGCATTACCAGTGATCAGGGGAAGAACATGTCCCTGCTGAGCTCCCGTACCAGGATGGACCTGGTGGTATGAGCTGGGGCTATAGGGAAAGAGGAGACCCCAGATCCTAGGAATGACCACTAAAACTGCACTCTGCCAGGGTCAGGGAGGCCTGGTGGGACTGCTGGTGGCACAGCAGCCCTGTAAATGCCAGGATCTATGATCCCCCTGGTGAAAGGTGGGTAGGAGGCACCATAACCACCAGCTACCATATGCATGCACAGAGTCCTGGCTGGGGAAAGCCCAAACCTGTCATATCTGAGGCTTGCTGGTTGCAGTGGAGTTGCGAGGCTCCAGATGAGCTCAGCTTAGCTGCTTGGGGTGCCAGCTTTTGAGCTGAAAACTCCCTGTCAGTGTAACAGGAAACCCTAGCCCTGTTACCAGGAGACAGGCTGGTCCCTTTAAAATCCAGAACATTCCAGGCATGGCTGGCCTATTGAGTAGGAGTTAAGAATGGAGCCCTGCAAGCTGGTCAGGTGACAGACAGGGGAAGGCCAGAACCATATAAACTGCAAGCGGAGAAGGCCGGAGAGGCACCAGAGAAGGGGACTCCTGATGACTATGGTGCAGCTGCAGCAGCCTCTTTGGGAAGAATATGCCACACTGTGAGACAGAAGCATTATCACATAAAGTAAGTGCACACTTTGCCTCTCTTATTTCTTTATTATTTTCATTATATGACCATAGGAGCCTATGGTTTACATTTGATGTTAAAAATGGTGGTGGTTTGTAGCTGAGGTTATAGGGGTAAAGGAAGCCTCATTAGTGCCAAGGGGTGCTGTGATATAGGGATCAAGAAGCCCTGCTGCACTAGGGCCATGAGCCCAAAGTCACTTGAAGAGGAGATAGGAGCCTTGAAGCCATGTCCTAGTGGGTGGACTTAGGTGAAAGGCCCTAAGTACAGAACGAGGGGGCAAAACCAAAGGGGGATGAGGCCCCAACAGACTGGCGCCACAGAGGCACACAATATAGAAGGGCCAGTAGGCCTGGTGTTGTGGAGAGCATAAAGTGGAGGACCTTGAACCCGAATAAGTTAGAGAGCTACGGCCTCAGAGTCAAGCCTCTATTAGTGGGTTTTGACTGACAGGCCTAGCTAGGGAGAGAGTGGGTAAGCCTCCAGCAGCTGAGACTCCATCATAAAGAGAAATGTATAAAATCATCTGTGAGGCACAAGGCATATCAAAGGGGAGGTGGGAGCATGCATGTTTGCCCTTAAAGCAACACCTCATTATCCTATGGGTGGTGATCCTGTTGCCTGTCTGGGAACCTGTGGGTCAGCCTCTCTTTTTTAGAATCAAGTAACATCAAGTTGTGGCAAGAGAGTAAGGGGGGGAGGGTGGGGGGGCAAAGCTGATCCCCAGAGAAGAAAAATCCAGCAAGACTTCACAGGGTCACACTTTTAAAAAATGCAGCTGAAGACAGCCTCCTGTCAGTCAGGCTGAGTAAACACTTGCAGTTGGTGAAGCTGTGTGCTGTTCCTGGAAGGAAGGAATAGTATAGAAGCCATAGGTTGGCATGAAAGCCAGACAGTGAAAATGGAAATAGAGGTGTCAGGAGGTGAGGGAGTGGGCTGGGGGCAGGGGGATGTAGCAGCACAGGTAAAAGTGCAGAGATTCAGCTGTCCAGCAGGTTGTAATGTGTTAAATTCCACTATGTTGCATCCATGAGTTTCTGTATCTATGAGGCTGATGAAGTAAAGCTCATAGACCCAGCTGTGAAATGTGGTTTGTAAATTCCCTCTCAAATTCAGGCCTGAGAGACTGGAGACAGAGTGTGTGGGTTTTTTTTGTGCAAAATGTGCCCCATAGGTAGTTGGGTATTTTTGTCTCTGATGCATTCTGGTGTGCAGTTTGTGGGTGTACAGGAGATTGTTTGGCAAGTTTTGTGTTTTAAGCTGTAGGAAGTTGGCTTCAGTTCTGGTGATGAGGTTAGGTTAGCAAGGTTCAGTGCTTGTTTGAATTTACAAAACACTTTTCAGAGCTGGGCATATCAACTTCACTTCATCAGCCTCCTAGGTACAGAAACTCATGGACTCTCTATAAACACACTACAACCTGCCAGACATCTGACTCCCCAGGTACCTCTGCACTTTTACCTGCACTGCTTCATCCCCCTTGTCACACCCCTTCACCTGGCTTCTTTACTTTCCCTTCTATCCAGAAACAGCACATACACACACACACACTGCAGGTGTTCCTACCGTGTTGTGTAGATGCCCCAGCGCCACTGAGGGTGCACCTTAACATAGGCACAGTCATCCATATCACAAGTTTGGCCTGTCAGCAGCCTGAGGTGCAGCTTCCCAGAATCTCCTATACCTGTCTCCTTGAAACTTGGCAAGCTTTGTGGCCTCAGAAGGGGCTACCCTCCCTGTAAGTTTCATTTGAATCAGGCAAGAAATGTTAGAGTTATAGGCAGGTTTGTACTTCCCCATTATAGCCTATGGGGGAAATGTCAAAACAGGATTGCAACAGCGAATCAGTTTTGATTAAAAGAAACAGAACAGTGGTTTCTAAATGAAACAAAGCTCAAAACAAAACACTGTTTCACTGAAATGTTGAAACTGAAGTTGAAATGTAATGGTGTCATTTCACACAGCCCTAATGTATAACACTGACTCTCTGACCTCATACTCATATTAGTTCATCAAAACTCTCTTCTCTCCAGTCTTTCCTTCTTTCCATTGCTTTTTATATGTGAGGGTCACATGTTTGTAACACAGAATTTGTATCTTGCTTTATCATTACCTTAAATAGTTGCCTCAGTTTGCATCTTACTAGAAAACAGTCTTTTATTCTGCATTTCCTTTGTCTCCTGTATCATTTTATGGTTGTAAAGTGTTTGTGATTTCTCTGTAATGACCTGTACAAATAACATGCATTATGCTCAGTTTCCTCAGTGTATTTCTCCCTACTCTTTGGCCGTCTCTTCCAGAATAAAATAAAGAAAAAATAATAGGGAGATGGGGGATATATGTTACCTTTAATCCTACTCGATGCTTTACACAATAGACAATGTTCACATCCTAGTCAAGCTGTAGGATTCCAAATATTAAAAAAATGTTTCTTATCTTTCCTGTCCCAGATTCCCCACAAACATGTGTATGTAGATTTTAGCATTCTTGTTTTTCACCAATTGTCAACAGAGTATACAGATAATATACTTAAGCAGTGAATCTCTCACTGACAACTTGCACTGGCTTCAGAAACAATTCTTTTTGTCTTTGTTCATAAGCCATGAAAGCTTTTCTGCCTTTCCGTGATGTCCTCATCATAATTTTCTCATTCAATTCTTCTTTTTTCTGAGTCTTCAGTTGTGACAAACTGCAAGGAAAATTCTTCTCTCTCTCATGTCAGGTACAAAATATCTCAGATTGTGTCTGTCTAAAATATTTCAATCTGATTAGATCTCTTTTAATGTCTAAAAAAGGCTAATAAGATTGCTAGTGGAAATATTAAGCATATCATATCAGCAATAAAGGGAAAATACCATACTCTTCACCCATAGTTTTAAATCCTCCTTAGACTTGTAAATATTTCAAAAAAATGAATGCATGTTGGTGTGTACAAAAAAACTTCTAGGGATGCATGTGTACCATCAGGAAGATTCTTTGAAGCCTAAATGATAGAAGACATATATGCAATATACAGCATCAAACTGTGTCTATAATCCCAAATCTTGTTCCCTACTCATCAAATAATGGTTAGCTATACTCTCATTTTCACTAATCAGACTGGCAATTTAATTTATCTGTTATAGATTCAAATTCCATTTTATAGTTCTAGTAAGATTATTTCACTTCAGCAAGGGTTTTGATATGGTCTCCTACAGTATTCTTGCAAGCAAACAAAGGAAGTATGGGTTGGATGAATGGACTCTAAGGTGTATAGAAAACTGGCTGGATCATCAGCTCAAAGGGTAATAATCAATGGTTCAATGTCTAGTTAGCATCCAGCATCAAATGAAGTTCCCAAGAGGTTGGTCCTAGAGCCAGTTTTGTTTAGTATCTTCATTGATGGCCTGGAAGATGGCATAGAATGCACCCTCAGCAAGTTTGATATCATTTGCAATCTGTGAAGAGTAGTATAACATGCTGGAGGGTAGGGTTAGGACTCAGAGAGACCTTGACAAATTGGAGCACTGAACCAAAAGAAATCTCATGAGGTTCAATACTGACAAGTGCAAAATCCTTCACTTAGGATGGAACAATCCTATACACCAGTACAGGCTGGAGGCAGACTGGCAAAGCAGCAGCTCTGCAGAGAAGGATCTGGTGGTTACAGTCAACAATAAGCTGAATAACCCAACAGTGTGCCACTGTTGCAAAGAAAGCTAATGGCATACTGGGCTCCACTGGTAGGAGTATCGCCAGCAGATCAAGAGAAGTGATTATTCCCCTCTATTCTGTGCTGGTGAGGCCATATCTTGATTACTGTTTTGAGCCCTCCCACTACAGAAAGGATGTGACAAATTGGAGAGAGTCCAGTGGAGGGTAACTAACATGTTTAGGGGGATGAGGCACATAACCTGAGGAGAAGCTGAGAGAACTTGTCTTATTTAGTCTAGAGAAGAGGAGACTGAGGGGGGATTTAACAGCAGCTTTCAGCTACCTGAAAGGTAATGACAAAGAGGATGGAGCTAGATTGTTCTCAGTGATGGCAGATGACAGAACAAGGAGCAATGTTTTTAAGTTGAAGCATGGGAAGTTTAGGTTGGATATTAAGAAGAACTTTTTCACTGGGAGGGTAGCAAAACACTTCAACAGGCTACTCAGGGACACTGGGGAATCTCCATCTTGGAGGTTTTTAAGACCCGGCTAGACAAAGTCTTGCCAGGGATGATCTATTTTGGGATGGTCTTGCTTTGAGCGAGGGGTTGGACTAGAGGACCTCCTGAAGTCCCTTCCAACCCTAATTTTCTGTGATTTGATGATTCTATTTCCTGAGTGTGACGGGGCATTGGTCATACCCTGTCACAACAGGACAAAATTTAGATGGACTGCTGTGGGGAAGAGGGCACCTTACCTGTATGCTTGAGGGAAGACAATAAAGCAATGCAACAAATAAATCTAGCTTTATTAACTCCCACTGGATCCATGATGGGAGCTCATGCTGACAGGGAGCCACCTTGATAGGTTCTGGGAGCTGGCCTAGAAGTTAGAAGACCGAGTGTTAGGTGGGTTATATCCCCAGAGAGGCGATGCCAGCAGGAGCAGGTGCTCATGCTGCCACACAGAAGTGTGATGATTTTCCTGGCCCCAGTTGGGGAGCCAACAGGACTTGAAGGAAAGAAAGGAGGGTGCACCCACCTCACTTTGAAAATCTGTTTGTGCACCACCTTGGCATGAGCACGTGGTGATGGACACACAGAGGCTTTGTGTAACCTCTGGTAGGGTCCTCGATCACCCTGGGGAGTACCCCAGAACTCTCCTGCCATGACTTTGGATGTAACTTCAGTGGTGGGGTCTCACACTGGAGGTCCCTTGAGATCAGTTAGTCCTCCCAAAGGATATTTACGGGGCTCCACTTCACCTACACCCCTTTGATACACCAGCCTGCAATGGGTCACCTGATGTCATAGCTTGGCTTCCAGTCTTGATGGTCTTTGAGCTTTCTCAGGTATCAGGTCATATTTTCACCTTACTGATGGGCTTTTGTGTCCATTGGATGTTCACTTTTCCTGTGGGTTCTTCCCTTCTGTTTGGTGCTGGTTACCGATTGATTCCCGTGAACAGCCCTCATGGCTCCTTATGTCACCCAGATCTCACGGCTCAAAGTTATTGCCCACAGTACAAAATAAAAAAAACAAATGCAAGGCCACTCAGTGTTATACTCAAGAAGAAAGAAAAAGGTAGGACAGAAAGAAAAGGCAAGTAGGTGGGGAAAAAGGAAGATCAAGAAGAACAGTCTCTCTTCTCTCCCTGCTCTGTAGCCTGTGCCTGGCCACGTCCCTCAATGATGCTCCCCTCTCAGCCTCTGGCGGGAGCTCCCTCTGCTACTCTCCCAATCGGTCCCCCTCCTATCATCTAGTGCTGCTAGTGCCCGGAGTGTGGAACCACTTTGCCTGTGAAGCTTCCGTCACTTGTTTCAGGACAGCGTCTCCACCAGCACTCTGAAGCTGCCTGTAACCGGCATGCAGGCTGTGGGCAGCCACTGCTCCCTGAATAATTCCTCCCTGTTTGGAACTTTGCTTGCTGGCATTGCCTGCCACCAGAGTGGAGAACCCCTGCAGGCTTTGCTGTATCTCCCACTATCCCTGTCTCCCTGCTAGTGCTGGCTTTTAACTCAGCTGGCCAGCATACATCCCTGATGCCATCCACCAGCTTCAGTTGTATATGAGCACAGCTGACAAACCATGTGGGCTTTTTCCCCTCAATGCTATTCTGTTGGCATCTGGTAACCTAAAATAGGTATTTTTTGATTTTGGGGTCTCTCCTCTGGGACTGTGTTGCCCCTATGCTTGTACCCCTGGGACAGAGGATGGCAAGACTTACTTGAAGGTAAGAACCAGTGTGGGAGAACTGCATGAGGCATAAACAAGAAACTAGTCCAGTGAGTGCAACACTTCTCATTTATTACCTGCAAGAGAGGGTGAAGTAGAAAGCTTGCTGTAGGGAAACTGCTTGGAAGAGATGGGGTTTTCCCTAAGTTGGAGGGGAACATTGGGCAGTCAATAGGAGCTGGTAGGACTGTGTAAGTGCACTAAACAGGCACTGTAATGAAGTTTTGCACCTTGGAACATCTGGTATGGTAAGGACAGGGTATGGGGATGGAGGAGCCCTGTGAAGAGGCTGAATGTCTAACTAGGTTGCAGTAAGATCTGACAGACCCACCTCCTGATATTTACTATTTCTTTTTTATTTTCTTTAACACCAAAGGCATGGCAGATGAGTATGAAAGGACAAACAAGTACTGGCCTCAGATATCTACACTGAGTATTTGATGACAGAGTTAGTCATGGTACATGATATTGTTATAGTCTAGTGCTGGTACAGGCAAAAATGTAGAGAAGCAAATCTGATTTCAGTGAGAGTAGGGGCTTTATTATAGGCCCCCTCTTACATATTACCTGCATTACACAAGTAATTAGCTAGTTAATTGTACATTTAATTTAGACCAGCTACATACACAAATTATCTATAATGCCTTTAAAAGGTCCAACAATCTATAAAGTTAGAGCAACTTTATAATTGGTTTTTAGCCAGCTTTAATTTGAATGTGTAGCATAGCTGCCTTGCAGCTGGAAGTCTCATCACCTGACAATACTCCCAGGCATGGCAGTCCATGAGGAGCTGCTATGGCTTAGAGTCCAATCAGCTGAAGGACTCATAGCCATGGGAGCTAGTATGCTAGTGCAGGAGGAGCCTGAAATTATGATCCTGGGGTCCCCCCACACTGACAATAAGGTGTGATATGATCTGATGCTGAATTTTATTATGATGCCTCCTGTCATGCATGTATGGCACAGCGGGAGGTGAGAATATGTCAATCGCACATCAGATCCTATCACACATTTACCTGAAGGCCCATAAATCCACCAGTAGTGACACTAAAAAGAAGTCAGCTTTACTTTCCAGTATAGTCAGAATATTGTTATTAGTTCACTCAGTTCCTATCAGCAAAGACTTCTGATAGATATATCTATGTAACAACACAGGGTCCCTAGAGATGGCAGTGTACCCCCTAGGGCTCCCTAACCATGCTACTCTTGCCCAACAGGCACCCCCTATCTCGTCTGCCACGTCTTGCTGGTACTATTAATATAGGGAGGCTGCCCTTGATCTTTTATGTTTGGACACAGTCTTACCAGATCCTACTGAACCCTAGGGTTCATAGACTCCTTGGTGTCCTGCTTCATGGTGGATGTCTCCCGAGACATTCTCAGCCTTCTGGGCTATATGCATGGCTCCATACCACCCCTTTACCATGCCCCAAGCTTTGCAAATGGTACTGACATTGTCTCACCTAGGCCTTGCTATAATTCATCCCCCTTGTCCTCCCTGGGCTCTCTGCAGCCCCCCCTCTGTGCCTCATTCATGCTGGGCTCTCCGCAGCCCCATCTCTGCACCTCACTCATGCCGGATTCTAGTCTTCCCCCTTGTCACTGTGCTCTCTGGTGCCAGACTGTAGTCCCCCTCTTGTCACTGCACCCTCTGGTGCTGGGGGCCTGGTCACCCTCTTGTCACTGCATCCTCTGGTGCAAGGGGCCTGGTCATCCCAAATACTGTGCCCACGCTGGTGCTGGGCTCCCCACACTGTGGTGAGCCCCCAATGAGGCCTTCTCCTTCCCCAATAGCCTCACCCAAACCATTATATAATGGCAAACAAAACATGAGCTCCTGGGCTATAACAGAACACCAAAGTTCAGGGTGTGCTCTGCCCCTTTTAAAGAGTAAAACTTCTTCTCTGGCACTAAGTGCCTCATAGGCAAGGGTACCTTGTGAGCTCTGGGAACCCCATTAGCCCTAAGGGCAGCTTATCTTGTGGCTGCTGCATCTTGGGGCCATTCCTCCCTGGAGGCTCCTTCCCCTTCAGCTGGCAGGGAACTGACCTCACTAGTCCCAGCCCTGAGGTTTATATGGGCCCAGGGCCCTGCCTCTTCCAGCCAGCTGACCAGGTGCAGGTGCAGGTGCAGGTGCAGGCTAATTTTCTCATTAGCCAGTTGCCATGGTAACCTGAACCTAGGCTCCTGTCTGGCTCTTTGGGTTCTCTCCCCAGGCAACCTCTGCTCTTAGAGGAGCAGGCACATTAGTGCCCTCCAACAATCTAATTTCACAAATGTTAATCAAAACGAGAAAGTTTGCTCCATTTTTATTTACTTTTTCTTTTTAACAGTTCAAGATTTTTCCTAAGTTGTGGAAAATGGGACTATCCTTATACAATTAAATATAACTTATGGCCCTAATTCAGGAAAGCTTCCCTATTCAAGAAGGGTAGCTTAATCTGTTCTTTAACTTTGAACATGTATTTAAGTACCACTGACATCAAGAATATGCTCATGGACTTTCCTAAATATGTTGTGGACTGAAATTTCTACTAAGCTTTTGTTCCAAGGTTAAAAACAAACAATCAGCTTGATTCAGATTTGAGCACCCTGTTTCACAGGTAACTCTAGATTTTAGGGGAGAACAAGCCCACTGTCCTGCATTAAGTACCTGTGAAGTATCTAAATTAAACCTTTGATTTAGAACCATTTCAGTTAATTGTCATGTACACCTGATGTATACATGACTGTCTCACCCACATTTTGATACATGTCAAATCTCACATTAATCAACCCAATGCTGTGGCAAGGGAGTTTGGACCCCATGCAAAGTCCACAGTGGCAGCCTGTCCTTGCTCCATCGCAAATCTAGGGTGCACACTCCCCACCATGTTTGCCCAGGAGTGTGTGCAATGGTGTATGAACCCCGCAGCGGCTGTGGGGGCATGGCAATGGCAGGAGCATGGCAGCAGCTGTGGAAACAGGAGGAGCACAACAGCAATAAGGTGGTGTTGGTGGTGGGGTAGCAAGCAGGAAGCACCTTTTTTCAGGGAGTGCACTGCCATGCTCAGGGGGTGCACATGTACCCATGTGCACTCCCTATGTGTCGCCCCTGCAGCAGAGGGAGTTGCCCTCTCCCCATCCCCACAGCCCCCTAAATGAGCCTCTCATGTCTTTTTTCTATGTCCTTTCCTGGCTGGGCAGCATCTATTGGCACCTCTTCACTTCAGTGCCCAGGGAAGTTGCCCCACTCACTACCTGCCGCCTTTGTTATGGCACTGAATCAACCCCAAATTAAATTGGTTGCCTGTTTTTAGCCTAAATCACTGGTGCTCAATCTTTCTGACTGGGAGGCTGGATGGGCAATGCCCAGATTCTCCTTAGGTCAGATCCAGCTAGCGGTCCCAATACAGCCTGAGACAGTCATGACAGGGTCCCATCCAGCCATCTGGTGTGGGCAGAGGACATTCCGGTTCCAGCCTGGTGGAGAGAAAGGGAGGGAGGGAGGAGGTGGTGTGGACCAGCCCTGTGAGGGAAAGGGGATGTAGCCCAGTCCTAACCTAGCCCCACCGAGGGAGGGGGCATGGCTCAGCCCGAACCCAGCCCCAAAGTGGAAGGGGGCACAGCTCATCCCCATGGGGTGGGGGTTGCATCAACTTCAATCCAGACCCACAGGGGAAAGGGGATGTGGCCTAGACCCATTCAGCCATGGGGGTGGGGGCATGACTTGGCCCCAACCTAATACATGTGGGTTGGGGTTTGGTAATTTGGCAGTGGGGGAGGGTAGACTCACTTATTGCTACCACTCCTTGCCACCAAATTTTTCCAATTTGTGGGGAGTCCCACAAGCCAGATACCTGTGGCTCTGCAGGCTGCATTTGGCCTGCAGGCCATAGGTTGAATACCCCGGCCTAAATCGAAACCTAGTGACATAATTCAGAGCTCAGTTGTATACTGTGTTGTGAATGGAACAGTTTACCAGTTTTCAAGAATATTTTTCCTAATTGGAGTTCATTTACAAAATTAAAATCACTTTCCCCACAATATTTAAAAAGCATTATTGATTTATATAATAGTAACATCTGCTAGCCACAACCAAGGTGAGAGCTCTCTTACTATAAAAGAAATTGCAGCCCCTACACTTTCCCATGCTTATCTGCATCCTATATCTGCTCAGGCCAGTTTTATTCCCTAAAATAGATTTTCTCCTATCAATAACATTTCTTGTGCACCACCATTTTAATTGTTCTTGTGTCTACTAATGCAATCTTTGAAAAAGCAGTGAAATCCCTAACAAGTACTTGTACATAATCAGTTTTAATTGTATATTGAATAAGTACAAAATGAGTTTATTGAAACATATTTGTAATGTTGAGCACTCATTTAATAATGTGGTGTATTAAGATACAATGTATAATAAATAATACTGCTTGTCACATGTTATTCTTGCATTAGCAAATGAATACAATTACGGTTATTAAGGCTCAACCTTTTAAATACATTTTATCAATTATGTTGTTAAATTTCCAATAATGTGTTTTTAATTAACTCTAATTTAGTGAAGAGTGAAATAGCTGACTTCATAAATTTAATGAAACCGTCATGTAAAAAAGTTAATTTAAAGAATGAAACAAGATTACATCTGTGCATTATAGTTCTATTGGTTTCGAATTTGTCATTGCATTTGCTTACTACAAATGTCAACAGATGTTCAGGAAACATAAAAGAGGTATAAAATACTAGGGTCCATATTATATGTCTTTTCTGCCTGTGATAGAAAGATTTTTTATTCATATTTAATCCTTGGTCCTCATCATTGAAAAGTTATGTGCTGTGCTAAGGGTGCCTATCTTCAGTGTGAGTTGTTCACCAGCCTGGATTGAGAAATTATTTTCAAACTAGCAGGACTTTCATTCAAAAACAGAGTAGATCAATCTGGAAGAGCAAAGGACAGGTTTTGTTTCTAACTGGCTAAAACAAAGAATGTTTTCAACCTCCATAAACACAAAAAGCACGCAATGCAAAATATTTTATATCACATTATCACCTCTGCTATATATTCATGTGAATCAATCCCCTTAATTTACAGACTAGATTTATGTTGTGTTTTGCTCATTACGTTATAGTTTGGGGGTTTTTTGGCCTGCCTGCTAGTTCCATGAATATGCATAGTTGATTGCTCTGGAGGCCAGGGTTAGGATTCAGAGAGACCTTGACATATTGGAGGATTGGACTAAAATGAATCTCATAAGGTTGAATAAAGACAAGTGCACAATCCCGCACTTAGGACAGAACAATCCCATGAACTGGTACAGTCTGGGGGCAGACTGGCTAAGCAGCAGCTCTGCAGAAAAGGATCTGGTGGTTATGGTGGACAATAAGATGAAAATGAGCCAAGAGTGTGCCTTTGTTGCAAAGAAGGCTAATGGAATACTGGGCTCCATTGGTAGGAGTACTGCTAGCAGATCAAGCGAAGTGATTATTCCCCTCTATTCTGCACTGGTGAGGCCAAATTAAGAATACTGTGTTCAATTTTGGATCCCCTGCTACAGAAAGGATTTGGACAAATTGGAGAGAGTCCAGTGGAAGGCAGTGAAAATGGTGAGGAGGCTAAGGCACATGACTTCTGAGGAGAGGCTGAGGGAACTGGGCTTATTTAGTCTAGGAAAGAGGATACCAAGGGTGGTTTTTAATAGCAGCCTTCAGATACCTGAAGGGTGATTTCAAAGATAGGGCTAGACTGTTCTCAGTGGAGACAGATGACAGAACAAGGAGCAATGGTCTCAAGTTGCAACAAGGGAAGTTTAGGTTAGATATTAGGAAGAATTTTCTCACTAGAAGGGTAGTAAAACACTACAATAGATAGCCTAGGGATGTTGTAGAATCTCTATCCTTGGAGGTTTTTAAGACCTGGATAGACAAAGCTTTGGCTGGGATGATCTAGTTGAGGATGGTCCTGCTCTGGTTCAACTAGATGACCTCTAGTCCCACGCAACCATAATTTTGTATGATGCACATACATTTTGTAGATAGGGTAACCTGTGCCTGATTTTACTTAGGGCCTTGTTACACCTTATGCTGTGAGCTGCAAAAATGTTGATCAGTGTTATGGGCAGGGGTGTAAGAAATATTGAGATACTGGAGGACTTCAATTTGTAAAGTATATATGTGGAGGGTGGCCACACCTTAATGGTACAGTAGCAGGGTAATGTGGATCAAAGGTAATCCTGCCCTGTAGTGGAGTAATTTTGAGCTGCATAATGAGTGCTTAAAACCATTTTAAGATGTTAACGTGTGAATAATCCAGGAGTTTAGAGTTCCAGAAGCCATGGAAAATTCCTGTGTAACAAGACCCTTAGTGCACTTCCTTAGCTGAACTGAGTTAGATCAGGTTAGTCATTTTTGCCTTATTTGAACTCCTCTAACATCTGTACAGATCAGCACTTTGATCAACCTGACCTTAGTTAGGTTGATCTAACTGTAATATATGCATGTACTCAGAGTGTCTATGCACAGGAAATACTTGAGAGGGCAGGGAAAAAGTTAAGTACTGTAATCACAAACTATGGCCAAGGGAAGCTTAAGATCACACAGGTTCAAGGAATGGGACTCAAATTAGCATCCTAACATGAATGTATGGCTAGGGGGAGCTCTACTAGAGCTGCATGGTAAGACAATTAGAATCCATAAAGTTTGCATACAGACATTCAAAAAGCCTGAGGCAGAATCAATCTAAGTTATGCAGTTTTCTGTAAGTGGCATAGTTTAGATTGGTGGGGAACAGAACATGCATTCTTCCTCTGATTTGAGGGACAAATCTTAGGCCATTTTCTGTCATTTTTAAACCAGTCTACGTGTGGCAAACTTATGTTTTGTTATGGGTATAGACCAGTATCTGATCACTTGTACCAGAAAAAATGTAATTTTATAGGATTTCATAGACATTAAGGCTGGAAGGGACCTCGGAAGATCATCAAGTCCAGCCCCAGGGGCAGGAAGTCAGCTAGAGTCATAGGATCCCAGCAAGATAAACATCCAAATTTATTTTGAAGGTGTTCAAAGTAGGCGCTTGAACCACGTCCAATGACCATGGGGGCTCAGACAGTAAAGAAATTCTTCATTGCTATGTAGATTCTTGTCAACCTTATCAAAAAGAGCTTTTGGATTGACTTGCAAAGGTTATCTTTAAATCTAGGTGTTTCAAAGTTCAACATAAAAATAGAAACTTTATGTAGTTTATGTACTTGCTTAAAGAAATGCTTATAATTTTTTTGCAGGAATATAAAACCTGATTTATAGTCATGAAGCACTGGATTGTCCAAAACTTTTATTTATGTTATAAAAAGACACAACATAAGCACAATTTATCTGCTGTGTGCATTAAAAATATAAATTGTTGTTCTTTTAAATTAGGGTAATTGGATTAGGATCACTATGTGAATGCAATACTAACCATGCACTAATGGATTTTTTTTGCCAAGCTGTTGCCTGACTGGGACTCTGTATCATGAGGATTTATCAAGGAAATATGAAAACTGTAGACTAGGACACATTTTTTTTTTTTTTTTTTTTGCTTTCAGAACTATGAGTGTTCTCATGATTCTCATTCTCCTGTGATATTTCCTTGTAAGTACCTATGTCTCACTTTCATTCTGTTTACACAATATTTATACAAAGGAGTTTCCTTTTACTATGTTTTTCCCCACATACATTCTATTCCACACATATTAAACTAAATGTTTTGGCATCTTCAAAGGTTCTGGCCACCTATGTCATACCATGGTCATATGAATATCATATTTTACACTAGGTACAATCTCACTAAGTCAACTAGAGTAAGATATTACTCAACATGAATAAATACAACAGAATCTGTTCCATATTTTTAGAACTCATATGGAGCCAATTAGAAATGGTAGTTTCAGGCATCTCCAAACTATTTAATTATTACAAATAATGACTTCAAGGTGAAAAATTCATAATGCATTTATCTTAATGCACATATAAGGCTTGATAGCAGTGAATACCTATCTTGAAGTTGTACCCAATAGATTTTATTTTGGTTCACACAAGATATGTACAATCTGAGATGTCTTTCTCTGCTGTGGCAAAATACAGCATAAAGCCAGATTACAAACCCAGTCATTAGAGTGAGAAGTGTTATCAGCTGCTTACCTCTAAGCTAGGTTTTGGCAATCAAATGTTATTTAACATTAGTACCACACGACCTGCTTCCAGATTCTTTATGAATGATTTTCTGAGCCTTAGACAGAGGTAGAAAGTGGTGGAAAATAATTTAAGAAAGCCACCAAGCTTAATGGCACTACAGGGCTGAGGTACATATCTTTGCTATGGGCTTGTAAAGAGGTACAGCTAAGGTTTCAGGGTCTAAAGCCTCAGCTGAAGGTATGTAGCAGCTCATAGGCTGCCTAGCTGGAAGAGCAGGGGCCAGCTGCAATATATAATGAGTAATCCACCTGCACTGAATTACTCCCTAATTGACTGATTGCTCCTGCACTCCCCCACAGTTGCCTCACTGCATCTGTTCTGGCTTTGTTTTCCTGTCTGTTGCTTTGCTTCTGAGTTCCTGACTGGAGGCCTGAGGGGCTCCTGGACTGATGTTTAATAAACAAACCATAGCCCTCCCAGTTCTTTTCCTGTGAGGCTGTAGCTCAGTGAGATTCAGCTTTCTCCCCCACAACATTTTCCCCGCAAACCCAGCCTGCCACTATTAGATTCACTGGCCCCACTGCATGTTTTGGTTTTCTTCACCGTTTTTCCATTCCTCATGTGAAACAATGGCAGGGCAGGAACATTTTGGGGGTAGGTAGATGCCCCTACCAAGCTTCCTGTTGCCCCCACCGTGGAGGCGGATCCCAGCCAAACCCCCAAAGGGATGCATGACTCTGCAGCCCTCACTCCAGAGGCAGAGTCCAAATGACCTCCTCCAGGGGTGGAGAAGCCTGAGACCTCTGTTGCAGGGGCAGGCGAGACTCCAGCAGGGAGCCAGCAGGACCAAGGGGTCTACCCTGGCTAGGCCCCCCATGGAGGGGTTCCCAAGCCCCCTTCCCCACCATCAGGGACCAAGGGCAAGGACAGTCAGAAGGCTCCTCTTCATCCTCTTCCACAGCTGGGGTGGGGAAGGGCAAGGGCCCCGCCCCCAAGCCTAGACTACCAGTGTCTGAGGGGACCAGGTGTGCCACACCAACCAATACACCCACTCAGCCTGTCCTGAGCCCTAGCCCCGGCCACACCAAAACAGCCCCCAAGCATGGGAACTGCAGCAATACACAGGCAGCTGTAAGGTGACCCACAGCCATGGGGTGTGGACCTTCAACTGCTGGTCCTTCCAGCTCGGGGAGTGGGGTCCCCTTTCCAGCACTCACCCACAAGCATGGGGTGAAATGCCAACTGCCTAAGTGGGAGAAGTTACATTTTGAGACCTGGGTGCAATTTCTGGCTCAGGTAGTGGGGGGGCTCCCAAGATTGTAGTAGCCTTCTGGTTTAATGGCATGGGGGTCTTTTTTTCCTTACCCCAGAGGCTGCCACACAAAAGGAGGTGGAGGAGGGCACATGGTGGAGAGCAAGTACATCCCCCTCTAGTCCCTAGAAGAGCTGGGGAGCAGAGTGGTCCTCAGCTCTGTCCCACCTTATATCCCCAATTGGGCCCTGCTCCCCCATCTTCAAACCTTCGGAAGAGTTATCTGCCTGGTGGTGCCCCTCTCACTGGGGGCAGCGTCCACTGGCTCCTTCAATGCCTTTGAGGACCTGTGGGTGTGGCTTAGGGGGTTCTGCTCAGTGTTCCCCTCTGGAGAATTTCTTTTCACATTTTGAACCTTTGACCCCCACTTCACTCCTACCCTTTTCTTCCTTACTTGTTCCACCAATACATACATACATACATACATATATGTGTGTGTGTATGTGTGTGTGTGTGTGTGTGTGTAGTATCTTTTGTGTGTGTGTGTGTGTGTGTGTGTGTGTGTATAATATTAGTTGTATCTTACAAACTTTGGCCCCATGCAGTGGGGTCTATTAGCTAACTAGGTGAGCCTTAAGGCCCACGATCTTTGGAAGATACAAATAAACAGGAGCTTCTGAGGCCTGGCCAATTGTTACCTGGGGACACTACCCCTTGTGCCAGTTGGACTGCTGAATCAGTCCTGAGAGTTCCCTGTACCTGCTACCCACTGCAGCAGACTGACAGTGGGGACTGCTTCCTGCCTGTGATCCTGTGTGGGGGGCCTTGTGACAAAGTCCCCCCACATAGCACAGGGCAGCGGGGGGCAGCAAGAACTGGCCCTGGCTGCCTGGCACCTGCACTGCCACTGCCCCATCGCACAGGTGTGGCCTGGGTTGGCAGGTGCTGCATGGCTCCACATGCTGTTGGGCAGCTGTGATCATTGCATCTGTCACCGGGGGCCCATTCTGTGCAGGGGGGGCTCTGCCCTGCGGCCCCAGTGACCCCAGCAGCAGCTTCTACTGCTGATGAGTGCAAGGCATTTTTTTTTTTTTAAAGTACAAATGACCATGGGTGATTGGGGATATTTTCCACCTAACTATGCCTATGATATTGTGTCTTAAAGCATTCAGGATCTATAATTCTGAAGGAGATGAATTTAAGGTTGAACTTGTATTAAAAAAGATGTCCCAAAACAGGTCAAACCAGTTAAGTACTTGGAACTTTTATCTATTAATGATAACATTGGATATGCTAATTTAAATATATAATTGGTAGAAACAGTTAACTGAAATAGCCCTGTCATTGCATTTTAGTGAGTGGACAAATCTCTGCTTGTCTGATAGGCCTATACTTAGATCACTATTACTTGACAGATAAATTAATTAACCCCAGATCTGTAGAAACAGAGTTAATACAGTACTTTTTGTTCTCAGGCTGTCGCTGAGTACAGGCTCTTTATTCCTGAGGTAGAGCAATATCCAGGAGTTGCACAACATTGTTCTGCTGCAGCACAAACATGAGTGAGGCCAGCTATATTGCTGCATGCTTGGATCATGCAGTTTATCTTCTAATAGCATGAGGTGTGTCAGGAGAAAAGATGGAAGACCTTAGTCATTGTTATTAACTCATGTGACTTTATGCTGTGAGTTTCATGATATTTGGTGTGTTTGCCTCTAGTCATGTCAATACATGAGCATCTTTGAAAAAGTAGTTACAATTGAAAGCTTGGCAATGTGTCCCAGTCTTAATGGAGTGCTAAGACAACCTATGTTTTAATATCCAATTAAAGAGACTCTGGAACCACTTTTAACATTTTTAGGGCCCAAAACAATAGATACAGTAAACAACTCTGAATATAGGTGTATAATAGGGAACTCTATCCCTGTTACTAGGAAGCAGAGTGGCCCCTTTAAGACCAGAGTCTTCTGAGCAGAGCCTGCCAGCAGATCAGAGATTAAAGGGGAGCCCCTACAAGATGGTCAGTTGACTGGGGGCTGTCACATGACTGTGAGAGAGCTTAAGTCAGATCTATATAAGCACTGGGCTGAGCTAGCCAGAGGAGTGAGCCCAGGCTGTGGCAGAGTGTGGGCTCCTGAAGGAAACTGGAAACCAGCCCTGCAAGCTGGCACACCAGGGAGAGCAATTCAGAGAGGAGGAGTCCTGGGGTAAGCAGGCTTGCTGCCTCAAGCGAAGTGCCAAAAATTTGGAACAGGCCCCTCCCAGAGATAATACAGTCATCCACTCTGATGATTGTCAAAAAGCATCTTGATGCTCATCTTGCTGGTGTCATCTGATCCTAAAAGTCTTTCCTACCCAAGTGTAGGGAGGCTTGACCCATTGATTTGTAAGTTCCCTTCCAGTGCCTAATAACTATGACACTTTTTTCTTTTGTTTTCTTTTGTTTTAAAAGCCAGTGGTTCAGTGTTTATGTTTTAGTTTAAACTGGAGGCTTGGGATGAGGCTTAAAAGGGGAGGTTTGGAGGTCTCATTAGTGCCAAGGGGCACATAAGCACCTTGAGCCCTGCCAGGTCCAGGCTCAAGGCTCCTGTGAGTATTACTCAGACAGGGCACAGAGAGACAGAGGCCAGAGAGCCTGGTACCAGAGGGGTGCAGCCAGGAGAGGGCCAGTGGCTCAGCAGCAAGAAAGGAGGAAGTGTTTCAAAGCTAGGTCCAATGCAGCAGGCCTAGACTAGAAGGCCTAGCTGTATTAAAGGGGCAGTGGCCATATATGCACAGGTCCCAACACAGGTGACAATAGTCATATGACATTGAAGTATAGGGCATGGTATAGGAGTGGTATGGAGCCATGTAATTAGCCCTTATGGCAGGAGCTCCTCATCTCCAGGTGCTCTGTAGTGAACACCTGATCTGGGAAGTTCCATAGTTTCATAGTTTGTAGGGTCTGAAGGGACCTGAGCAGATCATCTAGTCCGACCCCCTGCCATGGCAGGAAAGAATACTGGGGTCAAATGACCCCAGCAAGATGTTCATCTAACCTCCTCTTGAACACCCCCAGGGTAGGAGCCTGCACCACCTTCTCTTGGAAGTTGGTTCCAGACCCTAGCCGCCCTGAACTGTGAAGTAGCGCCTCCTGATATCTAACTTAAACCTACCCTCTGCCAGCTTGTGACTGTTATTCCTGGTCACTCCTGGCGGTGCTCGGGGAAACAGTGACTTCCCCTGATAGGGCCTGCTATGCTGCCCCTGATCATGCGAGTGGCCCTCCTCTGGACCCTCTCTATGTTGTCCACATCCCTCGTGAACTGTGGC
>NW_017728951.1:51340480-51346905 GCF_001723895.1 Crocodylus porosus
TTGTTGGGATTACCTTCCTTTGGGCTTGGAGGATCGTCTCCTTAAGGAGCGACCACTCTCCTTGGACACCTGGCTCCCCTCCCCCCCGGGACCTCAGCGCTTCTCCAACTATCCTCCTTAGCTCGTTGAAGTCTGCCCTCCTAAAATCTAGGGCCACTGCCTTACTGCATGCCTTTGCCACCTTGCGCTGGATGGTGAATTCTGGGGCAGGCTCCCTTTTGAGAACCAAAACAAACCTCAAGACATGGCAGGAAAGTGAAGGCAGAGCTTGTTCACAGAAACAAACTGAAATAAAGGGGAATCTGGGGTACCTCCAGAGGTTCTCAATTTCCCTGGGGATGGCACCCTGTTATAAGGTACTACAGTAGTTGGGGGGACTCTAACTGAAGGCCAGTACATGAGGTTCAGGCCAAAAGGATGAGAGGCAGGAGAGTATGTATTTGTTGCACTTATTACTGTGGGAATTCTGGGGTGAACAACAGCCCAAGGAGTTCCTAGGTAAGGCTGCAATAAGTTTTAGAGTAGCTTCCAGATTGCCTTTATCTTATGCTAAGGGGTATCTGGATTCTTGTAGGTTCACTTCTACAGTAGTCCAGAACCAGAGAAACATATAAGTGATGTGCCATCTTTACCCACTTTCCCACTTCTTCCTGCCTTCTGTGGTGTTTCTCTTGAAAAAGGTAGAGTTCTGCTACTCTGCGGGTCTCCATGGTGAATCTTTGTGAGGCATTGTGCAGACAGAAAATATTCTATGCTAGGCACGTTGACTTCAGCTTCCATACAAAGTAGAGATTTTGATACTGATGTTCTGAACTAAACAGCAGCCACATCCCCTACTGTTGGTCATATGCAGCAGTTAGAACAGGGGCTTTTGAATGAGTTAACTTGCCACTAGCAACATGTGAGGACTTTAAAATACCATCTTTCAGTCCCATGGTGTTTTGTGTGGGTAGAATCCCATTAATTAGGCAGTGTTCCCTTTTCAAAATATGGGCCATTGAGTCTGCCTGCCTCTCTTTGTGACATCCAGTTATTTATGGCAGAAAAAGGCCTAATTCTGTCATCACTGTAAAGATAGATTTTAGCCTTCTAATGTTGACTACTAATAATATCTACAACACACTTTAATATGTATGGGAAAGCAGAGCTCAAACCTCTATTTGTAGTTAAAGGTCCTTATTACATTGAGGCCAAAATGTTTTGATCTTATGCTTAAAAGTATTACACTGAATTTTAATGTTGTCATTGTTTCACTATCACTTTTCAGTGCTGAACTTTCTTACCTTTCTGAATAAAACCCATGATATTTCATTCCTAAACCGCAGCATCCTGTACACTGAAGCAGTTAACAATGTCACTTGGTGACTAATGTTAATCATCAGGACACTTAAAAATGAGGATAATGAAAATGTGTGTAAAAGTAAATTCACATTATGTGGATTTGTATAACATTTATAATTAGGATTCATTTTGAAAGTGCATGAAAATGCCAGGAGGAAATTTAAAGTGACATGCATTACTATTATGCAAATCCAGCCACTTAACTAAACTCCAAATTCTCTCAGTAAAATCTGCTATCTAAATAATCTCTTCACAAGTGGAAATTATCACCAGCAGCCAAATTCTCCTCTTACCCCTCAACCTTTCCCTTGATCGTGTTTACCCAGTAATATATTAGCATTCAGCAGTATCAATAAACAAGTTTAGTGTTGATTTGGTTAGCTTCAGTAAACTGTGCCACTTAAATTAGCAACTATTGGTTAGACCAAGGGTGAGCAAAATATGGCCTGCATCATATTTAGCCTCTGGGGCTCCTAAAAATATTTATAAAATTAAAATTTATCTGTCCTTGGTCCCTGTCCAGTGTGTGAGCTCTGGGCAGGCAGCAGCAGCAACTGCTGCCCACCTGGTGCAGCAAGCAGGGGGGCTGCAGCTGCTGCTGCCATGGCACAGCTCCGATGAGTGAGCTTGGAGCCAGTGTGGGGCCCAGGTTGGCAGCAGGGACAGGTTACAAGCTGGTGCTAAGTGCAAGGGAAAAGTGGCCCTCCTCCACCCCGTGGCCTGTGCCCCACACTGCAGCCACTTGCAACCTGTGTGGGCCTGCCTGTACCTGCTCAGGACAGCCCCACATGGGCTGTGAGTGGCTGCAGCAGGTAGCTCTGGGCATGGGGTAGGCAATGGGCCGCTTTTCTCTCCCACTCCATACCAGCTCCTTCCCTGTTGGTGAACAGAGGGTCAGGGCTGCACATTCCCCCCAGGGCACATTCCAGGGTTTGGGGGAAGTGGAAGTGAGCGAGTGTGGGAGCAGGGCCCACACCCATGTCCCAGGCCCAGCATAAGCAGGGCCCAAAGCAGGGTGGCAGGAGTCCAGGGTCCAGGCTGGCAGGGGCTCTATGGAGCTGGGCCAGCTCCCCCCTCTCCCTGCTGATGCAGCCCAGCCCAGCTCCACAGACCCCTGCCAGCCTGCATCCTGCTCTGGGCCCCACCAGTGCTGGCCTTGGGACATTGGTCCCAAGATGGTTACCAGGGGACAGGGCACCTGTTCAAGGGGTGAGGCTACCCATGCAGCCCTTGACAGCGTGCCACAACTTGGTAAGAGACCCTCTGCCCAAAATAATTGCCTGCCCCTGGATTAGACAGATAAATTGTATAATGCAGTACATTAAGTTACTGTACCAGAAATGAATTTGATTGACCTTTGCATCTATCTGACAGGGAATGTCAAGAGCTTCCACATCAGTTATCTTTCACTTTTATTCCAGCATTGGCCAGGTACAGACATTGCACTTTTTCTGCTATAAGTGATCAGAACCTGGTCTGTACCCATAACAACAGAAGTTCAGCACACACAACCAGTCTATACCCATAACAGAACAGACATTCAATATGCATAGACTTAAAATGATGGACCCCAGTCTCAGATTTGCCCTGTCCCTCCTTTCTCTCAATCTTCCTCCCTCTTCCCTGGGGTAATGTGTTCTCTGTTCACTATTGATCTAAATTATGCTGCTTATATAAAACTGCATAAATAAGATTGATTCTGCCTTTGGCATTTCGAATGACTGTACCTAGACACTGTATCTAACATTCTAGTCTGTAGTGTCAGGGCAGACAGTTAACCAGCAGAAGGTACACAAGCAAATATACAAACTGCTGCTTATTAGCAGAACCAATGCTGACATACTTTCCTCAACAAATGAGAGGGAGGGACATTTAGCGTCTGATTCTTGAAAAAGAGCACAAAGGGGGTAAAATGAGTTATTTTAAGAAGTCCAAGATATGTAAGAGAGGGATAGCTATAGGCAATGGACAGTTAAACCACAGATTTATTTATTATTAAAGGTAAAAGAGAGAGGAGCTGATACAAAATAAGAACTTAATAGTATTCTTATTCTAGTCTAGGGAGTTGTCCAGAGAGACATCAAATGCTTTAAAAGAAGTGTTTGAAAGAGTAAGGCAGAGATGATATAACAGGCAGTGTATTGATGTTTGAAAACTACTGTTTAATGAAAAAGTCATATTTATTCCTGACCTGTAATTTTAATTTACTTCTTAAATGTAGGTCTATTAAAACTTTCTGTAGGGAAACCTTGGAGTTCACTGTTTAATTTTTTCTTGAAAAGCAATCAGGAGCTGATTTCATTTGATATGGGGTTTGGTTTCAATTTACTTGTCTCTCTTGCTGGCATTTACCAATTTTTCATCTAAGAGTCTGCAAGATTGAACAGTTATGACATTTTGTATGAGCTACCAATGGACATTTCATAGGAAAAAAGTATTTGTGGCAAAGTAATTAAAGAGCAAGTTCTGCTGCCTCTATTCCCTGAACAGTCACAGGCAAATATTCCAACTAATGAACTGCCTGAACTGTTTTAGTCAAATGAACTGGCAATAGCAAAACCATTTTAAAGTAGCATCCTGTCACATTTTCCAAACAATAAGTCTGATTCTGATGTCACAGACAGATGTAATATTCTGCATATCACTGGAGTGACTCTTTATTTACTACAGCATTGATGAAGAGAGAATCAGGCTTTACATTTTATATCATTACTGAATTCAGTGGGACTACTCATAGATTTTCACTAATGAAAGTAAGAGGGTCACACCAAAAAGGAAAAGGAGGACTCCAGGAGTTAAAGTGGCCAGTGACCTGAAATATGAGGCCTGATTCTGAATTTCTTATATGTTGTTGTTGTGAGTTTTCTTCTCTTTGACTATCAGGACAAAAATATGATAACACTGTAAAGGTATTAAAAGGAGGTATTCTCTCCAAATAGGTACATATCCTGTAAAATGTTCATCTTCTACCATGGAATTCTAAGGAACTTCAAACTCTGATGCATTTATTGTGAGTTGAAGTCAAATAACAAACAACCTGATCATTTTCATCATCAAAAAAGGCATCACAGACTAAGAAAGTTCTAGCCAGTACTGTAAGAGCACTTTTTGTGATCCCTATCCAGATAGCATTGATTGCAATGGGACCAGTTCAAGAGTAAGATGTCACCTAATAGGAGTACAATGTGGTCCAGTGATAGAATTTTGAACAGTATATGTATTTGGGGGGAAAGGCTTATTTTTCTTTCATGTAGGGATTTTGTAGTTATGTTGAAATTATTTTTAGTGTTGTAACTGTTAGCAGGTTGTTCTGCTAGGAAGCAGAAGGCAAGTTCTTAATTGGTAAAGATTAAAAAAAAAGGCTGTTATTTTTGCTGCCTCCTTTCCTTTTTTGTGTGTGACAATATCTCTCACCAGGGGAAGGGTTTCAAAAGAGAAACCCTTCCTCTTCTTCCACCCATGGTAATCATAGCAATGTGTCTACAATGCAAGGAATGACAAAAATAAAGGTAAAAAATGTAAGCTTAAGAAGTTTGAAGATAAATGCCTACCAAGCAAGAAGGAAAAAACAAAACAAAATATTTAGCCAGCTGCAGCTTAACATCTCTTCTCAGATGCAACAAAATTGAATCTCCCTTCTAAATCTGTCTGTATAAATAGTAAGAATTCACTAAGAAAAGGTAATTTCAGAAACTTACAGCTACTAGACATTTGATTCCTTAATGGCACCAAATGGAGCCGCAGTACAAGTTGGTCTGCCAATTTGAAAATGTCACATGACATTAACATTTTATTTTTGTACATTGTATTTTTCAAGGATGAACCATGAAGTTATACTAGGACTTGGCTCTAAATATCAATATTGTATAAGCTTGGAATATAAGACACTCCAAAGTGTGTCCCACATTTCAGCATTTAATTTCACTACAAACTGTGTCTGTGGCCATATGTTGAACTATTTTTTAATACTGAAATAACACAAAATGGATGTTTTAAATAACAACAATGAAATCCTTCCCAGAACAGCATCCATGATGATTGATCTGTATAAATATATTGTTAGAAAATGGAATAGGGTCAGGATAACAAAACAGAAGGAAAAGAGGATTCTTTATTTGTAAAAAATTATCCTGTCATGAATGAAGAGAGCAGATATATTGTGATAAACTAAAAATTAAGGTTACTATATTATATTACTCCTGAGGATAGGACATGCAAAGTGTATTACCATTAATAAATCATTAGGAACTGAAAACTAGGCAACAAGCCATGTAAAGGAGGGGCTCACCTGATGTAAATTGATGTAGCTCCATTGATGTCAATGTTTTACAGAACTGGGGAGTAATTTTCAGAGATAATATACTTACTTGAAAGCATGTTCTTATCATGGTATGTCATTTCAAGATTTAAGGCACCTGAAAGAAGTTGCTTTATGAAATCGGTGCATATATTATGCATGCATTTATGCATATACATATATAAAATATTTTAGGCACAATATTATTAAAACTACAGCATCAGAAGTGAAACAGGGCTTGTTAAGGAACAAATAGAATCATTCAGGAATTAACAGGATTGCTTAGGAATGAGGTAGCAAAGTTTGGCAGATGGCAACAATGATATGTAATAGAGATGAGAGAATACACAATATCACAGAGCACCATTCTCTCTCTCTCTCTCTCTCTCTCTGTCAAAAAAGGTAGTGGGGGTCATAAAAGTGTGACTTGTCCAATAAATGTAAAAAATAGCTTTTTAAATTTCGCAGTCAATAAAAAAAATATATAGACCACGTTAAGTTTGCTAGAGTTTTACACCACTCATCCAAGCTTTGGGTACTGATTTGATTCAGAGGAGATTCAGCCCGATTCAGTGGCCGAGTCTCCAAACCTGAATCAAATCAGGGGACCAATTCAAAGGTCTGAATTGATTCAAAGCTCTCTGAATCTTGGGGAAAGATTTGGAGACCTTTGATTTGGGCAATCCCCAGTGGCTGCAGCTGACTCCAAGCTGGTAAGTACTAAGAGTGGGGGAGGAAGGGGGCTGGGGGAAAGGACCATGTTAGGACCCCTGCTAGCCTCCCCAAC
>NW_017728951.1:51347199-51351994 GCF_001723895.1 Crocodylus porosus
TTTTTTTTTTTTTTCTTGAAGGTCCAGAGCTGGCCTGTGCAGGGCACGCATGGGGAGGGGGGGAGTGAGACGCAGGTCAGGGCATTTGTGCAGAGCCCCCCATGAAGCATGGGGCAGTGGGGATCTCCTCCCACCTGGCAGTACCCAGTGATCCAGGGCTTTTTTCCCCCCAAATAGCCAGGAGCTGGGGTGGGCAGGACAGTCATTGCCAAGCTGGGAGAGGCAGCTGCCAAGCTGGCAGGGGGGTTGGCCTGGCTGATTTGGAGATTCATCAGCAGCTGAATCTCTGAATCAGATTTGGCCAAATCAAATCTGTACAGTGATTCGAATCGCCAAATCGAATCACTGTTCCCCAAATTAGCTGAATCCGAATCCAAAGTGAATACTAGCCACTTTGCACAGACCTAATACTTATATCAAAAGAAAGCACTCAAGTATGTCTTATTTTTTCTTTGTGGGCTCACAAAATATTTTCCTAATCTATCTTCCTGCTTCCAACATATAAATATAACAAAGGAAAGGAAAGAAAAACAGAACAGAAAAGAAATGCATTAAGTAAATGGACAACCCTCAAGCAACTTGGCATCCCTCATTGGCTGAAAAACTAAGGATTCCTCTTTTTAATGGGAACCTAAGGGCAATGCGCATAATATTGGAGCGATCATTCAGGGATGAGTCTGGAAAATGGGGCAAATCTGCAGTGCTTTTGCTAATCCCTAGTTCCTGTAATGGTCCATAACTGAGGACTGCTGCAAGTTGTCCTTAGCTGCATGAGACACTTTCAGTGCCTGGGTTCAGAGTGACTTTTTGAAACCTTTAAATATAAAAGAAAAAGAAAAGAAATAAACTGTAAGATGAATTATTAGATAAGTAGACTTTGTCATAAAAGCCCCTACCTGAATAATATCTGTCTACCCCTCTGATCTGATCTGATCTTTCTGGTTGACCCTCTTTAGCAAAAATCTCAAGGAAAACTAGTCTTTGAAGGGGGATTTAAAAATTAGTCTCTGAAAAGCTCTAAAAATCAGGTGCTATTTCTACACCAATATTTCTATCTCAAAAAGGCTAAAGAAGGTGTCAGGTATTCTCAAAAAAATTTAAAAGGGTGTGTGGGGGGCAGGGGGATCACCAACAAATACTTAATTTTTTTTACAACTGTAATAATTGGGTACATACATAACAAGATTTAATTTCATTCCCTGACACTACAGTTCTTTTTTAAATGCTTTTCTTTGACAAAGCAATCCTATTTTCTTAAAGGCTGATCAATTATGATATTGCTTAATAACTCTGCTGTGTATTTTTCAGGTACAATGGCAAATAGCTTAGTGGAATTTCACATATTAGTTCAATTAACAGCTTTATCTGTCTGCTAAACAATTATTACCATGAGCTGATGATCCTATGTCAGCTGAAGGTTTCCATTAGCAAAAGTTAAAATGAACAACATAAATAAAATACCAAAACCAACTTCTCAGACTATGTTGTTGCCTAAAGAGATAGGGGGTTTCATAATTGCTTGGGAGAAAAATTTATTTCCCAGTCTACAACTCTAGCTTTATATAATTATTTTATTGTTGTGCCATTTAGTAGCATTTTACTAACACAAATGTTTAGGAAAGGTTGTCAGAGTAATGACATGGAGGAATTATCCTGTACTCTCCCTTAAACCATATCATGGTGTGATGGCATGAACAGCTGAGAAAAATCTATGTTTAGCTGTACAACTGTATGCTAGGGAAAGAGAATGTAATAGAACGGTAGGTGTTGATCCCTACGTGCATTGTGACAATTATAGCCTAAAGGGTGCCTCTCTGCCATGAAGTTCATTTCATATTTCATTTCCTAGGTGAATGCCCTGACAGTTAGTTGTACTTTGTTAGGAACATCCTAGAGCAAAGAGCTTTCAATTTGGCTATTTCACAAATTGTGCCCCAAGTAAAACAGTGTGAATGAACAAGGGAAATAAAATATTCTAATAACTAAAGAAACACTTATCAAAGTAACTAGGTTCCTCAGAAGATCTGCCTCCTGCATATAATTTTTATATTAAAACCAAAAGCATTGTTTTAAAAAGACTAATAAATACAGCATAAAGCTGAACAGCTGACAGTAGTACTCACAGGTAAATTGCACAGAAAACTTGAAGGAAGATTAAAAAACAAAAAACAGAGTTGAAAGGTATTTCAAACCTCTGTAAGAAAGAAATTGCCTCTACAACAACAAAAGCAACCATTCCACATATGCATTATGTTTCCTATGGCATTGTTTCTTAGATATGCTAGGCACCATTTTCTGATTTAGCAAAAAATGTGGAAGAAAAGGAAAAGTTAATGGGGGGAATTACTAGCTGGTGTAAGTTAGTGCAGCCCTATTGAAAACAAGGAACTACACCAGTAAATGTCAGCTGTGGATCTGGCCCATATCTATGTAACAGGGGCTCAGGCAAGAGCCCTGTTACTGAAATGGGGTCAGGCCGGATTGATCCAGTGATGCACCTTGTGCAGGATAGGGTGATTAGCCTGCTACAGCTGGTGTATATATCTGGTGGCAGGACATTCATAGTTTGCTTTCAGGCACAAGAAGAAAGATGATGGACTACTAAACTCTGGAAGACAAGGAAGACTAGGAGTCTGCCCTGTGGTTGAGGAGGATGCTGAGGCTGTGGGGATCAGGACAGCACAACTGCTCAGCTGAAGCAGGCTACATACCTGGGGAATCTCAATGGCTCTGGTGAGCGTGGGGAAAAGCCAGGGACTCATGGAACAGCTTGGTGGGGGAATCTTGGGTAAGAGAGTCATGCCAGGACAAGAGGCGGGCAGGAGGAGCCTGCATAAGCACTTGGTTCCTTGGGACAAGTGACAACACTGAAAGTGGCGGCAAGGGAGGTGGCGGAGCAGCTGGGACCATTCCCAGCATGAAGCAGATGCAGAAGACACAGAGAGTATCTCACTAACAAGGCAGTTAGCAATAGATACTGTAATCTCTACAATGTATCTGTGAGCCATCCAGTGACTAGTTACCTTATCTGCAGCCTGGACTCTCCTCACTAATGAAAAAATTGGTGCATCTATTGTTACTGTTTAATACCCTGCTGGGGAATAAAGCAACACTGTGAAAACTTACCAACTGGGTGACATCAGTGATTTTTTTTTTCTGGGTTAGGAATCACTGAACTTGCTTCTTTTATTTTCTATCAAAGTCATAGCAGGTGAGTCTAGAGGAAGACAGGGCTAGGATCACCCACCCATTCATAATCTACAATAGTAGTTATACAGAAATCTTGCTACTATCTTTTCTTGGGGAATACAAATTAAGGCTGTACAAACACCATAGGGGCCACTAGCTCTCAAACTGTATCAAGGCCAAGGATCCAAAAAAACCAAAAAAATACTGGCTCTCAGCTGCTAGGTTTCAAGGTAATCTCCATCTATCCTGCCTATGGTTCAGTATGGTATCCATACTTCTATTAACCCCCATTGCATAGCTATGTATACTTAAAGAAGAGCCCACCAACAGCCTGAGTGGTCCCACTACTGCCCTGTGAGGGAGAGGTACATGTGATCTCCACCCTGGCTGCTCCAGATGTCAGAGGTGAACTGTAAGGCTACCTGTGGACCTATCTTGTGCAGCTCTTCCCTGAGGTACTCCGTGCAAGCCTCATACAGGGAGGGCACCACCATCCTGCTGAAAGTGGTGCATGTGGGCACTTGGTAGGATGGGGCCACAAGCACCATGAGCCACCTGAACCCTGGCCACTCTTATAAGGAGAAGATATGGCCATCGAGAGCAAGCATCTCCCCAGTGCTCTGGGTGATCTCACTTGTCCTTGCAATGTGCCCTGCTTTCTGTCTGCCTTTCCCTAACTGTTCCAGGTGGCTTGCCTCTGCTTTGGGTTGATGGTGGGCTTTGGAGTGATAGGGAGACTTCCCTTCAAGCATGCTTACATTGGTGCCAGGCTGAGAAGAAGCACGGGCAATGGAGTGGTGTCTGCAGAGATGCACCAGCATCCCCATGGTGCTCATGTGTTTTGTTCTATTGCCTGGGCTGATTTTTGGATTGCCAGTGCAAGCCGATAGTGTTTGTGGGATCATCCACCAGGTCAGAATGATCCCAGACCACACTACCCACTTACTTCTGGGATGTGGGTGCATTTTAAGATGCTGCTGCACTTTCCTCCTCCTCCTCAGCAGGCAGAAGCACAGCAAGAGGAGGAGCGGACTCAGCTAAGCTGCTTGCTTCCACAATCCCTATGTCAACCGCCTCCAGAGTGCCTCCCAGGGAAGGAAACCTCTCTAGAGGAAACTTGAGGGGTATCAAACACAAACTCAGATGATTCCTTCTCCTTCCCCAGAATTTCACCTGCTAGGGCACTGTGATCTATCTCCAGAACCAGCTCTTCCTCCGGAACTGCAAGGCTCAGCATGGGAAGTGAAATGTGTATATGTAGGGGTGGAGTAGGCTCCTGTGCTGCTGCTGGTCCTACTGATTGTTGTTGTCATGGTGGTGGGTGGGGGGTGGTTATGTCTGGTGTTCATGAAAGCAATGAAGTCTTAGAAACAGGCAATGGGGCTGGCACTGCTCCCCCTCTCCTTGCTGCTTGTAGCAGCCTCATCCCTTCTAGCTGCAGGAAAGAGGCTGTGTCTCTGGTCAGGGGAAGGGAACTTACAGCTCTCCCTGCATAAATTAAGAAATGAAGGTGTGGTGCAGTGAAGGAATGTATGAAACTAATAGAAATAGGTTCATTTTTGCCATATAAATGCAGTAACTTAGGTGTCACACAATGAAGAATTGT
>NW_017728951.1:51352284-51367609 GCF_001723895.1 Crocodylus porosus
TAGAAGAAAAAAGTAATTCTGAAATCCCTCTTGCTAGGCTAGCAAGTAGGGAATCCTTTAGAAAATCAGTGCTGTTAGCCACAGTTGTCTGACACTGTGTTGCTGGAACACACAGCTTAGTAAGTAACACTAAGGCAGAAAGCAGGGCAGTTCAAACAATGCTGCCTTTTATGCTGTTTTTCCATCTCTTCCCCAGAGCACTGGGATTGGAAGGGACCTCAGGGAAGGATGACACAGTAAATAATGAGAGCTGTCCTTTACCCCTCTTCTCCCTTCCTCTCCTTATTTTCTGTTTCCTTGCAGGCAAGCCCAGCTTCAGCTTTGAAACTCAAAATGTTTTGAAACTTCCAAAATGTTTCAACTGGCTTTGTTTCATTTTGAAATTGTTTTGAAGCCCTTTGTTTCATTTTGATTTCACTGTTTTGAGCTTGAAATAAGTGGAAACAGTGTTGAAACAAAACAGCTGGTGAAATTTCACACAGCCCTAGTGGACACATTTGCCATGTCACTGATTCTCTGATTGGGGGGGTCGGGTTCTGTACTGATCTTATCAGTTCATTCTTTGTTTGGCTTGGAGGCTCCTCTAAAACTAACACGCTACTTTTCCAGTACATCTGTGGAAGCCAAAGAGGCTATGCCTCATTTTGTATTCATTGGGGCTTAGTCCAGTTCATGCTCTTATCAGGGTGCTGTGCAATTTGTATACGGATTGATCATGTTTTATATTAATTCATATTCCAACAGAGCCTACAGAGAAAGGAGCAAATTTGCCTTAATAAACTCTGCACTGTTTACACTCATTTCTTCTCTGTATTCACCTATACCAGGAGTAGCCATGCAGAAGTGCAAGTTGTAGGCTCATGGGTATTTACATCTATGTATATATACTGTTTGTACATTCACAAAATGTAAGGAAACGTGCATCTGTTCAAACAGAACATTTCCTCCTTCTAGGTCACTGACCAGAAGTTTATTTTTTAATCTATTGGCTTATTAAAAACTGTTTTGTAACAAAATTGTGTTTCCTCCTCAGCTGAATGAAGAGGAAAGTGAAGAGGATTTAAGATTAAAACATTAATTGAATGGGCATATGAAAAATTTTCAGAATGTTAAGTGGAAAATTAAATTCAGTATTCATTTTTAAGAATAAGAAATCTTATCAAGTAACTTCTGTTATGAACTTGAGAGGTCCACATGATGTCATTCATGTTTTCTTGAGTGTTTTAGTGATATGGCATGTGTAAACTTTTCAAATGGGCAGCATGAAGCCTTATCATTATTATGTCTGTATGAATTTTGCTGATATAAATGTTATTTTGTTCTACTTCTATATGTTTAGTGAGGCAGTGATTAACTTTAAGAGTTATTTGCCTATTAACCCTTGAGGAAAAATAAACTCTGATATTCAACATTTGATATGAGTTTGTTTGATGGAGAGGTAGATATGCACCTTAGACTAATTAAATAAGATTGTGTGTATATATTGGTATGGTGACCATACATCCCAGTTTAGCTGGGACAGTCCTGGATTCTGGAGGCTGGGCAGTGAAAAGGAACAATGAGCTGTAAAGTAGGAAGCCTTAGCAGACAGCAAAATTTCCCTAAAATAGGCTGGTTTACTGGAATGACCATTAAATGGGAGATGATTGTTAACACCTGTGAATTAAAGAACAATGGGTCATTAACAGGCCATTGACTCCTATAGCTGCCTGAATAGTAATACCAGAGCTGCACCATGCTGCCCCACCCCCACATCTGCCTGAAGCAGTACCACTGACTTGCGGGGACAGGGGATTAGTGTCCTAGATTTCATTGTCCCATGTGGTCGACCTATATGGGTGGGGAGGGAGGTGGAGAGAGGAGAAGACTGAGTGGGCACAAGCTGTCCAGAACTTTATCAGATGCTATGGAAGGGCAGCATAGAGCAAAATATGAAGTGGAATGGTGGATTAGAATACAACAGATAGGAAAGCTGGAGGGGAGAGGGAATTCTGTAAAAAGCATACAAGCAAAGAACCAATAGGAAGAAAGGGATCACAAAAACTAATCCAGGTAATGAGATAAGAATTGGTAGTCCCGATTTAAACCATCCTGTGACAGGGTACTGTTGGTGCCTGTCACTGTAAGGGCTAGGCCAGGGAGAGGGCAGGTGCCTGATGGGGGGGGGGGCATTTAATTTCTGTGCTGAAGGGGAGCAGTTTGACCAGCCAGCAGGGAAGAAACATCTCCCTGCTGAGCTCTGCTGCTCCAGGAAGGACTAGGAGGTAAGGGCAAGAGCTACGGGGATGGCTAGGAGGCTCTTGGTCCTGGGCATGACCCTGCCAGGGATGGGTGGCCTGGTGGGGCTCCTAGTAGTGTGGGAGCCTCCAGGAAATGCCAGGCCAGTTACCACCCTGGTAAAAGGCAGGTTAGGACACCTTAATAACCCCAGCTCCCATAACCAGGTGGGTAACCTCGTAGTAGGGCCTAAAAAGGTGGGCCTGAGTAAGAGTGTGGGCTACTTGCTCAGATGCCCAGAGCTGAGGGCCTGGGGTTCTGACTGGCCTTGAAGGTGAGGCCAGGGCCTGTGTGGCCAAAGGTCCCAGGGTGGGGGAGGGGAACCACCAAGAGGGGGAAGAGTGCAAAGAGCTAAGCAGCCCAGAATGAGGGCAAAGTAGGCTGCCTGATGAGAAGGGGTCTAGTTGGGGTCCAGACTGGATGGTCATGGGGCCCTCAGGCCATTGGGAGAAGAACACTTCCCACTGTAAAGAAATTAGGTGAGAGATAGTATCTTTAGGACATTAGATAAGTAATTTTCATGTTGGAAAGAATACAAAAGTTTCCCTAGTCTTATTTAGTTCAGGAAATACTTTAATTTAATAAACAGGGTTGTGGAAGAGAGAGTTGTGTGCATAGTGTGGTCCATCCAAGAATCTAATGGATGATTTATGTAAATGACCAGATAAGAAACCATACTTAAGCTTTATCTTGGGGGTGGGGGGGGAATTTTGCTCCAAGTTTTCTAGGGAATAGGGTGCTTTTGTCCCTTAGCTAGTGGGCAGAGTAGAAACTATATTCTTAGGTTTAAAGATGCAGAGTAAGATCAGATTGTTGTTCTGATATTTTCTTTTGTTTGTTTGTTCTTATCACTGTGTCTCAATATATGGTTACTGATTTCTTATGTTAACTCTCATTTTTATAATAAATGCTTTTCTATCTTTTAGAAATCATACAAACCATAAAAAATAGGGTTGGAAGGGACCTGAGGAGATCATCTAGTTCAGCCCCCTGCTCAGAGCAGGACCATCCCCAAATAGATAATTCCAGCTAAAGCTTTGGGTAGCCAGATCTTGAAAACCTCCAGGGATGGATCTTTCACTACCTCTCTGGGTAACCTGTTTCAGTTTTTTGCTACCTTCCTACTGAGAAAATTCTTCCAAATATCTACCCTAAACTTCCCTTGCTGCAACTTGACACGGTTGCTTCTTGTTTTGCCATCTGCTGTGTGATTTCAAAATATTTGACCAAAGAGGAAGTCCTCTTCTAAAGAAGGGGCTATTTATCTTTTCTGACTGCATGACTGGGCAAGAGTATGATTCTTACAGATGGTAAAATCCCCTCTGTTAAGAGCTGGCAATACCTGGTTGAGGCAGGTAAAGCTGAGGTGCCATAGGTCAGAGAGGTGACTTTTGGAGCATCTCATTGTCTTCAGTAAACAAGCAGCAAAGAGTAGAGAGGGATTTGGAGGTGAAGGGCTACTCATAAGGTATAAGATCACCCTGGCAGTGTATCTCAGAGGTGCTCCTGGGCACATCAGGGGTTGGGGAGAGTCAGTTCCTCCCCACCTATAATCAAGTAAACCCAATGCTGTTTGATTTCAGTGTTATTTCTCCTTGATAGCAATGAATCCAGTTTGAGATGAAGTACTAGTGTTCAGTGCCTGTATCTTACATATATTGCAACTTTTAATGGTGACGTACATTGCAATAATGTTATTACTCTGAACTTATAGTAGTCGATACTCTTTTTCTCTTGGAGGTGAGATTTAACTTCAACTGAAAAATGGGGGAATTGGATAAGCATATGTATTATCACATAAATAACCAGGGATATAATGGAGAACAGAATCTAGGTCTCTTAAGTCTTGTGTGTAGACATGACTCTTTACATTATAGTAAAATAACATAGAATGGAGAAAAGTAAATATCATGTCTTAGTATTGTGGTATTATTATTTTATGGTTCTCATATAAAAAATAATCCTTGCTAAAATGGTTTACAACAATGTTGTTACCATCGTCTCTAAAATGTTTGTATGCACCTGCTTATATATATTTCTATTTTTATTGGCTAATACCAACTAGTCCATATAGTCTTCTCACCATTGTTGCACACTGTGGCAATAACAATTTAGACTCTGAAAAGCAATGGAATTAACATATGCACCTGCTAATTAGCATTTTGGACAGGTAGATGTATAGCTGATTAAATGAATGTCAAATTTCATTTGGTGCCTTTCTGGAAAACCACTGTACATGACTTTGAAAAACAAGCTCCACTTTACATTTCTGGACCCAACAAAGGTCATAGAAACAATATATAAACAGCACAAAGAAGATTTGAAATAGTTTAACTACTACTGAATTAAGAAATATGCATAAGTGCCAATGTTTACTTGTTAAATTAGAACATATAATGTAAGTATTGAGCAAAGTACAGCAAGTAGCTTGACTGCTCTAGCTCACTCCTCTAGTTTTTGGTGGAAAAGTAGCCATAACTACCTTTCTACTGGGGGAATATTACGTTTTCTTTTTTGCCAGCCAGTACACTGAGAGGGAAATGCCAAGGCTGCATTTTCTTCACTATAAGATGGTATGTTCTGTAATCAGGGATCAAGAGGAATGCAGATGAACAAATATAAACTAGAATCACTTGATTAGTGGAGCTTTAACTTTTATATGTCAGCAAAAAATTCATTTGTGTGTGCGCACAGAAGGGAAACATTGCATATGTAGTCTAATAAAGGCCTGATAATTGAAATGGGTACAGTAAGGTTGGAATGTTTTTCAGCATTCCTTATAGCAATACCAAACATCATGGGCTAAAACCTGGTCCCATACAAAAAAAACCCTATTTTTTTCCTAGCTTTCTATTTATTCTTAATTATCACGAAAGTTAAATGGATGAATTCTCTATATTTCTTTGTCAGTCAAATAGTAATCTGGAAACAGTATTTTTCATGCCTGGTTCCTCTTCCTCCTCTTACCATGCCATAGTATGATTTGGAGTGATAAAACTATTCTGAAAATAATAATCATTGTCAACCACCCGCCACAAGGCTGTAAAGGAGAGCAACTGGACTTCCCCCCCCCACCTTCCTTTTCTCTTCTTGTCTTCTGTTTTATCTATGTCTATTCATCTCTCTTTCTTCCAGTTTATGAAAATTGGTTTGACAAAGCTAAGAGCTGCACAGTATAAGGATGGTGCCACTCCTTCACTTGCAACAGTTGCAAATCTTTGGGTATAATGACTGTTAAAGTTACTAAGTGTTAAGAGAGAACCTTCACCTGAAAGGAAACAACTTTGCAACACCGAGGGCACCTAACATGTGCAAAACTGCTTGAACTTTGCTCACATTTAACTATACTTACAGTGTTGTTAGACATTACTTTTACCAGGTGTTCAGTGCTTTTAAAATGGAAGAGTTTGTGTGCACATTAAGGCAGGAAAAGATGAGCTAAGTGCCCTCGGAGCATCTCCAAGTTGTACCTCTTTAGGTGAGGATAGCCTGCAGCTAGTATTAGGCAGTTTGTGTTGCAGTAATGTCCTTCTGCTCCATGAGGTCAATGAGGCCAGCAATGTATTTAGTCCTCCAGACTCCCAAAATGCAGTCCTCTCAGGACCCCTTCTCCCATGTGGGTGATCTGTCATCCAGATCTGTATTGCCTTGGACTGATGAACCTAGGGAGAGCCGACAAAGGAAGTGGGGAGCTGTGGGAGTGAAGGGCAGAAGCTGCTTGAGAGCTGGGCACCCCATGGAAGACTTGGCAGCTCCTAGCCATGTTCCTGGTTGCCATCCCTCTATGGGTTAATACCTCAATGTATTAACCCTTAACATGTTCTGAATGCCCACACCTTAACTTTATACTGCCTAATAGGGCTGTGCGAGGCTTCGGGTTCTGATTCGGATCCGGAGATGCTCCAGACGCTTTGGCATCCTAAGAGGCACACCTGGATCAAACCAGGGTCTCAGCAATTATATCTGAAGTGGGTCAGAGCATCCAAAGCACTTCAGATCTGCTTCAGATGCTTTGGAACCACTTTGGCCATCTTGAATCACAATTAGAAGATGGAGGGAGTGGGGGAGGATGGAGAATGAGAGTGGAGAGTGGGGGAGAGGACTCACGTCTGTAGGTAGGCAGTGAGAAGGATTTCTCCCTGGCTACCTTTCCAATGGCAGCATCTGTGGGGTGGGACTAGAAACAGCATAAAAGCCTCTGTTTGCAGCCCTTCTGTGCCTTTTGGAGCTTGTTCCCAGTCAGCAACTGTGTGAGAGAGGAACGCTCAGACTGAGACTTGCCTGCTCCTTTTTCTTGTTACGAAGGAGTGGGTAGGATTTAGCTTATTTTAGCTTAGCTTAGTTATTCTATACAATTAATATTAGTATTACAATTCAATTTATTTCTTTGAATTTATATTTGCTCTTTTTTGGGGGAAACTTCACAATAAGAAAGATGTGTTTCCCAGCCAGTATGATCTATCACTGTGCAGGGAGGCACAGATTGCTTGCATGCATACACACATATACACAGAGACCCACAATATAGAAAAAAAATTCACAGCAGAACAAGACAGACAGAAATTCACAGCAGAAGACAGACAGACAGATGGCACACAATTTTTACATAACCCTCAACACTGATACAAACATTCAAAGAAGAGGCCAGTGCACGCATGCAACAGAAGGAATAAAACACACAATACAAAAGGATTCACACACACACAGACCTTTTGTAACACAGGAAAGATCAATATGACACATGCTGGAAAGGCAGGTGCCAGGCCTTCTGGCAGGGGAGGGAAAGGGGGTAGGGGAAGATCTAGAGCTGCAAGCCACTCCCCGCCCCGCCCCCCCCAACACAGACACATTCTATTCCCAAGCAGCCATGACACCAGAGCAGCCAGTGGAAGCCAGGAGGTGGGCACAGTGTCTGTACCTGATGTCCCTGTACCTGCACCACCTCTGTTCAGTCCAGAATTGGGCATCAGCAGTGGAATCACTTCCTCCTCCACCCCAATTTCAGATCTCAGCATGAGCCTCCCACTGCCAGAGGAGGAGCTGGAGCTGGAACCAGGGATGCTGAGCGTGTTGGCTCAAGCAATTCTGGGGACTGAGGGGGAATCAGAGTTTGTGCTCAACACCCCTCAAATTGCCCCAAGACCCAGCTCTCCTCTGGAAAGCAGAACCTCGGAGGAGGCTGAGGTTGTGGAGGCAAGTGGCTCAGCTGAGGCAGCTCCTCCTGCTGTTCAGCCTCAGCCTGCTGACAAGGAGGAAAAGGCAGGATTCTTACTTTCAACCCAAAAGTGAGGGAGTAGTATAGTGTGGGATGATATTGAGGTGGTAGGTGGTCCTAGATTTGCCATCTGCCAGCACCGCAGAAGGCAAATGAGCCATGGCAAGGATGTGAGATACTTCACCACAGTGATGCTGCTGCATCTGAGGAGGCACCACCCCCTTGTCCTTCCTGCTCAGCCTGGCACCTGTGTGTGTGCACCAAAAGGGAAGTCCCACACTCACTCCAAAGCCCCTTCCCCCCAAAGCAGAGGCAGGTCACCCTGGACCAATGAGGGAATGGTGGACAGAAAGCGGGGTGCGTTCCCAAGTCAAGCAAGATCACCCAGAGCATTGGGCAGATGCTTGCTTAGGATAGCCAGCCCTTCTCCCTAGTTGAGTGCCCAGGGTTCAGGCAGTTTGTAGCACTTCTGGCACCATTTTACAAAGTGCCACATGCACCACCTTTAGCAGGACGGTGGTGCCCTCCCTGCATGAGGCATGCAGGGAGTACTTCAGGGAGGAGCTATGCAAGGCAGGGCCACAGGTAATCTTGCACTTCACCTCTGACATCTGGAGCAGGCAGGGTGGCAATCATGCCTACTTCTCCCTCACAGAGCACTGGTGGACTCAGGCTGTTGGTGGACACAACTGCAAGCTGAGGTGCTGGATGAGTCTCACACAGCAAGGGAGATCATGGAGGCCATGAACCTTATGGTGCAGGGGTGGCTCATTGGGCAGGCTGAGCTCACCCGTGGGTTCATGGTCACTGACAATGGGGCCAATGTGGTGACGGCTGTCCGTGATGCCAACTTTTTGGCATCTGCTATGTGGCACACAAGCTTCACCTGATAGTGAGGCGGGAGGGCTGCCAGTGATGGCACCAACACCAATACTGTTACAAGCCAGTTGATTTCAAAATGCAGGAAGGTGGTGAGCTACTTCCACCACAGCATCAAGGGGAGCAAGATGCTGTGGGAGAAATAGGCAGAGCTGAGCATCCCACAGCACAGAATCATACAGGATGTGGAGACTTGGTGGAACTCCACATACCTGATTCTTGAAAGTTTGGTGGAGCAACAGAAGGCTATCCATGAGATGGCCTTGCTTGGGGAGATTGGGATCAGCACCCCCCTGAACAGAGATGAGTGGGGTACCATCTCCCAGGTCTTGCTGGTCCTCAAGCCCTTCCTCAAGGCCACTGAGACTTAGTGCTGGTGGTGCCCTCCTCAGCCAGGTGATCCCCCAAGAGAGGGAACTGGAGAACCAAATGGAGAAGTTCCAGAGGAACTGGAGAACCACACATGCAGGCACTGCTGAGGCAGCTAAAGGAGGTATCAGGAGATGGCTGGATCCCTTGAGGTGCAGTACGGTCCACATGATGGCAGGCGTGTGTTACCCAAGGGTGATGGGGAGAATGTGCGCTGGCAGCCCCAAAACCCTTGATCACTGGAAGCAGGTTCTGGTGAACAAAGTCAGGGAGCCTGAAATGCAGAGGCAGGGGAATGTGGAAGAAGGAGATCCACTTTCCTGTGCCAGCACTCCCAGCACCAGCACTGGTGCCAACACCAGCCAATCTCCTCCATGCCAGCCACTGCCAATGTGGGGCATGGGCATGGCTTCAATGCTGTGGTCCAAACACACCACACTCCAGCCCGGGCCTATGAAGTGCAGGTCAGAGGCCCAGTTTTGAAAAGTGGTTTGCATTGTCATTTTCTCCTTCTCAGGATGAGGCCTGAGATACTGGAGGCAGAGTGTTTTTTTCTTGAGGAATGTGCCCCCACAGGTAGTTGGGTTTTGTTGTCTTTGATAGATTCTGGTGTTCAGTTTGTGGGGATACTGGAGATAGTCGGCAGGTTTTGCGTTTGGAGCTGTAAGAAGTTGACTTCAGTTCTGGTGATGAGGTTAGGTGCTTGTGGAAATGTACAAACCACTTCCCAGAGCTGGTCCTATGAACTGTACTTCTGTAGTTGGTACAGAAACTCATGAATTCAATATAGACACTGACAGTGGAATTCTGGCACCCCAGGCACTGCTGCACTTTTACCTGAGCCGCTACATCCCCTTTTCCCCTCTACCCCATACCCCAGCCTGTCCCTTAACCCCTGACAACCTCCATTTCCTTTTTTACTGACTGGCTTTTTTGCCTGCAATGTGGACCAGGCCAGCCTCTGACTTCTTTACTATTCCTTCCATCCAAGACCAACTGCAGGTACTTCCTCAGCCTGACAAAGGGGTTTTCAACCCTAAAGCTTCCAAAAATACATTTTTTAAAGTACTCCTTTTTTCATACTACACACATAGACCTAAAAACACAGGATAAGCCACCACACACCATGAGTAACATCGTATGTCCAACACAACATCTTTACTTCTTGCTGTCAATTCCTTTATAAAAAGAAAGGCTCTGTGACAGTTTTGTTTGGGTACTTTTTGATGATGCTACTGATGCTACTGGTGTTGAGCCAGCTAAGTTATTTTACCTGTTAGGTAAAGCGGAGGACCAGGCATAAGGCTGTAGAGGAGGAGGAGGCCTCACTGGGGCACATTGCTGTGTTGTGCAGAGGCCCCAGCACCAGGAAGGGTGGACCTTAATATACACACAGTGTCACCCATCCACATCACAAGTTTTTTCTGTCAGCAGCTTGGAGTGCAGGGCCCCAGATGACAGACTCCCCAAGCAAGACGCACAGAGCTAGTAGGCTTCGTGGCCTGGCAGGGCCCAGCACTCTGGCCTGCACTAGATTTAACCCCCCTGTGCCCCAAGACAGATGCAGTTGCCCTAGTACCCACCCACCTGCTGAATTCTGCCTGTCAGCAGCTTGGGATACTGTTCCCCTCCAAACCCCTGTACTCATCTTCTTTAAACTTGGCAGGTTTTGTGGCCTTACCAGGGGCTACTACCCCTGTAGATTTTACCACCCTGTGGTGTAACACATAGATGTAACAGGAGTTTTGCTTTCAAGAATTTGGGGTGCAGTTTCCCCCAAACCCCTGCACCAAAGTTATAGATATTTCATTCATCCCCCATTATAACCTATTGCCAGATCTCTGAGGTGGCTCCGAAGCTTTGGAACCTCTTCAGCCAGATCAAAGTGGCAAACTAATCCAGAGCTTTGGATCAGATCACGGCCATCCAAAGTGGCTGGATCCAAAGCCGGATCAGATCACTGCCTACTCGCACATGCCTACTGCCTAACATTCCTGTGTGTTAGCATATGGGAATTGTAACATATAAAAACACCCTTAGTAAGTATTAAATTGAACATAAATAAATTGAGAACAGTTAATTATAATCCTGTTTATCCCATTGTCTAGGAAAGATGCTAAGGGCCACTAAGATATGCTTGCTGTGACCCTGTAGTTTTCCCATACACTTCAATATACTAAGGCTTATGTTATGGTATTATATTTTTTCTGTGTTTGCTGCGGTAATTGATTCCTGTACAAATTGGGTGTGGAGTCCTCTGGTAGCATTTATACCCAAGTGGATTAATTTTACAATTGGTTTTGTGAGGTGCAAAGGCTGGGAATCAGAAGAGTAATATTTGCAGCTTTTACAAAGTTTTAAGACTTACATTAGGAGAAGAAAGGATACTAAACTATTAGCATCAGTTAAAAAAAACAACAACCCCCCCAAAAAAAGCCCCAAACCTTCACCCATTTAAATAACCCTAAAAAATGTTAGAGACCCCACTAAAGGAATCTCCAGTGGAAAAGGTGTGATTAATGAGATAGGGATTTGCAAGCTAATCTGATGGTTCAGTGCTTAACAGAAAGTCCTGCATCTGGATCTGACTAATGTTCAAAGGTGATTCAGCACTTTGTCAAGACTGCTGGCAATCCTATTACTGAATGGCAACATGCCAAGGATATAGTTGTTTGGGCCTTTGAACATAGCATAGTCTATCTTTTATTCTATCTATTGCTGTATGCTCTGCTGTTAAAGAAAAGTCCCATGAAAAGCATACCCTGAAAACAGCAATATGCTGTCAGCAGCATAATATTTTTCCTCCAGGATTTTTAAGAGGACTTTACAAATTCTCTTTTAATTTAAACCTCCAAAACCTCATTAAAAAAATATTTTTTCCTTGTCCAAGAACATTAATCTAGTCAGGTCTCTATTCCACATTGAAAATTAACTGTGTTGTAGCTTAGAAGGGATTACTAGTTTTCTTTCATGATTAAGCCTCAGAGGGAAAATTATTTACGACTCCACCTAGAGAATTCTGCTGCTGTCTTTTCCAGTCATGTGCTCAAGCATAGATGGTGCCATGTAATTTTCCATTTGGGACATGTAACTTTGACCTTTACAATCAAAGGCAAGAGTGGCATTTACAGGGAGCTGTATTCCTCCTTTTCTCTTTTTATTGTAAGTAGAAATAGGGCAAAAAGAATCCTCTTAAAAGAATGTGTACTGAACCTAAAGGAAATAATTTGCAACTTAAGACATACAAGGAGAAAAAAAGTCGTGCTTAGTACAAAACTTTTACATTTCTAATAGTCTGGAAGTCTTGATGCTTAAGTCTCACATTATAACATCTATGCAGTTTATGAATCATTTTGTGGTGCAATATATTTTCTATCGACCACTACAGTTAGTCTTTGCGTGATATTACCTTGTAAATTATTGAGGCAGTCTCATACAATGCATCACCTTTATTCATTATTAAGGAGGCAGGCCACAGAACTACTATATTTTCACTTGGGTGCTATTAATAATATGAAGAGAGTTAACCAAGTCAAGACAAGACTTAATGCTGTACAGTAGGAAAACACATCAGCTAAATTTTCTTTTGCATTGACTAAAAGCAGGGAAATATTAAAATAATTATGACAACTTCCTGGAAGAAATGAAGCAAAGTTGACTGTTACTTGGCAGGGGGGAGCAAACAAAAATGCATCAATTTATTATTTTAATTCATATTTTACAAAAGAAAATATTCTGTATACTGTAAAAACAAACAAAAAATCCCAATTGTTTGAACATACTGATACTGTTTTAAAACAGTATTATAGCAAAACCCCCAGTTTCTTTTTTTTTATTTATTTTAAAATGCACTTCCTCACCTTCCCCAAACATTTCTGATTTTTTCTCTCCCTCTCTAGTCCCTATAGATAAGTATAAGTAAGCTAAGATGTAGGATAAGCTTTAACATTTTATTTTAAGTTTTATTTTTCTCTCCTCTCTTTGCAAATAAGTTCCCTGGTATTTTGATATCGATACCCACTGCTTTATAAGTGATAATTATTATGTCTGTACTGCTTTTATATTGTGTGATTTACTGTTTTAGGCCTATATATGTAAGTTAGCATAAGTTATGTCAAGTTTTCATTTTGTATGTCAAGCCTCCATCTTGTGTCCTCTGCCTGGGCATCCCCTGTGTTGCAACTGTATGATTCTTGTACCCCTCCCATGTAAATTGGTTCCTGGATGAATGAGAGAGATTGGGAATGATTGAAATACAATGGTAGCAGGCCTCTGCTGAATGGCCTGTAATGACTGGGCCATCACCTCGCATTGATTCATCCAGAAACCACAGACCTCACCCAGGAACAGAGAAAAGAACTCAGCATTGAAAGACAAAAGACCCTGCAGAACCAGCAACTCTCCCATTGGACCCCACCATTACAGACACCCAAAAATGCTCATCCCTGCATGAAGCACACATGCCTAGTATGCCAGGGGCTGACCTTGCCAGGGTATGCCTCCTGTCACTAGGGTTATACAAGATCTGCCCCTATAAAAAGGGACAGTGAAAACAGAGCCAGTGGGAATACCATTTCTATCTGAACCAGATCAGCTCCACGTCATGCTTCCTATCCCCCCCCCCAGGCCCTGCTGGCAACCCCCCTCTGGACAACATGGAGCTGAAGGAGACCTGGACTGGCCATGGAGAACCAACTTCCAGCCTGGGATAAGTAGATATTACCTGCACATTTCCTTCTCCAATTTGGTCTCTCTCTCTCTCTCTCTCTCTCCTTCCAGACTTCAGCCCCTGCACCAAGCCTCTTTAACCCCTGCTACCATTGTGTGTGTGTGTGTGTGTGTGTGTGTGTGTGTGTGTGTGTGTGAACCAATAAGATATTGTGTCACCATCTCCCCTACTCAATAAAACCACTGTCATTTGTAACCCTGAGTTGGGTTGTATGTTACTGAGTTGGGTTGTATGTTACTGAGCCCATCTTAAATTCTGGTGTCTCTCTCTCTCTCTCTCTCAGCTTTCCCTCTGCCTTTTTCTGCCACCTGTCAGCTCCTCTCCATCCCTTCTCTGTTCCTCTGCTGCAGCCTCTTGGCCCTGTCACTTTCTGCCATCTCTCAGTCCCATTCCTGCCATCTACTGCCTTCTTCCCATGTCTTTCTGCAGCCCTTCCCCCATTTCTGCCACTTTTAGCCTCCTGGCCCCATTTCTGCTGTTCACCACCTCCTTTCCGTGTTTTTACACAGCTCTTCCTGCCACTTTTAGCCTCTCAGCCTGCTCATTTCTGCCTTCTGCTGTCTCTCCCCATCTCTCTCTCTCTCCACCTTCTGTTCCCAACTTTTCCTGCCCCTTTCCCCCTTTTCTCCATGTTCTCCAGCTTTCCCCCACACCCTCTCTAGCCTCCCCTTCTCCCCCTCAGTCCACTGGCCTGCCACCAACTTCCCCACAGGCTTCCCGGCAGCTGGAGCCCTTCTCCAGCTCCTGGCACTAGCAGCCCCTCCCCTGATTCCTGGAGCCAGCCCCCAGTTTTCTCCACACCCTGTCTAGCTCCCCTTCACCCTCTGTCCCAGTTTCCCTCTCTACACTTACCTTTTGGCTCCCCTGTAGCTCCAGCTTCAGTCCCAGTCTTTGTGCTGGCTTCTCTCCGGCATCACTCCCCTGTTCTGCAGGTTTTGGGCATTGCCCTTTAATCAACTAAGGTCAATTAACCTAAAGTAACCTCCAAGCCTCAGTTCTTCAGCTAAATACTCTATAGTCTACCGGTACTAATCCTGGTCCTGGTAACATTCACTCCTTACACTTACACTTTCTTACCTTAACTTTTTCCCAGGTATCACAAGTACACCAAGCACATACATACATATATATCACACCCAAATTAGGAACTCACCTGTGTATATGAATTAGTGATCTGTGTATGTGTATGTGTATTGGGTGTGCAGGTATTGATAATTGATTCTGGTCTAATTTCTTTTGGTCTATATACTGTGTGTGTGTCTAGGTGTTTGAATTGGTGATAGGCATGCATTTGCCTAGGCTGGTAATTTTGGATGTGTATGTGCCTGGATTGGTAGTGTGCATCTGCACTCCTGGTGGGAGCGCATCCACCTAGAGTATGTACATGCACCTAGTGTGCGTGTATGTGTGTGTATGCACCTAATTGATTTTTGAGTGTGTGCATGTGCAATTGTACACCACTCCCTCCTGTCTAACAGTGCGATATTGAGATCCTGAGGGTTGGCCAGGTCCCACAGGGCAACAGTATAAAATATAGATCTGCTCAGTGACAAAGGAAGTATCCATAATTTAGTCTTTTGCATACATACTGTTAGAGGCAAGAAGTATTCTGGGTGATATTTTTTTATTGGATCAACTGCAATTTTGGGAAAGATGCCCAAAGTTTGAGGCGCAAGTGACCCTGAAATTTTTAAGGGGTTTTGACACAAAATTATTCTAATTTTAAGCAACTATTTTAAGTGTTTAAGCTTCAGGCATCAAGGACAACAAAAAGTCCTTTTTCAGATGTGTGGGGAGCCGGAGGAAAAGCAAGGGCAATGTTGGACCCCTGCTAAACCAGATGGGGCAACTGACAA
>NW_017728951.1:51367709-51376508 GCF_001723895.1 Crocodylus porosus
CTGCCCTTTGGGCAGGGGGCTGGACTCGATGATCTCCTGAGGTCCCTTCCAGCCCTAATGTCTATGAAATCTATGAAATATTAGCTGCTGAAAGTTGCTTTACTTTAAAATCTGTGTGTGCCCATACTGAGTCAAATGCATGCCCAGAAGAGGCATCACATTAGTTGGACCTGGATCACTCAACATCTGTATAGATCAGGTGCTGTAGTGGGCATTTATTGGTGCTTTTATTTAATAACTGATTGAATCAGTTTTTGATAAAAGTGCCAAAAACTCCCCACTGAAGTGCCTTATCTATACAGATGCCTTGAAGCTGGGTTGAACTAACACAATGCTTCTTTCAGTAAAGCAGTTTGTTTGTTTTTTTCCCACATGTCAGCGCCCAGGCCACCAGTTGAACAGCCCTGGCTTATACAACTTCAACTTACATTTGATTTGTACACTGATGCAAATTACACTAGGGTCAGAGAAGAAGGAAGAGCTTTTCATGGATACCTTTCCTTTTTTTTTAATTCATAAGTCCTCTCAAGCATACTAGATCCTACTGCTGGTACACCATTTGTACCCTGAAATGGGAGAGTGCTAGTGGTGATCTCAAAAGTATAGTGAGTGCCAACATTTTACTACTTATATTTTTTAAGATGTCACAGAATTGTGTATTAAAAGTGGAAAGAAAAATACTCTAGCACTTTTTAATACATTTTTTCATTGATTTTTATTTCAGTCCAATAATATAGCACTGTGTTTCCTTTCTCATGGACATGCATGAACTTTATAGCCATTTCCTCGAAATACAGAGAATTGTCAATTCTTCATGGAAATACGTGCTTTCAGGCATGACTAAAGATGTTTCTGAGCAAATAAGGATATTTGAAATCATTTGAGGAATGTTGGTCTCTGTTGGTAAATCTGCAGTCATCCAATCAAAGAGCAGAAACAATACAATGCGAACACAGGTGACTCACATATTAAGAAAACTGAACAATAAAGAGCTGAAGCTGTAGTAGAAGGGAACTGTCTGTGCAGGGAGAGAGGGAACCACAGTGGCTGAAATATGGTCACACAGAATGTTTAGAATCACAAATAAATATATTTTAAAAATTCTTACTGTGGAAACTGTATGCCATAAAGCAAGCCAGGTTATCTAAGAGGTAAATGCCTACAGGTATAAAGTTCTGTAGAAGGCAATAGAGTGCATCAGAACATTTGGAATTCATTCAAGAACATCCTGAGATGGACAGAAACAATAACAAAAGGATGCTACAACCAAACTGGGTATGGTAGTTACAAGGGGTATCTAAGCATGCTGTAATTAAATAAACTCATTAACCAGAAAACTGCAAGGTGCATGGTGCTAAATGTGATTGATTATGTGTGGACAACAATGTGGGCTTAATGTAAGCATTTCTAATGTATAAAAAGAATAACGATGAACTTTGGACTTGAGTTTAACCCTGCACTATCCTTGCTGTTGGGCAGCCTGATCACCTGGTTGATACTGCCCACTAAGGGTGTGTGAAATGGGCTGTATTCGATTCAGATTCAGATTTGGCCTGAATTGGGATCAGTGATTTTATTTGTTGATTCAGATCACTGTCTCCAATTTGATTTAGCTGAATCCAATTCTGAAGATTCGATGCTGATTCGGAGAATCAGTAATTTGGCCATAGACACAGATATAAATATTTTTTCTACATAACTCAAAGTACCAGGTGGGGATCATGAACACTGCAGTGCTAGGGCAGATGGAGCATCCCACAGGAGTGTGGGGGGCTCCTCTGTGTGCTCACCAGAAAACCTGAAAGTGGGACAGAAGTACTTCCAGTCCACTTCCAGGTCCTCCAGGGAGCACATGCCCCCCACATGCTCCTCTGGCTCAGCAATCAGCTTCAAGGGGACCCTGGTTGTGCTCCCCAGACCCAGGAGGCACCAGCAGCCAAGCCACAGTGGGCAGGAGGGCCCCCCGGCCAGCTCCCCGGCAGACCTGGACGTGGACTGGAAGTGCTTCTGGTCCACTTCTGGGTTTGCTGCCGAGCATGCTGAGGAGCCCCCATGCTTCTGTGGGACACTCCATCCACCCCAGCATCACAGCATTTATAAGCTGCCTGATACCTTGAGGTATGTAGAAAAAAAGCTGTGTCTATGTCTGAATCATTAATTTTTTCCAAATCTCTCCGAATCAGTTCAGAGGGTTTCAATTAAATTCCAAGAGATTAAAGGGTCTCTTAATTCGATTCAGATTTGGAGACTGGGCCACCAAATTGGGCTGAATTTCTGCTGAATTGAATCAGGTCTGGGACCGAAGCTTTGCACAGCCCTAGTAGCCATGTCTACATGAGATGCTGACTGTGCAGTTGTTACTGCACAGTCATTTAGTACTTGCATCATGGAAGACTACAAGGCCATGGGGCATCTACTCAAGGAGAAGGGAGCCCAGGTGGTATTTCCCTCCATCCTCCCAGTAAGTGGATGGAGTAGATACCACAATACCTGTGTAGTTAACCGGCATCTTTGGAGCTGGTGCTATGAGGTTTCTGGACAATGACCCATATTTCTGGGCTGAGGGCATGCTGGGGTGGGATGGACTACATCTCTCGCCCAAGGGTAAACATATTTTTTCCTCTAGGTTGGCTGATCTCATTCAGCAGACTTTAAACTAGCTTCACTGGGGGAAGGGGCCACCCAAAGAGGAAGGGATGTTTCGCCAACTAGCAAGGCAACAAGAGAAACAGAAACTGAGGTAAGCAACAATGGGCACAGCAGTCCTGGGAGCAGGGAAGTGGTACATGCACTCTCAGGAGGACTAACATGTCTGTACACCAATGCATGTAGTATGGGGGGCAAGCAGGAGGAACTTTGCTTTTTGATAGCAGGGAAGAATCCAGACTTAGTGGGGCTCACAGAAACCTGGTGGGATCCTACCCATGACTGGGCGGTGGGCATTCAGGGATACACACTATATAGAAGGGATAGGACTAGGAGGAAAGGCAACTATGTCAAAGAGCAACTCACATCATCAAGAATTAGCTTTAGGGCAGAGGAACGTCAAGAAGAGGCACTGTGGGTCAAACTTCAAGGGGGGCAAAGTGAAAGGGAACTTACAGTGTGTGTCTACTATAGACCACCCTGCTAAGGGGTTGAGTTGGACCAGGATGTCTCAGAACAGCTTATGGAGGCAGTTAGGTCTAGGGATGTCATTGTCATGGGGGACCTAAACTACCCAGATATCTGCTGGGAGGAGCAGTCAGCCAGGTCTGACTGTTTGCGTAGGTTCCTAGCTGAAATACAGGACCTCCACCTTATCTGGGAGGTTCACAGCCCCACTAGGGGAGATGCTTTGCTGGACCTGGTCTTGGCCACTGGGGATTTCCTGGTGAGGGACTGCAGGTCCTTGACCACCTAGGTGACAGTGATCATCGCCTGCTGGAATTCACCATCCAGCGCAGGGTGTTGAGGGCTTATACCAAGACTAAAGCCCTTGATTTCAGAAGGTCCAACTTCAACAAACTTAGGAGATTAGTGGGGGAGGCACTGAGGGCCCAAAAGGCAGAGCATATGGGAATCCATGAGGGATGGTTGTACCTCAGGGACTCTTTCAGTGTGTGATACCCCACTTCTTTCTCTCAGGGACTAAGTGTTCTCTGAAACCCCCATGGCTCAGCAAAGACATTTGAGAATGCCTGAGGACCAAAAGGGAGGCATACACCCTGTGGAAGAGAGGGGCTATCACCAAGGAGGAATACTCCTCCTTGGCCCGTGAGTGTAGGATGGCCATTAGGAAGGCCAAGGCAGGGGTGGAGCTCAGGCTAGCGACCAGGATTAAGTACAACAAAAAGTCCTTCTTTAAATACATAGGGAGTAAGAAGAGGGCACTGAGTAATGTAGGGCCCCTGTTAGATTCAAATGGTAATCTTGTGGCTACGCCAGATGAGAAAGTTGAAATTTTTAACAAGTTCTTTGCCTCTGTTTTCTTGGACCGGAACCTGGACAGCTCTCCCACCACAGGTAGGGACAATCTTGGGAATAGCACTGCCAGGCCTCGGGTCTGTGCAGACGTAGTTAGGGATCTTCTGGAAGGGCTGGATGTTTTTAAATCTGCGGGCCCTGATGCCCTCCACCCATGGGTGTTGGGAGAGCTTTCAGGGTTCATTGCTGTGCCCTTGGCCTGGCTTTGAGTGATCATGGTTCACAGGCCAGGTGCTCGGAGATTGGATACTAGCTAATGTGGTCCCCATTTATAAAAAAGGGAGAAAGGAGGACCCAGGAAACTATAGGCCCCAAAGCCTCACATTGGTCTTGGGGAAAATCCTTGAAAAAATTATCAAGGATCACATATGTGAGGGGCCAGCAGGGGAGATCATGCTCAGGGGAAATCAACATGGGTTCATCAAAGGCAGGTCCTGCAACCTGATGGCCTTTTATGACCAGGTAACTAAATCCTTGGATTATGGTGTTGCCATGGACGTAGTCTTTCTGGACTTCAATAAGGCCTTTGACACTGTCTCTCACCCCATTCTCATTAATAAATTGAGTGACTGTGGCATTGATGCCTACACAGTTGGATGCGGTAAAAATTGGCTGATGGTGTATGGGTTGTATTCGACCTGGCAGAATGTGAATAGTGGGGTCCCTCAGGGATCAGTCTTGGGGCATACACTGTTCAACATCTTCATCAGCAACTTGGACGAGGGGGTGGAAAACACATCGTCTAAGTTTGCTGATGACACCAAGATATGGGGAGAGGTAGGCACGCTTGAAGGGAGAGAGAGCCTCCAATTAGATTTAGACAGACTACAGAAGTGGGCAGATGGTAATAGGATGGGCTTCAATGTAAATAAATGCAGGGTGCCACACCTGGGGACAAGGAATCCACAGCATACATACAAGCTGGGGAGCTCCCCCTTGTGAGCACAGACGCAGAAATGGATCTTGGAGTCATTATTGACTCTAAGGTGAAAATGAGCCGCCAAGGCCAGACCACAGCCAGCAAAGCCAACTGCATGTTGTTGTGCATCCAAAGATGCATCTCAAGCCAGTCCAGAGAGGTGATACTCCCCCTCTACGTGACATTGGTCTGGCCTCAGTTGGAGTACTGCATCCAGTTCTGGGCACCGCACTTTAAGAAAGATGTAACCTGCCTTGAGAAGGTTCAGAGAAGGGCCACCTGCTTGGTTGGAGGGCAACAGGGCAGGCCCTATGAGAAGAGGCTGAAGGACCTGAACCTGTTCAGCCTCAGCAAGCAGAGGCTGAGGGGAGATTTGGTTGCTGCCTACAAAGTCATTATGGGAGATCAGCAGCAAATAGGAAGGGTCCTATTCTTCCCAGCAGTACCTGGGGTGATGAGGAACAATGGCCAGAAGCTGCTGGAGAATAGGCTCAGGTTAGAGATTAGGAGGCACTATTTCACTTTTAGGGTGGCTAGGATCTGGAACCAACTTCCTAGGAAAGTGGTCCTCGCTTCTGTAAATTCAAAAAGAGTTTGGATGAACACCTGTCTGGGGTCATGTGATCCCAGCGTGTGCTCCAGCCAGTGGCGGGGGGTTAGACTAGATGATCTGGTCTACTATGATGATGACTAGATGATTCTGACCCCTAACTACTATGAAACTGTGCAGTAACAGAAGCTACATATATATATATTAGGGCTGTGCAAAATTTTGACAGGTGTTTCAGTTCAATGCTATTTTGATGCATTTCAAACTCAAAACAGCAACATCAACATGAAATGACAGGCTTCAAAACAGCTTCAAAATGAAACAAGGGCACTTGTGTACGCAGCTATTAAATGACTATGCAGTAACAACAGCCACTGACTTAATCTGAAGACCGAAAAGGTGAAGTGATCTTGTACATGGTCTCTGCCAAGGATGAATTTCTTCCACAGTGAGACTACTGTAGGAGGGACTCTTCAGTAAGGGATTTTTAATGCATATAATTTTGCTTTAAATGTTAATAATGTTCAGAACAATTTTATAATTGTTTTAATTTTATAAAACAATAATTATAATTGTCATTATAATAATATTCTATAGAGAATGTTATATATTTTTGGTTATTTAAAATTAGATCACTTCTTTGACACATCAGGTATTAGGAAGTTATCTGTTATATTTTATTAGCACTTACAATACTGTTGGAGGTGTTTAACAAGTTAAACTGAATTTGCTAACAAAGTATATAATTAATGTCTGCTGAACAATTGTTCATCAGCAGGCTATAAGATGTGGATTTGGTGGGGTCCCTTGGAGGAACAACACATGTTGCTTATATATCCGGGATAAATGTTGCTGGCTAGAACAAGGATATGGAATCCTGTGTGTCCTTGATGAGTTTTGCAGTTCAGCTTGATCCAATATATAGCAGTGCCTTTTCTTTTTTTTTTAAAGCAAAGATGAAAAATAATCAATTAATCTTTATTAGAAAGCAAACAAGATCCTGAGGGTGAAATGTGAAGTGGGATGGTATGAGAGCTCAGAAAAGGAGAGAAGCATGTTGCTGTTCCATTTAACTAACATATCTGACAGTATGACAACATTGTTTTTCAGACATAGCCTTTGAAATAATTTTGAGGTTCTTTGAGATAAATGCCGCACGCTGTTCTCAGAGTTGGTGTTGTTTTTTGTTTTGATTGGTGTGTCCGTTTCCTCCCCGCCCTCCCCCCACATACACTTTGTGCTTGTTTTAATTAATAGAGTCCACAAAAGAAGATTATTTTCCAAAGTACAATGCCTTTCAAGGACACCCCCCGCAAAAAAACCCAAAAAACAAAAAAACAAACAAAAAAAATAGAAGATGAATGTGCTTTCTGATATAATCACTTTTATGTATTTCTTGAACTAGCATTGGGTTTTTCTACTACCTGTCTGCCGTTAATACCTTTCATTTAACTTACCATGACTTTAAACTCTTATGTCCATATTGGTCCATATTTTTTCTGAATGCAGAAGACAAAGCAAGAGAAATAACTGAAACATTCTAATGCACACTATATTCAAACATGATAACCCCAGTGCCAGGGGAAAAAAATTAACTGGGGAATAGTTGCAATAGTAGGTTATGGTCAAAGGCACCTCAAATAGGGGGACTGTCAGCATTAGCATTCTGTCCTTGTTTGTCTGTCAGGGTGGGATGGAAGCATTCTATTAGCTGAGAAATGCTAGTGGTTAAGGTGATTACAGATTCATACAATAATTATTTATAGGACAAATATATTTTTATAGAGCAAATTTTTGATGGCTGAGGAGAAAAAAATGCCCCCCCCCAAAAGCAAAATCCAAATTTTAGGTATAGGTGTATTGAAAATGTATTTTCTGCATGAGCTATTATTTTAGAGAAAAATATCTCTTTCCCTCTGTTGAGCAGAAGACAAAGCAAGATAAATAAATAAGACATTCTAATATATTTAAATGATTTATTATTTAAAAAAAAAGATGTAAGGTATCATAAAATACAAGTCATTAGTATATTTTATGGATGATACAGAGAGAGCAGAAAGAATGACAAGAGATCTGAGAGAGACAATAAAATAAGATATCACTGCTGTCTTCTTTTCAAGCTCCTATTCCCCTGTCAAAGTATAACTTACACTATCAAAGACATAACAGAAGGCTAGAAAAAATATTCAAGTGTCTGGGTTAAGGTACAGGAAAGACATTTTAGGACTACAGAAAGAAAAAAAAACAGAAATCATGCCAAAACAGGAGCACGGCAAAAAGGAGAACTATTAAAAGAATGGATGCTGAGGGTCAAAACAGTGATGATTTGAAAGCCTAAGACTGAAAATTTTTGGTCAAAATAGCTGTAATCATCTGTCAGAATAACACCTGCAATGGCCATGTCCAGATGACTGCAGCCATGCAGGTATTATTTGTGCTGCTACCTTGCAGGATGGGGGAGGTTTTTTGGTACAAGGAGATTCCAGGGTCCAAAAAAAAATCTATGCCAAAAAAAAGTGGGGCGGTGGACATGGTAGCAGCGTGCATTGCCCAAAACCAGAGCCTGGCTGGCCAGAGCCACACTCTGGCTGTCAGCCAGGCTTCGTGCCTCAGCTGCAGCCCTGGGAGGCCCCCAGGACCCCAGGTATGATTTCTGGAGCCAGCACAGTGCTTGCCTTGGCATCCCCTACCCTATCTGGGGTAACCAGCTCAGCTCCAGAGCGCACATAGCATGGGCGTTCCCCAAAAACAAGTAGCAGTGGCACAAGACTGCTACTGCTTGTCCCTGGGGGGGAAAAAAAACCACTCATGGTCATCTGGACACACCCTATACTGTTAAAAGCAAGGAAGAGTATGAAAAGAAAAGTAGAAATGTAAACAGCAACAGAGTAAATTAAAAGAAAATAAGAGCCTGAAAACTATGATATCATTAGGAAAATCAATCAGAATAAATGGGAAAATTTATGGCTGCAAAGCTCAAATGCCTCTTTTTGCAGACCATTAGAGAAAATTACTCTAAACTCCTTTATCAATATTGACTCCACTGAAGTTTTTTTTTCTTCCAAAATTCTAAAACTCATAATAATACACCTTAGAGTGAATGTGGAGATAGAAGACCATTTATTATACCTGGTAGATATACTTTAAAACACAGGCCTCAGGAAGCTAATAAAGACCAAATAGCTCTGATAAGATACTGGACATTGCTAAATGATTCCTTGCCCTTTCAACTGAGGCTGGTACTTGCTAACATTGATCAGAAAAATAAAACTTTAATGAATTACCTTGTAATTTCATCCTGACTTTTTATTAGCTTTTTAGTGAAGAAAAACCTGCAGCATCCTTATAGGCTCGGCAGTGCTAC
>NW_017728951.1:51377158-51379396 GCF_001723895.1 Crocodylus porosus
CTGACTTCCTGCCCTTTGGGCAGGGGGCTGGACTCGATGATCTCCCGAGGTCCCTTCCAGCCCTGATGTCTATGAAATCTATGAAAAACTGCTAGGCTAATGATGATAATAAGGTTTAGAAAATTATAATAATGGGAAAAATGAATTGTCACAAGGAACAATAAGAATGACCAAAATGGTTTTCATTCAGTCCTAACTGGAAAATACTCTCCTGCTGTGAAACAAATTATGCTTTTGCATACTTTTGCATGTATGAAAATGTGTAATGATAGTTATATATGGCTAATGAAGAAGAATATTTCAACTCTGTTTGACGTGCTGATGTGGGATATTCCCACATTACCAATAACCTTTTATTTCTTTTAAATATTGGTAAATACCATGTGCAGTGCCTTTTCATATACATATCAAATCTGAAGAGGTTTTTTACACACATCTCTTATACATATGAATGGAGGCCATAGTCCAATATCACCTTTGATTACTTTGAAATTTCCATTCTGTATAAATTTGTGTATAATTCATTTTGTATAAAACTCGTAATAAGATGCAAATATTAATAGGCAAAAAATTAATTATCAGAGCAACTTACCTTGGGAACTATTCCTCTATCAGCTGAAGGCCTTAAATCAAAACTGTATATCTTTCTGAAAGATATGCTTCCCCTGGAGCAGAAGTATGAGTCCTGATGAAGGAAACAGTTGGTGAAATTCTGACTTATATTCTGCCTTATATTTATGCAGAAGGTTAAACAAAGTGATCATCAAGGACCTATTCATCCTTTACCCTGTATCTGTATCTTTAATGGGGATTGTGGCAGGGCTGGGGGTGAATAATGAATACTATCTCTCAGGGACTCACCTGCCATGCCTTTAGATGTTTGGAGAATATGGGAGTGAATTATCCCTGAGAACCAGTGTAGTTAATCACATAAGCCATGAGGTAAATGAAATTTCATTTTATTGTGCTCCCTGAATAAGTGTTAACAAGCACAACAATATGCAGCACTCCTATGCTTTATTCGATTCCCTTCTTATCTCTTGCCTTACTCAGTGGGGGATTATTCTCCCTGAACTGACCTCCCCTCCATCCATTCACAGCGATCCTGTGTCCTTCAGACTGTGTGAGGCATCCATACACTCCCCACGGTCCTGCATTCTTTGGACCCTGCAGGTAAGTAACTTTTCCCCTCACCTTTTCCTTGTCTGATCCCTTGCCACGGGGGTTTCCTCACCTGAGCAATCATTTGCTGAAGCAAGGCTTCCAGCTGTCCAGTTTCTCTAGTCTCTAAGTGCTCCAGGGGCAACATCCCCTTCACATGCCACCACTTTTATCCTTCGGCTTGCTGCTTGCTGGGTGGCTCTTCGTGGATGTACAGATCTCCTCAGCAGTGACCAATGTTTTAATTACTCTTTCCCTTATCCTGACCTCACTCTTTGCCCTCACCCCAGGGCGCCCCCCTCTAGTACAGGGTTGTATTTCACCCTGTTACAGAGATATATGTAAAATGAGAATGAGTTACAGATTATTGGCCAAATGATATCCCAACACTGAAGTTGTGTGTCTTGTCCATATAAAGATACCCTTTCCCATGAGAACTTTCCTTTCCTTTTTCCTATCTTGCTAGAATCACCATTTCTGTGAGCATTATGGGAAGATCAGAGTGGTCTTAATGTACTTTTTGTGGGCCTGTTAAATTCACATGCTGACACTGTATGTAAAAGTATTGAATTCAGCAACAAATTAACTAAATTAGTCAGTTTCAGGGGATACAGTACTGATTAACTTGTCTGATTGGAAAAAAAAAAAACTAGCCTAAGGAATTAAGACTCCCAGCAATTTCAGGGTTTTAAAAATATTGCTGTCTTAAATTGTGCCCTGATTTTACTTAGAGTGGCAGTCATTATGGCTTGTCAAGGGCCTCCTGCTGCTGGACCTCCTGTTGCCAATCAAACTGTCTTGGCATGCACTATTGCAAAGCACTGTTCCTTGTCAGGCAAGAAGTTTCTATTTACTGCATTGAAACAAGCAGCATTTATCAAAATATAAAAAGGATGCTATTAAATTAGCTCAGTGTGTACTTTGTGGACAGGATCTTTTGATAGTCGGGCTTACGCAGATCACGCTCGCTTTAAAGGTCAGGCTTAATTTTATTAATAAGGGTTAAACAAAACAAAATCAACTATGCTGGGTGCACCAGTGAGCACCCACTCACACTGGTGTTGTATCTCCGGGAAG
>NW_017728951.1:51379407-51399279 GCF_001723895.1 Crocodylus porosus
TGAGAGACCCCGTGCGGAAAATTCCAGCCGCATGCTGCTTTTACGCTGCAGCCCCAGAGCCTCCCATCCACCCAGCACTTGTTACATAAACACTAAACACATGCGAACATGGCCACCTATAGCACTTAGCAAGTGCAAAATAATTACAACATACTTCACCTCTAAGTTTTCCACATAGTGGGGCTATTTTAATTGTCAATAAGAAGGACAGAATGGAGGATGGATTCCCTTGCAAGATGATGTATAGAATACAGGCCTCACTTTGAGTACAGAAACTTATTTCTAACTCTTGTCAGGCTTTTTTAAAGATGTGTGCACCAATGAGGATCAGGAAGACACCAATATAGAAATCAGTAATGCATATGTTTCCAAGTAAAAGCTTTTATTCCACCATTTGCACAGAATTGATTATTTTCTTTTCTTTGAGGATATCAGTCCTGTCTGACCTGCTCATTTTGAGCAATGGCTTGAGGCCTTGTTACACATTACACTGTGAGCCACACAAATATTGATGGGTTTAGTGATAGCTCAAGCTTGGAGGAGGCACATATTCAGGTCATCAGGGCCTGGGGACTGAAAGGTAAGAATCCCCCCCTGCTGCCATCTCTGGGCTCCCCCACCCCCATTCCTAGGGCTCTCCTTCTGTGCATTGGGGTTGCCTCCTGCCTTATCTCCCTGGGGCGTTACTTGTGGCTGTCTGTGTTGTCTGTCCCTTGGGATCGGGCAGGGAATGGTTAACCTGCCTGCCTCCTGCTACTCAACCCTCCTCCCAAACAGCAGCCACACTACAGTGGATGGTCATGCAAGTTAAATCTTCCCTGCTTCCTCCTTCAGGACAGACAGCATAGACAGTCACAAGTAAGGGAGGGGGGCAGGATGCCGCAAGGGGGCAGTGAGCAGAGATCTGTGGTGCAGGAGAGGGTGTCGGGGGTGGGCAATGCACCTGATCTGTGGCAGCCAGGGACTGGTGGGTGAGTGTGTAGGTTGCTTGCACTATGATGTAGACTAGAGTGGCTACATGTTAGTGTAACATGAGCTGGGTAACACAGATCACAGATAATTCTGCCCTGGAATAACTTTGAGCTGCATAACGAGTGCTTAAAACTAGCTTCGTGTGTTAATCTGCAGATATTCCAGGTGTCAAGAGCTCCAGGAGCTGCCCAAAATTACCATGTAACAAGGCCTTTGGTCCCCTTGGCTGTTAAAATCAATTAACTGAAAGAATTATATGAACGAGACCTATGATTTTCCACAGTAGGTGCAAGGTAGAATCAGAAACTATCTGGAAGGAGTTCAAGATACAGTTTCTCTAACTTCTGTCCATATTTCTAACTTCTTCTAACTTCAGGATTAGCTTGGTGAGGGGCTGCAATTTATAGCTCCTTAAGTAGTTCCCGGTTGTGCCACACTGCTGTCTGCGCTTAGAACTGTTCCTATTAAACTTCTAGTAATGCACTCCATCCAAAAGGAGGCGGTTGGGATGTGGAAATGGCCTTGCATAACTTTATTGATATACAACACAGGGGAGTTCACGGCTGAATTCCTGGGTCAAAATGTGTATGCAAAGTCCTAGAAGATAGCATCACTCACTATCACTCCTTGCTAGTCTGTGCTTAAGCAGAAAAATTGAGTTTCTAGGGACTATATATATTTTCACCCATGCTAGAATCACAAAGCGTATTCTTTCTCATCATCAATTTTGTTAAATTGAATATGCAAACGCTTACTACTTCTCTTGAATATAGTCAAGAAAATCTGTTGAGGAAAAAATATGATTTATAAAAGACCCTTTCAGAAGAACTGGAATTTTAAATTTTAAATTTAGGTTTCATCAAGTCATTCAGTTTCTCCAAGTTTTACCACTTCCTTCAGCCCTCAAACTTTTGGAAATTTGTTCTTCCAAAGGTTCAGCTAACACTTCATTTTCTCTCTAGGCATTGACTCACTTTTTATTTTTTACATATTATTTTGGAAAGCTCCTGTTTCCTTTTAATTTGTGGCCTACCTACAAATTTCCCTTTCTCTTGTATGTTACTGTAATCAGGCGGAATACCTACCTTCATCTTCACTTCTTTTAAATTTCAACTTCCTTTTCTAATCCTTATTTTCTCTTCAAAAATAAACATTTCCTATTTACATGTTTGCAGGCCTCAAAATAATTGTCTCCCTATTCTTCTCACTGTGAAATATTTTCTAATGCTTTGCATAAAGTATATCACATGGTAACAGTTGGACTGCTACCACCCTTTTTGCTTTATGTAATCTTCTCCAGAACCAACCATTCTCATTTACCTTTGAATATAGAATTGACTTATCCTAGAATGTGAAATAAAAACATCTATCAGAGCTAGTGGACATTTTATTATTTGCATCAGCCAACAGTGTGCTGCTGAACAGTGTTTATGAAGAAACAGTCTGCAAGCATGTTTGTTGCCAGACTTTTTTGTAACATCCGGAAGTTAAATCCAAGATAATTACTTTGCAGTGATAAGACTGTGTGTAGGTTGGTGCTGTAATGGAGAAATTTAGAGTCTGAAAATAAAGTAGTTTAAAGGTTTTTTGTTTTTTTTAGCATTTCATTCCATCAAAACTTTGATTGTATGCTTATTAAGCAAATACATCTTATTGCCATAAATAAAGCTCTTAGTGTATTCATGAATTCAAGTATCAAGCAGTCTTTTTGGTGACTAGAGTTTCATATGGAATTTTTTATGACACTCGTTACTTCATAGAGACCCCAGACCAATGGATTCAAATCTGCTGTGTATTTAGGAATGAAGTAAATTACTATTTTGAACAGAGGTGTCCTCGCATTAATGATACAAATTAAAGCTCTCTCCACCCCCACCTCCCAACTGGAAAAAATATATTTTCCTTCTTTCCTCCAGCAGGCTTTGCTGTTTTATGAAACTAGTCTAAGGTATGTGCCTTATCAGAGAATTTCAATGATGTTTCAGATGTCTTAGATGATTGTAGGCTGTGAAAAGAGGTTGATGGGAGAAAAACTGGTGTGCAAAACAAGTTTAAGTGAATCTGTGAATATATGAGTTTTCAAATATGAGTTTTAGAGAATTACATGTTTTCATAGGTACAATTGGCATACGAACTACCACCTTAATTCCAGGAGAATGAGATAGTCTTCTTATTCCCATGGTTGTTCCCAGAACAATGCATCTCAGTCACTTCTGGGATGGTCCCTGCAGGAGAGACCAGCTCAGGTAGTCCTTAGCTGAGACTCTCAGAAAAAATTATCAGTCAGTGCCTGTTGAGAGTGAGTTTGCAGCACTGGTTTGCAGCACTGATATCTCTTCTATGGAGCAACTAACTCGTTTTACAACAATCACTATGTTTTCTGATCTTTGCTACTTGTGAATGCATTGATCTTGACAGCTTCACTTTTTATTACTTCTTGTTGTATATAGGCCAGCTCCTTCTCAAATCAATGGCAACTGAACAAGGCCTATATCACTAATACATAGTAAACACCTGTGCAGCTGGGTCATCCTCTGCTCTCCTCTGAGTTAACTCATCACTATTTTTACATTCTCTTCCAATGCATGCCACTACTGTTTTTTAAAGAGTAAAATCAAGCAGAAATCCTTTAGGCCCATTATTTCTTTATGGCCACTTAAGCCTGGGGATATATGCATTATTTATGTGGGTTTCCAGGGGTAACAATTAATGTTTAAATATATATCTCCTTGGGAGGGGCTTAGATATAAAATATTAGAGGGTCAACCAGCCACACAACCCAGAATGTGTTATTGAAAGATTCAGGGTTGTTGATCTGTAGACTACAATATGTGAGCCTGTTTGTTTTAAAGAGTGGGGAATAATCTGCCTTCATGGCTGAGTGCTTTACAACACGCTGAACCAACACATCTTTCTTGAAGGAAAAGAAAGCAAAAGAATCTTTCAAGATTGCTTGACAGCCACCTGATCTATGTGCCAGATAATTTTAATGAAGCAGGCTTTATAGTCAGTCCAGTCATAAACACTCTTTTTGTTCCCAGTAGCCTTTTCCCCCTATGTATATCTAGTGGGGTTATACAAATATGCTAAGAAAGTAAGAAAGGAAACATTAAGAGGCCAAAATTGCAACATGAAGCTAATCAGTGATCTGCTTTCAGTAGCTTCAGAACTCCAAGGTTGCCATTGCTGATTAGTGTTAATGGCAATCATGGTTATCAGTGTCATGTCATTTGTTCTTTTGAAAGAGCTGATATTATTTGTATAAATAGCACTGTCTAAAGGTTATGATCTGCAGCATGCATTTAAATTGTACTAATTCTTAGGTTTAAAAATATTCTGCTGTGGTGGAGCATTAAGAACAGCCTCATTCATAAGCATTATGAGATGTGTTTGGTATGAAAATACTTTTATATCTCCTTGCTATATAAAAATGTAAAACAGTATAGTCCCCTCTATAAATCAGATACATTTATGGAGTAAGTTTATCTATTCTTTTATCTATATGTCAATGAAACTATTTAGATATTCGAAGTCAAGCACACATTTAGGTGCTTTGGTGTATCAATGTGAGAGTTCAATACTTTGCAGAATAAATCCTGTTGTATAATCAGCCCCTTTATGTAGGTATTTAAATAATGAATTGCAGTGACAGAAGCGATTTTTTTTTTTTTTTGTATTTTTCTAAAGTTTTTTTTTGTAATTTAGGAATCCTTACGCTTGATTTTTTTTTTTGAAGGATATTATTGATAGCACAATTTCTCTGCCACCATGAGAAATTCCTCTTTCCATTTACAGGTACAAAGCACTTCGGATTAAATCATTTGGTGGTTTAAATCGCTGTAGCTCCATTAGCTCAATACTCTTATAAGTTTACATCAGCTATATACAGTAAGCTTGCTGGTTAAAAAAATGAGATTATGGTTGTAAACAAACAAAACAAATGTATTACATCATGGCATTTTACTTTTCTAAGTAAATTTCCATTGGATAAGTATTCTGATAATGACATGCTCAGACTATCATGTTGTTGTATATGGGTTAGTTAATATTAATATTTAATATTTATAGTGGTGCATTTCCAAAAGGCTCCAAATGGAACTAGACCAATGGTGTGTAAACTTTTAGCTCTCTGGGCCAGATGAGTGGTAAAGGACAGGTCTATCAGTGTAGATTCATGGGCTGGATTCAGCATGAGGTCGGCATATAAGGTCAGTCCATGGGTGTGATCTGGCATGCCAGCCTATCCCCCTGTGTCAGGTCCAGGTGCACAGCAACTTGGTAAGTGAGCCATGCCCCATGTGCCATTATCCAGCTCCACATGTTGGATCATGTTGTAGAGTGACCCAGGTTTTCCAACTCCCGGTAAGTTTAGGGACAGTCAGTACAAATTCAGGCTAAATATGCCTGTCCATAAAGTCTATAAAAAGATGGAGATGTTTGTAAAAACTCTAAGCAGTCAGAGATGACTGAAGATCCCTGGCCAGAATGAAGCTGGAGGCAGTGTTGAAGGACAGACAGAGCACAGCAGTGCTACCTGGTGACTGAGCAGGAGTGAGGCAGACAAGGTTCTTTGCATGAATCTGATATCTTTTATTTAGATCAACTTAAATAGTTGAAAAACAATTATTAAGCAAGCTTTTGGGTTCAAAAACCCTTCATCAGGCTAAGGAAGTTTCAGCAATTGGTGTGTGCTCTTCCTGGATGGAATGAAAAGTAAAGAAGCCAGAGGCTGGGCTGGTATGCATACAAGACAGGTAGTCAGTGAAAATGTAGACTGAGGAGTCAGTGAGTGGGAGACAGGCTGGGGGGTGGGGGCAGGAAGAGAGAGAAGGAGGTTGAATAGTGGAGAGTTTCTGAACCCAAAAGCTTGCTTAATAATTGTTTTCCAACTATTTAAGTTAGTCTAATAAAGGATATCAGATTCACACAAAGAACCTTGTCTGCTTATGTCCTTAGACAAACACAGCTACAGCCTACACCCCTGAGCAGGAGTGATACATTCTGTAGGGAGCCTTCTCTATGGGCTTTATAGACCCCTCTCCCCACAGCCATTTACTGCAGCTACTGTGTCCCATTGGCTGCCTATAATACTGCTGGGTCACAGATAGGCTTCTTTGGGGGTCTGTGCCAGAATGAGGAGAGCCCTGCAGGGCAGGTTACATGGCACCTGAGGCCAGATTCAGCACAGGAGCTAGAGTTTGAGCAGCAGTGAACTAGACACTACACATATGAAAGCTTCTGTTTTAAAGAGTTAATAATGTAATCTTTCTGGTAGTGAAGGAATGATAATTGGAGACAACTTCCTTCATGATTATATGTAGTAAAATAAACAATATATCAATCTGCTTTCCCTTAGAAAATTCAGTAGGAAAAATTTTTGGGGTGTAGTGATGCCATTTATCTTAGTTACCTCCATTTGCTTCATTCTTCAAAAGATTTTGCATTATCATAAGCTTGTGCCTTACTTTCCTGATCCAGAGAAGCAGTAACAGAAATCTTCAGCAGACGGGAAAAAGGAAATTGGAATAAATCATAAGAACCTACTTTGAAACTGAGGCAGGGGTGGAGAATTCCCCTCAAGTACATGAACCATTTCAGGTTATTGCAATTTCTTGCTGAAAGCTTCCAACCAAATACCTGACACACACACAATTACTGCAGCACATATAACTGCAGTCCAAGGTGAAGGCAAACAACATCAAAACAATATTAAATTCTGCCTCTCCAGACTTATTCACTACTTTTCAGTCTTGTATTTAATTTTCTTTGGAAAAAAAAGTTTTAAAAAATTGTAATAACCAAGGGGCTTGTTTTTATCCAGCTGTCACTCATTCCGTATTTTTCTGGATGCAACATCACGTGGAAGTCATCAGATTTAAATGCCAACTCCAGATTTCAGAGACATTCAGTGTTAAATTGATTACAAGCCCTATTCCAAACTCTGCAGGTCAGCAATTACTAATACTATTCTCTAGTTGACCAGCTCTATTGTGGGCTAAAAGTACCCAAATGTGTCACATCACAGTAATGATTCTTTTCCTCTGTTAATTAAAATATTGAACCTTAAAAATATTCTAATGTGCATGATAGTATAGCAACAATAAATGAAGTGGTAGTTTCCTAGTTAATGTTAAAGATTACAAGTAATGAGGAGGAGGTAAACTATGTACTCACTTATATGTGAACACAGAGTACAGAAAATATAAAACACTGTGAAGTGAGCACTAAGAATGGAAATTTGCTACAGAAATGAAAGGTTACATTCGGTCCCAGTCAGAGCAATTCAGGCTGGCCACCAGGCTCTGCAGTCATAGGTCCCTCAACTCTGGGGCAGTGTTGTGGTTCTGGGAATAGTGCCTCCTAGCCTGAGACCAAGGGCACCAATACAATGACAAGTTCCTGTATACCTGAGCTATGCATTCAAGAAAGAGTCAGGCCTACTGCTTTCATGAAAGATAATTCCAATCACCTGGTGTTCTGATTCTAGGGGCTGGATTCTGAGTGAATTCTGGAGAACTACTTTTTTTTTTATTCTGCTGTATCAGACACGAATGAAATTTTGCAAATGCTTCACCATGAAGAGTGCCTCCTCTTTTCTTAGGCGACTTCTCTTCCTGCATCATGCTGCAAAGTTATCTATGCTTTAACTGACTCCAATATACATAAGGATGATTCTAAGGATTTTAATTTCTTTACTATTGTCTTTAAGTTCTTTCTAATTAGTTTTCTCATTTCAATCACCTTAATAGTTACTCTGGCAGACTAATTTATCTAGGGTTGGATATATTTGGTTGATTATATTCAGTTACAGCTAAGGGAAATGAAGTGGTATTACTATTCCCTTCCCTCTTTCTCCCCCATTCACATATACACACCCAGACACTTATCCTAGGCTAAATTCTTTAATTTATACTGAAATCTTTTTAAACTGTTCCCAAATTCCAACAAGAACTTAATCATGAAAAACACTTAATATACACTTAATTAAATTTAGAGTAGCAGATTGGAGCTCTTCATTGGATAACTATTTGCAGTTAAATTTCCAGTAATTTTTACACTGATTATTTAGGTATGCAGACAGTAAAGACAGCATAATGATACCCTTATGATTAGCCAGTGGAGAGTCTATGAACTGTATTTTAATATTATCATAGTGCAAATGATTAGAAATTAACCAGCACTCGGGTTCAGATTTCATATAGGTAAGTAGTGTTGCATCAAACCACAGTAACATTTAAATTAGAACCCATTGAAGTTATTGTATTAGAATTATAAAAAGTTTATGATGATGACTTGGATGCTAACCCATTTGTTCATCAGGTGGCTCAGTCCAACTCTTCATCTTGCCACTAGCATTTTTTTATTAGGAAGTTGTTTTATTGGAAATTAGATTCCAAGATGATTAATTTTGGCAGGCATATAATCTTACTAAGACACTGTAAAATGTATATATATATATATATATATATAGAGAGAGAGAGATAAGCACTGGTCAGTCTCTCTAGATAGATTGATAGATAGATGCAACACAATCTGTTTAAACTACTACCAGCTTTTTTTAAAAAGGAAACATTCAATAGAAGTATTAAATACATTAGATAAACTATCATTTGAAATATAAACAAATACTTATTTTCATAGGCTAAGTACAGACAAAAAGCCCATGGCTGAATCTGTTCAATCTTCAGAGGTTAGTCTAAGCTGGTTAGATTGAACTGATTATCAAGTGAACAGACATTTCACTTTTGATTCTGGAAATGCAGCCACATGACTGCAGTGGCTCAGACCAGCAGCTGGGGGGCTCTAGAGCATGCCTCCCTGCTCTGCTGGAGCAGACAGCTTGGGCCAAGACTAGCCCTCCTGTTCTGTGAAGGGGTTTTGTGGGAAAGATGCAAAGTATCCTAGGATGTTGGGGGACTGTGAGTTAACTTGAATCTGGAGGGGATCTAGGACAGATGTTCAATAAACTGATTAAACCTAAATCAGTTAAGTATGAAACTACATACATCCAAATTTATATTAAACCTGTTTCAGCCATTTTGAAAGCAATTTATGTGCAGTGAACTTCTGTTGTGTTACAGATTTGCCCCACTTTCCGATCATTTATACTGGTTTATGCATAACTTCTGTCCCTAGCCAAAAGGTTTATATACCTAATAAAGATTATTGTTGTGCAAAAGATAAATGACACCAGGGGCCCAGAGCATGTGAGGTATAAGACAGGGCTGGGCCCAAGAACCATGGTCTGGGATCTGGGCGAGGGTTGCAGCCAGAATAAAGGGCCAAAACTGGAAAGGCTGAGGCTCAGACAAAGGTTCAAGGGCGGAGGGCCAAAAACTGCTTGGTCAGGGGCCCCCTCCGAAGATAAATATGGAGTAACATTTGTAAGGCATAGGCATTGCTGCACAGGCCACATATATAGCTCATAAGGCACTAATAGGGCTAGAAGGGCCACAACTTTATGCCCAAAGGACAAGACTGGGGTCAGCTGGAAACAAGAGGTACCAGCTAGCTAAGGTGACATAGGGATCACTTTGGGACCTGGGGTAGCCTCTCTTAACAATCACTGACTTAATAACCATTCTAATTCCACCAAGGAATGGCAAGTAAGGAGCAGACAGGGTACCCTGAGGATCCAGAGTGTAGGCAGGAGTCATGTGGCCAACAACAGTCATCATATCTGCCCCTGGGATGAAGTCCTGCTACACTGTGCAGTAATTAACTTTGTAAAGAATAGCCTTTAAATTTAGGAATTATCTTTACTTTTAGCAAGTTTATTGCAACATATCCAAACAACTCAAAGTTTCATATATAGGTTTACCATGTTATGTCTAAATTCTACCTTCAGACTCATGATGAATTTCCTATTAAAAGCACAGAAAGGCACCTGCTTATATTCTGGGGAAGAATCTATTCCAAAGACATTTCAAAAAATGGAGTTATTCTTGTCCTCAGAACAAGGCCCATGCAAATAGCCTGTGCACTGAGAAAACTCAAGTGGTGTGAAGTGTATTGGCATGCAAACTTTTCCTCTAGGACTGGGGTGCTCAATAATGCTAACCTCCCCCACTTCTAAATTCCCCAAACCCAAACGCCAAGAACTGTGGCTGGATCAGGACTGGGCCATGCCCCCCTTCCCCACCTCTCCCCTGCCCCATGTCTGGATTGGGGCCAATTCAAGCCCCCTTCCCCCTGCAGGGCCAGGTTGGGATTGGGCTTCTTCATTCCTTCTCCCACCCCACCCTGCATGGCTGCATAAGGTCTGACCTGGGTGCTGGATTGGGACTACTGACTAGATTCATGCCACAGACAGTTTGGGCACTGCCCATCCTTCTTCATTTGCCAATTCCTTACTGTCAAGGAGGATTGTCTTTCATGATTGTCTTATTTGTGTGTCCAGAGATGACTGATGAGGCCTATCTGGGATTTCCAGACTACTGCAGCTCAGACAGGTGTTTCTATGTAAGGTGAGTCACACTGGATTCTTAATTTGGTCCGCTTTTCCATCTCCTGTGGGCCATCTGGATGACATGGCCAGCCCAATGAACTGCCCATCCAGCCCTTGCCAAAAAGGTTGAGCACCACTTCTCCAGGGCATAGAATACCTCTAGTCCCTGCTCACCTCATGACTTTTCTTTATGTTCCCCTGTGGGGAGACAGAATGGTTATTAAGTCAGTGATTTCCCCAGAAATACACTTTCCACTGCAGCAGGCAGACCACACATAACTGTTAGCTCTCCTCAGTGTGCTGAGTCTTTTGGATTCCAGTGTTACATGTCTCTCTTCTGCTGTGGATGGGCATCACAATGCCTAAATCTATTTCTGGATATAGCCTGCTATGTGTGATATAGGAAAAATGAAGAATACCACAGCAGTCACATTTCAAAAGTCTACATTGGCTAGGGTTGACCCGGTCATTTAGACCAGTTTCATCTTGTTAGCTCCAAGTTTGGCATATAAAAAGGCTGAATATCTCTTTGAGACAAAATAGAACTCAAATAGGAATAGGAAGGCCTAATACTAAAATATAGGCATCTCAGGGAATTTGGGGAAGTAGTTGGTAAAAATCTTGTTTTTCATTATAAACCTTTTTTTTTTATATTTGGTTAATTTAAACACAAACATTATTAAGGGGACAAATTTGGACACTAACCATTGACTGCATGCTGGACTTGGGGCTGGCTAAGAGCATAAGCCAGCATCTAAACCAAACTAATTACTTCCCAAAGTCTTAGAAATAGTCCATGTGAAATACATGTATGGCCTTTCTCTTCAGAAAGTGGACTATATCACAAAATAAGCACAGTTTGCACTAACTGGGTATGTCTACATGAGATGCTACATCACTGTAGTGATGAGTTATGGCAAAGTAGCTCATTGCTATAGCAACATAGCATTGATGGGCACTAACCTTGATGCTACCGCTACTGCTCAGTACCAACAACCTACTGTGTAGTAACATCAGAATCGACTTGTGCAGCACCAGGACCATGCAGCACCAGCATGTACTGCACAGTTATTTAGTACCATTTAGTACCTGCTAAAGAAAGTACTAAATGACTGCACAGTACCAAGTGCACAGTGGGGCACATGTGTAGATGCACCCACTGACTGTTAGTTGGGGAGGGAGCAGAAAGGAAAAACCTCCTACTCTACCCAAGAGAGAGTCCCCCTGAAACCAGACAAGCAGTGTGGAAGCTTTCATTATCTCTGTCCAATACCTATCTAAAATAGATGGAAAGTTGTACATCCATATTACAAAATAAAACCATTACAACTATTACTGGCTACCCCACATGCAGTCACATCAGAGTGGTATTGAGACTAAACATGTCTCACTATTAAAACCACACCGATAGCCTTTGGCACCTGTCATCTCTCTGCATCCTGTAGCTATTCTATGGACACTCCTCAAACTTTAGTTTCCAGGCTTATGAACCCCAGAACACTTTATTAATTAAAAAAAAATAACATTTTTTTACCCAGAAAAACATTCTAACCAATTTTAATTTCCAGAATAATACAAATGTACTTGCACAGTGAAGCAGCAGTAAAAACATGGGTATAGTTTATCAAACATAGGAGTTAGTAGAGACATGGTAAACATGTAGAGGAGGATCATAGCATATTACACTCCGTTTGATCTTGACTTCTGAGAAATTTGCAGGGGGGGGGAATGAAGGACCTGACTTGTGTGTTTCAATTGCACAGACAGAATAACAAGATAACTGGATTAAATAGCTTTCACTTTAACTGATATTCATAATGAATGAAAAGGAGAAAATGATAAAATAGGGATTCTGATAGAAGCCCCAGTAACACTTCAGTTGTAGATCAGAATTGAAATCCTGCCTCCCTGTAATAATATGGGAAGTTTTGTCCCTGCTCTGCAAGAAGACTGGATCTTTTCCCCAGGCTGTAAAAGGAACTTTTACAGGCTGGAAACAGTAATATGAAATACTGTATTTAGTGTGTCTCAATGGCTTCATGTCAAATAGACTGAAATTAAAAAATGGATTTTTTTAAAATTACAAGCCCTGCAAACTCAATTTTGGATCTCAAAGTCAAGCTATCTTGCTACCTGCTCAAGCACTAAATAATAATACTGTAGGCCAAATGCTACTCCCAGGTAACCTTACCAATCTCAAATTACACTGCAATACTTATGTAACCATAACGTCTTCCAAAGAGTTGCAGAGCTTCAATTGAAAATAGTTGATCTATTATATGAATTTTGAATCTAATTTAAGAGCACAAGGAAGTCTGCAAATGGAATACAATAAGTTGTTCTCTTAATAATGTAGAAGCCTGGAAAAGTTCCCAGCACTCTGGTATAAGTGACCATGCAACTATGGTCATATAACTCTTAGCATAATAGAAAGGGTTGATATTTTTCTTGGTGTGACTAAGTATACTTTGAACAGGTAAAGGTATAAATCTCCTAAATAAGACATGTCATTCTTATGCAGCCAATTTTCAGGGTAGAACATATTTTAAGGGGTGTATGTACCTATGCATGCATGCATACATGTCTTAACTTCTTAAGATATCCTACGGCTTGTGAGTATAGAAGAAAAAAGAATCAGGGTGATCCTAGTTAAAATAAAAATAATCACATAAGGGCTAGTTTTCCATCCTGGAGCACAACTTTAATTGCCAGTTGCACTAAATGAAAACTGTCCTATTAAGTCAAGCATGCTCATCAAATAATTTTTCACATATCTTCCAAAATAACTGTGATGTTTGCTGTACTTTATTTGTCATGGCAGAAGTTATTGTGACAAAGTGGGAGGAAAAAATCCTCAGAATCTAACTGTTTAACCTTTTGGATTTTTTCTTCTAGTAGAACATGTCTTCTTTTCCACTAATTCAAACTGATCTCTACCTCAAAATTGTGTACGTCTTGAAATGTCAGCATTTCCATGATGTCCTGCAAGAGCAAGTTGCCTGTTGTATTGGCAGATGGCCAACTAGAAGACTTAACACATTCAGTAGCAAGGCATTTTGTGGTCCATCTTACCTTTATGGTATACAGAAATTACTCATTCAAATCTAGCTGAGATTTGAGTGAGAAAGTATTGCTACAGTCATTGCTGATGTAAAATGGATTGATAATCCCCATCTATTTCCAGTAGTACCTGCATTAGAAAACTATCACAGCAACTGTCACTTATGGCACCATTTCAGTTAAAAAATAGGACTGAATAGGTAGCAAAGCAGGACTGGCATTTCACTGCCTGGAGTGAGAAGTGGACACTTCAAACTAGTGGCTGGGCACTCTGATGGAATGTCAAACTACAGTGCCTGTGTTACATCTGTTCTTTGGTTTTGCAGAATGCCAGGTCTACTGGTTTTGTGCTTTTAAGAAACTACTAAGTAATAGCCATGGATTACTGCTTGCAACAGCCATTTTCCAAAGTCCTCTACTCAATGTCCCTATTCACTACCCCCAGGTTATGCCTTTGATCTATGGTCCCATTTCTGTTTTTTTTTCTTTCCCCACCTCTTCCTTTTCTTTTCTTTTTTTTTATTCCAGCAATCCAATTAAAAGTGAATCCTGTGGTACTTTCCTTGTTTTAGGAGGCTGACAACAGACATCAACAGATGTCAAAAGACCTGCCTCCTGTATAAGTCACTTTGAGTCTGTAGACATTATTTTGAAGCAATGGATAATGTCCAAAAACTCTGCCTGCTGTAACATTCTGGACCCTTTGTTTTACTCCAGTGGCCATATGCATATCCCATATTTAATGAAAGCAATGTAGATTTGTTGGTCAAAATATATTAGTATGGTGTATATCAGATGCCAAAAATAACACTTTAAAGCATATAGATGATTAGGTCATAATATGACCCTGAAACATAGCTATTTACATAAAATGTAATCTTTCTTTTGATTCCAGTGAGTACAGCAAAAATGTATATTCCAAGGAGAAAAGAATATAAAAAAGAAATAAAAATATATTCCAAAGAATTGTATATCTGGGACCTGATTCTATTAAAGAGTTCTTGAATGAAATCTATATCTGTATAAAGGGCTTAGTCTGTCTGTCTCTGTCTGTCTGTCCATCCATAACTTTCTTGGGGGGCATGGTTCCTGATAGGTTGGGGCTCCAGCCAGTGCTGCATCAAGAATACCTATCAAGAATGATGGATGGGCATGGCTCCAGTGCAGTGGGCCAGGTGGACGTGGAGTGGGGTGGGGGGGAGGTGGCATGGGGCCAGCCATGGAGTGGTGGGGAGGTGGCATGGGGCTGGACATGGAGTGGTGTGAGAGGGGAGAATGCCGCAGGGGCTGGGTGCAGGGTGGGGTGTGCATGCCCAGACATGGAGCAGCAGCAGTGTGGGGCAGTGGGTGGCAACAGCAGCTGCCATTAGCAAGCTTCCTCCCTGCCCTGCTCATAGGAGGTGTCAGTTGCACAGGGTAGAGGGTGGTGGTCCTCCATCCCTCCTACCCCCCACCTGTCATTCTTGATGGGCAATTCACTAGTACATAGACAGCTTTTGGGGGGCTGTGAGGGGGCGGGATCCGTTCATCAACCGACCGCCTCACAGGAGACCCCTGGCCGGAGGGGAATGTGCCGTTCTCACTATATCCATGCCAGTCTCACCTGCCACGACTTTGATGGTAAAATTAGGGGTTCAAAATATTATGGCGCGTACAGTTCAGAAGCGGCACTCAGTCTCCACTGGGTCCAGGGGTCCTGAGGGCTCCTCCACCCCTACACCCTCGCCCGGTCCTCCGGGTGGTGGCCGCCTATCTGGACAGGCCACTCATCAGGATGTCAGTCCAAAAGGTTTGAAAAGAAAATACAAAGTTCAACACAAAAGGTTCCAGCCAGGGGTCCACTAGAGCGGGGGGGGGGAGTTCATTGGGACCCTCTGTTGCCCTTCCCGATATCCCCTGTCTGCCGCGGGCTCTGGCTGGGCTTCCTCAGCCCTCTCCCAGGACTTCCTTATGCCACACAGTGCTCTCAATTACAGGCGTGGTGGTTTCCCTGCCTGCAGTGGCCCCTGTGTTACAGTACATATGGTACCCGGCTCCTGCTGGGTGCCATTGCTGTCAGCGGCGTTAGACTGCCCGTGGCCTCGCCACTGGTGAACCAGGCCTCCTTGCCGCGCTGGGGCTTACCCTTACCCCAGTAGGTCCTGCCGTGTCTCCAAGCAGCTCGCACCCGCTCCAGGGTGCTCCCTCCGGCACTGGCTCCTCCACAGACTTCTTCTGGACCCGCTGCCTCTGCCTCCAGATCCGCCGCTCCCACTTCCAGATCTGCTGCTTCTCTTTTATCCGCCTGAGCAGGTCCCAACCCGGGTTCCTCCGGGTTCCTGGAAAGGGGAAGCCTTGGTGCTTTGCCTTCCGCCGTGACCCGGAAGTCGGGCCTGACCCCGCCGCTGCCAGCGCTGCCCTGGCCCCGCACCTTCTTCACCCCCTCACAGGGGCCAAGAGCAACTAACTGCTGCATTAGGACATCACCTTCCCAGGTGAGTGCATTAATCATTAGATTGCAAAGCCATACTCCTTGTCTACTTTTTCCCTTTGTACTTATGACTCTTATATGCCTTACTGCACAGTGGCATTGGTCCAAAGGGAAGGTGGAAGATTTCTGCTATCTCAGCCTTACAGATGACCTGGTGGTTAAAACATTTTCCTGAGAGGTGGATTATGTAGATTTGAGCCCCTGCCAGGGACGGGAAGCTTTAAAACCCAGGTATCCCACTTCCTGGAAAATCACTACTACTGTATTGTATAAAAGTTGGGTACCTTCTTCATCCTTGTTTTTGAAGAAAGTGGCTATGTCTGTTGTGCTTCAGACTAAACACAAGGAAGTCAGATATGTTTTCAGCATACCAAGTATATCAGCTGCCCTGAGGGAGCTCAGGTGCACAGATGTTAAGCTTGTGAATCCCAGAAAGACTTCAGGAAAAGCTGACATACCTAAGGCCTCTGATAAAAATTATATTTAAAACATGATTGACTAGTTAATCACATCTTAAGTAATGGTCTGGCCAGACATTTAGTCAATCAATGCTGAAATAATAAAACAAGGAATAAGCCACAAGGTTATTACACAAACTATGGGTAATAACTTCATGGCCAGGTCCTATCAAACCTTTAATGGAACATGTGCCCAGTGCCCAGAGAACACGGGAGCCTTTTAAGATTCCATATGCTCCAGAGGCTGGGAGCCCTGGTCAAATGATTTGAACTCCCAGATGGGGGGAATTCTGGGAGACAACCTTGCTACTAGCTGGTGCACATGCAGCCAATACTCCTGCACCAGCATTATGGCATGATGGGCATGGCAGGAAGTGTGATTGTTGGTATCCTGCATAAGATTCCATTATGCCTTTACTTCAACATCTGGTAGGGCCTTAATAACCTTACTAAGGTTTAGTGGTCCCTAAGCAGTTACATTAGGTTTTTGTGGGTCACTGACTTGCACATAGGCAACCCTGAGTTGCACTTTAGACACCAGAGCCCTTTTTTTGGACATGACCTTAAGTCCATTGACTTCAGTGACATCACTTTGCATGTACAAAGGCATATATCTGAGATCAATACATGGCCCTATTTTAAGACCTGAAGCTATTCTCCTTATTCGTAGTGAAATCTATCTTCTTCTGTTCTGATTTTATTATAAAGTTACCACTATGCTTTTCCCCTAGAGTGATGCCTCTGTTATATAAATAATTTGACAGGTGCATTGTATTAATATAAATGATCTGTCATAGTAATGATTTCTGTGCAGCCTCAGTGATGTGTAGACATCAGTGGTAAGTGTACCTGTTTAACTTTTATTGCTGGTACCATTTTAAGCAGGGCTACATTTTTTTGCAACTTGTGGGAATTCATTTTCTTTCTCTAGGCTTTTTAGACACATTCTGCTTTTGTTATAAACCAAATGACCTTTTCCGGCAGGTTAATATGAATGCCTCAAGGATTTCATTCTTATCATGTCTTCTTCCTTCCTTATGAAATTGCAGTCACAACAGGTTAAAATGAAGGCTGAAATGAAAGAGAAACTATAGTGTTGCAATAATGAGATATAAAGTGTATTTAAACTTGAATCTAAAGAGAAATATTTATTAGCTTGTTTTAATACTACTAGATCTGCACACTTATTGCCATATTGCATGGGGGCTATCTAAGAAACAGAAGACTCTGTCCCTCCCTGCTTCCCTTGCATTCTGTAGTGTCAGAACACCTTTCAGCCTTTAATGTTTTAATCCTCACAGGATCCCTGTGGGTGCACCTACACATGCATTAAGGCACTTTTCCTAATGCACATTACACTTAGTACCTCAAAAGTAGTACTAAACAAATGTGCATTAGGCTGCCTTAATGTGCAGTAACAAATATGCATGCTTTTAAAGTGATGCTTAATGCACAGTAGCCTATTTTACTGAATGTTAGTGTAGTAGCACTGTTTTTATGTGATGCTTTAATAAACAGTAAAATAGGATACTGCACTTTAAAGTGCATGTGTAGATGTGCTATGGACATAGGGAAATACTTTGATCACCATTTTCAGAGGGGGAACTGAGGAACTGGGGAACACTCAAACCAAATCCCATCCCATCTGTTAGGCACACAGTTCTACCTCTGTTGCACTGCAAATGACTACCCTTTCTCACTAACCCTAGGAAATCAGCTCATGGAAGAAGCTGACAAGAAGCTGAAGCCAAGCAAAGCAGAGGTAATGCTGTTGGCATTTTGAAGAATATGTAGCCATGGTGTGGTATCCTTTGACTGAAAATGCACATCTGCAATCATTCTACAATCCTCCTGTATTCCTCACTGATTCTATGCTTTCAGGTCATGTCATCCAGGCATAACACTTTGCATCATCTCTGATTGGCTACTGCATAGTGATCTAGCCACTGTTGTTAGCACTTTTTTATTGCCTAGTTGAACTACCATGATTCAATGTATCTGGGTATACCTCTACCACCTACAATATTTAGTTAGGATGAAAAAAGAAACAACATGTGAGACATTGTTCACATTGCTTAATGTGCTACAGGAGGTTGGTCAGATAGTGCATGATAAGCTTGATATAAAAATATACATAAAAGTAAATGAGCTGACAAAGGAGATATTTTCCTTTTTAATGTTAATTCATTAGTATAATAGGCCATGTGTAGATGAAATGAGAGGCATATGTGCACAACACTTTAAACTGGGCTAAATGCTTTTGTATCGCTTTAATGGTGTCAGTATTTATACACCTCATTATTGCACATTAATTCCAGCTGCTGTAGGAAATGCAGTAGCATAATGCACTTTAAATGACTTGGGGTGCAGAAAACTAAAACTCCTTCGAGGGGTTTGAGTTTGAGTTTGTGGCCCCTACAGCCCTGGAGCAAAGCACTGGGCTCCATGCAACTCCACAGCTGTGCAGGAAGCCCTGCAGGCAGCCTGACACCATCTCAGGAAAGCAACTCCACCCAACAAAAGTGGCAAGCCTCTGATCTTGTTTTTTCTTTCCCCCCTGGAGCCTGCCTGGCTGGCTGAGTTGCTCGGGGGCCCAGTGCTTCCCTCTACAGCTGTGGTGCACCCCGGGACCATCTGAGCTGGGTGCCTGTGAGTGGGTGCCACCTGGGGGGCGCCACTGCCACAGAGGGAAAAACCAGCTCCCATCCCCTCTGCAGCCCAGGGACTGGTCCTCCTGCTGGCAGCTCACCCTTCCCTCCCCACCAGAGAGGCAGTTATGTCAGCAGGGTGTGTGCATGACACAGGGAGTTAGTCAGCCCTAAATTGAAGTGGTGTTTTTTAAAATGCACCACTTCAATTTAGGGCCCGTTTCATCTACACACACCCATATAATCTTCAGTGGACTAAAACTGACAGAAGGCTACACCACCATAGTGAAAAGCTGAAATATTGACCACATTTGGCCAATGATAGACCTCTATAACAAGGGGTCCAAAAACTCCTGTTACCAAAAAAGAAAAGAAAGTTGAAGGAAATGGTAGAGGCCTCTTTAAGAGCCAAGCTTTTATGCCCAGAAGGGCAGGGTACTGGGGTATTTACCCTTTGCTTCTCAGTACAGCAGAGAAGCCCAGAACAGGAGGTAAGAAGGAACTCTTTATAGACAGATTCTGCTATACAGAGACAAACTGTGAGTAAGTCCTGAAGGGCTAGAGTTGGATGTGGCTAACAAGCAAGGGGAAGCCAACTCTGAATTGGGTTGCTTTTGTTTGGGGTTTGTTATGATCTTGGATATTTTTTAACAAGATATGTTCAAAGAATTAAAAGCCTTGCTGCAAGGCTTCAGGTAGCTAGATAAGGTTCACTCAGGAAAAGAGTACAATTCCTTCCTGATTCTGTTTGTTAAATGTTAAAAACTCTTAAAGGTCTGTGAGACCTGTTGAAACTAATTAGTCGGGGGGGGGGTA
>NW_017728951.1:51403497-51404582 GCF_001723895.1 Crocodylus porosus
AGAATCTAGGTGCACAACACACTTGTTAGGCTGGTATAAAATTCCTGGAATGTTTTAAAAGCACAATGGGGAAAATTGACTATTATTACTATTTTGTGCTAGTCCTCCTTGACCTAGGCCAATGTTGTGTGTGAACATGGAACATTCCATGCCATGGCCTTGCCAGCATCCGAAGCTGCACTGCTTTCACCTCTCCCACACCTAGCCCAAACCCACACAGGGCAATAAGTCTGTTCTAGGATACAACTAGACTTATGATAGATATATAGGATAGGCCCAAAGATATTAAACTAAAGAGACTACAGTCTGCAGGCATAAGGAAGCAGAAAGTCCTGCTTTCCTGCTAGAGACCCTGGATGGGAATCTCAGGCTTATATGGTATGGAGAGGGTAGCTGGGTAAGGCTGCCAGGGTGTGAGAGGGAGGAGAAAGCTTTGTAGCCCTCTTCTGGGGTGGGTGGGTGGCTGTGCCTGTAACAGCCAGCACCTGTCAATTTGGAGTTGGGGGAGGGTGACAGGCTCATTGAACAATTGTCACTCCCTAGAACAGAATGGCTATTACATGCTCAATCAGAAGTGAATTATCTCATTAATTGTTTCTTGCCTTCTGTGCTGCACTGCTGAAGCCAGTCCTGTCCTGCATACAGGGGTTGGAAAATCTAGGCACTTCTTCTGGGAGAAGGAGAGTCAAGAGCAAAGGGCCATGGAGCTCACCACACCTGGGAACCCCCTCCACTCCATCCTCCACCCCAATCTGGGTCTTCCTCCTCCTTTAGAAGTATTCTGGGGATGGATCCCTGGAAGACATGATAGTATGTGGGCACACTACCACCCACGGTGTTTTGGCAACAAGAAAATTCCTAAAAGGTTAGGTTTTTACCTGGACCCCTAGCAAGGTGCTCTGCAGAATTTTGCCACCTGTTTTGTTTTAATGCTGTTTCAACTCATTTTGAGCTTGAAACAGCAAAATCAAAATGAAATGATGGGCTTTGAAAAAGCCTTGAAATGAAATGAGGACAGTCAAAACATTTCAAAGCTCAAGCTGGGCTTGCCTGCAGGGAAACCAGAAAGTAAGGAGAGGGAGGGG
>NW_017728951.1:51405652-51406967 GCF_001723895.1 Crocodylus porosus
CTGTCTACCATATGAGCACCATGGGGATGCTGATGCATCTCCGCAGGCACCACTCCCTTGCCCTTGCTCTTCCTCAGCCTGGCATGAGTGGGAGCATGCCCAAAAGGAAGTTCCCCCTCTTGCTCCAAAGTCCCCATCCCTCAAAGCAGAGACAGGCCACCTGAAACAGTGGAGGAAAAGAGGAAAGAAAGGGGGGCAGTGCATTGCAAGGGCAGGTCCTCAGGTAGCTTTATACTTCACCTCAGACATGTGGAGAAGCTGGAGTGGAGATCACGCTTACCTCTTCCTCCCAGGCAACTGGTGCTACCAGTCAAACCATCACTGGTCTCTCCTTCAAGGTGAGGTGATGGATGAGTCACACATGGCAAAAGATATCATGGGGGCCATTAAGCGCTTGGTGCAGGGTTGGCTCACTGGGCAGGGTGAGCTCACCCTTGGGTCCATGTTCACCAACAGTGGGGCAAAAATGGTCAAGGAAGTCCATGATGCCAACTTTTTTGGCATCTGCTGTGTGGCACACAAGTTACACTTCTTTGTCAGGGATGCTGTAGAGGGGAACAGGGCTTCTGGTGCCAAAGCCAGCACCACCAGCAAGTTCTTTTCCAAATGCAGGAAGGTGGCCATGTTGCCCTGTTGGGTCAGACAAACTTTCAGGATCTCAATATTGTGTTGTTAGACAGGAGGATGTGACACAATTACACATATACAAACACACAAATCAATTGGATGCATACACACACACAGACACAAATACACACTACCAACTCAGGCACATACACATCCAAACTAGCCTAGGCACATGTATACCTATCACCAATTCAAGCACATACACTATACACCCCAAAAGTTAGACAAAAATCAATTGTTCATACCTGGACACTCACTACACATGCACAGATCACTACTCCATATATCATACACACAATGACATATATACACACACACACTCACCAGTTCACAGACATAAAACCCACCTACACATACACACAGGTAAGTTCCTAACTTGGATGGCAAGGTATGTATGTGTGTGCTTGGGGTACCTGGGATACTTGGGGGAAGGTTCAGGTGAGAGAGAGAGTTAAAGTGTAAGGAGTGAAAGTTGCCAGAACCAGGATTAGACCAGGTGGACTAGAGAGAAGTTGGCAGAGGAAATGAGGCTTGGGGTTACTTAAGGTAGATTGGGGCTGGAAACTGAGACACAGTGAGATTGGGGGTGGGGGGCAGATAAGTGATGGCAAGGAGGAAACAGCCAGAAAAGGGAGAGAAAGGCAGAAACCTGGGAGCTTGGGGCTGGAAACAGGCTGACACTTAGAGA
>NW_017728951.1:51407067-51408619 GCF_001723895.1 Crocodylus porosus
GCACTACACAGCCCCATGAAGTTATTGGTTCCCACACACACACACAGACACTCAAATACTCACAATGGCAGTAGGAGAAAGAGAATCAGTAGAAGGGTTGGAGTTCAGGTGGGGAAGAGAAGCAGAGTCCAAGTCCTTGGTGGAAGAGGGGATAGGGGGTGATAGCTACCTATTCAGGCTGGAAAGGGGTCCTTGTCCAGTAGGTGTTGATCAGAGGTGGGTCGCCAGCATCATCTCTGGGTGGATAGGTGATGTGGCATGGTGCTGGTCCAGATGGAGAGGGCATCCCAAAGAATCAGTCTTCCAGTCTTCACTACCCCTTTTTATGGGGCAGACTACCTCTGATCTCCTATGGGGAGGGCCTGTCTGGGAAATGTCAGTCCTGTCCTAGAGGGACCCCAGTGTTCTTACTTAACATGTGCAGCCTGGCACAATGGTGGGTTGCCTCATCTTTTGTTTCTTGAATGCTGAGGATGGTTCCAAGGGCTGGGTCATTGGTCCAGGTATTGGTGTGGTCATTCAAAGGGAGCTATTATTAGACCTACTGCCATTGTCTCTCAAGCACCCTCATTCATTCCCATTCATTCAGGAACCACGTTACATAGGAGGTGTAGGTGTGAGTCATAGGTTACACAACAACACCTGGGGACAGGATGGAGACTTGACCAAATGGATACTTGACATGACTTATGCTAACTAACATATATAGGCCTAAATCATATTGTACCAGTAAAACACTAATATAGAACAGTAAAAATCAGTATAAACATAATCATTATACAATATAAAGAAGGAGAAAAAACAAAAGAAATACAACGTGTTACCAAAATAAAATGCTGAAGCTTATCCTATGTCTTAGCTAACTTATACTTATCTATAGGAAATAGAGAGGGAGAGACGAAGTCAGAAATGGTTGGGGAAGGTGAGGGAATGCATTTTAAAAAAGAAAGAAAGAAAGAAAAACTGGGGGTTTTGCTACAGCAGGCTACTTCCACCGAAGCATCACAGGGGGCAAGATGTTGCAGGACAAACAGGCAGAGCTGAACATCCCACAGTACAAAATCATGCAGGTGGAACTCCACATACCTGATGCTCAAGAGGCTGATGAAGCAGCAGAACACCATCTATGAGATGGCCTTGCACAGGGAGATTGGGGTCAGTGGCCCCGTTAATAGAGTTGAGTGGGATACCATCTTGGTGGTCCTCGAGCCCTTCCTTGAGACTACTGAGACCCTCAGTGGTGGCGATGCCCTTCTTAGCCAGGTGATCCCCACAGTGAGGGAACTTCAGAGCCAAATGCAGAGCTTTCAGGGGATCAATGTTCCTGGCTGTGGCAGGCTGCTGTCACCAGATGTCCATGCACTGGTGAGGCAGCTGAAGGAGGGCATCAGGAAACGGCTTGATCCCTTGTGGTGTAATATGTTCCACATGCTGGCCGCCATGTGTGACCTGAGGGTGAATAGCAGTGTATGCAACAGCCAGAGCTTAAATCAGTGGATGAAGGTGTTGGTGAGGAGAGTCAGGGAGGCAGAATGGTGGAGGCAGGAGAACA
>NW_017728951.1:51408719-51424207 GCF_001723895.1 Crocodylus porosus
ACAGTGTTTTTTTGTGAGGAACATGCCCCCACAGGTAGTTAAGTATTCTTGTCTTTGATAGATTCTGGTGTGCAGTTTGTGGGGGTACTGGAGATTGTTGTCAGGTTTTGTGTTTTGAGCTGTAGGAAGTTGAAGTTGAGCTGGTGATGAAGTTAGGTTAGCAAGGTTCAGTGCTTGTTAGAATTTACAAACCACTTTACAGAGCTGGGCCTATGAACTTCACTTCATCAGCCTCCTAGGTAATAGGTACAGAAGCTCATGGACTCAATATAGACATTGGAAATCTGACACACTACAGCCTGCCTGATATCTGACTCCCCAGGTACCTCTCTACTTTTACCTGCACTGCTACATTCCCTTTCCTGCCCCCCACCCTAACCTGTCCTTCACCCCCTGACACCTGTCATTTAAAGTGGTGGACCGGACTCAGGCTGTAGGGGAAGAGGAGACCTCATTGGGGCATGCTATCATGTCGTGTAGAGGCCCCAGCACCAGTGAGGGTGTGTCTTAACACACACAGTATCTCCCATGTCACGAGTTTTGCTTGTCATTAGCCTGAAATGCAGTTTCCCAGAAACTCCTGGACCTATCTCCTTGAAAGTTGGCAGGCTCCATGGCCTCAGCAGGGCCTAGCAAGCCTGCAGTTTTCACCCCACTGCAGCTTAAGACACACCCATTTCACAAGTTTTGCTTGTTAGCAGGTTGAGATGCAGTTTCCCAGAAACCCCTGCACCTACCTCCTTGAAAGCTGGCAGGCTTCATGGCCTCAGATACCATCCCTGCAAGTTTCATCTGAACCAGGCATGAAATGAAAAAGTTATAGGCAGTTTTGTGCTTCCCCATTATAGCCTATGGGTAAAACATCAAAACAGCATCAAAACAGTGAACCAGTTTTGATTAAATGAAACAGAACAGTGGTTTCAAAATGAAACTCAAAACAAAACACTATCCCATCAAAATGGCGAAATGGAAGTTGAAACAAAATGGTGCTTTTTCATCACAGCCTCACTAGCAATGTATGTGTGAACACTTTTATCCAGGGACATTTATGAACCGGTTCCTAATGAGTATCATCCTTGAAACAGTTCAAGAGCTGTATCTGTCTGTACCCCTGGCATCCTTCGCTAGCTAGATGGTGGAACCACTTCTATCATGTCCTTCTGTTGCAGCATAGACATGCCTATAGTATCTTTTTTGGTTCCTTGGTGGTACAGCTGTGCTCATCAATGCAACTGGGTACACAGACATCTGTGCTTTCTAACCCATTCCTTACCAACCTGAGGGGATTTGTCCCCCCCATCAAATGCTTAGCTAAGTCAGCAGTTTGAAGATACACAAGAGAGCATAGGCCATAATCCATTTCCATGACAGTTATAAATTGCCTATCAAATGACTGAAATATATAAATGTTCAACCATAACTTGCAGCTCTTCTATTCTCTAAGAAATTATGGAATACTTTCTTTCATCATTTGTAGCAAGTTAAATACCTGTTTCTAGAGCCCACTCTCTTGACTATTTTAATTTTTTAATTAAAAATATTTTAAGCAACCTTTTGAAATGATAACAAATAATCATTCTCTCCACAGCCAAATTGCAATATGTATGCATTGTATTAAATAAAAATAAAGGAATGATAAATTAGGAAAATCCTGTGCAACTTTAATACAGCCCTTGCGAGTAGGTTTTCTGATGCTGTTAATAATCATATCATCATATAACTTTTTTTTTTTGTGGGACTGATGCTTCATTCTCTGCATGATGAATATTGCTTTTATACTTTCATAATGTGCTATTACCTGGATTGGTGCTCATGCAGCTTTGAGTAATTTTAATTCTCTGTTAAAATACTCATCCATGACTGAACTGTCTTTCTTGTAAACTGTTATTTTATCAACCTAGCAAACAAGCATTTGTATGTCTCTTGTCCACTCCACCTGGTAGCTAAGTATCATTAATATATATAGTGAAGAGATTTGGAACATATTTCCATCCAGCAACAGAGTGTCTCAATATAATTTGAATGCTAATAGGAAAATTGTTTTTTGTGTGTGCTCTCTATCTCTCTTTCTTTCTCTTTCTTTTATATCACATAAGTAAATGATAAAACATAATAAGAACAGTGTTGTGGTCTCTGCTCAGCATTATTTCTCTGCTATTTTTCATCTTTTACAACAGGCAGTCACCATTCTGCCTCTTATTTTTTTAACCATGCACAATCTCCTTCATAATTCCCAAAGTAATTTGGTATCTCTAGTTTCTCTGAATGTCAAAATCTAGGCAATACTTATTGACAACATATTTCAGAGGACATATGGGATGGAAGCAGTGGGTTCTGGGACGTTCATTGGGCAACGGACCACCAGGGTGATGCTGAATTCTATAATTCAACATACCTGAAGGGGCTTGGAATACAATAGGGAGGAGACAAGTATTTTGGGTGAAAACTGGTGCTGGGCCTTGTTAATCTTCCCAGAAACAGTGACAGCACATAAAGGGAAAAAGAGGAAAGGCGTAGGCATTAGCCTGAAACTGTGTGTCTTTGCTATCTTTTCTAGGCCTAAATAGGATACTTGAATCTATTTAGACTTAAAATGAGGATTTAAAAAAATGGGTGTGTTAGTTTATGAAAGGAAATAACTCTTGTGGATACTGTTTGTGACTCCTCCAGGGAAGACCTAGAACATAGCTATCTGTTTGGTTTGTTAGCAATTCATTTGTCTGGTCAGAAAGGTGAGTTTATTTGCCAGAACTTCATGAAATAATCAGACTTGTGACCCAGAATTAGTTCTCAGTTTTAAGTTACTTTTTTCTGTTCATTTGTTGGAGAGATTCCCACAAGAATATAAGTTAAACAGAAAGCTCAAAACTCAGTGCTACAGTTCTAAAAGTGTCTCCTAAACACCCACCTGGAGCCAGGGAAGTTCAGATTTTTCCCACATCTTGCACTCTTAACCACTCAAGAGTCACAAAACTCCAAATCTTAATCAATCTTGACATATTTCCCATAAGCACACCTGTGACTTGGCTTCCAGAGGTATTATTCTGTCTGATTGATATCAGAATCCATGTTCTGCTCTTATTTTTAGCCTGTATGTATCATACTGCTCTCTTGTGGTATAGGGGCCACATACATACACAGAGCATCTCTTTATTCATACTATATAAAGCTAGTAGGCCTGTGTGAGTGGGCAGGTATTCAATCTGGCTTCAGATCTCGCTGCTTCAGAAGGCAGCAATCCTATCTGAAGCTCCAGACCGGGTTTCCACTTCAATCCGGCCTCAGAGATCCGGCCATAGGCTATAATGGGGGATCAATGAAATATCTATAACATTGTTTTAGCTCTGATTTAGGGAAACTTGCAGGGGTGGTAGCCTCTGCTGAGTGCATAAAGCCTGCTAAGCTTCAGGAAGATAGATGTAGTGGTTTGGGGGGAACTGCACCCCAAATTCTTGAAAGCAAGACTGCTGTCACATCTATGTATTACATCACAAGGGGGTGAAAACTGCAAGAGTGGTAGCCCCTGGTAAGGCCACAAAGCATGCCAAGTTTCAGGAAGATCGGTGCATGGATTTGGGTGGAACTGCACCTCAAGCTGCTGACAAAGTTGAACGGTTATAAACTCCTGCAAGACCATTTCAGGCTGGACATAAGGAAGAATTTCTTTACTGTCCGAGCACCCAAGGTCTGGAATAGCCTGCCACTGACCATACTGTATAGTAGTGTTGGCATCATGATTTGTGCCCACTAATACTACATTGCTGTAGCCAAGAACTGTGTTTTCCTAACTCATTGCTATGGCAACGTAGCATCTCATGTAGATTTGCTCACTGAAAGGAGAGTTGTGGGGAACCAGACTTGAATCCCACCTCTTAACACAGACTATGGCCACCTGAATTGATTAGTTGTGTAATGCTTTCTCAGTGACTAAACTTCCTTTGTAATCACCACAGGAAGAGGAATTAGAATCTCATCCTCAGTTTTATTTTCTTTGCCTCATTTCCCCATGTGTAAAATGTACATCACAATTCTTTCTATATCACAGGATGTTTATGAGCATACATACATAAGACAGCAGAACTAAAACATATCTGATATTTCACTGTTTGGATAATCATTTCAAAGGTTCCTACATTTTTTCGCACAGATGGTGCCAATAAAAACTACACCAGTGTATTGGGTTAGGAAGTATCCAGTACAGATTAAGTAGAACAGTACAAGCTCGTCTATACAGGTAGATATTTTTCTACTTTGTCTAACATTCTACACATTGCATAGCAATATGAAGGAAGGCAGTTAGGATTGCTTGAGTCATTTTAAAAAATGGTAGAGGTTTTTATGAGAACCTCAATAGTACAATCACATAAAACAGCTGTTAAAGTAAAACTATTTAACTCAAGATCAAGCTTGTAAGAGAAACAGTATTTTTTAACTTGCATGTTTCCTTTTTACATATTGTCATTCAACATACAAATATATTCAACACAAGTTGGTAGTATCATTATGTCCTGGGAAAATGTTATTCTATATAAAAGCTTAGACTTTTTTCTCTCTATGAGGCTTCTGTGATTCAAGCCATACAGAAATGAATAATAGTGAATACTTCTTGCTAAGTTCTGTACAGAATGGTTCTTTGCTCCACTTGTCCAGCCATAGAGGGCTGGACTATAACTTTAAAATCTGCCCTGAGAAACAAGTAGTGTATGGCCTTGGCTTTCCTGGAGCAGAACAGGAAACCTGTTTTTATTCAGTGTGTTCCATTTCCTTGTTCTCACTTTCTGCTCTGGGAGGGGAAAATTACTTCAAACCTTTGCACAGAGCAGCTTATTTTTTTTTCCTTTGATCACTCAACTGGCTAGTCTAATAACAGTGCAGAGTCTGTTCTGCACTTGTTCCTATCACCCTAACCAATCCTTCCTGAAAGATTCAAGAATGTAAATTCAGCTCTGGGATAATTTCAGGGGAGATTAACTGCTAATATGTTGATTGTTATATAACAGCTTTAATAATAAGAGTTGTCCAAAGTTCCTCTGCAAACTCAGACTGAGGCCAAGGTCAATGAGATAGGTTTGTTGCTTTTGTTTTGTATGATTTTTAAACTTTCAGTGAACTGTAAGAGCAAATTCTGGTCTCCCAAAATAAATATTATCATTTTTTTTTTGTCACTTAAAATGGAAAAAAAAGGCAAATATAAAAGGAAAATTTAGATGTAAGTTGCTTTTTTTTTCACCTAATAACTCCAAGTGAAACTTGGGGAATTCAAATATGTACTTAGAAAAACCTTAGAGATCATTATCCATGTAAAGCTCTTCTAAACACTAGCCTTCCACTTACTTTCAGCTCTGAGCAATCACATTTTGGCAAACACCCGCAGGAAACTGATATTTGAAACAAACTGGGACTACCATTTTCAGGCAGAAAAGACTAGCAGGTTATTTGTTTTCTACCCTGTAGGGCTCTTGCAGTAGCTTGTGAAAGAATCCACCATTCTTAAAGGCAACAGTTTAATCTACTTCCTGCAATGAAATTGGGATTCAGAGATGGGAGTGAGACTTGAGTCACCATGAATGATTCTCACATTTGGTGGCTATAGGCCACCAAACCAGGAGGAAAAATTGGACATAGCCTTCTTTAAACAAGTAATGGGAAGTCTTTAATTACTGTGCCATCTGCTAGGAAGGAAACTGAGCAGTGCACAAGCAGTACAACAAGTTTTTGGAATGTATTGAAAATAAATTCTCAACTTGTTGCTCACAACTAGGGAGGAATTGGTTGAGAATATGAAGGTGAAAGATAACTTGGGTGACAGTGACCAGGAAAGGGGAAGCAGCAAAATGAGAACACTGTTTTTTTTTTTTTTTTTTTTATGAAGTCCAAACAGCTCAGTTACTTGAGTTTAACAAAAATAGTGTGAAGGATCCCCTTGGAGGAAAGTCTGAGAGGAATAAATAATCCTGGAGATCTATCTGTACTATAAGGGCCCTTTAAAAGCTCAGAAACAAGGTGTCCTGATGTGACAAAAGAATGGGAAGTGCAACAGGAGACTGGCTTGGCTAGAAAATGATCTCTTCAATGAGTTGAAATTAAAAATCTTAGTCATAGTACTAGGGAAAGTGTAAGAGTATATTGCTTAGGGAGAAAATCAGGAAGGCCACAGTGTGATTCATATCTTTTGCCAGTTGAATCTCCAAGGGCAGTAGAAGGGGATTCTACAAATATGTCAGAAGGGAAAAAGCAAAGAAAGTTTAGGTCTAGTACTGAATGCAGAAAGAAATCTAATTACAAATGATAAAGGAGGGTCAAAGCCCTCTTTACTTCAGCAGTGGTAGCAAGAGAAAATATTATTTTGGTGGGCTGGAAGAGCAGGCAGTAGTGTGGGGCCACCCCCCATCTTGCAGGGCCATTGCAGGGTTGGGGCATGGCAGGGATTCTGGGCATGGTGCTATGGTACCAGGGTATGATAGTAGTGGAGTTACATTTGGGGGATTAAGCCCCATTAGACCCAGACTTCCACTGCCTATGTATTTTAGCTTTCATGAATGAAGTTAGCTCCAAAATGATAAACGAAGTTGAAAGCAAAGATAGAAAAGGGGTCAAAATGCCTAGAGTAGTGGAAGAACAGATTAGAAATTACTTAGAAGCTAGATACTTTCAAAGTGGCATGGCTGGGTGAGGTGCACCTAAGAGATGCCTTCTCATAGAATTGGCTGAAGTAATTTTGGAAACATTGGCTGTCCTGTCTGAGAACTCCTGGAGGTAAGGTCCCAGAAAAATGAAAAAGTTCTAATGTGGAGCCCATCTGTAAGAAAGAGAAGAAGGATTTGGGGAACTACAGACCAAGCAGCCTGACTTCGGTACCTGGAAAAATCATGGAGCAGGTCTTCATGGAATCCATTATGAAGCACCCAGAGGAGGTAGTGACCAAGAACAGCATGTGTTCATCAAGAGCAAGTCAAGCCTGTCACACAACTCGTGCTCAACAGGTAATCATCAATGCTCAATGTCTAGTTGGGAGGAGTAAAGTGGGGTTCCTCAAGTTCTTTCCTGGGTCTGGTTTTATTCAATATTATCATTTAACGATCTGGGCAATGGGATTGACAGCATGATTTGCAAAGTTATAGGTGATACCAAGTTGGGTGGAGTTGCAGACACTTTGGATGGCAGGGATGGGATTCAGAATGACTTGAAGAAATCATCCAAAATCAGTCAGATGAAATTCAGTAAAGGCAAGTGCAAAGTCTTGCACTTGGGATAAAATAATTGTAGGCACAAATACAGACTAAGGAATGATTGGATGGGCTGAAATACTCCAGAAAAGGACCCAGGGGCTATAGTGCACCATAACTGAATATGAGCCAACTGTGTGCTCTTGTTGTGCAAGAGCAGCAAATGAAACAACAGCAGCAGCAACAACAGCAACAACAACAACAACAACAGAAAAACAATAATAATAGTAATAATAATATAACAAAAATAACAATAACAATAATAATAATAACAAGAGCAAAAATAATAAAAAGCCAGCTGAAACCTGGGCTGTACTAACAGGAGTGTCACTTGCAAATCAAAGGAAGTGATTCTCCCACTCTATTCAACACTAGTGAGACCTCACCTGGAATATCATGTCCAGTTTTCAGCCATGCACATTAGAGTTAATGTAGACACATTGCAAAGAGTCCAATGGAGAGCCATAAAAATGATTAGAGGCCTGGGAAACATAACTTATGAGGAAAAGTTGAAAAAAGAAAGAAAGAATCATATTATAGAGAAGAAAAGACTGAGGGGAGGTGGTATTTGATAAGTTTAAATACCTGAAGGGCAATGACCTTTTTCTTTGTGGGTGTAGAGGGAAGGACAAAGAACAATGGATTCTAAGTAAAGAACTAGAAATGTAAGTTGGAGGTTAGGAAGCATTATCTGACTTTGCGGGTGGTCAAGCATTGGAACAGGTTACCTAGAGAAGTTGTGAAACCTCTGTCCCTGGAAATTTTCAGGAGCAGGACAGACATTTATTTGTCTGGGATCTTCTAGTTGGGGATGGTTCTGCCTTGAACAGTGCTGGATTAGATGGCTTCATGAGAATCCACCCAGTCTTAATTTACCTATGTCCTGACTTCAATCTTAGAAGGTTATCCAAAGTACTTGGAAGTCAATGAAAGGATATCCTTGGATTACATCCCTAATACACATTCTCCAGTACTTTGTCCACTGCAGGTTCCAATAACACAAGCTTAATGACTTCACTCCTTTACTTAAGGGAAAATGTGAACATAATCCAGTTCAAACAGCCACTTGGTATATAAGAACTACACTTCTGAAATTTTCATCCAAATAAAAAACCTTTACCTAGGGATTTCTCTCAGGCTCTTCTTTTTGCAGTGTCTGGAAACATCTTAATGCATCAGGCTTTACCAAATACTTACTTATTGTAACAAATCAGAGGGCTGCAAAGATGCTTATGTCATGGAAATGACTTTTCATGTCACCTATTGTGTAAACAAGAGGAGGAAAAAAGAGAGAGAAAAGTAGAGCTTTCACTGGATGCACAAAGAAGATGAAGAAAAAAGAATCTCCCCACCCACCACATTTAACCACACTTCCCTATAAGGTGAACCTTGTATGGTTGTTCACTGCATTTAGAGTACTCTTAGAATATTAGGCAACAATTAACATTTCTTACAATTTTATTGCAATGGAGCATCTTGGCATCATAATGCTAAAGCTTTCTGACTTGATACTTTTCAAGCCAAAGCTAGGTCTGTAAAATGGGACCATGTTCTGTTTGGATAAAAGCATGTGTACATGCCATTTAAAATGGATAGCTGTTAATTAACAGATACCATATGAAAAACAATATATTATAGTGTCCAGTGGATCAGTAGGTGAAGGTACTTTAACAGGCTTTTCATGGTTAGCCAGCCACTAATAACTCTAATTATGTACATTGATTATTGCGTCAGATTCTTAGCCAATGTACAGTCATTAACTCCATGGAAGTCAATGGCACCAGCTGAGAACCTCTTTTGAATGAAACTAATACCTTGTGTGCAAAATAGAAAGCATAAACAACAGTAATACAATTTGCCATATGTAGATTTGAGAGAGATAGGTTTCCAAAATACATGAGAAGATCCAATCCTGAAAAGAAATGTCTTAAACTATTAAAATTTGGTTACATTTTTGTGAGTACATTTATTAGGCCTGTTTACTTTCTCCTTGAGATCAAACCACTGCTTCAAGCATCTGGGGTTCTCTAGGTGCTTGCCTGACAATGACAGGATGGGGATTGTGCAATCTGGCTTATTCTTGTTTTTGCTCCCTATAAATTGCAGTCCAGTGCATAATTGCACATTTAGTCAGTTCCCAATGTTGTTAAGTTTAAACAAGCATCCTTAAGTATTGTCTGGAGTACGCATGCAAATGATCTCTGGGGGGGAAATGATGTAGAGCTTCCCACACGTGAAACAGAAGTTTCATTCATGCAGCAAGCAGTACGTGGTGCCATGGCTAGAAAAGACAGATGCATCTTACGTTCTTTCTGTAATACCTTTTGAATAAATCTTGCCCATTGTGATCAATCATGGGCTCTGATGTGCTTAGTGACATAACTGAATATTTGATATCTACATAGTTCATTGTGTTTGGAACATCAGAATCTTCATACAGACCCTTTGAGGCTTTGGTATCTGTTCTCTGGAGTGCAAGACCTGGAAAATCTCCCCGATTTCCTACTTAATGCTGAATTTTATAAAGAGTATTAAAATGTTCATCAAGCCTGTCTTTTAATGTAATTCAGTCAGATATTCACTTGAAGCCTTCAATTTACATATCTTTTGAGAGAGATCTGTTGGTATCTGTTGGGTAGAACACTACAGGCTTGAAAGCAGATGTTTCTCACATTTATTCAATGTGCTAGGAAATAAATTTCACTACAGAATATGAAACAAGGCACTAGCTCTGTCCTCTGCCCTTCGACACAATGGAATAGATGGAACAATTGTAAAAGTGTTTAATCTCCATAGCAGAAAAATGGAATTTAACATGACTCCCTTATGACAACTCTTTTCAGCATGTCAGATTATCTAGGATGGAAGTGAATGTCAGACTAGATAATACTGGAATTTTCACTGCATTCCAAAGAATGCATGAGTTCCTCTTTCCCCTTTTGCTCAGAGTGGATGCTCTTCCTTTAAACAGATATTAAGTCTTTGGCCAGATATATGCAAAGAATGGAAATGAAAGAGAGAAGAACTGATATCAGCTGTACTACCTCAGTCTTGGCACCCTGAAGTTCAAAAGGAGATCCAAATTTTGGAGCTGGGCCTTATGGCAAGTAGGCAAATGAAAATCCTTGAAATAAAATGTCATAAACCAACAGTCACCAACCTTTTAAAATGCAGGCTGCAGCTTGTGACCTGGCCAGTACCAAGAGCCACCATTCACCTTTGGCTGCTCCAGCAAATGTAAGCAGAGACTGCAGCAAGGAGGTTCAGTCCTCCATGCAAGCTGGTGAGGCTGTAGGCAATTGGGGTGCCATTAGGAAAATGGGGACTGGAACAAATGGTTATGGGCCAGCATGCTCTTAGTTCAGACCAGACTGGACTTTGCAGGATAGATCCAATCCCTTTGGCATAAACTGGGATTAGAAAACGTGTTCTAACCTGTGGAAATGATTATATTTAAACCTCATGGCTTGAAGCATGTTCCTATGAACTGCAAGTGATGCCATGTTAAATGTGATGGGCCACCCTGCTTTGCAGCTTGGGTATCCCTTAAGCTGGCATAAAGTGAGTGCAAAATGGAACCAGCTGACTTTGCACAATGGGGCTAGTGACAGACATCCAAAAAGCCTGAGCCTGAATTGATTCAATCTTTGTAGGTCAGTCTAACCTACAAATCTGGAGCCAATTTGGAGGTGGATAGACACTCCCTTTTCATTCCAGAAATGCAGGTGCATGCCTGCAGGGCCTCAGGCTAGAAGCCCTTCCCTTGCAGACCTGAGCTGGGGAGGGTGTGATCAGGTCCCAGCAGGTGGCTCTGATTAGGCAGGGTTGTAAACCCCCAGCCTGGCTGCAGCCCCAGGCTTTTCCTGGCTCACTGCTCAAGGGGCAAGAGTGTTACCAGCCCCCAGCTAGCACAGAGGCAAAAGGGATGTGGAAGGGCTCCCCTGTGCTCTGCAGGGCAATGAGGAGTGGCCCTGGCTGCCTGTCACCTGTGCTGCTGCTGTCAGGTTGTGCAGATACTGTATGGCTTGGCAGGGTGCCACATGGTGCCCCATGCTGTCTGAAAGCCTGGGACCACTTGGGCTGTGCTGGGGACTCTGCCACAAGGCCCCAGAGGCCCTGGCAGCTGGTGCTACAGCAAGTGAGTGCAGAGCTCTTTTTTTTTTTTAAGTGCTGGAATGCTAGGTCTGGGTGGGGCCCATCAGGGAGGCTGCAGAAGCCAGCAGGGGATGGGACCGGGTGGGACAGCAATAGGGGGGTTGGGGCAGCAAGCAGGTGTGGGGCCAGATGGGGGGCACATAGGCCCTGGGGGGATATAGCCCCTGCAGGGGCCATGTGGCCCCTGTTGGGGGGCTGTGGCCCTTGTGGGGGGGGTAGTCTGTGAGCTGTGCAGGGGGGCTATGCCCTGCAGGGGGCATGGGACCCACCCCTCCTGAGCAGCTCCCCATCCCCCCACAATCCACCCACACCTACTCACATACCCTAGGCCCTCCACATCCCCCCACCCCCTTTCCCTTCCCCCTCCTGAAAATCTCACATCCCCCAGCACACACCTTGCATACCCAACTGCCAGACAGGATGATACCTGCTGCCAGGAGCTGTGGCTGCAGGGGCAGCTGTCCCCACATCCTGGTTAGTGAAGGGGTCAGGGGGAGCTCTAACTGCTCTATGGTAAGAAAACCAAAGGCAAACAGTAAAACATAGAGATATTTAGAATTCATTTTGTTATAATAATAGAGACACTGGTAGGCTTCCAAATTGCTTTAACGCTATAGCTATATCAATAAAACATTGCCCAACTGATTGCTATCTCTTTGGCTCTCTCTCTCACACTCTTGTTACCAGATTTGCCCATCATTTTGGGGTGTGCTCATTTATTAGGGGTACATTTCTGGGGGTCTCTGTAATTCTGTTAATGTGCTGCTTGTGTTACTTGTGTTTCTATATGGAGCTGTATCTCTCCCTTCTGCAAGTCCTCACCCCCCAATGGAGCTATCTTGCAGTTTCAATGGGTCTGGGTTCCTCCAACCACCAAATCAGTCAAACACATGTACACACATTCACAGACAGATCAACAGGATCTGAGCTAGGCCAGGTTATTTAGCATTGACAGGCTAACACCCGCATATGCCTTGAACTCAGTTCATCAGGGCAACAATAAAATGCGTGCAGACACAAGCACACAGGTTAACAGAAAACATCTGAATCAGGCCAGATTATTCAGCATTGATAGGCTGGCACCCCCATGTGCCCTGAACTCAGTTCATTAGGACAATAATAAATGCAGTTAGACACACATGCTAACAGAGTACATCTGAGTAGGCCAGGTCCAATTAGCACTTTCGGCTGATACCCTCATGTGTCTAAAAATTCAGCATGTCACAATCGCTTGTCACAATGGTCCTAGTAGTAACCTCCTTGATGAACAGACACCGCTGTGGTTTTGGGCATTACAGAGATCTTAGGCTTAGGTAAAAGAAGTGTTGATACAGAGCAAATGGGGAGGTCCATAGAGAAAGTACAGCAACCAGCTTGACCATAAAAGTTATTTTTTTGTCAGGTATATGAACTTATGATGATACCAGTAATAATAGCTATACAGGAGAGAGACAAATAAACAGTTACAATATTACATAGTTTCAACTAGGGTTTTGGGGAAGTCTAGCTCAAGTTTGATTAGCAAAAGTCAGGTTTAGAAAGCTGTACCTGGAGTAAGAGAATAAAAGTCAGGTTCCTGGAGTCAGAGAGAGAGAGATGGGGTCTCATCACTCAGTGAAGCTTGAACCAGTTGATGTTCCCAGGTGTTGTTGGAGTTGGCAGACAGGCAGAGCCGTCAACATGATCAAGGGAGGGATTCCAGGCAGAAAAGGAGTGGAACTGGTGCAGCTGTGGATCCAAGCATCAGGACAGAAACTTGAGCTTGGGTAGGGGTTTTGGTACAGAACCAACAATGGCTGAAGGGAGAACAGTAGGTTTGTTTAGGGGTAAACAATGGCTCATATGCTGGATAATAGAAACTGATCACTCCTGGCCATGGATGGCATTACTCTGAGAGAGCTCACAATACAGACAGGCAGATTTAATGTTTTTGTAGCCCATGGGGGCAGGCCAACTCTCAGGAACTCAATATTGTGCTGTTAGACAGGAGGGTGTGACAAAATTGCACATATACAAACACAAATCAATTAAGTGCATACACACACACACTACCAGCTCAGGAACATACATATCCAAACCAGCTAGGCTCATGCATACCTATCACCAATTGAAGCACCTACGCTATACACCCCAAAAGTTAGACACAGATCAGTAATTCATATATCATGCACACAATGCCATCTATCTATCTATCTATACACACACACACACTCACTAGTTCACACACATACAACCCACCTACACATAGGTAAGTTCCTAACTTGGATGGCACAGTATGTATGTGCACTGTGCACTTGCCCTTGTTGTACTGCATCCTAAAGTGTAGTGCCCACTTTTCTAACCTGTCCGGGTCTTCCTTCAATTGTTCCCTATCCTCTGGAGTGTGCACTTCACCCCACCAGTCTCATCCTTCATTTAAAACAATGGTAGTATTAGGGAGGGTGATGATGTAGCAAGGATGGTCCAGGAATCGTCTGCTTGCATACATTAAAAATAATAATAACAACCCTGTGCTTTACTTTGAACTCTGTTCACTCCTGCACTGAGCCCAGCACATGTCCAGATGAAGCAGCACATTAATTGGACTCAGCTTGCCCAACTTCTATATAGATATGGTGCTTTACTGGGGCTTTTTTGGATCTTTTATCTAATAGCTGATTGACTCAGCTATTAGATAAAGGCACCAAAAAGCACTGCTGAAGCACCCAGTCTATACAGATGCTGCAGAGCCTAGTCAAAATAATGTGCTGCTGTTTCCAGTAAAGCACACGCAGTGGTGGTTGTGGTGGTGGGGTTGTTTTTGTTTTTTAAAAACTTTTGAAAGCAGCCTATACACCAGACAAGGATATTTTTTGGTGATTCCTTTTCTTTGACTCACCAGACAGTTGGGATAGTTAGACAGGCTTTCAAATGCAAGGATTCTGAATGCCTTGCATTTAAGACCTTGCCTAATTATATCCCAGGCATACAGTTGGCCCAATAAAAGCTATTATCCAAAAAGTCCTTGCCTCTCATTTGAAACAGGTGTCAGTTCTAGCCATCATGCTTATTTGAAAGAACATGAAAATATGACTGCAATATGTCCTAATGACCAAACTGTTAGTACTAGTAATAAAATTATTGTGATGATTGTTGGAATTGGCAAAACCCCTGGTGCCTATATGTTTCTTTACAACAAAGACATCATCACAAATAGTGGAAATGGAGTTGAACTGAAAAGAGCAATTATGAGACATTTGAAAACAAGGAATTATTGCAGTCAGGCTCTTCTGTAAGAGCAGGAGTCTTTCCCATAAGTGGTTGACTTCTGTCTTAAATTCGTAAATCATCAGAAATTATTTTCTGCAAGAGATACATTAGGTGCTGTAAGCTGTAAATTGTCACAGAATGAAAAAAAATCATATGTTTCCTTTGGGCTATAATTAATCTTACCCTGATGGAAATAAAAATGTACTAATTTGATACCATGTTATAAATTATATTTTTATTCATGTAAATTATTGCAAAACCCAGGCTTTCTACTCTCTATTAGTCTCTCTACATGTCCTCCTTTATACAGCAGCCTCTTCATCCTTCAACTTGTTTTTTCCTCTTGCTAAATGCCTCTGGTTCTGTCTTAACTGTGTAGGAGAAGAAGGGTTCTGTCAAGCTGTTGTGCATATGTTCTACCCATCCCAGTAAATGTGAATTGAAGTGTGAGCTTGTCACTCCATCGCCTGCTATAGTACTTGCTATGGGAGCAAAGAATGCCATGGGGATGGAGAATGGAGGAAAAAAAGCATGGCTGTATGGCACTGTCATCTTACTATTCTTTTTCTGCCCATAATGAATGTTTTGCAATTATGAGATCTAACTACTCAGGGTTTTTATATTTCAGGTATTTAACCTGATAGCCAGTGTTAGATAGAATCCAAAACTGTCATATTGGAAGAGCAATTCACATAACATATTTTAGCATCTTGTAATTTTTTGCCATTCAAGCCTGAATCATCACAGACTTCTTTTCCTTCCTTGGGTAAACTGGTGCCCTGTAAATTTGTGCCCTGTCTCCCAGCATTAGGAAATTACTTCTACCTCTACTTCTTTTTTTTTTACATAATATATTAA
>NW_017728951.1:51424501-51426213 GCF_001723895.1 Crocodylus porosus
TAGGATCCCAGCAAGATAAGCATCCAATTTACTCTTGAAGGTGTTCAATGTAAGTGCTTGAACCACCTCCAATGGCAGGCTATTCCAGACCTTGGGGGTTAGGACACTAAAGAAAGACTTCCTTATGTCCAGCCTGAAACGGTCTCGCGCTAGTTTATGACCGTTCGACCTCATCACCCCTTGGGGTGCTCTGGTGAACCAACGTTCCCTCAGATACTGGTGGTCACCGCTGATAAACTTATAGGTGGCCATCAGATCACCCCATAGCCTATGCTTTTCCAGGCTAAAGAGCCCCATGGCTCTCAGCCTGTCATTGCAACGTCTGTTTTCCTGACCTGTGATCATGCAAATGGCTGTTCTCTGGACTTTCTCAAGCTTCTCCACATCCTTTTTGAATTGTGGAGCCCAAAACTGGATGCAGTACTCCAGCTGTGACCTCACCAAGGCCAAGAACAAGGGGAGAATGATGTCCTGGGATTTGCTTGAGAAGCATCTATGGATGCAAGCCAGTGTTTTGGTTGCTTTACTAACCACAGCATCACATTGAAGGCTCATTTTCATCTTGTGGTCAATGATGACACCCAAGTCTCTTTCTTCTGTAGTGCTAGCCAATGTAGCACTGCTGAGCCTAAAAGGATGCTGCATGTTTTTCTTCCCAATGTGGAGAACCTTGTATTTTTCAGTGTTAAACACCATCAGGTTCTCATCCGCCCATTTCCTTATCCTGTCCAGGTCAGCCTGGATCACCTGCTTGTCTTCTGGTGTGGATGCTTTGCCCCAAGGTTTGGTGTCATTGGCGAACTTGGCTAGTCCACTTCTGACTCCAATGTGCACATAATTAATAAAGATGTTGAACAATATGGGTCCATGGACAGAGCCTTGGGGGACCTCACTGTTCACAGGGAACCATGATGATTGACTTCTGTCAATTACCACCCTTTGCATCCAACCATGGAGCCAATTTCCCAGCCAGCAGATTGTGGGGGGCCCAAGGCTGCAGCTGGCCAGTTTCACCAAGAGGTGATCATGGGATACCAGATCGAAAGCTTTTTTGAAGTCAAGATATATAACATTGATCTTTTTTCCCTTGTCCAGGTGATAGGACACCTGGTTGTAGAAGGAAATGAGATTGGTCAAGTAAGACCTACTCACAACAAACCCATGATGGCTATCCCTTAGGATGTTGGCATCTGCCTGTCCATTAAGGATGGCCTCTTTAATAAACTTTCCTAAGATCTTCCCTGGGATAGAAGTCAAGATGATGGGTCTATAGTTAGCCAGATCCACTTTCATCCCTGTCTTGAAGATAGGCACCACATTGGCCTTCTTCCAGTCTTCGAGCACTACACCAGAGCGCCAGGAGTTTTCAAAGATCTGTGCCAGAGGCTGGGCTATGGTGCTTACCAGCTCCTTGAGTACCCTGGGGTGTAGCTTGTCAGGGCCAGCAGACGTGAAGGTATCCAGCTTCTCAAAGTGTTCGTTCACGAGGTCAGCATTAATGGAGGGCAGGGGATCTCTCTCACCCAGACCTCCCTGTCCCATCGTGGGCATGGACATCCCATGGGACTGATGAAAGACCGATGCAAAGTACCCATTTAATAGGCTTTTTTCTGGGCATCAGTTGTCAGTTGCCCCATCTGGTTCAGCAGGGGTCCAGTGTTGTCCTTGCTTTTCCTCTGGCTCCCCACATATCTGAAAAAGGACTTTTTATT
>NW_017728951.1:51426313-51436476 GCF_001723895.1 Crocodylus porosus
GGGTCCAGTGTTGTCCTTGCTTTTCCTCTGGCTCCCCACATATCTGAAAAAGGACTTTTTATTGTCCTTGATGCTCAAAGCTAGTTGGAGTTCAGTTGCAGCCTTGGCTTTCCTGGTTTGCTCCATGCAGGACTGGACCAGTGTAAAATAATCCTCCTTGGAGGTGAATCTCATCCTCCATCCTTTGTAGGTTTTTCTTTTTAACCTGAATGGTCTGCTAGATACATGGAGAGCCAGGGGGGCTGCTGTGCCCTCTTGCTGCCTTTCCTCTGAGTTGGAATAGAATTAGCTTGTGGATTGAGGATTGCTCCCTTGAGGAGTGGCCACTCTTCTTGAACTCCCCTCTCCCTGGGGTCATCATTCCTTAAGGCTTGACTGACAAGCCTCCTGAGCTTGTCAAAGTTGGCTTTCCTGTAGTCAAGGACTTCCGTGTTGCTGACTGATTTGCCAGCTTTATGGCAGATGGTGAAGGTGATCAGTTCATGATTGCTGTCACCCAGCTTCCCATCGATCACTAGGTCACTGATTAGGTCATCCACAGTAGCCAGTACCAGGTTGAGTAGTGCTTTGCCTCTTGTTGGCCCATAGATTTCTTTAGTCAGGTAGAGGTCATCTATGAATGGGAGGAAGATTTGTGACTACTCAGATTTTGCTGAGTGATCATCTCATGAGATGTCTGGGTAATTGAAGTCACCCATGACAACCATGGTCCTAGAGCATGCAGCCTCAGCCAGTTCCTGGGTGAACTCCTGGTCAAGCTCTTGACTTTGGGTGGGAGGTCTGTAGTAGACTCCCACCATTGTGTCCCCTGTGCCATGTTCCCCATGGATTTTAACCCAGAGGGTCTCCAGTCATCCACCCTGGTCACCAGCATAAGCTTGCAGGGACTCGTAGCTTTCCTTAACATAGCTACACCCGTTTCTCTTTTATCTGCATGATCCCACCAGTCAGTGAAGCTTGAACCAGTTGAGGTTCCCAGGTGTTGTTGGAGTTGGCAGACAGGCAGAGCCGTCAGCATGATCAAGGGAGAGATTCCAGGCAGAAAAGAAGTGGAATTGGTGTAGCTGTGGAACCAAGCACCAGGACAGAAACTTGAGCTTGTGTAGGGGTTTTCGTATAGAATCAACAGTGGCTGAAGGGAGAACAGTAGGTTTGTTTAGGAGTAAACAATAGACATTAGGACTATCTATACTTGTGGTCCAGTCATGGGTGGAGTCCCACCAGGTTTCTGTTATCCCTATGATGTCATAATTATTTGCATTAAGCAGGAGGACGAACTCCTTCTGCTTGTTTCCCAAGCTCCTGGCATTTGTGTATAGGCAGGCAAGTGTCCCCTTGGGGGCTCTTGCCTTGCCCACAGATTGTACCAGGGCTGGGACAGGGGTGGGCTCCCTTAAATGCCTTGGCCTGATGGCTTTGCAAGGGTTGCTCAGCAATTCTGTTCAGCTTATCATCCATAGATCTAAAAAATGAGTAAAGGACATATTTCTCTATTCTGCAGTTGGGGAAACAGAAGAAATGGGGAAATTAGAAGCATAAGATTAGACACATAAGATTACACAGCAGATCAGAGGGAGAAAAGGAACAAAGATTTTTTAATCCCTGTCTAAAGCTGTAGATCACTTTGCCTCTATAAAATTACATTCATGATCATTTTAAAGGGGTTAAATACTACACATTATTTTTGGCTGATAGCGATTTATGTTCTCTTCTACAACTATTTTGAATACCAGAGTACAGAGTCATCACTTTTGAGCTGTATGGAATGTGTATTCAAAGTGAACAGCTGAATGAGATTTACAGTTGCACTACAAGCCTGTTAGACACTGGCCTGTCGAACACAAAAGAAAGAAAAAGATAAAACAGTGAGAAGTCTGAAAACAATTTTATATTATATACCCCGTGAGGGTGATTTGTATGTTAATTAAAACCAAGTGGATGTACAAACTTCAGGAAACATTTTCTAAATAAGTAATAAACACAAAATTCTGTTTGTCTGGAACATGGTAACTTTGAACAATCCAAATACAATATAGGATTGAATCTTTACTCTTACAAGATTTCTACACACAAGTGAAGAATCCCATTTGAAGTGACATAAGAAAGGCTCACAGGATAAGACTCACAAAAGATATTAAATGGTAAAATATAATTTTCATTCAAAACTTACCATCAGAATAAAAACAATGTTTGTGTCAAATCCTTAAGAAAACAAAAATCTAACTATTGATCATGTAGAACTAAATAAATGCCCTGAAATGCATCAAAATACTACCATCTCTTAAACTGTATATACAGTAGTATATGAGTATTAAAATATTCACTAACTTTAAAAATTTAGGGCTATGTTCTGCTGTTCTACAGAGGCATTCCATTTTCATGGCATTACTAAGATACCTTCTGGTGTAAATCATTCAGAGTATACCTTGAAACATGGCTTTAGCTAATACTAGATACCATGATGCTTCCAAGCCAGCAATACTGCTATGCCTGTGGGAGCTAATGAGCCATATACCATCATGCTACCACCATTGCATTCATACATGCAGATTTAAGTGTTTTCTGTACCTCAGTGTGTAGTTTGTATGTCAGCAATTACATAAACCTGAACAAATTATCATGATGTATCAGAGATTCTTTTGAGCCTGCTTCCTGGTGGAGATGCATGGGTTCATGCCTGTTGTGCCCCCTGGGAGCTGAAGACTCAGACCTCTCAGTGAAGAGCCAGGCCAAGAGAGATGGTGAGTTAGCATGGGGTGCTCATAGTAGGCTGAGAGAGTATGTGTGTATACGTGCGTGTGAGGCCATGCCAGGCAGGATGCGCCAGCTGGCTGGAGCCCAGAAGGGGAAATCTGCTCCCTCCCAGTTCACTACATATCTAAGCCACCCAGAGAGCCCTGTGACTGGAGTTACATGAACAGAGTGCACAAACAGGTGCAGGGTGACTAAGGTGTGGCATTTTGTATGGGAGTTTATGTGAAGGGGCTCGCTCAAGGCACCCAGAGGGCTGGTCCAAGCAAGTGGCTTGTGCTTAGAGGCCTAAAGAGGAGTTGCTGCTGAGACCAGAAGTACCTCACAGCCAAGGCAGTGACCTGCCATGCCTGTCATCTTCAGCTTCTCCACACCCAGGCCTCCACCCAGACAGAGCCTGCAGCCCTGGACCTGGACTGTGGGAGCTGCCTGGCATGGCAGCTGCTGCTGACACCCAAGCATGGGATCACCCCCACTTGTGGGATGTGCTTCTTAGTGGAGTCCCTGGAGGGCCAAGTGCAGGAGCTTAAGGAGGAGGTACACCGGCTTTGCACCATCAGAGTCCATGAAGATTATATTGATGACTGCCAGGTCCCACTCCAGAGAAATGGAGAGAGGAAGAATATGGAGGAGAAGGCAGAAGAGGTGGTCACAAAGACTGGCTAGAAACAGCCTGCCGGAGCTACCCGGAAAACAGTCATCTCTAGGTCCAGAGCATACAATGCTAGGGCCACTCCTTCCCTGGAACTGCATAACAGGTACACTCCCCTCACTATACACAAGGAGATTCTGTCAGAGACATTGGAGGAGGAGGTAAGTAATCAATTATTCCCACCCCTAGAAAGAGATATCAGGTGGGGGGGGGGACTCTCTCCTGAGGGGTATGGAGGGACCTATCTGCCATCTGGACCCCTTAGCCTGAGAGGTCTTCTGTCTCCTGAAATATTGTGGATAGGATCCCCAGGCTTGTCTGGCCCTCTGACTATTATCCCACACTCCTCATTCATGTGGGCATGAATGACATGGCCGGGGTAACCCTGACTGGGTCATGAGTGACTACAGGGTTGTGGGGGCTGGGCTCAAGAGGCTAGGGGCTCAAGTAGTTTTATCTTCTGTGCTCCCTGTTTCAGGCCACAGACTCAGGAGGCAAGGCTGCATGGAAGAGGTTAACAGATGCCTCAGATGGTGGTGTTACCATTTGGGTTTCAGTTTATTTGACCACAGCATGAACTTCAGAGGAAAAGGACTCCTAGGATGAAATGAAATTCACCTTATGTGGAGAGGTAAGGCCCTGTTCTCAGCCAGGGTGACTGATCTACTGGACAGGACTTCAAACTGACTTTGCTGGGGGATATGGAAAAGACAAGTGGTGCACACCCAGGGACTGTCACACAGGAAAGCTCCCTTGTGGAGGACACTAGCACTACTGTTTTTGAAAATCCTAATTAAACAGTTCTTCCACAGTGTCTCAGTAAATTGAGGGTGTCAGTTGCAGGGCTCAGCTGCCTGTACACTAATGACAGGAGCATGGGGAACAAGCAGGAGGAGCTAACCCTCATGCTCTTTAGTGGGAAATATAACCTGGTAGGGATCATGGAGACCTGGTGGGACTCCTGGACTAATTGGAGTGTAGCCCTCTATAGTTACACACTGCACAGAAGGGAAAGAGTAGGGAGAAAAGGTGGAGGGGTAGGTCTCTATGTGAGAGAGCAGTACACCTCTCTGGAGGCTGACATTGGTTCCAAAGATAAGCAGCTTGAAACCCTCTGGGTCACACTATGGGGGGGAGGGAGGGGCGGAGGAGGTGAGGTGAAAGAAACCTAACTGTAGGTGTTTACTACAGGGAACTAAACCAAGAGGAGGAGCTGGGTCTGGAGTTCTCTCAAGAACTGACAGAGGCTGCATGTGCAAGGGTCTTGGATGGCATGGGTGATTTCAATTAGTCGGTCATAGATTGGGAGGGACACTTGGCTAGGTCAGATCATTCATACAGTTTCCTGTGATTGAGGAGCTCTTCCTGATCCAAGGAATACAAGGGCCAACCGAGGTAACACTCTCCTAGACTTGGTCTTGGACAATGGAGATGATTTTGTGTGTGGATTGAACACTGAGGGTAACAGCAACTATGGAATTATCAGGTTAACCATCTGTAATAAGGTTGACAAATCAACCAGCAGGATTGAAGTCCTGGACTTCAAAAATGGTGACTTCGACAGGATCAGAGCATTAGTACAGGAGGCAATGTGGGACCAGGAAGGGAAGGCAAATCGGGTGCATGAAGAGCGGTCATTGTTCAAGGACATTATCCTCAAAGCACAAAATAAAACCATTCCTGGATAGGAAAGGTAGCAGAAGGGCTGGCTAGCCCACTTGGCTGAATAGAGACATTGTGATCCTCTTCAAAAAGAAAAAAAAAAGTGGTGTATGAACAGCAGGAAGCTAGGAATGGTCCTCAAGGAGGACTCTACAACAGTGGCCAGCACTTGTAGGGAAATAATCAGGAAAGCCAAGACAGCAACTGAGTTTTGGTTATCCACAGGAGTCAAACACAATAAAAAGTCCTTATTTAGGTATGTAGGCAGTAGAAGGAAAACAGATTGAAGTGTGGGACAGCTAGTAACCGACATTCAGGAAAAAAAACTGAACTCCTGAATGCCCACTTTGCTTCAGTATTTCAGCAGACCAAGGGGAAGCCAAGCAAGATAAGGGGACATAGGGGACATGCTGGGACTGACAGCCTCCCCACTGTGGATGCTGATTGGGTTCAATATCAACTAGAAAAGCTAGACACTTATAAGTCAGCAGGACCAGATGGACTCCATCTGAGAGTGCTGAAGGAGCTGGCAAAGGTCATAGCAGAACTCCTGGCAAAGCTCTTTCAGAATTCATGGTGCACAGGGGAAATCCCTGAGGATTGGAAGAGGGCCAACATTGTGCCCATCTTCAAGAAGGGGAAGAGGGAGGACCCAGTCAACTATAGGCCAATCACCCTAACCTTCATCCCAGGGAAAATCCCCAAAAAGCTCATTAAAGAATATTGCAGAAGGTAAGATTCTGAATGACAGCCAGCATGGCTTTGTCATGGGTAGGCCTTGTTTTACCAATCTTATTTCTTTCTATGACTGCGTCTTTCACCACCTGGACATGGGAGACAAGGTAAAGATTATATACCTAGACTTCCAAAGGGCTTTTGATCTATTATCTCACAATATCCTTGTGGGAAAACTTGAAGATTGTGAGCTCAGCTGCATGAGGGATCAGTGGGTGGGAAACTGGATACAGGATAGGATCCAAAAAGTTCTCATCAGTGGCTCTTGTGTCATCCTGGCACAAAGTGGCCAGTGGTGTCCCTCAGGGGTCCATGCTTGAACCGGTACTTTTCAACATCTTTATCAATGGCTTGGAAGGGGGAGTGAAAAGCTCACTGACCAAGTTCATGGATGACACCAAGTTATGGGGCAGTGTGGTGATGTCAGAAGATAGGTTTCAGATATAGGTGGACCTGGACAGGCTCAAGAGTTGGGCAGACCATAACCAGATGATGTTTAACACTTCCAAGTGTAAAGTGCTCCATCTGGGGGCAAACAACCCTCAACATACATTCAGGCTCAGAGGTGACATCTTGACTTGCACCACAGCTGAAAGGGACCTAGGGGCAATGATTGACCATTATATGAATATGAGCTGTCAGTGCGAGGCAGTGATCAGCAGGGCAAACAACATGCTGGCATGTATCAACTGATGCATCTTGTGTAAAACTAAGGAAGTGATACTTCCACTGTACTGGTGAGACCACAGTTGGAGTGCTGCATCCAGTTCTGGGCACTGCACTTCAATAAGGATATGGAAAAACTTGAGAGCATCGAGAAAAGAGCCACCTGTATGATCAGGGACTTGCAAGGAAAGCCATACAAGGAAAGGCAGAGAGACTTAGGCCTCTTTAGCTTAAAGAAGAGAAGCTTGAGAGGGGACTTGATAGCGGCTTACTACTATATCAGAGGAGTGGATCAGGAGCTCAATGAACAACTGTTCATTAGGGCACCCCTGAGGAAGACCAGAAGCAATGGATACAAACTCCTGGAAGGCCACTTCAGGCTTAATACCAGGAAAAATTCCTTTAGTCATGGTGTCCAGACTATGGAATAAACTCCCTCCAGAGATGGTGCAGTCACTTATTGTGGAGGTTTTCAAGAGGAAACTACACAGTCATCTTGATAAAGTCACCTAACCCCAGTTGTCTTCCTGCCTAGAGCGGGGGGAGGGGAAGGGCAGGAGGGGTTGGACCAGATAATCTGCAAGGTCCCTTCCAGCCCCTAACAATCTATGAATCTATGAACTGAAGGCAAATCTTCCTTTTGAGCTAGAGGTTACAAGTACATGGGTGACAGATATAGAAAAGTGATTTCCAAATAAAGCTGAGTGAATATGCCAAACAAGCTATTCATAAATATTAATTTGACTTTGAAAGTACAATTCAATTTGACTATATGCATGACTGATGCAGGGAGAAGAATAATAGTATAAAAAGGTCATGCAATAGTTGATGAAAAAGAGTTACAGAATTAATTGAATAATTTATTTGATTAATATATCTGCAAATATTGTACACATATTTTCAGAAAAATATGTCTAGGTTCTGTGAGAAGAGTAGTAGGCAGTAATGTTCCTCCTTTATCTTATTTAGCAAAGTACTGGGCAGGGTGAGCTGGCTGGGACTCTTCCTTCCTTTGGAGATGTGGGGAGAAAATCAGACTGCTTAATGTATTCCCATGAAGAATTTCAATCTATGTTGTCTGGCTAAACTCCAATCTGAGTAATTACATTCTTGTTTCTTTTGTTTTGCTTTTTCTGTAGCAGCTTCAACTGGATAGGGACATTTCTTAACTTCTTGTCCTCTGTGCTATCAATGCAGAGGAGCAGATGGCAGGGTAATCATACTGAAACGGGGCAGTGGGGAAATGTTACACATCACATGCCCACAGTACTGCAGAGCTGCCAGTAGCAGTCTCTCCATCATTATATGGTAGAGCTATTATGTAGGCACCCACTGGGGTGTGGCCTGAAGAAGGAAAGAAATTTAATGAAGGCCCATAATGTCATTCCAGTTTGGAAGTAAGACTGTGCACCTTGTGTTTATGGTTAGTGTAACCCTGATGAGTAGACTTAGGGAGAGGGGTGGGTAAAAGTTATCCATGCCCTTTCCTGTTTTAGGCACCCCTTAAAATCTGATGTACAGCATAGGAAAGGATTTGATGATTTCTGAAATGATATAGTGTTTGGGGACACTTGTACATGTGATGGAAGTTTAGTCCCCTAAATTAAAATGGCAGATTTTTAATTGTGATGATTAAAAAACCATCATTTCAAGTTTGGACTTCCATCAAAGCCTGCCTGCTTCTTTTGTGTGTGGTGGGGAGAGTGAGCTGCCAGCATGTCGAGCATCCCTTGAGCTTCAGGGCCTTCCTGGGCCTTCCTTCTGCAGCAGTGACACCCCCGAGGGCCACCTGTATGGGCTGCTAGCAGGCCGGGGGCTGCCCCAGCTCAGGCTCAGGGAACAGTTGGATCAAGCTGAATGTTGGTTCTGAGCTGGGGCAGCCCACCTGGGAGGTGCCACCACTGTGGACTGAAGGACCGCACCCCTACAGCTCAGCCTGCCTGCAGCTCTAACCCCAGCCTCAGGCAGTCTTCATGGACAGAAAAATTGATTGGGTCCCTCACCACTCTTTTTTTTTCTGGCAGAGCCTGCCCTTTTGAGCTGACAGTGAGCTGATTAGACCCTGAGCTGCTGGGGGCCCAGTCCTTCCCTCCATGGTACTGGCACCCAGCCAGATCCAACTCTCTTCCCTGTGCTTCCCTGGAGAGCAGCACTCCATGCACAATCTCCATCACTTTCCTGCCACCTGGGACCGCCCAGGAATGGGCTGGATTGTCTCTGGGACAGTTCATGGAAGTGGCAGGAAGGTGGCTGGGTGTGCTTGTGGCTGGAAAAGGCATCAGGGACAGTGCACAGTGTGCTGGAAACTCAGGCAGGCTAGGGGAAGATCAGGGAAGCTTGGGTTCAGTAGGATTCCAGCAAACCATGCACTGCCCCCACCATGGGTGACTGGTGCCTCCTAGGACTGGAGCGGGGGGACCTCAGTGGTCAATCACCAACCCCAGAAGTGCTAACGGCAAAACCGAAAGTGCCACCAGCAAAACCGGAAATACCACCGGCACTTTAACTATGACCAGCATATCACGACTAGAGACATGCTTCGATGGGATGGGCTCCACCTTTCCCCAAAAGGTAAGCATGTGTTTTCTTCTAGGTTGGTGGACCTCCTCCGGCGGGCTTTAAACTAAGCTCTTTGGGGGAAGGGGAAGACGAGGGTGGAGAAATCATCGGACTGCCAGACCAAGCAATGCCCGCAAGTACAGCCCAGCCTAGACCAACAAGTGAAACGTATACACAGGTAAGTGACAAGGGCCAGGGCAATGCTGTGATTAGGGGGCCAGTGCACACATCCACAGGAGGCCTCAAATGCCTCTACACAAATGCTCATAGTATGGGAAACAAGCAGGAGGAACTCAGTCTCCTGCTGGGTGACACCAACCCAGACATAGTGGGGATCACTGAAATGTGGTGGGACTCAACACACGACTGGGCGGTGAATGTCAAGGGCTGTACAGGAGGGACAGGACAGGGAGGAAAGGTGGGGCATGGCATTCTACATTAAGGAGGAATACACATCCTCATCAATTAATAAAGAATCAGAGGAAGGGCACTCTGAAGTGCTTTGGGTTAGATTACAGAGCAGTTGAGGGGAAAGAGACTTAACAGTGGGGGTCTACTACAGACCTCCCAACCAAGGGGAAGAGCTCGACCAAGAATTCTGAGGTCAGCTCACAGAGGTAGTGAAGTCTAAGGAAGTGGTAGTCATGGGGGACCTGAACTTCCCGGACATCTGCTGGGAAGAGCAGTCAGCCAGGTCTGACCGCTCACGTAGGTTCTTGGCCAGAATACAAGACCTCCGTCTAACCCAGGAGGTGCACAGCCCCACTAGGGGAGATGCCTTGTTGGACCTGGTGCTGGCCATGGGAGATGACCTGGTGAGCGGGCTGTGGGTGCTCGACCACCTGGGCAATAGTGATCATCACCTGCTGGAATTCACCATCCAGAACAAGGTGGCAAAGGCCTGTAGCAAGGCGGCAGCCCTAGATTTCGGGAGGGCAGACTTCACTGAGCTAAGGAGAATAGTCAGGGATGCACTGAGGTCCCAGAGAGGAGGGGAGCCAGGTGTCCAAGGAGAGTGGTTGCTCCTCAAGGACATGATCCTCCAAGCCCAAAGAGAGGTAATCCCAACGAGGATCAAAAGGAGCAGGAGGGCACACAAGCCCCCATGGCTCACCAAAAGCATCCGGGAATGTCTCCT
>NW_017728951.1:51459239-51463891 GCF_001723895.1 Crocodylus porosus
GGTACATCTTTATATTAAATTTTAGCACTGTGCCACAGTTGCACATTTGCTCTGTTTTCTGCTCCCAGCCCTATACTCTCTGCCTGATCTACTGTTTTGCTTTCTATTCCCTTCCCTTTTCTCTCTCTCTGATTTTGTTGCCTTGCTTTCAGTTTCCTGCCCTTTCTGCCACTGTACTGCCTGGACAATTCTATGATCTGCCATGTGCCCCAGACAGAGGTTTCTTATACCACTTATGGCACCTCTTCCCCAGGATGGCCACTTCTACTTTAAAAAAATGGCCAACCACATTGTTTTCTCATTAAGGTTTGGAACAACTCTCTGCAACTGTGCTCCAGCCCCCATTCTCATGCAACTGGGTTTTGATGCATAAATGAATAGGTGTGGGTGTAATACCATGAATTCTTCTTTAGGAACTCCTTTTTTTTTCCTGTAGAAAAATAAGAAAGGATTAAAACATGAATTTTTCATAAACAGAGAAGTAAATTTGACCAAAACTTGAAGTTTTGGATCCAGATTCAAAACTTCTCTTTAAGTACTATAGGGTACAATAATACCCTGTAGTACTTACTTCATAAATCTACAGGATACAGAAAATCATGGACTAAATATAGACATTGGATTTATGATGCGTTAAAACTTGCCTGCTATCTGATAACCCCAGGCAAATTGCCTGCAGCTGACTACTTACATTCCTTCACACATTTTCCTCCCTTCCTATCCACAACCTCATCTCTACCTGTTGTCTTCCAAAGTACCCTCCCCTTTTATTTTATTTTTTTTCATTTTCACAGTCCTGCATGTTGTAAATCAGCTTTTCTTCTACCTTGGAGAACATGTAACACCAGCAGAGTCTCCGTATGCCTGAAGAAGGGTGTTTGTGCACAGAAGCTTGCAAAGAACATTTTCCCAACTATTTAGTTGGTCTAATAAAAGATATCACATCTACTGAAAGAACCTTGCCTGCCATAGGATACAATATTAAAAATTAATATCAGAATGACTTTTTCAGACTATAAATAATACCCTAGGGTTGGGACAGGATAAAGAATTACATTAAATTTACATTACATTTTTTTTTTTTTTTTCAATCAGTGTGGTCAAGCAGATAGGATAGAAGCTTGGAGGCCTGGTCTCTAGTCATGTTTCTGCCATTTTCTTAGGGAAATGATTTAACTATATGTGTTTCCCAACATTTAAAATAATGGTCTTGCTATTAGCCTTTTCAGAGTTATTTGAGATCTGTGGCTGAACATGGTGGCTAGGTACAGGAATTTAACTAAGTTACATGGTTTTCTGTAAGCAGCATAGTTTAAAATAAAACATACATTCACCATTTCATGTGGTGGGGGAGGGAAACAAATCTTAAACTGGATTTCACCATTTTTACACCAGTCTGTGTATGCTGAACTTGTGTTCTGTTATGGGTACAGACAGGTTTTGTGAGACAAACTTCTGTTTTGTTATGGGTATAAACCTGGTTCTGCTTAATTATATTGGTAAAAGGTCAATGTCTGTACCTGATCTGTTAGATTGCAGAAACAAATGCTACAGTAATTATGATAAAGATATAATAAAGCTTAAGAAATTGAGAAACCGTGTATTCATTCATATAGTTTTAGTTCTTTGAGCTATGACTCTAAAAATGACAGATTTGTAGCCAACACATTTACTCTGTGGGTGAATTTTATACCTGTGAAGAGAGCCAGTGGAAAGTCTATATAGCATGCAGTGCACCTTATTTTCAGGAAGTGGGAATTAAACAGAGCATAAGTGTTGTGAACCCGTTCCACACAAAGCTGTCTTTACCCCCCAAGCTGCTAATTATTAGTCACAACAGCCAAAGGGTACATATCAAAGGGTACATAACAGGGTTAAGTCAATATAAATGATCAATCAGACAAATGCTCGTGGGATTACATTGCCTACAACGTGATATACATGATCTAAGTCCCCCCCTTACCCCCCGAGCAACTACCAACTTCCCTCTCACCCCTCCCATCATCCTGAGTAACTTTCCCTAGTTTCCCCAGGCAGTCCTCAGGAGCAGTGAATGGTTGCATCTGCCACTCCCAGACTGTGTTCACATAGTGTAAAGTAAACCATGTGAATGCAGGCCTGGGTGCAGTGAATGGCTGTATGCACACATAGAACAAGTACATTAAGTAATCTGTCTGCATTAGCAACAGCATCTTTCAAAATTAGAAGAATCCAGCATCCACTGAATTTTATAGTAAAATTCCAACTAACTTCTTTGATACAAGACTGGGATTGAAATTTCAGTAAATAGTATTTGTTCTACTGTAATATTACAAAACTACTACCAATGATGCTTCCTGAGGAATAAGGTATATTCAACTTGAGTAATGTGATTAGAATTGTAAGACCCCAACTCCATGTGGTGCCCAATGACAAGGGAGATGATGATCCAATTCATGGATCCTGTTACTCATTAGCCGGAGCAAGCAGGGAGCAAACACCAACACGCATTGCTTGCAACAGCTTTATTCAGAATGGAGACAGCTTTGAGCAAAGGTCCCAAAAAACAACAAAGCAGGGACCTGCACTGAACAATGGTTTCTTTCACATTTTATACAGCTTGGTGCATACATATTAACATTCACCCCACCTATGTTCCTCCTTGGGTTCCACACATTTCTCCTCCCATCTCAAGCTCCACCTCTGTTTATTGTTTACTTCATTAACATGGAATTGCCTATGAATTTCATTCATTTACATGCCTCTCTGCTAGGAGCGAATGCATAAGGCCATGAACTTGGGTACTCTCGGTCAGGTACTGGTTCTTTCTAGTTCTTTGCTGACTTCAACACCATCTCCAAGGCTTTGCTTCTGCTTTATCTCCTGATGGAAGCTGGTGGACTGCATCTTGTTCTCTTTACACAATGGGCTCTAAAACTATGACTTTTTTTAGAAAACTATTGCCTAAGCATTTGCAAGATTAATCTTAATATATCATCCTGCCTTGTGACCACCAGCTCTGCTGAGACAGAAAAAAGTCTTCATTCAGCTGCACACTCAGTGCTCCCCAAAATCCATACTGTTACTCTAACATGTATAGCATTTGGTAATCACTGAAAGAAAATAATAATGAATTCCAAAGTGCCATTTTAGAGTCATTTTTTCAGATGTTTTAGAAAACATACACTTTAGAAAAATGGACAGTATCATGAAATCCCATATACAGTCACAGTGATAAATTAAAGAGAGAGAGCAAGAGAGAGAAAGTGTCTGTGCATTATGACAATTATGCATGTAGGGTCCATCCTCTTCTTGAAAACAAGACAGAATTTTTCCTTTCTACCTGTAGTGGAACATGGCATGGGAATTAAACAATCTGGTGTTTTCTAGTCTTTTCGATTTTAAGTGCTTACTCCTGTACAAGTGTGAATTGATTCTCTATATGAAGGAACTTTGAAACCAACACAATTATTAGAGAAAGTCAATGCATAATACTGACCCAGTGGCTAGTATTTACTTTCTTTAATTATTTATTTATTTGGGCTGAAAGGTTTTCAAGTAGATCAGAGTTAAAGAAAGAAAATATTTTTTCCTTCATTTTACCACAGCTCTTCAGTGAGTTTAAAACAAAGGCAGGACTTGAAAAATAGAGATACAAAAAAAAGACTTATTTTAGCAGCGTTAGGAAAAAGTACAGTTGAAGAATTAAGAACAACAAAAGCTCATTTTTGAAATATAAAAATGTTGCTGGGATATTCAACTTATTTTTCTATTGCTCAGTGAAGTGTTGCTTGCCTTCCTACTGAGCATGTCGTGTTCAATCCGTAATGCAAATAGATTCAGTTCCAATTCATTTAATCCCCATGTTTTACTTATTTGTTTCCCACATAGCCATTCTTTTGATGCCAGATATATGTTCACTTTACTTCATTTCTTTTATTTTTTCATATATTCATTTTCTCACTGCAGAGCTAAGTTAGACATTCTATCTATCAATGAAGTAAATTTGAATATATGACTAGTTATCTAGAATGATAGTAGTCAGCTGCTATTAAAAATGGTCAGATGAGTATCTTGCATAGATTTGCACTAAAGTATTATGTAACACTGATTAATTCTGACCTTTTAATATGGACACACATGCCAGATATGATTTTTCAATGAAAAATCTCCCATTTAAAAAATCTTCAAATTTATCCACTTTATTTTAGGTACAGGTGTACATGTGGACATAATACTGGTGTTACCTAATTCTTTAGGTAAAGTGATCCTATTATATAGGAATAGCTTTTAAATTATATCTATAAAATACAGAATAAAATTGCATTGCTTAAGGATTAGTAAAGGGAAACATTAAACCAGGTTAATATTAGCACATTTGAATCCTTTGGCATGATATAAATAGGGTATGACCTTGTTAAAATGTATACTCAAATGTACATTAATCTGTATCTCACTTTGTTCTTAATTCTTAGATATTGCTTAGGGACTGGACAAGTCATCACATACTGGATCTTGGGGTTTATTTTTGCATTTTGTATCCCATAAATTATCCCTCCATATACTAGGGTTGGATAAAGGTTGTCATAGATTTTCATAGATTTCATAGACATTAGGGCTGGAAGGGACCTCGGAAGATCATTGAGTCCAGCCCCCTGCCCAAAGGGCAGGAA
>NW_017728951.1:51464306-51468316 GCF_001723895.1 Crocodylus porosus
GTCTCTTTCTTCCATAGTGCTAGCCAGCATAGCACTGCCGAGCCTATAAGGATGCTGCAGGTTTTTCTTCCCAAGGTGGAGAACCTTGCATTTTTAGGGGTAGAAGTCAGGCTGATGGGCCTATAGTTAGCCAGATCCACTTTCATCCCTGTCTTGAAGATAGGCACCACATTGGCCTTCTTCAAGGCTTCGAGCACTACATCAGAGCACCAGGAGTTTCCAAAGATCTGTGCCAGAGGCTGGGCTATGATGCTTACCAGCTGCTTGAGCACCCTGGGGTGTAGATTTTCAGGGCCAGCAGACTTGAAGGTATCCAGCTTCTGAAGATGTTCCTTCATGAGGTCAGCATTTATGGAGGGCAGGGGATCTCCCCCACCTGGACCTTCCTGCCCCGTAGTGGGTATGGGCGTCCTATGGGACTGATGAAACACCAACCCAAAGTACCCATTTAATAGGTTGGCTTTTTCCTGGGCATCTGTTGTCAGTTGTCCCATCTGGTTCAGCAGGGGTCCAATGTTGCCCTTGCTTTTCCTCCAGCTCCCCACGTATCTGAAAAAGGACTTTAAAGCCCGATGGAGCAGGTCAGCCGGTCTGGCTGAGAAGAGCCACCTCCCCATCAGAGAGAGGTGGAGGTCATCTCTTCCCAGCAGCTCGCTGCCTCTCTCGCCAAAGAGCGGGCTGTGGTCATGGAAGCCAAAGCCTTCCCAATGTCACCAGCACCACAGTCTTTGGTTGACTATGTGGATCCTCCTCTCCCTCCTTAGCCCATAGCCCAAGACTGGGAGGATCGATGAGAACACCACCTGTGCCCCAAGACCCTTTAGCCCCGCTCCCAAATCCCTGTAGCGCCTCATGACCCGGCCGGGATCACTCAAAGCTGTGTCATTGGTGCCCACATGAATCAGGAGCATGGGGTAGTGGTCTGTAGGCTGAAGGAGCTTTGGGATCTTCTCTGCAATGTCCCGGATGCAGGCCCTCGGGAAAAAGCAGACTTCCTGGGCTAAGGGGTTGGGGTGGCAGATTACCCCCTCAGTTCCCCTCAGGACTCTCTTGATTTTTTTTTTGCTTGTTTCTTCAGCTGCCCAATGGCATACTTATCATGATGTGGGCTTTGGCCTCATTCTTAATTTGTCACAAATGTTTCCAGCTTCTTTGGATAATGCTAGAGATAAAGAATTGTTGAACTCTTTGAAAGGCTGGGTAATATGTTATAGATTCATTCAATTTAAAACCTAGTAAAACATTTATAAGAGATTTAATTTTTGAAGGCATTTTGAAGGCATATGTTTGCATCTTAGGTGGATTTCCAGCTCCCACATTCAGATGGTAAAATGAAATAGAATATTTCAGTTGAAGTTTGCTGGTTTGTATTTTAAATGCTATAATTTTGATGTACGCATCTTTTTTAAATTGATAACTGTAGAATCCATCTTGCAAATTTGACATTATTTCTATTTGATTACATGTGATGATCAACATAAATGAGTTTGTTCACTTGTATTCTTTTGACCTCCAGGGAAATGCTTCAGGTAGAAGCAACTGGAGATCTTCATTAAATTTGTTTCTCAAAAGTGATTACCAAACCCGTCTTTTTTGTAGTAATTGATAGTCCATCATTCTTCAACTGCATGCAATTTCAACAGAAGTAGAATTTACTTGCATATTGATTGACCTGAAACTTTAAAGAACTATGATATCAGCAGTGATACCATAAAAATCCAGGTCTGCTAATATACAATTGCATCCTAAGTGGATGGCCACTTCTTAATTGGAGAAACACACAATCTTGGGGGTTGAATGAGAAGGTGGAGTGTAGCTGAGAAGTGAAAAAAATCACCTTCACATTTTTAGTGCTGGGTACTTTGGTTAAGCAAAGGAGGCCAAATTTTTTACTTAAAAGTAGTTTGTTTTTCTCTGCTGTTTATGACTTTTCAGTGGATAAATGAAATAGTGGCATTGAGAAATTCCCCTGTGCTAATGAAAAGAACACAGTCCTGTTAAGCAAAGTCTCAAATATCCCATAAGCATGTTACCTAAGCTGGGGAAGGTGGCGCAGTGTGTGGCCTGAAGCGGAGTGGGAGGGAGAGAGGTGGCATGCAGCCAGACGTGGAGCAGTGCTAGCATGGGGTGGTGGGTGGCATCACTCTGTCCCCACCTGCCTCTGTGTGCCCCCTAGGCCCTACCCAAGTGACCCCAGTTGACAACTCCTGGCCTAAGGTAAGGGAAAGTGTCTATCTGTATTGTCCCAGCAAAATTCCCCAACAGGCTGATGCAGGGGCTTGTAATATGGTGCCACTTTACCTTCTGCTCACTTTACTACTCACTTACTGTAAGTGGCATATTACATGCGTGCTGCCATTAGTGCCCTGAACTGTGATCCAGGTAGTCTTAATTCAGGCCACACAATGCAGGACTCTTTGCAAGGCTGCATTATATCTTGAAATAAATCCAGACCCAAGGATCAGAGGGTTTTTTCTGTTTGGGATTTTTTTTTTTCAAATGTGCTCAGTGCCCTGAAAGTCACATTGTGACAATTATGGCAAATTATTTTTGTGTATAAATGGCAGGTAAATTCTTCTGAAAGTTTGGAGCCAGTTATGAGTTCTAAGCACTTCCAATAGCCTGGCCTTAAGTAAACACTTTCTGAAAGCAGATCCCCTCTCTTCTTCACCAGATCTGCAGACAGGGATTGTCATAGTTGAGAGTCTATAGCCATCACTATCATGAAACCAGTGTATCTCCTAAATAAAAATCCTGTCAGCTGCAAACCTACTTTGCCAACGGGAATCCCAGGCAATGAATATGGAAGATAAAACAGTGATTTAAAAAACAGGAAACAAAAGAGAATGAAATGAGAAAAAACTTCAGGAATTTTATTTAAAGATTTGGGGTATCTTTATATGAAGAGCAAAAAAACCCCAACTTTCTTACTGAAGGATATTTGCTCAAACTGAGCTAAGATCTGAAAAGTAAAATTAAATTGCTCTTTGATAGTTTTGATCACTGAGTTGAAGGCAGTTGCTTAGTCTTTGTGTTGAACCGTCCCCTTCCCATATGAAACCAATTTTTTCTGTGGATTTTGACAATTGCTTTCTTTTATGCTTTTCCTTTTTCCAAAAGATTTACCCAGGAAAAATGATGAAAAAAGACCCGAAATTATTAGAATCTTGCTTGGAGAGCACCATCATAACCTTTGTATGTTTGAATAATTTTATTTTTATGTGGCAGACAGATTGGATTCCTAGCAAATTTTGTGTGTGTTGTTTGGTAGTTATTTTTTCCCATTTTTCTGACTTCTTACTAATTGTTCAATAAAAAAGAGATACATTTGATTCAGGAAATTTATGAACTATGATGAAATAGTCTAACGTTACTCTATATTTGTAAGAGCACAGCTATACTATGTACCAGAACTAGGGGTGCAATTGTGAAACATACCTTCTCCCTCCTTCCCCATTTTGCCTTAATTCTGCTCTATTTAGGCCAAATCCTGTAAATGAGACTACATGGACACATTAGAGTATATGCCACTAACAGTACCCAGGACAGAGAGCCTAAACTTATGTATACATGGTAAACATACTGTGCCTTGTGTTGTTCTAAAAAAACACAAGGCTTAACTTAAGACTTAAACTTATAAAATGAAAAACCTTGTTGTGCTGTTCCCTGCTGCAGTCCCCAGGCAAATGTAACACTTATTCTTCTTTTACTTGTAACATATCCCCATATGCTGCTGACACTGGCAGTTTAGTTTAACCCATAGTTAAAGCACATTTTAGCAGGTCTCTAGTTTTTATGGGCACGTCCACACAAGCACAAATATGCCTCTTGTCCCGCTTCAAACCCCTTTGAGCCAGGGCAACAGACACATGTGGGAACAAAACAATGTTTGCAAGGTGGTGAGAAAATTAGACCCCTGGATAGGGATCTAAAAAAATTGATGTTTAAATAAGTGGAGCAGGGCATGGTCCCTGACCAGGCAACTGGAAGCTGCGTCCTCCATGGATACA
>NW_017728951.1:51468517-51493182 GCF_001723895.1 Crocodylus porosus
CTGCGGCCTGCCCCTCCCCCCACCAGCCTCCCAAGGCCCCTGACCCCTACCCTGGCTGGCCCTTCCCTCCCAAGCCCCATAGATTGATACCTGCCTGGAGTGACCCAGGAGCTGTACCCGATCATTGAGCTAGGTTTGCTGCTGCTGCCTGGGGTAAACCCAGGAAGGGGTGCCTGTCGTGGCTGCTGGTCACATGCCTGCTGTTAGGGGCCAATAAGAATGCCCAGCCTGGTGCTGAAACACCCCTGTATGTTCCTACCCAGAGGGAGGAACCTAGCCAGGCCTTCCCCACCCTGACGGAGATACTCAGCCAAGTTTTTTCCATGGTGGTAACTCATTCAAGGTTGCAAGGAGAAAATCCCTGAGCAGAGCTGCATTCCTTTACCCATGCAAAGTTTAAAAATATTCAAAAGCAGCAGAAGTCCAAGCTAGAAGATCCAGTAATAAACTGGATAGTTCAAATGCAGAAGCCAAGGATTACCAAGCTGATGAAAACTGCCAAGACCATGGCAGTAGCCTCAGTGAAGGATAAAAACCCCTGACCCCCCCAAATTGTTGAGAAAAGCTGGGAAAGGCTAGCCAAAGACTCCGCAAGCAAAAATGTGGAAAGACTTGTTAGCTGCCTGTTTCAATAAAGTGCAAATCAATAGACTGCCCTCCAATATCTTGAGAGGGCTGGGGGCTAAGCACTGTACCAAAGGGGCAATACCAAAAGCAAAGCCTTCTGCAGCACCAGCTATGTCACTGAAGAGATTCTGTGCCCTAAGGGCAGAACTGTCGATATTGTTCCAAGCACCTGTGGGGCTGCCAGCCTCTACCCCGCTTGATCACATGGCCTAGGGAGTCTGACCGGCCCAACCCCCAAAGAGAGGGGCCACAATGGGGGAAGTAGTCAGCTGGGGACTGGTATCTAAAGTTTATATTAGCCCCTTAATTTGGATACCTGTAGAGATTCAATTAGGTAAAAGTAAAAAGTAATTGATATGCTATTAGACACTGGTGCCCAAATTTGCATTTTTTATTCCGCAGATTGGAAAGGGTAGAAAGGAACCCCTTATTAAGTAATTGGAGTCAGAGGCACCAGACGACCAGGACATCTGGTCTGAGCAACCTTCGTGTTACCTAGTGGGACTAAGGTAACAGCAGCAGCAGTAATACTTAAAGGGGGACCAAGCTTACTGGGATTTAATGTACTAAGAGGATAGCGGTTTGCCTTTGAACAAGAGAATTGGCAGTTTGGGTGTGCAGTGCCTCACCAAGAAACAGAAGAAACCACTATAACAGCTGTAACTTGATGTAGCATGATCCCACTAACCCTGCCTCCCATGAAAGGAGTACACAGACCCCAGTATTGAACTCCCCCCAAGGCCACCCAATTTATCCAGTGTATCATAAGTTAGCAGTTGGAAAACAGGACTATTATCTGAACCCACTCTCCATATAACAATCCAGCATGGCCAGTGCACAAGCCAAATGGAGGGTGGTGGCTGACTACTGACTTTTGAGCTTTGAATGCTAATACTGACCTCTTAACAGATACTGTCCCATCACTATCAGCCTTGACAAAAAGTATCCAGTGTTATAAGCCTGCACGGATTGAATCTATTATCAAAAAAAAGTTGCAGCAGTACATGTTTGTAGCTGTAGAAGTTATCACAAAGATAACGTTCGCCTACACCTCAGCGAGAGCTACAGCCCAGGACACTTGTGCAGCACTGGAAATTTTGCTAGTTGTGTATCCACCATCTATAGAAATGTAGAGTGACAATGGCCCTCACTTCCAAAACCATGTTGTGTATGACTGGACGTCAAACATAGCATGTTATGGACCTATCATATCCCATACCATCCACAGTCTAACAGATTAGTAGACCAAATCAATGGCATCCTCAAATGCAATTTACAGTCGGCCGCTAGCCCGGCTCTTAAAAACTAGGACTTGCACCTGGATCGAGCTATCACTTGGGCCAATAACCAACCCCATCCAGGAGGTAGCCCCATGCAGCAGGCCTTTGGATTGGGTGATCCCCACGAGCCGGCAGTAAAGCGACCTAGGGGTGGTGACCCAGGAAAGCTCCAGGCAGAAGATTGGGTAGTAGTGAAGCATCCTTAGGAAGATAAATGGAAGGGGGCATTATTAGCCAGCATAATACATGGTAGGTATTTAAGTCAGATTCATCTAACAGGAGCCAAGGTCTTTGTTGTCTTGTTCCTACAGATTAGATCTGTCCACAAGTGCAGCCATAACCATTCCTAATTGAGCCTGCCACTGAAGATGAGTCCTGCTCTGTCAGTGGTCTGAATCGGCTGCCACCGTGAAGTAGCAGACTGTTATAAATGTACTCTTTTTATTAATGCCTTATTTTGTTTCCTGGGTAGGGCATGTCTACTATCCTTCTTATTACCCAGATATTAATGAACTTGCTTCTGAAGACCTCAAGGAGTGGCCTGACCCTGAAGAGCATCCCCTGGGAAATGTGTTCAGATGGCTTTCACATGGTCCAGCTGCAGTATCTATACTGGAAGAAACCCTCCACTATGGAGCAAGTGAAGTCCTGGTCTTTGAGTAGAATAAACAGGATAGTTGACTGTTAAGGTGGTAACTGTCAGTGCACATGTGGCACCAGTTATTATCTTGGGTTCATTCCCTACCTGAAGGCTGGAATGGCTGACTGTGGGAGGGGAGGTAATTGTTGTAGCTCTGCTTGTTTGGGAATTTGTTGTTACATACTTCCTGAAGAGAACCCCATTGAGCTCAACGTCCCTGAGTTTGTGTCCCCAATAGTTCATTCTGCATTTGTTCAGCCTCTCAAGCCACTGCATTTATGAGAGAATCTGCCCCCTCCCATTCCTATGGCTGATCGCACTCTCCCAGCAGTGGTGTGAGGCCCGCCAGGTGGGAGAGCACATTACAGGTTGGAACAAAGTTTTACATCATTTGTGAATCATACCTACACAGAAGTGTGGTGGAATGGTACTCACTTTAATACAACCAGAAGGAGGCTGTATCCACAAGTCTCCACCACTTATCCTCATCCTTTCATACCAGTGGGATTCCTAAAGCAAATCAGTGCTATGAATGTGCCAGGACAATGCCGTTTCATTAACCCAATACAGCTTACTGTAGGTATTTGAGTGACAATAGGAGCTCTTTCGCTCTCTGGAAGGTGAAGAATGGCTACAGGCTCCCCGGGAGGGAATGATAACTGTAACTTGTGAAAAAACAGGGTGTTCACTACTATCTCTGGCTGTTCCCCCACGAGAGGCCCCAACACCACCTGTGTATAACTCCACACCCTGGTGGAGGTCACCAGTTAAAATCCCAACCCTCCTACATGCTTCATTGTTCACCGCCTGAGTGTTGTTCAGACCAGAACAATGGTATGTCCAAGCTACTTTTCCAAACTGTTCAGCAGGAGCCCAGGTGGCTGAAGGGTTGCTTAGATGCGAATGGCCAGTCATTTTCCAATCCATAAGTGCACTTAAGTCCCGCAGGCAAAGAGATACTCCAGGTTATCATTGGGATAGACTTAACTGAACTATGAATGTATGGAACTTGAATAAATCACAGAAAAGCACTGAAGGAGTAGCCAATCTCCGATAGGTGGTAGGGCTACCCACTAGAGGAGGCATGCTCAAAGGAAAAATGTTAGAGCACACTGACAAATTGCTAACTGATGTAGGATTAGAGACATCCCATCTTTCCCAGGTCATGATGGACACTGCTTTTAAAACAGACAAAAATCAGACTTGGTGTATTGCTTGTGTGCAAGTCCAGTTATCATTAAATATGCATTTTTCCCAGGTGATAAACAATGTTAAAAATAGAGAATGGCCCCCTGGCTTAGAGCATCATAGGATGCCTGCAACATTTAAAGAAGGATACCCCTATCAAAGTACCTGGGTTACCACTTAAAAAGGCTGTGATAAAGTTAAATATTCATTCCTGGTGCAGGGGGTAAAAGAGGGAAACTGGACCACTGCTTATTTGCTAAACACGGGGCTAGGAGGAAGATGCCTTTGGAACTGGAATTTGCATTGCCCCGTATGGAAAATAGTTACCCCCAATGGCCCTCGATATGCGGCACAGTCCCCTTTGGTTCAAATTAGTAGCACCTTAATTGGATTAGGAACCCTATGGAGAGGATGGCCTTTCAGCCCATCTAACATGACCTGCGTATACGAGTTACCTAATGTGTCATATGTAACAATAGAGCAACATGTTTGTTAGGAGGAACCAGGTCATTTGCTGCATGAAAATGGTACTGCCTGAACTTTGTGTAATTCATGTTGCTTAAGAGCTAAAAGTGAAGCCGTTGCTCTACTGCAATTAAGTAAGCGCACTATTGCCCTAAAATGGCCAGAAATTTCCTCTGAAACTACATCTCTCAAAGTCACGATACCCACTTTGTGGGTATTAAATGTAGACATGCCACAGTTAGAAAACTAAAATAACATGAAAAATAAGCTGCAAAACCTTGAAGCAAAGGCTCAGTGAGCACTCAGTTAGCTCTCCTTGCTCGAGACGGTGGGCAAATTATCAGTCTGGCTGTCAACTGCCCAAGCCATGTAAATAGTATAATGTAATCTGTGCTATTCGTGTGTCACCTCAACTACGTGGCTAACCATCTTGAGCATCACAGTATTCTGCACTGCCCTAGTGGCAACCACTAAATATTGCTTCAACCGTTGTTCTCGGAAATCTGTTCATGCTATGCAAATTAAATGTATAGATCCCTTCCCATTTCCCGATGTAGCGCATGTGGCTTTGGCTTTTTAGTTGTAGCTATCATAATGCTTCAGCAAGCAAGGGGTGGAGTGTAGCAGCTGAAAAGTATGTCTGTCTGATAAAAGTGCTTGCTGAAGGCTCTATGAAGATTAGACCAAGTGTTTTTCTGTATTTGTTTAGATACTAAGCTATAAGTTGTTGCCTAATCATAGTTTAAGATGTAGTGAGGCCTTGTATAAAGTAAGGCCTAGTAAATTTAGCAAAGCCTAGAAGTAGTAAGGCCCTGTAGCGCAGTTAAAATTACATTATCAAAGGAATGCAGGCTTGTACTGCTATTGGTCAGTCTAAGGACAGTTGAAGAAAAAGGAATCTAAGTAGTCGTATGTTATCAGTGTCTTTCAGAAGCTATAAATTAGCTGAAATAGCTGAAAACCATTCAGAAGAAAAATGCAGCTCTGTGAAAAGGATTAGTTAGCTGTTGCCTGGATCAGTGGGCCTGTGGACCTCGAGGAGCCCAAGAACTGCATTCCAGGGTCCTTCCCGGCACCCCTCAGATAACATTGCTCGGGAATGCCCGACCTTGCTGAACTTTGTAAAGAGAGAACCTTGTTGTATATCAGGCATCAGAGGGACTGCCGATAAGTTGCCAATGCGAATTGCTTTTTTCTGTCATTGTTTGTCTTGTTACTATGCGTAGTTGTGTTTTTGTTAAGTCAATAAATCTTTCTTACCTTTCTACGCCCGACCACACTCTCAATCTAAACCCTCCGCAGGCAGCTGAAACAGTACCATTTTTATTTGAGTCTTTGGAATTTTTTTAATGCTTTCACGGCTTGCCTTTCATTCTGATTAGCACCATCTGCAAGATTTGGCCTGGTCTTGAGTTTCCTGTAAAATGGCATTTCTGCTGGGGACAATCCATACCTTTAAGATTGTCAGGTAAACATTGGTGTGTGAATCTGTTGCTTTTTTCCAACAATTTCCTCACTGCATGTACACCATTTTTCACCAGACCATGGGATCATGGGTACTTAGGACTTAAAGAGTTGTGAAGGAATCCATATTTGTTTGTAAATTCTTTAAACTCAAGACAGTTGAATTAAGGTCAGTTGTCTGTTCTCACAAATTGTGAAATCCCATGTCTAGCAAAAATGATTTGATGTGAATTATGACATGGTTTGTTGTTGTGCTTTGGAGCATTCCCATTTCAGGATAGTAGAATTATTTGGAAGCTGGTCACCATGTCCTTGTGCAAAGATTCACAGAGATGAATATAACTTCTGAAGAGCTGCATGTGGCTCCAAAGCCACAGGTTGGCCACCCCTGGTCTAGATCATATATTTGCAATTGAAAGAAAAGTCTTTATAATCTGGCTTGCATGCCTGATATAACCCTTTCTTTGCTATAGCTACCAAAGGTTTATGATCTTTTTCAGTTATCACAGGCTTCCCTTAGATGCATATATGACATTTCTTACAGCCATATACCAGAGTGCACCCACCTGGCCTCATGTAGACACTCCCAAGCCACCTTGGAGTGTGCACCTGGTGTTGGATGCAGGGTAAGTTCCTGTGGCCCTGACCCTGGGTCATGTTCACCCCAAGGGAGACCCTGATACTCACCTACCACAACTTGATTTTTCCCTTCAGTGGTGGGACTTCTTCTTGTGACTCTTCATGGATCAGGTGCTACCCCTAATGGGTACTCTTGGGGCTCCATCTCCCCTACACCCCAGCCATGTGTCAGCCTTTAGGACAGCTAGCTGATGGACTGCTGGGTTGCCTTCTGATGTCATCATATACCCTCTCTTCCCCTACTCATCTCCCAACAGTCTTGCCTTGCATGGAATGATTATGGGACATTAGGTCATCCCTGACAATACGCTGGGTCTTCCTCATTGCTGTGCTGTTTGCTGTGCTGTCCCAGCTTCTCCTGATCTGTGAAGGTTGCTTCTGGTCTCTCTCAGGCTCCAAGGTAACAGAACAAATTAAATATACAAAGAAAAAAATGGAGCATGGGGTCACAGCCTGTCCCACTCACAATTCTGGCATCTGTGGCTCCTGCATCCATCCTTCTACACTATCCTCCCTGGTCCGGCTATGCTGCCAGGCTGATGTGGTGGCTCCTTTAACCATTTTTGGACCCTCCCAATGGGTCCTTACTCGAGCTGTCTCCTGGCTGCTGGCTCAGTCTGCGTGTGGCTCACGGAGCAGTCCTGTTGCCTGTCTCCAACAGCGCTCTCCCAGCCATTTCATCAATGGTGGCTTTTATTTCATCTGGGCAGCATTTTTCAATGACGTCATCTGCCCATGTCACTCCCAGCCAGCAATTAAAATGGCTGATGAACCTCATGGGTGTTTTGTACTGGCGTGGTTTGTCTGGCTCCTTTTTTCCTAAGAAAGATAAGCTTGCCTTGTCTTCAGGGCTTTTCTCTTTCTTGTTGGGGCAGGTCAGCCCCAGTTCCTGACATGGGAGGAGTCTTTGGGCCCTCTGCCTGCATACCCCTGGGACTCAAACCCTCCCTCCAGATGCCTCAGGGTGCTTTGACTCCTTGGGCGATTCTCCTACCTTGTATTCATCAATTCTTCATTGCCTGATTTACTATATTTGGAGGTCTGGCTTCGGCTTTGCAGCTGGATAAGAAATCTGCCACTGTACTATTTTTCCCTAGGCAGTGTAGTACTTGGAATTTAAAAGGTTGCTGGGCCAGGACCCACCTGCTTATTTGGGCATTATCTGTTTTGGTCCTGTTTAACCACTGTAGGGGCACACAGTCTGTTATGAGCTTGAACTCCCTCCCCATCAGATAGTATCAGAAATGCTCCATGGCCCACTGATTCGCTAAGCATTCCCACTGTACTGTGGTGTACCATGTCTCCATGGGAAGCAGCTTACCACGAGCTATGGGCCTTTTGAGTCTGGTGTCCTCTTGGGTTAGAATATCTCCTATAGGTATTTCTGACATGTCTGTCTGCAAAATAAAAGGTTTGTAAAAATTGGGCTTGTGTACAATGGCATCTTCACACAGTGCCTTTTTTGGGAGCTCAAAATGAAGTTTAATTTCTGTGATCCATTTTAGCGTCCCTGTCCTCAGCCTTGTCAAGCTTCCATGAGGGGTGCTGCCAGTTCTGAGAAGTGGAGCATGAAACATTGATATTAATTGCTTAACTCCAAGAAGGATCATAGTTTTCTGTTGTTTTGGGGCATCACAAAGTTATGAATGGCTTCTACTTTATCCACCAAAGGCCTGATGATACCTCATCCTACTAGGAAGCCCAATATTTTGTCTGTTTCTGGGCTAGCACTCACTTCTGTGGGTTCACTGTCATCCCTGCTCCTTGTAGTTCTGACAGTATGGCTTGTAGTGCTCTCTTATGCTGAGCCCATGTCTGGGTGAATATGACAATATCATCGATATAGGCTGTGGTGTAACTGGTATGTGGGTCCAGAATCCAGTTCATTAGGCACTATGTCACTGTTACCCCATGAAGTCTGAACAGCATCCAGATAGATTCATAGAGGCCCCACAGAGTTCCAAAGGCTGTTTTCACATGGTCCCTTTTGGCTATGGGTATTTGCCAATATCCTCTGGTTAAATTGAATGTCATGATGTAGTGGTCATTTCCTATATGCTTTATCAGCTCGGCCACATGGGGCATCGGGAAGGCATTTCATTTAGGTGTCAATAATCCATGCATAGTAAAAGGGATCCATCCAGTTTTGGAATGGGGACCAGGAGCTCCTAGATGGACATATCACCCCGTTATAGCATTTTCTCGACCTCTTCATGGATCTTGCTGAGGAGGTAGTAGGCCATGGGTCACCACCTCTCTTGCATTATCACTCCTGGCATGGTGCTTATTGTGTGGCAAGTCCCCTGGACTCATTCCAGTTCTTTGTGGAACAGGTCCCTGAAGCTCCATACCATCATCCTCATTTTAGTCTTCTGAGGGGCTGACAGTTCTTCACTTACCTGGACTTGATCTTCTGGCTGGGTTTTTGGCTCCTCCCTTGCTGTTTCTTGTGGTCCTAACTCTTCCATCTCACCCTCCATGAACATGGCCCACCCCTTGGGCTCATGCCATTCTCACAGGAGGTTTATGTGGTAGGTCTGACTTTCATGTTGGTTCCTTGGCCTGTGAACCTCTTAATCTACCAGGCCAACACTGCAGACCATTGCAAAAGGGCCTTGCCATTGTATTAGGAGCTTGCTTGTGGATGTAGATAGGAGTACCAGAACTCTGTGGATGGTACATAGATGTCTTTAAGTGCTTTATCTGCAGGGTGTGCCATATGACCGATAATACCCTGGACATAAAATTCTGCCCTTGTTTAGTAAAGATCTCCTTGGGTATCCCCACCCATACAATCCATTTTATCAAGTCCTTGGTGATTTGCAGTGCTGTCACTGCCTGGCGTGTGACCAGCTCCGGGTAATGGGTGCCATAATCAATGAACACCAGTATGTACTGGTGCCCAACACTACTCCAGGGAAGGGATCCCATCACATCCATTGCTATCTGTGAGAATGGTACACCATTAATAGGTAATGGTTATAGTCGGGCTTGAGCTGGGTGATCCTCCCTCATCCTCTGACATTCTGGGCATGCTGCACACCAGCAGGTGAGCTCTTCCTCTAGCCCCAGCCAGAAGAACCACTGGGCCATCCTGGCTATAGCTGTGTCCCCTTTGGACCCAATACAACAACTGGTTCTTTACCTTGTATTACAAGGTTGCAAAGGTCATTCCTGGATGGTCATTCCCCACTTTGGGGACTTGCATCTGGATTGCTCAGAGTTCCTTGTCTTCCTCTTGGGTTTCTCTGAACTGGGGCCCACTAATCACATTGTGCAGGTCTACCTCCTCTGCATCCTGTGCCGATACCCTGATATCTCCAGGCTCCCTGAGTCATCCATCATGGTCCCTGAGCTATTGATGCCCCAGTCAGAGTGTTCCAGACCCTCTTCAGTAAATCATAAATTGGGGTCCAGTCTCACCCCATCAACAAATCACATGCTAGTTGTGGGCCCACTCCAGCTAACAAGTCCCCTGGTGTTCCATTACTCAAACTCAGAGCCACCGGTGTTTGACCTTTTTTGCCTCCTCATGGAGCAAGGGCATTCTTACCAGTATTGCTTTTCTGTCTATCTGGGGAGGGACAAGATAGGTTTCCAGCACTCCATTGGCCTGCTTGGGCACTCTCATGAAAAATGCCCTGTCTTCCCACATTGAAAATAGTCCGTCTCCCTTGGCCTGCCCCTGTTGGAGTTTAACATCTTCTCTGTCTCCTGTGGGTTCACTAGGCCTATCACTGGCTTCTTCCAACTGTACACTACTTCGGATGCTGCGAAGACTTTATCCAGTCCAGTCATAAGAGTGTGCTGCTTGAAGGTTTTAATGTATACTTCCGGGTCAACTTTTTGAGTCATCTTCGGTATCTTAAAGGTGACTAGACTGTGACACAACCAGTCTTGTTGCCAGTCCATCTTTTGTTTATGCTTGTCTATTATTTGGGTGAGAGCCTGCAGGTTCTGGCTAAAGACATAAGGAGGGGCTATTGCTGCTGGCTGCATCATGATGCCGTTGACTTCCAGCAGGTCCCCTTGAAGGTTCCTGGCCACTTTGAACCTGCCTGGCCTCATGCAGGCACTCCCTTGCCTCCTTGGAGTGTGCACCTAGTGTTGGCTATGGAATATGTTCCTGTGGCCTTGACAGTGGGTTGTGTTCACCCTGAGGGAGAACCTGATATTCACCTGCCAAAACTTGATCTTTCCCTTTAGTGGTGGGGCTTCTTCTTGTGGCTCCTTGTGGGTCAGATGCTACCCCTAAGGGGTACTCTTGTGGCTCCACCTCCCCTACACTTCACCCATGCACCAGCCTTTAAGATGGCCAGATGATGGATCACTGGCTCACCCTCCGATGTCATTTTCTGCCCTCTCCTCCCCAGCTCATCTCCCACCAGTCTTTACTTGCACAGGATGATTATGGGACATTAGGTCATCCCTGACAATATACCAGGTCTTCCCTGATGTGCTGCTGTCCTCTTTTCTGTCCTGGATCTTCCTGATCCATGAAGGTCACTTGTGTCCCTCTCCTTGTCTCAGGGCCCCAAGGTAACAGAACAAATTAAATATACAAAGAAGAAAATGGGGGACAGGGCCTCAGCCCATCCCACTCATGATTCTGGCATCTGTGGCTCCTATGTCCCTCAATACCATCCTCCCTGCTCCAGCTATGCTTCCAGGCCAATGTGGTGGCTCTTTTAACTGGTCCTGGACCCCTCTGATGGGTCCTCACTCAAGCTTTCTCCTAGCTGCTGGTGCAGCCTGTGTGCAGCTTGGGGAAGTGTCCTGCTGCCTGTTTCCAACAGTGCTCCCCCAGCCATTTCCCCGCTGCTGGTTTTTATTTCAGCTGGGTGGTATTTTTCAATGACATGATCTGCCTGCGCTATTCCCAGCCAGCAATAAAAGCAGCTGACAAACTGTTTGGGTGTTCTGTCCCAAGGTGGTTTGTCTGGCTCCTTTTTTCCTAAAAAATATAAGCATTGACCAGTTGAGAGTTCCTCAAGTCAGGCTTCTGAGCATCTAGCCAACTTTCTCACATGGGTCTGCCTTCTCAGCCCTACTATGGGGTTACTCACCCAGTAGTGGGAGCAGGGGTTATTAAGGCACCCTGACCCACCTTTCTCCAGGGTGCTAGTGGCCTAGCATTTCCTGGGGTCTCCCATGCCACTGGGATCCCCACCAGGCTACCCGTCCCTGGCAGGCTGCAGTTTTAGGTCACTCCCAGGACTAAAAGCCTCCTAGTCATCCCCATAAGCTTTCATCCTTACCTCCTGGGTTGTTCCTGATGCAGCTCAGCTAGGCAATGTTTCTGCCTGAGCTGGCAGCAGCAAACTGCAGCCTTTATATACTAGGTTCTCAGAATGGCTGCCACCATCAGGCACCTGCTGGATGCCTGATCCAGCCCTTAAAGTGGCAGGCACAAACAGTGTTACCCTGTATCTAATTTAAAAGTTACCATTAGAACATTGGTGTCCAGGGTGATAATCCAATCCTCAGAAGAATGAACTTCTTGCATTGTGCCAATGAGGAATTCTTCCTCTTCCTCATTGCATAGAGCATGCACCTGCTATTTCTTATCTGGTGCATCCTCCTCCTTTCTGCAAACTCTTGCAAAGTGATTGAATCTGTTGCACTTGTTGCAGCACTTACGAAATGCAGGGCATTCAGTGGGTTAGTGGTAACCCCCACAGCATTTGCAGCTGATCATTGTTTCTTCAAGCAGTTCTCTTTGGCCCCTGTGTGCCTGCTTCATAGTGAGATCCTCCTTTCTGCATTGTTTGTGTGTTGCTTTAGGTTTTTGCAGTCTTGTAATCATGTCTAGTTTAGCTTGTTCTGTTTTTTCCCCCAGCTTATGCAGTCTGGCATTTGTTTTCTCAGCCATGTGACACATTCTAAATGTCTTTTCCAAATTAAGCTCAGGACCATCTAGCAGTCTTTTTCCTGATGCTTGTATCCCTTATACCCAATACTATTTGGTCTCTGGATATGGACTGTTTTAGGTCTCCGAAGTTGCATGTCTGGCTTAGCAGTCTGAGGTCTTTAATGAACTCCTTTATTGTCCCACATTCTTTCTGATGTCTCATGTGGAAATTATAATGTTCAAAGGTTTAATTTTTTTGGGTATACAATATTCCTCAAATGTTTTTATTACTGTGCCATAGCTTTTCTGTTCTGCTCCTGACAGTTGTAGGCTATTATAAAGACACGGAGCTTCTGGGCCTGCTATATTTTAAAAAACTCACCTTCCTTGAATGACTCTTCCTTCTAGGTAGATCCACTGGCCATCACATATATGGTGACGCTCTACTTAAATTTCTTCCAGTTTTCTACTGCATTACTGGACATCTTTAACCCCTCTAGAATTCTGAGATGCTCCATTTGTAATTTTTTTTGTCTTTCTTTGCACACCACTCCTGTTGCCATATGTTATCTCAAAAGACTAAGGAGTTACATTTATAAAACAATAAATCTTGTTTATTCAGAGAGCAGTACCTTCCCTACTGTTCTGCTGTTCCCTGGGCAAATTTAACAACTTATACATAACACTTTTAATAGTATCCAAACATGCCTGGCAATGACATTCTCAAGCACACTACACTGCTGCTTTTCTGAAGTACTTCAGTCAAACTACTTAGCACTGCTGAGGCACATGATTAGTTAACATACCTCTAGTACTGTGCAAACATACCTACCCTGTTTTTTATTCAGGAGACAGCCTACATATAACATAGTATCTAAGTATGGTTGATGTGCAATTACCATACTTTGTTATACTGCTATATACACATGGCCTCAGAGTGGCTCTGGGTATGCTCAGGGCTCTTCTAAGGTAGCCAGCAATTTGGTGAGCATGCTTTATGGTAGACCTTTGATCCACAATGTTACCTATCTAAAAACATTTTAAAATACTTGGGGCTAACTTTTTTTGGCAAGTGTGCCATAAATTTAATGCCATGCCTTCCCGTAGTACCACTTTTATCCCTTTTCCATGCCTGGACTGCTGCTCTTCATTTTCCTCCCTGCCCTGTCTGCTACTGTGCTGACTGCCCCCCACCCTGATCTTCTGTGTTCTATACATAGGGGCTGTGTGTGCCACTTGTAGCATGTGGGCCACAGATGCCCCCCACCTTCTAAAATATATACATTAAATGAACAGATAAATAAAATTTTGCTGAACCAGAACCTCAATCAGTAGGAACAAGTATCTAATTTTATCTTTAAATTATCTACTAAAAACAATTCACTTAATTCTTTTCTAAAGCTGCTATTTTGATGTCTAAAAGGTCACATGCAAAGATAGTATGTTAAACAGCAATCCATATTACGGACTGTAGAAGAAGCATAGGAAAGGATAAATATTAGAAATTTCTCTTTCCTGTGCTTGGATGAGTTCTTAACCCTGCTCCTTACTAACCCACAATATAAACCTTAGTGCCTCAGGCTTAGATTAAAGTCCAGTTGGAGCATCTATACTGCACCTGAATAAACTGAGGAGCTTATTACTTTGGAGTTAATTGCTTCCAGGTGCACCATTTGAATGTACACCCAGGAGCAAATATGCCTAAAGCAATAAGCTCTACAATTTATTTAAGTATAGCATGTAGAGCCCAGGTGGAGAAGTCCCAGGTAGCAGGGGAGCCAGGGTCAGCCTGCCAGCCATGGCTTGTTCCCCCTGGCTCAGTGTGTTGAAAAGGGGCTGGCTGGGGAATGACAGAGCTTCAGTGTGGGGCTAGCCAGCAGACAGCCCTGGCACTCAAGCACCATCATGCCCCAGTCAGCTGGGAAGTGTCAACACATGAGCTTTATAGTCTTTTAGTCCTCAGGAGGATAGTACTTGTAAGTAAATTAGTTTACTGCAGCCTAATAGGAGCACACATGTACACATTGAGACATGTACTGTGCAGTTAATTAGTCAACTGCACAGTAAATATCCCATGTAGACATGCCCAGTGACATGTTGGATCCTTTCTATGATTCTCGCAACAGACCCTGGAAAGCTATGTCCTTAACTCTCCTATCTTTTATCATCTGGAGAAGGCTAATCTTAATTGAATTAAGAGTAGAATAACTAATTGAAATCTGTTGACTTTCTTTGCTAAATTAAGAAATAATATTTTGATTGAAATTAATGTTTTTAAAAGCAGACACATTAACTTATATAAGCCTTTCTCCATGAGTCCTAGAATTCTCTGAAGCATATTAGTTCTCAACTAATGTCATTTCTTTTTGCAGAAGTTAGGTATCTAATAAAATGTCAGTACTGACACAATCTGTTAATCAAAAATAAGTTGTGCTTTTTTTTTCAGGGGGGGAGGAACAGAAAGGCAAGGAAAGGAAGGAACTAACAGACCTATGGAACTTCTGGTGAGAAAGTTACTGTGTTTCTGAGCCACAGAAGTACTTTGGAACATATTTAACTTTACAAAAGTGTAACTGATTTTTGCAGATTTCAGCAAATTTAGGTTTTCCTAGACTGAAGGGTAAATGAGATGTTGGGTGTCTGGAATGATAGTAGGGAGAAAGCCCATGCAGTTGTCAAAAATAACAGAATGTCTGCTCAAGTACAGGAAGGAATGGCAAATAAAAATGGGAAGTGCACTTAGATTAAAACACCATACAAGAAGAGCATTTAACAGAGTAGAGCCAGGAGAAAAAAAGGGACATAGTGAATGACACCTCAAAGGTGGGACAAGAATCAGGTGTATATATTAGAGGATTACATTTAAATCAAAAATACTAATTCCATTATGGGATACTGGTTAGGTCTTAGCTAGAATTCAGAGAACACTTCTTTTAAACAGCATTATAGAGACCATACAAGTATTAAAATCAGTTCAGAGGAATGATCAAATATTTTTTGTGTGATGTTGATGAAAAAATCCTAAGAAGGGAGGCTTAAGAAACTAAATATCATCTGTTTTACGGGAAAGGAGGAAAAGGCAATTGAGATAACACCACCAAAGGAAAACTGAGAATAAAGTCTAGTGCAACTTATCAGCAAATCATATTTCCATGAACTAAAAGAGAAGAGCAATTGAAACTAAGCTTTAGGAAGAATACTTGCATCTAAATGGTTATGGAAATGGCATACCAGAAGAATGGTTTTTGCTCCTGGGAAAAGGCAGAATATGACACAATGGTCTTACCTTTCCATAATTTCCTTTATGTTTAAAAATACAATATATTGGATCTCAGATAGTTGAAATTTTTGTGAAGGATCAATGATAGCAGAACTGTTATTTCAAATGAGCACTACATGTGTTGGTTGATACGCACCACTTCAATTTCTTTACATGGTATAAATGAAACAGAGCTAGCTACAGCTCCATTTTTAAATATACCTATATTTAAGACTCTAGAGCAAGAATACAGCTAGGCTAGAATTAATTTCTGACAGTTTGATTGTATACCACTATTCATGTGATCCCATGCCTCAATAGCAAAACACAGTGCTAATAAGCATAGGATTTGAACAACATGGAGATTAGCTCTGACTTTTAGATTACATCTCCAGCAATATTGCTATGGAGTATTTTTTTTACTGGGAAGAAAAATAGAGTTCAGTGAAACCTACATGTAGGTTAAAGCAGTTACAGTTTCAGTCATCCTTCTGTTTCAGATTGAAAAATGTTCTCCATTTTTCATACACTTTCTTCAAATTCTTCTTGCAATATGCAATCCCATTTTATATTCAGATTCATTAGCAATGAGTTTAAATGAACAATAAGTATTTTAACTGTTTTCTGGAAGAATTTACCATATAGGCTGTCAAAGATCTTTTTAGCCTCCAGAGCTGAGATGGTGATCAAGTGAACAAAATAGACACTTGGTCATCTATTTTATCTAGCATTTGCTATCCAGTGGAATCAACATCTGTCATATGCAATATGTGGTGGTTCTTTCATTTAACATAGGCTGTAAGGATTTATTAATATAAGGACCCTGTTTCAGGTTCACTTACCACTGACTTTAACTTAAATTGTGGACTTTATGGTTTAATGAAATTGATCTATTGAGCATGATTTTGTTTAGATTCAATTAAATGATAAAAGTATATTCTAGTAAAAGTATTTCCCTTTCTTTAGCTTCCCAGTAACATAGAACTCAAAGTAGATATACAACTCAGCATATTACTTCTTAACAGAACCTCAGCTGAATTCAACTCAAAAGGAAACTATCCTCAAATTATGGTAAACTCAAAGAATCAAAGTGTTGCAAAATGTTGCGGTTCGTTTCTCGGGAGGTGAACAACTCTCAGACACACACTATTAGCAGAACAAAAGGTGTATTTGCAAATAGGGTCAGAGCAGAGACAGAGAATCTCAGATTACTCTGCCCCCGAGGAAAACTCTCAGCTGGCTTTTATTCCTTTTCTCCTGGGCACGTGTGCAGAAACAGGAACTCTTACAACTTATTTCCGGTTCATACAAACATATATGTAAATACGTCACTTCATACGTCGCATGTTCATTATAATTAACTACTTAAGTATGCGGGGCGGATAGGCATATATGCATCAGCTAATTACGCATGCTCAGAAAGCTCCCTAGGTCACCAAGAGTTGAAATCCCCCCTCTTTCAAGGACACACAGTCAGTTGAATTACAGCTTCTGTAATTTGCATGTCAATTGTCAGGGGGAGAAGAAAAGAGAGTGATTTAGTATAGGAGAAGAGATAGTAAATTGGCCAGGGGCGGGGGGATGTCCTTGGTGGTGTTTCTTCTTATCAGGTACGAGATACAAACTGTGCAGTTCTAACAACACTCTATTCATTATGCGTTTCTAATAATATTTCTAACAAAAGTACTGGTCTATTTCACATAAATGGGATTGTTGCTTTTAATATTATGGGCCAGAAGTTCAACATAAGTATTTTACCTGATTTAAGTTTTTAAAGACCTTGTCTCTTGTTTTTTATTTAGATTTGTTCCCATGGGGCATCCACTACATTTTGGGTTAGTTGCCAATAAGACATTTTAACACATTTCTAATAAATATTGAGCTTTACCCACAAACTCAGATTGGCAATGATCACAAAAGGTATAATCCATAGTCACACATCTCAGTGTAAAAGTAAATTACCTTTGGAAGAAATGTTGTATTCCCTCATTTTAATTTTGGAAAATTCAGGAATTGTGATACAAAGGTTATAGAATGAATTTCTATACAAGGAAGAAACCCCACAGAATTTTAAATATGAATAAACGTGTGTCCTTCATTTTGTATCTTACTCAAATTCTACATAGCACTCTTGGGTTTTTGTAAGTGTAGAATTATCTATCTGAGAATATGTATGCAAGCAGTTTATTATACCATAAGTATAAAATACAGCGTCCATGAGATCGGAAGAGCGTGCCACTTAAACTGATTTATGTGTAATGTCTGTCTGTAGCCTCAAATAGCCTGAAGTGGCGCTCTTCCGACTTGGGTTTTTGTAAGTGTAGAATTATCTATCTGAGAATATGTATGCAAGCAGTTTATTATACCATAAGTATAAAATACAGCGTTCATGAAGTATGCCCCAGATACCTAATTTCAGGAAAGGAAAATGAGAGTAAATCTTTTTTGTCCAAAGTAAAATCTTTAACATTTTAATTAAACCTTTTTATATTTTTTTAAAGGGAAACAAAAGCCTATATGTTTTGTCTAGACTCCAATAACTGTGTAACTATATTTTTTACTCCAGATGGTAATTTGTCCCCTTCCCTCCACATTAACATATATTTTCCATTCTTTAGTGCTGCATACAGTATAAAATAATTTAGCCCTTATATACTTCACACCTATCCAAAAATAGTTTTTACTAGTGAATTATCAGCTTTTTTTTAAAAAGCCATGTGGTATCCATTAACCTGCCATGTAGTATCTACCCTCTCCATCATTTAAGATCCATATTTTTGCCATAAGTCTTTACAGTGGGAGAAGGGTATATGTGGAGGAACTACTTCAGGAAATGCCTTTACCTAAATGGTTCAGTTGTGGTGTCTGACTTTCCCAGCTAATGTGAAATATGAAGACACAGTGGTGGTGGTTTTGCCTTTGTGAGTAATATATAGGCCTCCTGCTTAAAAACTGATTCAATATCATGGCCAGGATCATGCTTTGTTTTAAAGCTAATGGAGCCATGTCAATTTACACAAACTGGTAAAATGATATGGTAGCTTAGAAAATCTACCCCAGTAACAGCTGTTTTCTTTTAAACTAAATGCTAATATAGTTTATAAGTCATACCATGACAGTAGGATAAAACTTTTCAGTTAATTACTATATGATAATATTTTTGTCAACAGCCAATATTAATAAAGATAAAACTTTATTATCTGCTTTTAGCTTGCCACATATATTATATATTTTAAAGCAATCTAGAAAAGTCTAGGTTTTTTGCTTTGTTTTGTCTTGTGTTGTTTTGTTTTTGCAGTATTCATCTTTAGAATTAAAATCCTATCTCATTTAATGTTTTTGGATTAGAATTTCCTGGATATGTGTGTGTGTTACCTACTGATTATACAGAACTTATATTTAAAATAAATAGTACACTTTTTAAATCCATAATTGCTTCCCCCAATCATGAATTATATACTTTTAGTACATAATTTTAGATGAACAATCATTATTAACATTCATGAAAAATTTTTATTTTAAAAATTTTACAAATGGCTAGAAGGTGTCTGAGTAGTCACAAAAAATTAATAATATCCTACAAACCAATACAAACTGAATATTGTGCTTTTATTCATGAAAATATTTATGATTCCCCACCCCTGCCAACCTCCCTTACCAGCTGAGTAACTACTTACATGTACTGAAAAACTGAGCAGATATGGCAATGGCCATGTGCAATACTAGTAGAGAATCAGGAATTAGTGTGGGTGATATCTTTTATGGGATCAACTTCATTGTTGGGATAGACATAGGCAAGGTTTCAGATATCACATTGCCTGAGGCCTGAGGAAGACTACTGTAATGAGATTGCCCACAAGAATTAGTCTTTTGCATATTTCCTGGCTTGCCATGGTAACATCACCTGAGCACTATCAATACTAGTAGTATCAGATGCATACCTTATACTGGACTCAAAGAGCACATCCAGATGAGCACGCATGTACCTCTTTCCCCATCTCAAACCCCTTTGAGATGGGGAAGAGACATGTACAGGAATGAAAAAATATCAGAAAATTAGACCCCTGGATATTCAGGGATTTAAAAAAACAGAGTTAAAAAAGCAGGGCAGGGCACAGCCCTGGACCATTCCCTGAGGGAACTGGAGGATGGGTCCTGTACAGAGATGCTCTGGCTACCAGAGTATGTCTGTGGTTGGCCACCTGCCCTGGTGCTGAAGCACAGGCAGTGTGCTGGAGCACCAGGGCTCAAGTGCCAGTAGGTCAAGGGGTTGGGGGGCTACAGAAAGGGGGGGCTATGAGGGGAATCCCTGCTAGCCCCGCGCACTCCCTCAGCACCCTCCAGCCCTACCCTGCCCAGTCCTACCCCCTGCCTGCCCCTGAAGCCCCCAATCCCTTCCCTGCCCAGCCCACCTCATCTGTCCTCCAGACCCCCCATATCACTTCCCTGTTTGGCCTTAGCCCCCCAAGGCCCCTAATCCCTGCACCTCAGCATTCCAACAGTCAAAAACAAAACTAACAAACAAAAAAGCCCAGCAATTGCCGGCAGGCCAGCTACCCTCAGGGTGACTGGGGCCTATCTGCACAACAAGGGAAAGAGTGACAGCACCAGCGGCCCCAGCCTGAGCCTTCCTGCCCACCACTGCCCTGTGATGCCTGGGGTAGGGCTCTGCCAGGGGGTCCCTCTGCCACAGCCCCTGCTTCTAGGGTAAGTAGATGTTTTTTGAGGGGTTCTCTTTTTTCCTTTTTTTGTTTTTAAAGTGATGGTGCCTGGGGTGGGGAGGGGAGCCATGTTGGCCTGGGGGTGCAAGTGGGGGATTGGGCCAGAAGAGGCAGCCATTGGGGGGCTGCAGCAGCTGGTGGGGGACAGGGCCAGATGAGGCAGCAATTGGTGGGCTGGGGTAGGGCATGTGGGCCTTGCAAGGGGGTGGTAGCCCCTGCAGGAACCATTTAGCCACTGTTGGGGGGCCATAACCCCTGTGTGGGGCTGTATCCCCTGTATGAGGCTGTAGCCAGTGTTGGGGAGCCGTAACCCCGATGTGGGGCTGTAGCCCCTGTTGGGGAGGCTGCAACCCCTGTTGAGGGGCCATAGGCCCTGTGTGGGGGTTGTAGTCTCTGTGTATTGGCCACAGCCTGGGTTGGGGGACCATCATTCCTGTTGGGGGGGCGTAAGCCCTGTGGGAGAGCAGCAAAATATATATTCATGTTTCATGAATTCATGAATACATCTATTCAGAGTTCATTTTATTATTTGATAGAGACAGTGGTGGGCACACTGTCACATTCCTTTAACACTATAGACATATCAATAAAATATTGCTCAACTGATCACTGTCTCTGTTTCTCTCTCTTTATAGTGGCCTTTGTTTTACTTGCAGAGGAACATGGTTTTTGGCATATTTTACAGAGTGATTGGGATTTTTTATCAGGGATTTTTCAGTTTTCAAATAGGGAACACCAGAATTCTTGCTAGGGAGGCCAGTGGTAGAACCCTGCCGGCTCAGAGCTGGCACCTTGGACCCATTTGGCTGTGGCTGACCTCCAAAGCAGGCCACCATACCCAGAACATCTTCCAGGTGATAGCTGCCCAGATGACCGGGCAGGAGCACACATGGCAGTAGTGCTGCACAGAGGCCAACCCTTAAGCCACAGCCCACTGGCAGCTGACCCAGAGAGGAAGATGCCTCTACTGGTGGTGCAGTCCCCACCTGGGTCTGGCAGGTGTGCAGCAGGTCACAGCCAGGTAGCATCCCCCACTGCCAGACCTGCTGCAGTGGGTAAAGGGTGCAGTGGGAACTCTCAAGGTTGCTTTGGCAGTTGGGCGAACACAAGAGGTAGTGTCCTCAGGTACCAATTGGACGGGCCCCAGAAGCTCCTGTCTATTTGTATCTTCTGGAGATTGTGAGCCTTAAGGCCCACCTAGTTACCTAATAGCACCCACTACTGTGTGGGGCCAAAGTTTGAAAGATACAAGTTTTTTTTTTTTTTTTGTGGGACAACTAAGGAAGAAAAGGGTAAGAGTGTGTGACAGAGCACTGTTGGTGCCTGCCACTTCAAGACCTAAGCCAAGCAGCCAGCAGATGCTTGATTGTGGCAGCCATTTTAGATTATGGGCTGCCTATATAAGCAGAGCATTTCACTGCTGGTAGGGGAAGCATCAATATTGCCTGCTGCAAGGCTTCATGTATGATTCTGGAAGTAAGGACAGGAGCTGCAGAGGATGTTTTGGAGGCTCCTGGTCCTGGACATGACCTAAAACTCCACCCTGCTGGGAGTGGGTGGCCTGATGAGGCTCTCAGTGGTGTGGGAGCCCCCAGAAAATACCAGGCCAGTTACCATGCCAGAGAAAGGTGGGTCTGGGTGCCTTAATAACCCCAGCTCCAACTGGGTGAGTTAACCCCTAGTAGGGGCCAGAAGGTGGACCCAAGAGAGTGAGAGGGGCTAGTGGCAGAGGCCTGATGTAGAGTACCCTTGACTGGTCAATGCTGGGGCCAGGACCAGAATGGTCAAAAGGGCCAGGGGCCCCACACGAGGGATGCCCAGAGCTCAGGGCCTGGGGTTCTGACTGGCTTTGGAGGCCAGGCTAGGGCCTGTGTGGCCAAATGTCCTGGAGGAAACATGCCTGAGAGGGGAAATAGTTTCAGGGAACTAGGCAGCCCTGAATGAAGGCACAGTAGGCCACCTGAATGGAGGGATATCGTAGGGGTCCTGATTGGCAGATTCTGCAGACCTGTGTGGGGGTTAGTGATGCTAAAAACAGTGGATGCCATCTGTGAGGCCTGGGCTGTGCTGTAGGGGAGGACTGGAGCTGCAGATAGTGCCCCTGGCATTGGGTCATGAATGGGCAGCCTCCTACCTTAATTAACATCTTAATTAATTAAGAATAATGCATGGCAGGTGACTCAAGTGGGTGGCGTGCCCAAAAGGCAAGTGGGGAACCTAGCACTGTGGCTAGGCGGGGAGCCCCACTTTGCCAGAGTGACATAAGACTATAGGTTCAAAGTGTGAAAAGAAGTTCACTGGAAGGGGACACTGAGCAAAGCCAAGTGAGGCACCAGCCCCATGACAAACTCCAGTCAGCTGGAGGAAAAGGGAGAGCAGAGGCTGCCACCACACAGGACCTGGTCAACAAAGGCAAGGGCCTCAGGAGGTAGAGTAGCTTTTACCTCCTAGACCAGACGGCAGGTTGCACATATCATAGGTAGACCCATGAGCCAGGCCAATTCAGCGGGGTCCACCCAATCCTATCTATCATAGTACAGGAGGTCTCTAACCTGGGTGACACCAGCCAGTATCAACCTCTGTCACAACCGAGGTGCCTCTGCCATTGGCATCTCCAGCTGGAGGTTCCAGAGGAGGGGCTCAACTAGCAGATCAGCACCCAGGGTGACTGGGTGACTGAGTTGGGGAGCAGGAGCGAAGGGAGCAGGGTGCACGTGTGCCACTCACACGAGTACCCCCTTACCTCAGCGGCGGAGGTAGCAGCAGAGGAGACAGTGGTGGAGGCAGCAACAGCTGATTCCCCCTAAGGTAAGTGGGGCAGAGGGCATGGCACAGCTGAGGAGGATCCGGAGGGGAAGCCCTTCGGTGCTGCTTTAGCTCGCCCAACAGGGAGCCATGCTCCCGAGCCGCATGCAGGCAGCGCGCGCGAACAGTGCATGCAAACAAGCATGCTCTGTAAGGGCTCACTGGCGTTTGTGCCAGCTTTTGTGTAAGGCAGGCGCAAGGTAGCTGCACAGAGCGGCACCTCCAGGGAGCAAAGCAGTGGGCGCATCTCTCTAGGCATGGTGATGCAGACGCGGAACGCAGCTGCCAGGGGCCCCGCCCTGGTGCTGCTGCCTACTGTGGGCTCTTCTGAGGCCTCCACCCAGACAGAGCTCATGATGGGGTCGGTGGCCCGTTGCCCCCCCGGTCTGTGGAGGGGGCTCGGTGGGGTCCTGGGGGGGCCTGGAGGTCTCCTTGCCTGTCCCTCCTGGGCATGTCTTAGGACCCTGGAGGAGCTGGTAAGTGAGCTCCAGGCTGCAGTGAGCAGGCTGAGGGGGATCAGGGATGCAGAGGACAAAATTGATGCCTGTTTCTATTCTCTGAAGGTCCGGTCTCCCACTGTACAGCCCCCACAGGAGACACATGCAACGCAGGAGTGTAAGAAGGTGCCCATATCCAGAGCTGCTAAGCCCAGAGAGGTGGAAGCTCCCCAGGTTCAGCTGGAGAACAGGCTTGATGCCCTGGAAGCTGTGATGGAGGAAGACAGTGGAATTGCCTCTGGCAGGGACGATGCCACTCCCCACACAACAGGGAATGAGTGGAGAGTGAACACCAGGAGGAAGAAATGCCGGGTCCTTGTCATCAGACACTCCATCCTACAAGGACTGAAAGGTCCCATCTCCCGGCCCGACCCCTTGACACGACAGGTCTGCTTCATGCCTGGGGCTCAGGTCAGGGACATCACGGAAAGGATCCCGGCCTACATCCGACCTGCAGACCAGTAACCCATGGTTGTCATCCATGTGGGTACGAACGACGCGGCTGGGGCAACCCTGACTGCATTATGAAGGATTTCAAGGCTCTGGGAGACAAGCTGAAGGAGACGGGGTGCAGGTGGTATTTTCCTCTCTTCTTCCAGTGAGTAGGTGGGGACAGCGACACGAGGCCTGCATTGGCGTGGTCAACTGGCACTTACAGAGCTGGTGCCGCCAGGCAGGCTTTGGGTTCCTTGATAATGACCCATACTTTTGGGTGGAGGACTTGCTGGGGTGGGATGGGCTTCATCTCTCTCCTAAAGGCAAGCATGTCTTCTCTTCCAGGTTGGCTAATCTTGTACAGCGAGCTTTATACTAGCCTTGTTGGGGGAGGGGACTGCAGGAAGACAAGGAGACACCATCCGGGCAAGAGAGGTGACAAAGGCAGAGTGCTAAGGTAAGGAACGGGGGTCCAGATAGTCTCCCTTAATGGGGGGTGGCACACACAGTCTTGCAAGGCCTTAAATGCCTATAAACCAATACTTGCAGTATGGGGAATAAACAGGAGTACTCGCCCTCAGAATAGCTAGTTCAAACCCAGATGTCATAAGGCTAACAGAAATGTGGTGGGATTCATGCCATGACTGGGCAGTTAGCATTAGGGGCTATAGGCTTTACAGGTGGGATAGAGAAGGAAGGAAAGGTGGGGGTGTGGCGCTCTATGTCAAGGAACACTACACATCCTCTGCCAGCAGAATGGGGTGAGAGGAAGGGCAGGCTGAAGTGCTCTGGGT
>NW_017728951.1:51493193-51515337 GCF_001723895.1 Crocodylus porosus
GGATCTTTAAGAAGAGGCTTGATGCCTACCTGGCTGGACTCATATGAGTCTAGTTTTTCTCCTGCCCAGGCGGGGGGTTGGACCTGAAGATCTACAAGGTCCCTTCTGACCCTACTTCTATGATTCTATGACTGGTGCAGCGACCTGTCAGCCTCCAGTCCTGGAGGAGGTCCTGGTAGAAATCTGGCAGCCTTTGCAGGTACTGCAGAGAGAATCCCCACAGGCTGAGGAGATGTCAGTCATATCAGAGCTCCTGGAAGTGGTGGAGGAAAGCATGAGCCAGGGGGCCTCATGCTGTGTAGCTACTGACACTGTAGAGCAGTCACAGCAGGCCCTGAATGTGGAATGCCAAGACTTGGCTGCGCAGGCAAGCCAGGCCCTGGCCTCCCTCCTGCAAGGGGAGGCTCAGCACCTCTGCAGTGACCCAGTGCCATCCTGGCCAAAAAACTACAGCTCCTCTGGAGTCCTTCCAGGACCTAAGAGGGCACAGGCAGGGTGTATAAGTGGTACCAGAGCATGAACAGGACCAGCTGGTTCAGCACCAGCACTCTCCCACACAGGGATAAACATCTCTGGAACCCTGCCCATGCCCAGAATTGCTCCACTATGCTTGCTTTCAGCTGGTGCCAGTTCTCCAGTGGGGAGGAGTCTTTAGGGGACATGTAGATCCCAAAAGTAGAGCAGTGAGCTCATGTTCCAGCAGATCCCATGGAGCAAGGGGGGGAGTAAGCACACCTGCCACCCCTCACGCACAGCCAGGCCAAAGCTGTCAATCCAGTAGACCCAGGCAGAGGAGGCTGCTGAGTATAATGCCTGGTAGGCCTCCACTGTGCCAGGCCCCCCAAGTCCTGGACCATGAGGAGTACAGCATCAGCATATGCTGACATGAGCAGCTGTATTGTCAGCTCCTGGAGGATCAACTCCACCACCCTCTTCCACAGGAGAACGAGGAAGGGCTGCAGGGCCAAGGTATACAGTTGGCCTGACAGTGGGCAGCCTTGACACACTCCTCTGCTGAATGAGATGGGCTCTGTCAGGGTCTAACTGAGTTTGACCAAACATTCTGCAGAGGTGTACAGCACCTGGAGAGCCCACACAAAGTGGGGCCCAAAGCCAAAGGCCTGCAATGTGCCTGTGTGGTACCCGTGAACCACTCTGTCAAATGCCTTCTCCTGGTCCAGGGACAGGAGGGTGAAAGACAGACCCTTGTGGCATGCTAGCTCCAGGAGGTCCGAAACCAGGTACAGGTTGTCGAAGATGATACGTCTAGCCACCATGTATGTCTGGTCAGGAGGGATCATGTCCATCAGCACAGACCACAGGAACAGCAAGATGGCCTTCCCTAAAACCTTGTAGTCCATGAAGAGGAGGGACATGGGACTCCAATTCCTTAGGTCATGGGGATCCCCCTTCTTCAGCAGGGGTGTCAGCATGGTCCTCCAGTATGACAGGGGGAGTTCCCCACTTCTCTTGTATTCAGCCAGGTCCAGACAGAGGACATCCCAGAAGGTCTGGTAGAACTCCACTGTCAGCCCATCAATGGCTAGTACCTAGTTGCCAGGCATCAAGTGGAGGGCAGCCAAAAACTCAGCCTGAGTGAAAGGAGCTTCCAGCTGGTCCCAGTCACCGACAATAACCAGGACTCCCACAGGGTCTGACAAGCTTCAATGTCATTAGGATCCAGGGAGAAGACCTCTTCATAGAAGGCCTGCGCAGTGCTGCTGCAAGAGCATATGTTTGCATGTGTGGATGAACCCAAGGGGCACCCAAAGGGCGTGTTCACACATGCAAGCATGTGCGCTTGCAGCAGCTCTAATAGAAGCAGTGTAAATCTGAGCCAGAGCTATTTGCCTTAGTGCATGTGCTTGGACATGCTCTCGGTTGTGGAGCAAATTATGCCACTTGGGGCAAAATTACCCTGCCTGACTCCTCCCAGATCTGTACCCAGGTTGCACTAGAGCACCTGTGCTGGCCCCACCAGCCAGCAGATCAGGGCTACTTGTTGTCAGGAGATTCTGGGGGAGGAGCCTCAAGGAAGAAGTTGGCCATGCCTCTTCCTGTCCCAGCCTGCTGCTGCTGTTGCTGGTTGTTGCAAGCTTGGTCCCAGGAGCTGGGGACAAGATGGCCAGGCCCTTTCCTTTCTCTGCCTACTTCTAGCTGCTGGTTTGGTCTCAAAGCTTTTTGAAGTGATTTGCCTGCACCCTTTCCTGCCTTGGGCTGCTGCTGCTGTTGCTTCCCCCCCACAGGGGGTTCTTCCACTGCACGTTGCTACCCATCCTTGGGAAGGGGCCAACTTCACTGCACCACACCCCCAGCTTCTGGACCCTTGCTTTGGCCTGCTGCCCTGCCCAACACCAAGCTGGGCTCAAGGGACAGCCTGGGGACGGAGCCCATACTGCCTGTTCTCCTCTACCCCACCATCACTGCTGGAGCCCAAAGGCGCCTCACCTGCCCAGCTACCTTGGCAACCCAACCCCTACCTTCATCTCCATGTTCACCCTGAGTGCACATCCTGAGTGGCTGAAATGGATGGCTTCTACCATCACTGCTGCTATTGCTGCTGCTGCTGCTGCTGTTCTGCTGCTGCCCCCTTGCAGGAGAGAGGAAGATTCCCTGCTGCACCACCTTGCACCATCTGACACCACACCTGCACTGGATTACTCCCTAATTGACTGACTGCTTCTGCCCTCCCCCACAGCTATCTCACTGCATCTGATTCGCCTTTGTCTTCCTGCATGCTTCTCTGCTGCTGAGCACCTGGCTGGAGGCCTGAGGGTCTCCTGGACAGATCTTCAACAAAAAAAGCCCCTCTACTGCTCCAGCCATATTTTACATCTGCCCCAGCAGCCTTCCATTTGTGTTCTTGCCTTTTTGTGATAAATCCTGTGGTCCACTCCCCCTGCCCTAGAGTTTGTTATGTGGCTGAGTAAGCCAGCTTGAGTTTCCCCAGCCTGTGTGTGCTTCTCCTCTCCCACATTCTCAAAGCTAGCCCTCCTGGGTTTGTTTTTCCTGTGGGGCTGTAGCTCAGTGAGCTCCATCCCCCTTCCTCCCTACTCCCCTTATCCCCCACAACCCCAGCCTGTCCCTACTAGGTTCACCAGCCCCACTGTATATTTTGTTTTATTTTATTGTATTCCCTGCCCTCATGTGAAACAATGGCAGGGCAGGAAACTTTGGGGGGGGGGCACAGATGCCCCCACAGTTTCCTGCAGCACCCACTATGGGGACAGGTCCCAGCCAAGCCCCCAAGGGGATGCATGCCCATGCAGTCTCCCTCCCAGAGACAGAGATGGAACAACCTGGTCTGGGGGTGGAGAAGCCTGTAGCCTCTCCTGCAGGGGCCCCACCCCTGCAACCCTCACCTTCTCCTACTGAAGCCTGTCCACCTGAGGACCACCTCATGGCTGAGTGGGTGCAGGTGGCCTCTAGGCATAATGGCAAGAGAAAGGCCTGGGCACAGCTGGAGCCCTCTGATGTGAAGGATACCTCTCCCCCTCCCAAGACCACCATACATGGGGAAGGAGTGGCCCAGCCTTGGGGGGCACCCGTGGGGAAGATTAAATGGGTGATATCCATGGAGGGTTTCAGGGCTGCTAGACAGTCCTGAACAACAGCCCACAAAGGAAGCTTCTCTTTCTGATGAACAGGGCCTACACCCCGAACAGGGCCAGCACCAGGGCTGAGGCTAACGCCTACCCAAAGGAAGGCCCTTCAGGACAGCCTTCACCCTCTGATGATTTAGGCAATACAGAGGCCCTGGAGCTCACTCTAGTGAGTCCTGAGGGAGGAGGTCAAACAGGAGGGTACCCTGTGGTATTCTTGCAAGAGACCTAACAGATGCCAAAGCCACCCCAGTACCTGACTGGTCTTTTACCTCCCCTCCCAGAAAAACCCTCATCTCCAGCCTGCCCCATAGTCCTGCACCAGAGGGGGTCACAGTGGAGTCCCCTAATCAACAGGCCAATCTTGTAACGAATACTGCACAGATATCCCAGGGCTCCAGTTCTACCCCACTATCTTGTGGAGACCCACTCAACCCCCAGCCTTAGCCCCACCCCTGTACCAAGGGGCTGCAGAGCTCTCCCAATCACAACCAGAGTACAGGTTCTTAGCAGACTGGGGGGGGGCTCAGATGGTGCCTAAGGAGCCTGCTGATCACCAGGAGAACGATGCCCAAGAACCAGCAGGCTCCACAGACCCTGCAGACCTCTCAGTCCTGGCAGTCCCCACAGGTGAGCTACCTGCATTTCTTGACTGTGACTACACCCGCCAGTGTGCCAGCAAGGTACAGCTCACCTTGAACCACTGGAGAGATTTTGACAGCATCCTCACCACTTTAAGGGCACTGGTAGGGGAAGGCCAGGGGCCCAGAAGTTGCAATGCCTGGATCTATAGGTGGGCCCTCGGCTTCATAGACTCCCTCTATACTTATGGGTAGGAGCTATGCAAACCAGCAGGCCCCACAACGGGTGTTGAGGTATTGGAGCAAGGCCCTGCTGAACTGTCTACTCCACCCCCACCCCAGACATGAGGTCATTTAAGCTAGTGGCCCTCAATGTCCATGGCTTCAGGAAGGGTCTCTGGAGGTGCCAGCTGCTCTCCTTCCTTCAGGAGGGAGGGTACCCTGTGGTATTCTTGCAAGAGACCTAACAGTTCCAGCCAATGAGTCTAAATGGCAGTTGGAGTGAGGAGGCAGGGTCTTTTTTAGTCAGTTCTCAGCCACTACTTCTGTGGTGGCCACCCTGTTCTCCCCAGGCCTGCAGCTGAATGTTCTCCAGAACCTTGAGGTGGTGCTAGACTGCCTGCTGCACCTCCAGGTCCAGGTGCAGGGGCTGGTCCTGAACCTTCTGAACATGTACATCCCTACAAGGGACCCAGAGTTGGTGGATTTCTTCTGCCAGGCAGCCACATACATCAGCATCTTCAGCCTTCACAAGTGCCTGGTCCTTGCAAGGGACTTTAATGTCACCCTAGATGTGCAAGACTGGTTGGGCAGGGAGTGGAACAGGCTGCCATGGGCATCCTCGAGGAGATCCTGATGGACTACTCCCTGGTGGTTGTCTGGCATGCCTGTCATCCTACTGACCCCTCTGCCTTCACCTATGTGAGGGTGGCGGAGGAGCAGGCATGCCACTCCCAGTTGGACTGGGTTTACATCTCTTTGCTGCACTTTGCCCGGGCCCACTCCTCTAGCATCAGATCAACCCCTTTCAGTGATGACCACCTTGTCTGGGCCCAGGCCTAGTTGGGGCCTGGGCATCCAGAGTCAGCCTACTGACATTTCAGTGCCAGTCTTCTCGAGAATGTGGGCATCAGGGAGTCTTTCTGAGAGTTCTGGCTGGCCTGGCAGGAGCAACGGGGAGCTTTGCCCTTGGCTCAGAGTAAGTGGGATAGATAGACAACACCACTATCCTGGTTTTTTTCAGTAGTTGTCCCAAGAATTTAGTTGTTCCATTCATCCATTAGCCCCCATAAAAGGGGGCTACTAGTTTGCTAGCTGGGCCTTGCCAATGGTAATCAGATAGACAAATAGGAGCTTCTAAGGTCCATCCACTTGGTATCTGGGAATCCTAGTCCCTTGTGTCCGCTAGACTGCTAAAGCAGTGACCCAAATTCCTTTTTAAAAATACTTGAAAATCCACATATTTCCACAATTAGAATGAGAAAGAGAGAGAGAGAGAGGGATCGATCAGATGGGAAATGTTTTATTGGTATACTTACAATGTTAAAGAAATTTGAAAGCCTACCAGTGTCTCTAGCATCATAATAAAATAAATCCTAAATATCTATATGTTTTAATGTTTGATTTTGGTTTCCTTATCACATGGTGGGTCTGTGATGGGGGATGTGGGGTTTGCAGGAGGGGGTGGGAAGTGGGGTAGGTGGATATGGGTGGCTGTATGGGTGTGTGTGGATGGATGTGGGAGGATGTGAGTTAGTGTGTGGGTAGGTGTGGGGAAACTCTGGGTGTGGGGACTGCTGAGGAGGGGTGGGTCCCCTGCATGAATGCCATGTGCCCCGGCAGTTGGGGGGCCATGGTGGCTCTGGTGGTGGCGCTGACAGTAAGTGGGAAGCTCCCACGGATGCTGCCAGTGCTGGTGGCAGTGGGGGGCAGAGTGGCAAGCACTGACAATGGGTCAGCAATCACCCACAGACCCTGCTGGCAGTGTCAGCAGCAGCCAGTGGCAATTGCTGACTGCCCGCAGATGCTGCCACTGGTTGGGTTGTGTTGGCAAGTATCAACCGCCCGCAGGCACCACTGACAGTGTTGGTGGTACCTTTTCTGAAGGGGTGCACTGCCACACTCAGGGCATGCATGTGCACCTGCGTGCACTCCCTACACATAGCCAATGGTACCCACAGGGCAGAGCCACCCCCAGTACATGGACTACCCTCCCCGCAGCCCCCTCCAGGGGCTACAGTTTCCACTCAGTTCCTCCCCCTCACTGTTCTCCAGGTCCCTGATCATTCCCCTGTTCTCTCCAGCCTCTAGGCTGAAGAGAACAGGGGAATGAACAGGAGGCTTGTTCCACTTGCCCCCCACCCCTGTTCATTCCCCCTGCCCCCATTGATTCCCACCATCTCCTGTACATTCCATCCCCCATTCATTCCCCCACCCCCATTCATCCCTCTGTTCATTCCCCCTGCCCCTCTTCATTCATGGTCCAGGACCATGCCCTGACCCTTCCCCCCCCCTTGGGGTATTGTTTGACCCCTGGATATCCAGGGGTCTAAATTTTTTCCTGTGCTACAATTTTATTCCCACACATGGCTCTTACAGCATCTCAAAGGAGTTTGAGATGCTGCAGGAGCCATGTGCACACTCATATGAACACCCCCAAATAGTTTTTTAAATAGCTAAGGAATTAGTAGGGACATCTAACATGTATTACATGTAGTTACATTCTTTGGTTTACTTTCAGCAAAGCCTGAAAGTAAACCCAAGAACATAACTAAAAGTGGCTTGCTTCAAATTTCTTTCACACAGTAGCAATGGTTGGAGTTTCTAATTCAAATTCTGTTCTCAGATCAGGGATTCACAACCAAGGTGCCACAGCACCCTGAGGTATCTTGAGATCTTTTCAAGTATGTTACAGGATTCAACGTTAATTGTTAGGCTTGTAAACAAAGTTCACAAAACTAACCCAGAGAGTGTGTACAGATGAGCATGGATGTGTAGTTATGCATCATCACAGATGCATCTGTGGTGCCACATACTGGATACGGTGCATACGTATATGTTCCTCATGTTGCTACTTTGTAGCATGGGAAGGGTTTTTCTTCCCAGGAAATCTCAGAGTGAAAAAAAAACTGAGGCAGTGCACATGGTGGCAGCATGCACCACCCAAAACCAGAGCCTGGCTGGCTGGAGCCAAGGTCCAGCAGCCAGCCAGGCTTCCTGCTGCAGGAGTGCTACATCTGCAGGTCCCAGGGGCCTCCAGGGCCCAAGTAAGGCTGCTAAGGCAAGCACAGTTTCTGGCCTTAGCCTCTGCTACCCCACCCAGGGCAACGTGACGTGCTCCAGAGCGTGTGTGGCATGGGTGTTCCCCATGAACAAGTAGCAGCAGCACAAGAGGGCAGAGGACATGTTCACACATGCAAGCAAATGTACTTGCAGCAGCTCAAATAGCAGAAGTACAAATTTGTGCAGGAAATTTGTGCCTCAGCACACATGCCTGAACGTTCACTTTGGTGTGGGGTAAATTGTGCCACTTAAGGCAAATTGAGGGCAAAAAAGGAGTGGAAAGTAAGAGCTGGCCCAGCTTCTCCTGGCTCTTCAGCCAGGGGGAGCTAGAGGCTGGACCCAGAACCTGTACTGGACCCAGCAGTATAAAAAGCTGCCCTGGTGAGCAGCTGAGGGCTACTTGCCCTCAGAATCTTCTGTGGCCCATCCAGTTGGTATCTTGAGACACTAACTGCCTGTGCCTGCTAAATTGCTGCAGCAGCCCTGACCTACAAAAGGCCCTGCACCCTCTACCCACTGCAGAAGTCTTGCAGGGGTGGGGCTACTGCCTACCTGTGACCTGCTGCTACTGGCAACACCATCCATCCCCTTGGAACTGCGACCCAATGGCTGTGCACCTACTAGACTAGGATGGGAACTGCATGGGCACCTGGGGTGTGGTACAAGCACTGCAGCAGAGTCACCAGCACTTCTGCACCAGCTGCCAGTGGTCTGTGGCCACACAGTTGGTCTTTGTGCAGCACTGCTCTCATGTCTTCTGGTGCCCTCATTCTGCCATCTGGGCAGATATTACCTAGAAGATGTTCTTATTGCAGTGGCCTACTTTGAACTATTGGAGCATGCCCTGATGACCCTACCTGGCCAGGAGGTCAGCTGTGGTGACCCTCCAGCTGGGTCCCTGTTCCTGGCCCTGGGCAGGCTTCTCTGCACATGTCCCTCTACTTGCCTTGCTGGCAGGGATCCTGGTTTTCTCTTTCTAAAAAGTGCAAGTTTTCTGATTTAAAAAATACCCCAAATTTGCTGATTAAATAACCCTAAATCCATGATTTCTGCAATTAAAATGTGACAACACTGTGTGTGTGTATATATAAATCTAAGATCCTAATATTATAAAGCGCTTAGTCCGTCTGCTTTTCTGTACTGCTGTTGGAACATTTTGATTGGTTACTGAAACAACCAGTCAGAGTGTTCCAAGAACATTATGGACAGGAGGCGGTGACAATGTGGTGGAGCACCTACCCCTGCTGCCACCTCCAGCCCTTTTCCCTTGGCCCATCATATTCTCCAAGTGGCTCCCAGGCTGGGATTGCACATGCTGGATTCTGTGCACACATAGGGCATGGCTGCAATGTAGCAGGTACCCATGCAGCCATGGGTTCCACTATCAGCTGGGCACACAGGGTGTGGGATTTGTGGTGGGGTTGCAGGTGGGTTTGGTGGTTGTGAAAGTGTGTGGTACTGTGTGTGAGTTAGTGGTGGGGTCCCCCACAACATGCCCATCCCCATCCCCATCCCCTGCTCTCCTATGTCACAGAGCCCGCCCCCCCTGCTGCCTTCAGGGTGATCATGGCCCACTGCAGAAAGAGCCCTGAAGCAGTGAGTGGCTCTGCCTGAGTCCCAGGGGTTCTACATGGTGGTATGAAACCAAACTCTCCCACTGGTGTGTGCCTCCAAGCAAAACCAGGGTGGTTTCATGCTTCCATGTGGGGCTCCTGGCACTGCAGATGGGAGCTGTGTGTCATCGGGCCAGGTCAACTCCATGTGTCCATGTATAGCCTTCCAGCACTCCAACAGAAACCCATACATGAAGGCATAGAGCTCACCCAGCCCAAAGGCACGTGTGACCCCATGGCTCCCAGTCCATATGCCATCAGACCCAGTGTGTTCTGTGCCTCCACATGAGGGTCCCCACTGGAGTGCTGGAAGCCCCACGTGGAGTCATGGATCCAGTCTGGCCCAATGGCATGTGACTTCCACCTCCAATGCTAGGATTCCCATATGGTGACACAGAGCCAGCTTGGTCTGGGCAGAAGGTGTGTTCCAGCAGGTCAGGCTGGTTCCATACTGCCACATACAAATCCTGGAACTCAGGTGGAGTCACATGCTACCAAGGGGCTCTGCCTGCAGCAGGCCATGAGTGCCCCATGGGCCTGCCACTGGCTTCTGCTGCAGCCACCAACAGTGGGGGTTATGCACCATGGCGGGGCAGGGAGGAACTGGACAGGCTTCATGGCTGCCACTGGCTTAGGGCTTCCCTCCCATTTGCAAGTAGCTCTTGCATGATGGAACTTGCCAGCCTGTAGAGAGCAGTTTGCAAATGGGGAAACCCATGGTTTCTTCCTTAAAAGGGAAAATCGGTGTTTTTCCCCAGGAAACAGAAAACCAGGATCCCTGCTTACCAGGATCACCCATGGTCCCTGCTGCAGCCTCCAGATCCTCCTGCCTTTGCTGCTGGCCTGCAGCTGAGGCCTGGGTACCTCAGCCTCTGAGGCATGTGCCTGGTTGGCCCCTGTGCATGGCTGCAAGGCAGCCTGCCTGGTCCTGCTGAAGTGCCTAGGCCCACGGCAGACCCTGGGTGCCAGGCAGGCTCTGGAGCAACCTAAGACAGAGACTGGGTCCCAGCCAGCTCTGGAGCCACTGCTGTGAGCCACGTTACAGTTTTATTTTTTGTCAGTACACTTAGGCAGGGTGCTGGAGCAGCAGCAGGATGCAACAGCTATAGAAATCTTCCGGTCGGCTGCTAGAAGATCTCCTTGGATGACCCAGCTCCCAGTTGATTCTGGGCACACACTGAAAGCATGCCCTGTGCCACTTTTATCTGGCACATATTTTTTTGATACAAAGATTCCCTGGTATCAAATTTAGAGTCTTCACTACAAATATTCAGTGTGAGGAACATTTTCTAGTGTGCAGGGTGCCTTCTGTTGTGTCTCAAATTCCTTTGAGATGCCACAATCACACATGTGAATGCTCATGTGGACATGGCCAGAGATTTCAAATAGAAATCTATAGCTGTGGTCTTTCTGTGTTCTTTACAACAGAAAAACTGCTCTATTATATAGTAAAAAAAACAGAGTGGAAACTAAGAGCTGGCATTTTCCAAGGGGTGCTGTGCATCTATGCAATTGTGCCTTGTTTTCTAAAAAGGTTGAGAACCACTATAATAGATGGCATCTATTAGTTGCAGTAACTCCTAATACAAACTAATGTAAATGAGAACAGTGTCTGGCCAGAAATATTTGTTATGTGAGTATATTTAACAGCCTCATTGGGCATATGTAGATGAGTGCGGATGTGCGGAATGAGGTCTGTGGAATTGTATACCTCATGCGCTGCATATGCAGCTGTTCTCCACCCTAATAATTTGCAGTGGAGGGGGTATTTTTTGACACAGGGAGATCCCAGTGCCAAAAAACCCACACCTTAAAAAAGTGTGGTTGTGCATGTGGCTGCAGCACATGCTGCAGAAAACTGGAGCCTAGCTGGCCAGAGGCAAGGTCTGGCTCTCAGCTAAGTTCCATGCTGTCAGATTGCAGTAGCTGTAGTCCCCAGAGACCCCCAGAACCCCAAGAAAGGGTGCTGGGGCCAGCCCAGGTGCTGCTCCAGCCGCCCCTACCTCACCCAGGGCAACATGCTGGACATCTGAGTTCACATGTGATATAAAGGTAGGTTAGCTTGATTAATTGAGTAGGTTATAAGAATAAGTACAAGTAGTTTATAAGTTTAAGTATTTTAATATATGTTTAACAAATTGTTTAGTAAGTAGTTTAATTTATGCATGAATAACTAATGCTAAATATAATTTTAGGAAACATAAGTACTAATATAGAAAGAAAACTATTCCAGAGTCGGCTTGACCCAACTGGAAAGAGGAAGACGCCGAGGTCGGTTTGACCCAACTGGAAAGAGGAAAATGCCCTTGTGATGATTCCCATCGCAAGAGATAATTATAACTAACAGAAAAAATTATGTTATGACTAATCTCATTGCGCGTGCAACTAAGCATATATAAAAAGAACTATATAAATATAAAAGTTAAAAATTCCTCTAAGTAACTCTTAGCCCTTAAAGCAGGAGTCTACCCTTCTACAGAAACAATAAATTTTCTACTGGCACTCCTGTGTCTCTTAGCTTACATTATCACAGCTAGTGCCCATGATACAAGACCAAGCTGTCCTTTCCTGTTTAGGCAGCTAACTCAAGTTTTACTAACACATGCATGGGTGTTTCCCAGGGACAAGCAGCAGTGGCATCAGTGGATTACTAATATTAATCAAAGATAGTTTGAAGTATAATTATAGCAAATATCTGATGTTCATTTTTAATTTTTGAATAGTTTCTCACACCTATCAAATGTGAAGTGTTGAATTAAAGGTAATGAGCCAAATTCTCAGCCAGTGTTTTTTAATGTTGCTCTATTGACTTCAGTGAAGCGTTGCCAATTTACACTCATTGAGAATCTGGCACAAAGTCTTTGTTGAACAGAATATTTGCCTTTGAAATAGGTATTCTGAAAACTCTGTGTGCTCTTTGGATACAATATGTGAATTTACAATCAGATCTATAATCAAAATGTGCAATCCTGTGCTTTTCTTATTGCCTCTATGCAGTAAAAATGTAAGGGAATGGTAATGGTAAATATGAAGTTATGCAAAATTTTCCCCATTCTCAGTAAAACCATGTCAGAAAGAAACTCTTCTCTATTGTATGGGGAAATCCTCTAATTGCTGTTTATTAGCCATTCCTTCAATTGTGCATGCATAATTAAAGTGCTTTATCACAAAAGTTCAGAAAATGCTTCTCAAATGTGAAATGACCAGGCTCCATTCAAGTGCTTCTAGCCATATCCATCACATCATCATTGTTATCATCAGCCTTCAAGGAAGATAATGAGTATTTTTGCTTTCCAATAGTATTTTACTTGTCAGCCTAGCATCATTACAAAGTTTTTTAGGAGATCAATAGGAGCAAATTAATCTTACTGGTACAATGTAATAAAGTTCAAAGAATGTCTTGCCTTCTGAGGCTTCTTAAAATTATCCTTTTGATGTAATCACCATTTAGGGCACTGGCTTGCAGAAACCGTTAAAGGAAAGTGTAAAATTGCTCTAGCGCTGATTTGCTCTAAATATTTGTAGTAGGCAGAACTGGCTAGGTCAACAAGTACATTACAGAATTGATATCTGTTGAAATGTTTTATTCAGAAGGATAATATGAATGCTGCTGTTGAGCAAAAGTAAAAAAGAAAAAAGAAAAGAAAGACGAAAGAAAAACACTTAGGAGTACATTCTTAAAGTACTGATGGATTTTTTTTTGTTTTCTGATGCAAAAGAAATACTTCAGGGATATAAGAGTAAAATCATACCAGCCATATTGTGAACTTATTAACTTACAGTTTCAATAATTGTCTTTTTGGTCAGTTGGGTTAAATAAAAATGGGGGGCTAATGGACTAATTTAAAAGGCCAAAACAAAACAAAAATAATTTTGTATTCATAATTAAAATAAATAAATTAGTATATGGTTAATCAAATGATGTAAGTCAACCTGAAACAAAATATTTCATTTATTTTTCATATTTTTGCCCCATTTAAAAAAGGGAAATCTATTCAATTTTCAAAATATGCAATCTAAAAAACATTGTAAACAAAGAAAAAAAAACCCTTAAAAAAATCTTTCAGTTTCTAAAATTTTTGGCTGGTAGTATTTGCTGAATTCAGCACAAATCTGCAAATAGTTTTTTTGTCAGTATGAAATAGCAGTTTAGTAGTGAATAAATTATTTGTCTGAAAAAAAGATCACCCAATAATCTCACTAATTTCAGTGGAAGTAGTTGGGTGAGGAAAAGCCTACCACTTCCCAACTAGAATAGCTTTTTCCACATTAATTATCACTGTAAAATACTGATTTTGGTAGGACTAATTATGGGATAAGATAATTTGATGTGCTTCTTAGATTGTGAACATCTTGAGCTTTATCAGCAGTCACCAAAATGTTAATATTATGTTAGTACTTATGAGTTTTATGCCAAGAGCAGTGTTGATACATAATGAAAACAGTATCCTTGTTCCAAAGAGCTTAGTGTGAAAGTGTAAGAAGAGCAACAAGAGGTGAATGCAGAAAGTTAAAAAATAGCTGGAGAAACAGTACAGGGGAACAATTCAACAAGAAAAATTTTTGTACTTTAGTGCCCATGTGGTAAATCACATATCATAGTCAGTACCCTAGAAAACATCTTTATCTTTGGAACTTCATAGGATGCTTCAAGGCTTGTGCTACACTATTCTGTCATTCTTTAAATTGCTCTAAGTTTTCAAAACCAAGCTAAAATAATGCTTTCACTACATGTTGCTGCCTTATGATGAAATGCAGCAAATCCATTCAATCCTCCAGTTTTCTATTCTCTTTATTTGTCAGATTTCAAAATTCAGCATGTACCCCCTCCCCACCTGAGGCAGATGAAAAGCTTAAATATGTGGCTCTGTGTGTGTGTGTGTGTGTGGGGGGGGGGGCTCTCTCTTACTTAAAGAGGAAAAGTAGCCCAGCCAGGGAGCTCTGCAGGCAGGCAAGGGGCAGCAGCTGCAGGTTGCCAGGGCAACTAGCTAATGAGATAATTAGCCAGCACCTGCAGGTGGTCTGATGCTCAGAAGCAGGCAGAACCAGGGGAGCAATATAAGCGTAGAGCTGGGGCTAGTAGGGCCAGTCTTTTCCTGGCTGCTATTAAGGAGAGATCTCTTGTCCAGGGGAGCCTAGGATGTTGGGTTAGTGAGGATTTAGGAGCAGAAGGCTGCTACATGTTGGTATTTATGTTATAGCCCAGGGGCTTGTGATGTATTCACCAGTGGTTTGGTGATGAGGCTACATGGGAGGTAGAAGCCTCATTGGTATTGGGGGGGCACTTGACTGCAGTGAGCCCTGCCTGAGGCAGGCTCAGGGTTTGAGCACTTAGTGAGCCACAGGGTGGCCTGGAGCTCGAATGTTCAGTGAGCCACGGGGACCACAGGCCTGGTGCCAAGGAGGAGTGTGGCCACAGGGGTGCAGGGCCTGGTATACAGGAGCCAGGGGCTCATTGCCTAGAAGGGACAAAAGAAGCTAATGCTTCAAAGCCAGGTGCTATTCAGTTGGCCTAGCTATAACAGAAGTGGAGGCAGATGCCCCAACACAGGGAATATCTGTGAGGCATAGGGTGTGGTTAAGGGGAGGTTTTGGAGCCATACATCTAATACATGAGGCTTTGAATGCCCTTCTGGGTACAGTTGACTGTCAAGGCCCAGCCAGGGGCCTGAGACAAGTGGGACCAAGGCCCAGGAAATATCTGGGGGCAGCCTCCCTAGTAATTTTATAATCCATCATGGCATGGCATGGCATGGCAGGAAAGATAGGGGAAGCACCCTAGGGGCAGAGCAGGGCATGGTCACAGAGCTATCAGAGGGTGTTACAGCCATCCCAGGGACTTTCACTGTCTAAGAAAGTGATGCTGGGAGCTGTGCTGTGTTAAAAACTGCCATAAGTTTCATTTGTATACTAGGGAATACTATTCCTGGTTAGGTACCAAGCAGAAGCACCTCTATAGGATCAATAGGTTTGTATACTTAGAACCTAGTGATAACATTCACATTAAAGAATAATATATATTTTTCATACAACCCATTCATGCTGCTGAATCATAGGCAAGAAGTTAATCAAACACCATTTTCATTTTATGGCTTTGTCAGGATCCATCAGAGTTTGAAAGAGATTCCATCACATTTGACCAAAATCCCACAGGTTTTTGTCAATTTTATGACCCTGGAGCCACACTGACTAATGCTTAATCACATGATTATCCCCCAATGATATTGAAGTGAGGAAGAACTACTTCATGAAACCAAAGGAGAATCAGGCCTTTAGAACAAAGTAGAAGTTGACTGGAACAGAAAATTTATTAATTGACAGCCACCTGCACATACTGCTGGCTTTGCTTGCTCAAGATTCAGTTGTCTTTAAGTAGTATAACATAACTTCCAAATGCAGGTTTATGCTGGGTTCACTTTCAAAGGTCTGAAAACTACCAGTCACTGAATTCAGAGAGAGCTGCTGGGTGGCCAGCATTTTGAAAATATTTATTTTATTTGTTTAGTGAGTTTAGAAGCCTCATGTTAGCCATCAACTTAAACCAAACAAACAAATGAATAATACCCCCCACAAAGAACTGCCTTCTGCCCCCCAAACTTTCACCACCTTTTTGTGTAGTTTTTACTTATATCCCAGAAACTAGTCTATTGAAGCATAAGAGGCTTGTTATCCATTAATTTTAGGTGGTTTCTAGAGCTCTTAGCCCCTGGATTGTTCACACATTAACACCTGAAGCTAGTTTCAGTACTCTTTCGGTGGTTTAAAGTTACACCAGTCCAGTCTAGGTTTATCTCTGATACATGTTGCCCAGCTCATGTTATACTAAAATGTAGCTACTGTAGGCTATACATTAGTGTAAACACCCCACATTCTCCCACCTCCTCAGCTGGCTCAGATCAGGCCCACTGCCCCCCACCATCCCCAGCATTTCAGGTTTATGCTCACTTCCCTTCCCTGCCCCCATTGCCACTTAATTGTGGCCAGTGCCATAGCAACAAAGTTTGGTGCCCAGGGCAAAGCCCACAGTTTCAGCCCACCTTTGCTTTGTGCACTGATCTGGGGGGCACACCACCGCTTATACTTGCCAGGGAGTGCATGCAGTAGTGGTAGCCACCTTCCCCCCATCCCCATGTCCCCTGCCCTCTGCCCCCTGCAAATGAGCCGCTTGTGGCTCTGTCCTGTGCCTTGCCCTGGCTGGTCAGTGCCCATTGGTGCCCCTTTACTTCAGCAACCAGGGCAGTTGCCATGGTTTCCCCACATTGTTATGGCACTGATTGTGGCTGCCCATGCTGTCTGTCCTGTGGAAGCAGGTAGGGAATGGTTAACCTGCCTGCCTGGCCACTGCTGCCAGGAGAGAGGTGGAGGAGCTCTCGCAGTAGGGGAGCATGGAAAACCCTGAGGGGCAGGTACTAGCAGGAGGGAATGGGAGTGGAGAGTACCTTCTACTGTCATCCAGGTGCTTGCTGGCCTGAACATGTGACTGCTCCAAAATCTAATTAGCATTAACACCAATCATCATTGGAACAACTCACAGTATAACATGTAACAGGGCCCCAACAGACAAAAACTCAGTGTCTCTTTGCACTCCTATGATGATATAGGTATGGACACATGACAGTTGTATTATGCTTCTCAGCCTTTTTCTACATAGTATAAGTGGAACACATGTATAGACACATGACCCAGACATACTGTGTAATAAATCACTTGAGTCCAAGGTAAAATTGCTTCTTGGAAAATGGGTCATTACGTGGGAAAGTTACTACCAAGAAGTATATAAAATGTGTTCCTATAATTAGTTTCATACTGGTATAATCCATTTTTTCAATGCAAACCATCCCATTGCCACCAAATATTTAGGACATGGGTTCCCAACCACTGGGTTGTGGCCTGGAAGGGTTGGCTGCCAGACCATGATGCTAGCCCTGCTCCCATAAACTACTGCAGTGAGGGAGGCAGTGGGGCTTCTGGGGCTGGGACAGGAGCAGGATGGAACTGTGGCCATCCAGGAGGCTCGAGCAGCTCCAGCCACTGCGTGCACCCCTGGAGGCTATAGGGGGGCACATGTCCCTGGATCTGTATGGGAGTGGGGCAGGCTGGGGCTTGGGTAGCTCCAGGTGGAGCATGGGATGGAGTTGTGGACATCTGGGAGACTTAGACAGCTCCTGCCTCTGCACATACCTCCAGCAGGCATGGTGGGGCATGTGCCCCTGGATTTGTGCTGGGGCTGGAGCTGGGGCCAGAGCAATCAGAGCCCAGTGGCTTATCCAGGGGTGCAGCACGGGGGAGATGGGGGGGACATGTGTATGCCCTCCCCGGGCTCCCCCTCAGTGCATGCAGTCCTGGCAGCTGCCCTCCCACACCCCTGAAGGAGCCACCAGGCCTTGAATGGGACCCCAGCTGGGTTGGGTCATGGGAAAATCAGATCCCAGAGGCTCTTCCAGAGGCAGCGCAGCACTGAAGAGCCAAGCAGCAGCAGTGAGGAGCAGACATAGGGACCAGAGGCTGAGCACAGCTGCAGCCCGCCCTTGCTCTATGCAAGAATTGGGGGCCCACATGCCCCCCCATACCTCTTGGCTCCCTGACACCACACCAACTCTGGAGGAGCCACTGGGCTGTGCTGGGTTCTTCCTGGGGGAAACTCAAAGTGGTTGTGGGGTCCTCCCTGGCCCAGTGGTGTGGCTGAGGCTGGCCCCAGGTGGTACAGGGCCAGGGCTTGTGTGGGGTGGCAGTTCATGGAGGCTGCCAGTGCCAGGCAATGACCCTGGGCACAGAGGAAGGGGAGGCCTCATGCTCCCAGCAGGCCCCAAACCTGGTGCATCTCAGTGGCTCCTCCAGAGCCGGTGGGGTGCATGGGAGCCAAGGGGTTGTGGCGGTGGGGCCACATGGGCCCCCAATCTTTGCGCAGATTATGGGTGGGCTGCAGCTGGGTTCAACCTCTGGTCCTGCATCCACACCTCGCTGCCACAGCCCTTTCCCCAAAGACTCTCCTGCGGGGGGGGGGAGGGGCTGTGCTGACCCCAGGCAGAGCTGCTGTTTGAGGGCTGGACCCTTTGTAGACTCACCTTTTCAAATGGAACTGCCCTCCCTGCATCTTTGTTTTGATGCTGGCAGCCCAGGTCCTGCCACAACCAAAGCTTTGTTTGTTAGGCTCGGGCTCTCTCATGCTTCCCTGGCAGCTGCAGGACTCAGGTGCTACAGGGGCTGCTGCCACTGTTATGCAAGTCGCTTGGCATACCTCCTCCCTGCTCCATGCAGGAGCCTAGCAGTGGGTCCCTGGAGGGCTGTGCTGGGCAGCTGAAGAGCTCCTTTGCACAGGTGGGGAGGATTCAGTGCTAGGGCTGCCAGGCAGCTCAGATGCAAGCCTAGGCTGCAGCTGCTGATGGGAAGGAAACCCCTGTGAGGAGCCTAGGAATTTTGGAAAGCTGCCCATTGCCCCCCACCCCTGCGTAACTCAGTCCTTTGCCTGGCACCTGCCTCATACACTGCCTCTAATCCCTGCAACCCCCCTTAAAAAATTACATTTAAATATGTAAACAGTCCTACTCATTATATTGATAGAAAACTAGAGATTGGAGATAGTATAGGAGTTACTTTACTATCTGTATGACACCATAATTTCCCTTTACTGAGATAAGCCTCCTATTGCTGACTATGGTGGTTTAGGGCTAGATTTTGTTGGTGTGTAGTTCAAAGGGTCCTCATTGTTGCTGGTGTGGGTCATTCATTATGTATAGATAATGTTAACATGTTAAATATTCAGTGTTCTTTTGGTAATTCTTTCTTCAACAATTACATTGTAATTTATGGAACATTATACCCTATGCTGACACAGAAGGATCACAAAATAGCTTCCTTTTGTATTACTTCACTGGGAACTGCAAATAATAACTGATTCTTTCCTTGCAAACTCTGATGAAACCTGAAGGGGAAAAAAGTTACATTTTCCATTGTGTGGATATTTTATGCTTGGATTCAAATAAATTTTCCCCATTCCGCTTTTTTGTTTTTGTTTTTTACTGCAGATATACTATTTCTTTCTTCTCCTAACTCTTTATTTTTTCTGAATAATCCTTGTTTAATGAACTAGGTTGCACAATCCATAAGGGTGGGGAGATAAGATTGTTAGCTAAATGGCTGGGCCAGTGTTTCAGTACTGGTGAAATTTGCATGCTTTGTGAGCTACTAATTCGAGGATTTGGGGATATATTTCCTTTGAATAGATAATCGTGAGCTGTTTCAGTTGTGCTAATTGAAATAATCTGCCTCTAAAGTATTTGCCTCTTGCAGATCTAATGGACAAGCCAGAATGCCACATTCCTCAACCCACTGCCTCACCTGTGCATATTTCTATTTTCAATATAATTAAAAAAAACAAATACACAAACAAGACAACCTTGCAGCTTAGTAACTAGAAATGTATATTTATATTACATGTCAAAGAACATAACACCATTGCTAGAAAAAGCTGAGCAAAAACAGTCAATGAATTAAACTGTGGAAGATGCATGTAGATAGCATGGATGTCATAGAATAGTGACACAAAAAATATACTATATATTTTATTGTTGTTTATACAACCTGTTTTAATGATTTAAAGAAAGGTAACACTTTGGATGGCTCTTTAAAAACTGAGCTTCAAGTTCTTATGACTAATGATAATGTTGAAAATATGACCTGAGTGCAAATCTATAATTTCTTTTTCTCTTTCAGTTTTCACTGCGGGTCTTGGTGGCCTCAAGAAAGGGCTTGAGGACCACCAAGATCTGGGAGATAGTACTCCACTAAGCTCTGTTAAGTGGATTGCTGATCCCAATTTCCCTGAGCAAGGCCATCTCATGAATGGCCTTCTGTTGCTCCACCAGGCTTTCCAGAATCAGGTATGTGGAGTTCCACTGAATCACCATATCCTGGATAATTTTATACTGCATAACTTTGTTGGTGCCAGCACCTCTGCCTGTTTTTCCTACAGTATCTTGCCCCCCTTGATGCTCTGGTGGAAGTAGTGCGCCACCTTCCTGCATTTTGAAATGAGTTGGCTCAAAGTGGTAGTGGCGGCGCCATCACCAACCACCCTGTCCCCCTCCAAGGTATCTTTGACTATGAGGTGCTGGCACCAACAAAGTTGGCATCATGGATGGCCTTGACCATATTGGCCCCCTTGTCAGTGTCTGTGGGTGAGCTCACCCTGCCCAATGAGCCATCCCTATACCGTGCAGTTCATAGCCACCATGATCTCCCTTGTTATGTGGGACTCATCCAGCACATCAGCTTTGAGGAGAGCCCACCAATGGCCTGACTGACCAACCAGTGTCCTCTGAGGGAGAGGTAAGTGTGATCACCACCCTGGCTGCTCCAGATGTTGGAGGTGAAGTGCAAGGATACCTGTGGCCCTGCCTCGTGCAGCTCCTCCCTCAAGTACTCCCTGCACGCCTCATACAGGGAGGGCATCACCATCTTGCTAAAGGTGGTGCAGGTGGGCACTTGGTAAGATGGGGCCACCAGCGCCATGAGCCACCTAAACCCTGGCCACTCAACTAAGGGGAAGAACTGGCTATCCAGAGCAAGCATCTCTCCAATGCTCTGGGTGATCTTGCTGACCTCCAGAATACACCCCACTTTGTCTGCAGCTTTATCCCACTGTTCCAGGGTGGCTTGCCTCTGCTTTGGGGGGACGAGGGCTTTGGAGCAAGTGGGGGACTTCCCTTTGAGTACACTTGCACTCGCGCCAGGCTGAGCAGGAAGAAGGACAAGAGAGTGCTGCCTCCTGAGATGCAGCAGCACCACTGTAGTGGTGAAGTGTTTCACCTCCTTGCCCCAGCTGATCTACCTTCAGCAGTGCTGGCAGATAGCAAATGTGGGATCATCTGCCACCTCAAAATGATCCCACACTATACTACTCCCCTGCTTCTGGGTTGAGAGTGGGGATCCTGCCTTATCCCCCTCCTCAGCAGGCTGAGGCACAACAGCAGGAGGCTCTGACTCAGCTGAGCCACTTTCCTGAGCCTCCACAACCTGAACCTCCTTGGAGGTGCTTTCTGGAGAAGGAGCCCTAGGTCTAGGAGAACTATGAGGGGTGTGGATCACAAACTCAGATTCCTCCTCAGTCCCCAAAATTGCTTTAGCCAGGGCACTCAGGTCCCCTGGTTTCTACTCCAGTTCCTCCTCTGGCAGTGGGAGGCTCACACTGGGAGATGGAATTAGGGTGCAGGAGACAGTCATTCTGCTGCTGATGCCTATTTCTGGAGTTAGGGGAGGTGCTGCAGGTGCAGGAAAGTCAAGTACTGCTCCCACCTCCTGGCAGCAGAAGCCTCATGGCTGCTAGGAAAGAGGATGTGTCTATGTTTTGTGGGAATGGGACTTGCAGCTCTAGGTCTCCCCCTATCCCCTCTTCTTCTTCTGTGTTGTGTTTCTTTATTGTACTGTTTTGTGTTGTGTAGCATACCAAAATAATATTTCTTCTTCTTCTAAGACTCTGGGCTCTGTGTTGTGCGTGTTAATCTCAGTCTGAATCTCTATCTGACTTCTTCTTCTATGTCTGTATGTCAACTAACTATAACTGATAATATTAATAACTAATAACTATATATAATTTCTTCTTCTTTTATGACTTCTTCTTCTGTGATGTGTATAAGTTTGTGTAATGTTTGCTTTCCTTCACAGTAATGGATCACACTGCCAGGGAAAATACTGAGCTTTCTTTTTTAAAAGTATTGCAAAATAAATAAATACATAAATAAATAAATACAATTAAAAAGAGAGAGAGAACAAATATAAGTTGAAAGAAATGAATTGGATAAGTAGAGTAGAGGGATTCTAAGCTAAGCTAAGCTATATCCTATCCAATCCTTTCTAAGAGGAAAAAGGAGCAGGCAACTGACTTGGAAGCCAAGCCAGTCCAGTACCTTTCTAATGCTGTTGCTCAGAACCAGCTCACAGAAGGCAGAGAAAGCCTGCCTTTATGCCGTTTCTATGTCCCTCCCCCAGACACTGTGATTGGAAGGGGACTCAGGGAGAAATCAGGCTCACTGGCCATCTAGAGATGTCCTTCACCCACCCCCGCACC
>NW_017728951.1:51515437-51539696 GCF_001723895.1 Crocodylus porosus
AGCCTGCAGACAGAGGCTTTTATGCTGTTTCTATCCCATCCCCACTCTCCTCCCCGGCAGACACTGTGATTGGAAGGGGACTCAAGGAGAAATCAGAGAGGGATCGCACTCACTGGCCAGCTACCTTCCCCCCACCCCCTCCCCCCTACTCCCTCTCCCTCTTCTAAGTTTCTGTTTCCCTTGAAACACCACCTAAAAATCTCTGAATTTTTTCTGAATCAATTCAGAGGCTCTGAATCAATTCTGAAATTTTTAAGTTTCTAGCAATTCGATTCATATTCGGAGATTCAGTCTCCGAATCAGGCCAAATCTTCTCCAAATCAAATTGCAAACTAAAGCTTCACACAGCTCTACAGGCAAGTACTTTGTGCCTGTTTTAATCTAATGAGTATGGTGAGGGGCACTGTTGGAAGGGTCAATGATGGCTATAGCAGCTCTAAATTTCCTCTACCTGGCACCAGAAGACTGCTTATATTTCCTTAGGACTGAAGCAAGGCAAGGTTAGCTGGACAATCTCTGCCTTTGTGTTCTATCTGGATGTAATCTGTTTAGTTCCTAGAATCTGGTCCCAAAGGTACAACATGGGTGGCAAGTGTTTTTTGGGGGGGTTTTCTGATATTTTTACTTAAAACATCCTTATTATGTATAGTTAAGTGTCAGAATGCTCTAGTGTGACACCAGCGTAAGCCACATCCACCTGCTCCTGGTCTGCTCACAATAGACCTAGACACAAAACTGTGAGGCCCTTTAAAAAAACAAGTGACTTTTCTGATCAAAACCAACAGAAAATTCTTTTTCACTTGATTCACAAAAATGCAAAATAATGGGAAATTTCATTAAAATATTTCAAGATGGGGAAACTATCTTTCCTTTTGCACATGCTCAACTTCTGTGTTAGCCTGCTCACAGAGCTGTTTTCCATGAAGAAATAAAAAAAAACCCAAAACCCTAATACACAGGTATCAGAGAAAAAAATCAGCAAGGGGTTTTCAAAGAGTGTAAGACACCTAGGCATTTAAAACTCTACCTCTACCTATCAGCCAGAGACTGCTTAGTTTATGTGATGTTCCAGGCTCATAGTACAAGGTGATATGGCTTGAGGCCATGCTATCATATATTCAAATACATTTACTACAGTCCTTTGGTTATTTAGAAATAGAGCTGTAACAAGGCAGGTACAAATGTTAGCACATTGATACTTCTGCCCCATTCAAAAACTTGTGACAGTGTTGAACCTAGTTTCAAGAGACTTCTATCCCCTGTCCCTTTATGTAATAATAATAGGTTAAAGATCAGGAGATACAGTAGACTTGAAGAACTAAAGTAGTATAAATAGGTCATACATTATATAACATTGCTTATAGCTGCCTAAATTCTCCACTGAATAAAGGGCTGGATTAACACATAGGCAAATTAGGCACATGCTCAAGGCCCTGAGCTGTGGGGGGCCCCAGTCCTTCCCTCTGCAGCAGCAGCTCAAATGACCCTGTCCACCTTCCTTCCCTTCCCTTCCCTTCCCTCCACCAGCCTTGCCACCATGGTGGCTGCTTCCTAGTGAAGGCTTCCTGCAGGCAGCAACGCTGGGGTGGAAAGGAAGGTGGGGTCTCGACTGGCCCAGGACCCATGAGTTTGTTTGCCTAGGCCCCATTAAGGGGTTAATCTGCCCCTGCCTGAATCATCAGAAATTGGAATCTATTCCTTTCTCTGAGCTTTGGAGAGAAATGACTCTGGCTCAAATGTTGAACTTTTTTTTAATATGGATTATAAAGAAGAGTTCCAAGGACATCCCCCTTTCTTTTCATTGGGAAACAGCTGTTATTTTTGCCTCCTATCCCTACTCTCAAATACACTACTAGCTGTCTATCCAACTAGTCAGTAACTTTGCTATGGGCCAGTGAGACACAGATGTTTCTAGTTTGGACAGTGTTGATCAGTATATTGTTTCCATGTCCCTCTTCCAAGAGAATTCATGTATATGAGAAAGTGAGCAAATTATTAACAGCAAACATTATCAGAAAGGAATGCTCACAATAGTAATGACTGTTTTTTCTTATCAGATTTAATGAGTTCACTATTTCCAACATACTTTTAATAAGAAAGACATGTCAAGTTGAAAGTCTCTAGTGCCACTGGAAATGGAGATGGAGAGAGAGTATTAGAATATTCTTACAACCATAATCCTGCAGTCTTTCTCCATCATCCCAATTTCACTGAAAAAAAAAATTATGTTTATATTAGCTCATCTTCATGTTAGGCTCTATGGAAGCACTACACCCTGCTGGGTTCTGCTCCTGGCTCTGCCACTGCCTTGCTGGGTGACTTTTGGCAAGTCACTTCACTTTTCTGTGCCTCAGTTTCCCCAACTGTAAAATGGGGATAATGATACTTACTTACTTGTCTTTGTCAAACACTTTGAGATCTACTGATGAAAGATATAAGATATACATGATGATTTATATTATTACATAGCTCTGCTACCAGTAGGCTACCAGTAATGGTGGCATTAGGTAGTTGTGGTTAAGTATTTTTATGACATGGACTATTGTCAAGCAGGGATTATGTTGAGAGTGCTGTCTCTCATTAGGCAGAGTACACAATCAAACTTATTTTACATGATAATATTTTTGGTAATTATTGACTGGAACCAAACTCAAACATGACCTAGCTTTGAAAAGCTCCATATCCCATTACCCAAAGATGCCCATCTGGAGCATGTCACCAATTTCTTTGTATACCTCAGTCCCCATTTGTAAGTCATGAATTCCAATTTCACTGCTGTATCATGCCCCTAGTCTAAATGCATCTCCTGCTGAGATCTGCTGAAGTTAACACATGGGGATTCAAGGCACAATATGTCAGCTTTCCTTTCAAAATTTATTGGAAATGCACCCACAAATAATATTTTCCTAAGAATAAGATTATATTTATTTATATTCAGATTTGATCATGGACTAATCAAATCATGAAATTTAACATTTTTGCCATGACCAACTTGCAAAATCTGTCACCAACTGCTGTGATTTACATGCAACCATACTTAAAATTCTCTATTTGTAAAACAACAAGCATTCTCACAACAATAAATATGCACATCAGAAATTGGGAATTTGTTTTATACCAAAGCTGCAAGAGCTTGAAATACCTACCTAGCAATAAAAGCCTTCTTTATTAAAACAAACAAACAAACAAATAAACAAAACAAAACAGCTCTCTCCCACCTCCCCTCAAATAGCTAGCAAGAACTGAACAGAAGTCAGTAGAAACAGTTCAAAGGAAAATAGAGCTCTTGAATGTTATTCAAAAAATATTCTTTGCTCCCTGACTTAGATGAGACAACAGAATTCCTAACTGTAGACACATAAATACTGGCACTTCTTTACATTTGCTTTTCCTCTCAAACTTAGATAGTGAGCAGGTTAGACTGACTAGAGGGGCTTTTGCCATTCAATTTGGAATCTCTGGTGGGCAGCTTGATACAGTTCTGTTTTAAACTTCTTAAACCATCAATGCACAAGGAATGTACATTACATCCAGGCTGTACTGTCTTATTCTTTTTCTTGATATGTTAGCAGTGCATGTATCTTAATATGTTACCAGTGCATGTATGCAGTAGTAAAGGAAAACTAACGTAAACATGCTGAGCACACAAACTGCTAATCTTGGGGATGGTGAAACAGAAGGATAGATGAGAATTTACCTGCCCACATGAGTCAAAGTCATATATGTCATTGGCGTTGTAAATCCCAAATGAATTTGTTTGGAGAAAGAGGGCAGAGCCAGAAGTGACAATGTTCGCCTGATCTGGTTCCTGAAGGTGCTCTACAGCTGTGACCAAACAGAAGTGTATGGCTGCAAAGTGTTTTAAAATGTCCTGATCAGATGAAGACATTTGAGCATGCCAACAGTATATGCTGGGGGTCAGATGAAGATGTTTCAAAACACAGCATTTTCTGTAACTTTTGTCTCCACTGCCTCCTGGCCTTGAGCTGTTTTCAGAATGGGCAGGGGAAAATGGAGCAGTCTGAGGGTTTTTTAGCCCCTGTTGGAGAGTGGGGCTGGTGTACTGGAGCCCAACCCCAACCCTCCCCCCCCCCCCGAATGATCTCCCACAGATCCCTTTCCCACCTCCCATTCTGAAAACAGGGACAGGCTGGAAGGGAGGAGAGGCCATTGCTGAGTGGGAAAGCTGGCTGCAGGTTGGCAACCAGCAGGTAGATTCCTTTCCCCATTGGAACCAACAGTGAACTTCTGTTTGGCCCAGGGGGATCATTGTAACTTTGCAAAGCATTCTCAGTTACAACGGGAGCTGCACTTCTCTCTACACCCAAAGAGATTGTGCTGGGATTGACACCAGAATGCCTAATTTTTAGGGGAATTCTTTCCATATAGGAGGTCTTGGAAATCACTGGAAGGGAAATGGTTTATCCCTATTACTCCCTATCATTTAGTTCTCAGCTGCTGCATGTGGTAAAAATTTAGGGGTAATGGGACAATGTCTTCCTCACTGACAGTATTTCAGAGGTGGTATCAGGTGAAATAGCTGACTGTAACTCACCTACAGAACAATTCATTTTCATATACTGTTGGCATAGCAGAGAAGAAATTTGATGCACCGTATATTTCCTGGCAGCATTTACTAGGTTCTAGTTTCATTATGGAACCAGGAATGACCAATTTCCTTGGCAGGTTAGAGGAAGCGTGAATGATACACATAAGCAGTTTTCTCCTTCATGTTTACCTTAGAAAAATGCTGCTATGGAGACAAGAGAGCAAACTCTAGACTAGGGCCAGGATTTATATTGTCCAGCAAAGGTTATGTGAAAAATATGGAGATATTTGTGTTACAAATATTCAGCTTAGCCTTAGTTTGAATTACCCCAAATAAAAAATAGTTATTCAACATTACAGGGGTTGGGTTTTTTTTCTCTTTGAGGCTCTTAATGGAATATTTTTAGGGATAACTACAACCTTTTGGAGATTGCTTTTCACAGAATATTTTGCTTTTAAACTTATTTTATTGTGATTGGCCATATAGAGCAATTCACAAGTGATTTTTCCTGGGTTTCCAACTGGTTGAGGCTAGCCCAAGCAATTAGGAGTGGTAACCCAGTTCGGGAAAAGTTAGTTTCACTCACTTTCACAGAGGGAGAAGGTGAGAGATGGCAATCTTTTCATTTCATTTCTGAAAACACAGGAAAGAGTGATCACCTAGCCAGTTCATTCATCTGACTGTAATAGGGAATAGATTTGTTACTTACTGCTTTCTATAGTGTTCAGTTGTTGCAAACCATTTTGTTATTACTGTACTGTGATTTGACAGCTAAATGATACTTGCTTTTAGTGGACTGCTACATTTCTTATTTTAACAGGGATTTGATGAGAGACTTTTAAAATTATTTATTACCTAAAATAAAGTGACAATTACAATAGAGAACATTAGTATTTTTCTCACTATAATGAAAATGCTACAGTTTTCTCTTTAATACTTATGCTTCAGAACTATGCATGAAATTAACTTTTTTTTATATATTGTGCACTATATATTGCTTAAGCTGGAAAAAGGATTGGTCTTGTTGGAATCCATGGCCACTAAATGATAAAACTGAAATGTATCTGATTTCAGCTGCAGTACTCATATACTTTAAGAGACATTATAATGCCACTCATCCATTGTTATCAAAATATAGTAATTTTAAATATTGCATTTCCTTCAAATGTTGTAAACAGTGGTAAGAATGATTCTCATATTTTTGCAAAAATATATTGTATATACCTAATACCATAAAGTATTAAATTATGATGATCACTCATTATTGCAGATAGAATTTACCAGAGTGGTTTGAGGTTGAAGCAGAAGTATTACTAATATAGGTTGTCACTGTGACTTACAGTGTTTTCAGACAGTACAACTGAAAAGCCCAGGATTTGTGATCAAATTATGTTCAGCTTTTACTTACTGTATTATTCAGGTGCTAAATAGATATTTTCATATGGTCACCATTAATCTATCACATACCGTGTACAGCTGGAATACAGAATTAATAAAACCAATGCCATAATATAATTGATATCCTTATTGTTTTATTAAAGGAAAAAAATGACAGTAGTGTTGAAAGATAGCAATGGATTCCGTATTTCTTCAGATACCTCCAGCCATACTTTGATTCTACATTTCTTTTTCCAATATTATGTCTAGCAGTTTATTCACCTACTCTAGTCTCTTTATCTTTTCATATATTATCAATAAAGATACTTGCTTTTCTAAATTAATTTCTTCTTTATTCAAAGTCTTTCCATTGACTTTAGTGTGTTTTGGGTTAGGCCTCGGATGTTTTATGCCAACATATTTCAATTTGTCTCGCTTGTGAATTATTCACTATAACTATTACTTTTAACTTCCCACTTTCATGGTTCCTTGTCTGTTTGGTCCCTAAAACTTCTATTGTGGGGTTCCTGCTCCACAAACTGATTTCTGGATAGTCACACAATTTTTTTTAACCTAATGTTCATGCAAAAATTTCTATGAATATTGGCACCACTATCATTTTCTGCGGGAAAAGTATGCAAACACAAATTTACTCATACAAACAAGGAAAGCAATTGGTTGGGGATAATGAACATAAGTGAAGCATGTTTGATGTGTTTATTTGTATTGTAGTTCACGTGACTTATTTACATGGTTGACACAGCTCTACTTTCTATTTACATATTGGACAGCACTTGGTTGAGACTCTGCCAGGGAAGTGTGCAACCATGATACTAACGAGAAGCTGAAGATCATGGCTCTGAAAATATCAACAGCAGGCCAACAAGCTTATTTTCATTGTATCTAATTTAATCTCTCTTCAACACTACATTCCTCACACAAACTATTTTTTAGGATCAGTTTACAATACTCTGGTCTTTTTGCTGAACACAGAGATGCCAGATTAGGGATAAGGCTGAAAAATAATATAAATTACAATTAGATATTACAGTAGGGCACTGTACACGTCATCCTATAATCTGGTCACTTCAGCAACAACTTTCATGACAACAAACATATTCATGCTAGGGTTATTTTCTCAATCTCTAAGCCATATACATGGTATGAAAACTGGACTGTGAAAGTCCAATTTTAAGATGTAAGAGTTAAGATGTAGGAGTGCTACAGGGTCATTATACAGGCAGTATTAAAATAGTAGTGAAAAAAATTAGGCTTTCTTCCCTAAGCATGAGCTGAACTTATGATCTCTAAAACTGGTTCTTCTTGATTTTCTAAAACAGAAAACAGTCATTCATTTTCTATGTACATTAACCCTAGTCACAGTCAGAGCAAATTTTATGGTTTCCTTGCTTAACACCCAGGGAACTTATAAAAAATTATATTTTGTTACATTTTAAGATATCTTGTTAAATATTGCTTGCCAGATACATAGCAGGCAGGCTGTACTTTAATTCATTGGTAAATATGAGAGATATTGGGTGCATCTATGTGAGACTTATAGATTCATAGATGGTAAGGCCAGACGGTGCCTCAGAAGATCATTGGGTCCAGCCCCTTACACTAAGCAGGAAACATAGCTGAGGGACATGTGGCCCCAGCAATGTGACTGTTTAGTCGCCTCTTGAAGATTTCCAGGGTAGGTGATTATACCACCTCTGGAGGGAGCTTATTTCACAGTCTGGACACCATGACTGTGAAGAAATTTTTCCTAATGTTGAGCCTGAATCAGTCTTCCAGGAGTCTGTGGCCATTACTCCTAGTTTTCTCCTCAGGTGCCCTGGTGAACAGCTGCTCACTGAGCACTTGATATGTTCCCCTAGCGTAGCAGTAAGCTACTACCAGGTCCCCTCTCAGCCTTCTTTTCCTCAGGCTAAAGAGTCCCAGATCCCTCAGCCTTTCCTCATATGGCTTGCCTTTTAAGACTCTGAACATACAGGTGGCTCCTCTTTGGACTCTCTCAAGCTTTTCCACATCCTTGTTAAAGTGTGGTGCTGAGTAGAGCAGAAGAGTCAGTCATTCATGGTGCTAGTCAGAAACATTACTGTGCAGTTGTTACTGAGCCTTATTTAGTATTTGTATTAGCAAGTACTAAATAAATGCACAGAAACTGGAGTTACTATGCAGTAGTGTTGGTCAATGTCTTTTAGGTGACAGTACCATGCAGTAATATATCAGCACAGTCTGTGCTGTGGTGCTCTACTGTGAAGGATTTTTCAGCTCCAGAACAGTCAGCATCTCATATAAGTATGCCCACTGTTACAGCTTCTTTGGGTTGGAGAGGAAAGAAAATGATTCGTCATTTATGGTGTGGGCAGAAGTGCAGCTCCCTACTATAACTGAGAACACTTTGTAGGAAGTGTTCTGCGTTACAATGATCTCTTAGAACAAACAGAAATTCATTGCTGGTTCCAGGGGGAAGGGGATGGAATTGAACTTCTGGCTGCAGCCTGAAGCCAGTTTTCCCTAGCAATGGTCATTGCTCCCTAGTAGGCTGCAAAGTTTTCAGAATGGGAGATGGAGGAAGCGTATTCTAGGGGTTCCCCAGCTGGCTCCAGAAGAGTGGGAGATGAAAGGAGTGCTCCAATACACCCATCCTGCCCTCTAGCAGGGGCTAAAAAAACCCCAGACCAAACTTCCTCTGTTCCCTTTCTCCCCTCCCATTCTGAAAATAGTTACAGGCTGACAGGCAGCACAGACAGAAATTACAGAAGATACTCTGTAACTTCAATGCAACAAGGGGTCAGATTTTCACCAATAGGCCATTTTTAAGCTGTCTGCAGCTGTGTACTTGTGTTTGGTCATGGCTATTAACTGCTTTCTGTGGCCACATCAGGTGAAAAGTGCCACTTCTGTCTGTACCCTTACTTTGTTACATTTAATACATCAGATTCCTTTGGAATATAGATAAATATGAAGCAAAAGATCTGGTGTTATCTGTGTTAGGGTAATGATGTGGATTTTTGAGGAGCACTGGATTTGCAGCTGAATACAAAGGGTTTTTCCTGTGCCTCAGCAGACCTGCTGGTCACAAAGCAGGATGATATAGTAAAGTTAACCTTGCAAATACTTAGGCAAGCACTTTTCTAAAGAAAGTCATAGTATTAGAGCCCATTGTGTAAGAACAAGATGCAGCCCACCAGCTATCATCAGGAGATGAAGCAGAAGCAAGACCTTAGAGCTGAAGAAAGAGTCAGCGAAAAACCAGAAAAATCAATGATTGACCGAGAGTAATAGAGTTCATCTCCTTAGCAGAGGAATGTAAATGAAGGAAATACATAGGCAATTCTATGCTAATGAAGCAAACAGTAAACCAAGGTGGAACTTGTGATGGAGGAAAAATGGGTGGAACAAAAGGATGGATGAAGGCAGGAGAATATGTATAAACCAAGGTGTATAAAATGTGAAAAGAACTATTGTTCAGTGCAGGTCCTGGTTTGCTGTTTTTTGGGACCTTTGCCCAAAGCTGTCTCCTTTCTGAATAAAGCTGTTATGAGCCATATGCGCTGGTGTTTGCTCCCTGCTTGTACCGGGTAATGAGTAACAAGATTCATGAGCAATTGAATCATCATCTCCTTAATCACTGGGCGTCACATGGAGTCGTGGTCTAACAATATGTTTAAGAGACGAGGTTAGTCAATGATAGAGAGATGAAAGAAATGTAATTCAACTGTGTCTGAAATATTTTAAGACACAATTACTGGGGAAAATTCAGGAGTCTCATTCTACTCCATACCCCAATTCCAAAAATATTATGATGGAAATACTAAGATATTATTTTTCTTGACTATCAGTTGATGCATACTAAAAAGCTTATCTGAAGGTGGAATATTCCATGCATACTTGCAAAATGCACAAACTTATCAACTACAGCTTTAAACTAACAAGTGGCTGAAAGTTCAGAATAAATGTTAGAAATTGTCTCTTCATCTCCACAAGTGTACTTTGGCATTCATATATTATATAAATTCGTTTACTACTCGGGGATTTCCCATCATAATGGGACAACAGATAAGGTATGGAAAGGTTTTGGATCTCACAATGTAAGAATCAGAAGGAGAAAAAATTAGTATGATGGAGAAGGAATGAATGACAGTATTGGATTAATTTGTAGCATGCTAAACCCTGCATATTCAATCAGCTTTGAAAAGTAATATTGTCAAGTATAATTTCACTAACATTAACTGGGGAACCAAATTTTATATCCTTACTCATCGCATAGTCAGACAAAGATCCTTTCTTCAGGAAGCTTTGTCAGATCATGGACTGTAGCATGTGGCCACTGGCTTTTAACTTCTCTATTTCACACTCTGGTTTCTTTTTTAAACATCTCCACTTCACTGCTTTTGGAGTCTGTAAAGTGTTATAAAGTTAATTGAATACAGCAGGGGTTAGTATACTCAGTACATCCCCAAGCACACTAGAAGGAGCCTGAGAAGGAACCCAAAGAAACATAGAATAAGAAGATGGGGATGGTGAAAAGCTGTTACATTTTGTGAGTTTGGCTAAAAAAAGTAAGTCACAGCTCAGTAACTCTTATAGCTCAGCTCAACCCTACAAACTCTAGCCAAAATGCAACCCAAAGGACAGGTAATAAGCGTTGTGGAACAGTGTTGTAACACAATATTGTATAGTTTATAGCACTGGTGAAAATGTTTTCCAGTGGGAAATATTGATGGAATTTGGGGAAAAAGAAGTGTGCTTTTGTCAAAAATCTCAGTGCGAATAAGAAGGCTTTTTTCAAAACAAAACAAACCAAAAACAAGAAAAAAGAATAGCAACTTTTTGTTGTTGTTTTAGGCAACAGATAACTAAACATTTTCACTCCAAAAGAGTCAAAATACAGTTCAGCCAAAAAAGTCTAGATTTTAGCAGGATGGAGCTAAATGTTTTCATTTTTCACTTTTTGCTTTTGCCTTAAAAAAAGATTAAATGTTTGGGAAAAAAAGAAGACATTTTATGGGAAAAATTTTATTTAGACAAAAACAAGTTTTCAATTGAAAAAAGGGTTGATGATATTTCTGAAAAAAGTCTAATAGATTTTTTATTAATTTTCAAATAACATGCAAAAAGTCTTACAAAGTCATACATACTGGAAGAACAATTTTATAAATGAGAATACTGAAGTTTCTTACCATGTTAATTTTGTTATATTTATTTCAGTAAAATATATTGTCAATAGATATAATAATATTCTTATAATCAGGCAGTGACAGGTCAGAAAACTTCAACAAAACAATGTGCTGTTGCCACGAGTTCTTTTTCTGCTATTTTTTGTTAAGGCCTTTCTACATCGTAAGCTGCATGGTTAGACATGTCTTTTATCCAAGGATGGAGCTAAGGTCATCTCCAGCAACACTGAGTCACATGTTCCCTCCACTTTTTTGATAAAAAATCAATATATAAAATCAGATACTCTGAAGAAGAACTTTTCTAAAGAGCATGAACTGAGAAAAAAAACTGTCTTACTTTAAAAAATTAGGATACTGTGAGTGAAGGAGTATAAACAGAAAGAAGGAAAGAAAATGCATTGTTTAAACATATCAAGGCTGTACTTTGGAAAGAATAACTGAATGGATAAAAGAAAGAGTTTACATTTTCAGAAAGCCAAATACATGTTCCATAGAAATAAAATGAAACACAGCTACACAAAACAAGAAAAGAAACAAAAGCCCACTGACATCAAGTTGCAAATTAATAAGAACTTCTAAGATGCTGTCAAGGAAAAATCTTAAGTTTGGTGCTGCCGTCACAGGGAGTTGAAACTACAGCCAGGCCCCCAGAATGTGCCCTCTGGGTGACCTGGAGGCTTGCCAATCACAGAGCATGAGGTAATCCGATCTAACGCACATGCTCAGTTCACTGACGGCATGATGTAATTTGACTAGAAATTTCTCTGTGAAGAGCGTTCTGATTGGCCACTAAATTCTTATAAAAGGTTTGTGAGCCGCCACCCGGGTGTGGTGAGGTAGTGTGTGTGTGTTTTGGAGGAGAGACTGTGCTCGATCCTGTGAGCAGAGGCTGCGGACGGCAGGGGCTGTGAGGCGCAAGCAGAGGCTGCGGACGGTGGGTGGAGCGACTCGTCTTTTCGATCTTGGTTACGGGACTGTTTGGCTTTGATTTTGACTTCGGCTTACTTCATTCTGGCTTCTCATCTCCGACCTCGGTTTACGGACTGTCTTTTGGACTGGCGTCATGACCCTGTTCCTCAATTCACTATATTACACTTTTTGTTGTTTGTTATCCCATTCATGAGCTGTTGACCAGTCCTGGGACTAGCTAGTGGGCAGCCATACCTATCCCTCAGGAAGTAGAAAGCAAGGGCTTGCTAGTGAACCCCGTGGGCCAAAAGACCCCTTTGTTGTTCGCTATACTGTAACTGATCTGAGCCTCTGCTTCCCAAGCGTGAGTAAATAAATCATCTTTGTTTAAACTTCCCGTACAGCTCACGCTCCACCGCCGCTAATCCCACCTGTTCATATTCCAATTGCCACCCCAGCCCACCGTGACCTCGGGGCCCGATTCACTCGGTGTTCGGTTACCCCGACAGATGTCTGCACTTTGTTACATCATTGCTCCATCCCAATTAATCATTTTTATTAAATAACATCTGAATACCTGTAAAATATCTGAAAATCTAAATACTTCCCATCTGTTGAATACTGCTTTTCACTCTCTGAATAGCATTCAATATTTCAAGTGTTACTGATGGTTATGGTCATCCACTGTGTTAATACAAAGTGAATTAGTGCACTAGAAATGCCCAAAGTTAATTAATTTTTAAATAAAAATGCATGCAAAAAATGTCATACCCTTCTGCTCTTATTCTGTGCTCATTTAGCCTTAAAAAAACTTCCATTGATTGTCCTCTTGGCCGTATTTTCCTTTTGAATATAAATATATTTCAATCTACTGCTATATTTAAGATGCACCATTATTATCTATTATCCATATTTTTGCCATTCTCTGAATATTAAAGTGCCTGTATAGTGAAACATTATTACAATATTTTTATTGTTATATTGTTGAGCAGTTCACTAATCTATACTATAATGTGGAACTTCCTGATCAATAAAATTTAATTGGGTATAACTTTTTTTTTGTCAAGGGGCAACACTTTTGTCAATTTGTTTCTTATCTCAAGAATATGCAAAATTAACTATAATATATTGTACTTGAATAGATACCTGTTGCCTAATTAAAATATGTCAAGGCACACATTTTAAGCACAGAACCCAAACCCTAGGGATGACTACACCAAACACTGGAAACGTTCAGATTCAACAACTTTGATCTCTTGCTCTCACTCTCTCACTCTTGTGCTCATTCAATCTCCATCTTACAGCCACTTCCAGCTACAATTGGTATACTGGTATTTTTATAGAGATAGGCAGAAAAAAACCCTCTTTTTTTCTAGACAATACAACTCTTTTTTTCTAGACAATACAACTTTAACTTAGGAGGCTGATATGCTCAGCAAACAGACAGCTGTCTCTTTTCTCATCTTCAATCCTATAAAAGGCATCAGTGGTCTGAGAAAGGTCTGAGGTTTAGTATGTTTGTGGGCTAAATGAAAAAAAAAAGCAGACTTACATTATTTCAGAGGGAATTCTTAATTGCCTATCTTCTTGCAATATTCTTTTTAGTTATTACATTGCATTGCAGGAGTTCTGACTTCCTGGTTTCTTTCTTCTCTTCTTGAAACACGTATCTCCCCGTTTCCCCACCTCTTCCATTCAGTCTCCTTCACAGAGAGAATTGTGTAATATTTATGCATCATTCCATGGAAAAAAAAGATTCTTCTAAGCAAATAGCAAAGCTTTGCCATCTCTACAACCACCACTAAACCTGATATTTACATATTGTAGAAGTTCTTGAATACATCTAAGAAATTGAATTGCAAGAAATATATACTGCTGTTGTTCAAATCCATATCTTCCAACCTGTGACAAGGTGGCTGAAGTACCCTGCCACATGAACATGCATGTTAGAACAAGTGGAAAAAAACTTATGTGGGGATGCCAAGGAAACTGCGGTGAGCAAGGGGGGGAAAGATGTCATGTCTTGACTAATTAAAGGAACCAGCTGGGACTGCAGCAGTTCAAAGGCTGCTGCAGCAAACCCAGCTGCCACAGTTCAAGCCTGGGATAAGGAGAATGGCACAGCCAAAAGAAAAGAAAAGACCTGTGCTGAAAAATTCAAGGGGAGACTGGGTTAGGGAGGCAATGAATAACATGCTGCCATGGCGAGTCCAGCCAGCCAGAGGGAAAAATTAAGGGGATGCCAAAGGAGAATCCTGAGTTGGACTGAAGAGGTGGGAAATGAGGAGAAGACAGAAAAGGTGGCAAGAACCTAGGAGAAGAGAAACCAACCTCAGGACTTGGAAAAAAGCCCCAACTCTCAACTTACCTCATGACAGCCAGCAAAGAGACAGAGGAGACTGCTTCATCGGTGAGTTTAGTCCCGAGGGGTGAAGATAACCTCTTTGGGGTCCTAGAGGAGAAAGGAGACATGGATGAGATTACACCCCAAGGAGGAATAAATCTGTCCTGGCCCTGAAGGTTAAGGGTGGGATTAGAACTAAGGAGGGACTGATTTGGGACCCATGCAGGGCAGAACCCAACAAGCGGCCAACTTAGGGGAGGGCCCCTCAACAGAGGAATCCACAGGACTGAGGCCAGAGCTCTCAGTATCATAGGTGAATAATAACATGCCCGGAACATCTGGTGTGGTTAGGGCAGGTTATGGGGATGGCAGAGTCCTGCAAAGATAAGCCAACCTCTTGAGCCAATAACTGATCTTTCTGTCTCTCAAAAGTGTTTTGGCACCTCTCTAGCTAACATCAAGGCATGGCAGAAAATTTCATAGGGACAGAACACAACCAATTCCAGCAGAGAGACAACTCAGCTCCAGGAGGCGTGCCACTGACCTCTCACACAATCATTTTCCTATTGACAGATTGTAGAAATGAAAATGAACCGAAAAGAAAACTGATTTTGGTAGGACACCTCATGTGAGACGTCTAAGAGTGGTGGTGAAGTTTCATCTCACTTTTTATTGGAAACATCTCTTCAAGAAGGACTTAATTAAATATTAGGGGTGTGCAAAATGGGCCGTATTTGATTCAGATTTGGATTTGGCCCAAATCAGGGACAGTAATTCGATTCACTGATTCAGATCACTGTCCTCAATTTGATTCAGCCAAATCTGAATCTGAAGATTTGATGCTGATTCCCGGGTCTACCAGGGAATGCATGGGGGAGCCCTCCATGCCCCCCAGCTCAGTGACTGGATGTGGGGAGACCCTGGGTGCACTCCCTAGACCCAGAAGGCACCAGGCGCCGAGCCGGGGGCATGTGGGGGGAGGCCCTGGCCAGCTCCCTGGAGGACCCAGAAGTGAACTGAAAGTGTTTAAGGTCCACTTGTGGGTCTGCTGCTGAGCATGCTGGGGAGCCCCCCGCGCTTCTGTAGGACACTCCATCCACACCAGCATCACAGGATTCATGAGCTTCCTGATACTTTGAGGTATATAGAAAAAAGCATTTAAAGCTGTGTCTATGTCTAAATTTCCTAATCTTTCCAAATTTATCTGAATCGATTCGAAGGCTTCTGATTTGATTCCGAGAGATTAAAGGGTCTCCTTATTTGATTCAGATTTGGAGATTCAGCCACTGAATTGGGCTGAATGTCCATCTAATTGAATCAGGGACTGAAGTTTTTCACAGCTCTATTAAATATATTTCCAAAAACCTCTGCCAGGTTTCTCAGGAAAGATATCAATGTCTCACAAAGCTGAATGTAGCAGAGAGGTCCAGGAAGATGAGAAGGAATGTCATTCATTTATTTGACAAATTAATCTATCAGTATCACTAAGAAAGTTTCAGTTCTACATCTTGGCCTGAATCCAGTTCTAGACCATAGGCCTATACCAGCAGTCATCAGCCTTTTACAGATCATGGACCAGAAAGAAGCAGGTTTGGTCAAAGGCAGGAAGGCACTATGACTCATCTTCTGCTCCCCCCTCAACCCTACTCTCCTTCTCCATGTTGCAGCTCATGTAAAAATCACACCACCATTGCTTCTCCCCATCACAACATGAGGAAACATCCCTTGACCACCACTTCTCCTCAGTGTGGTACAGGGAAAGCTTGCCAAATGCTATGGAAACCCCATGTCTATGAACTGGATGAAATGATTTAATGGGTTCAGTCTATCCTGCAGCCCACAGGTTACACATCCATGATCTAGACCATTGGCTTCCATTAGATGAGTTTGTAGTTGGCCTTTGACAGCTTCTTTGTTGAAAATGGCACATGTCATATTGTGTAGTACTTGGTTACACCCAATGCATTAAATGTGAGCTTCTTCAGGGCTTTTGAGACAGCAGTATGCTTGTAGAAGGAAAGGAAGATTCATTCTCTGAACAAAATGTTAACTATTCCACTGAGAACAATACAAGTTGTTTGTGGCTTTCTTTTGAGGATAAGTGCTTTGGGTTGAGACTCATCTTGGGTTTCCAAAACCTTTTGGTGAGTGAATGTACTGAACTCTGAGAATAAAGATTGATTTTGATTGGTAGGTATAGGTGGAATGAATCTGTGGTGTTTAAAAAGTCTTCCCAAAGGGATGTAATGTTTTCAGTGAAGTAAAATGATAGTTCTTTACAACATGCAGTACATGGTCTTGTTATGGAGGCTGTTATGGAGGTATTCAGATTTTTTTTTTTTTTTGCTTACATTATACCTTGAAGCAGAAGTTGGCACTTTCAGTTGAATGACAGAAACGTTCTTGTGGTCTTTAATGCAACCTAAACATACAGTTTCAGGAATTCACTTTGTTTCATCCTCCCTGTAAAAGCTTTTTATTTTCTGCAAATAATGCTTGAATTTGCACATTAAAAGATCCCAAATCTCTATTTAAAAAACAGCAATTCCACATTTTTCTGTCATTAAAATTAAATGCTACTATATACATAGGTATCAGCTGAACACAAAGTTTTATTGACATATTTCTAATTTTAAAACAGCTTAGAAGCCTACCAGTGCTTCAGTCATTATAATAAAGTAAATTCCAAATACCTATATATTTTGTCATTTGATTTTTTAAATCATATTAAATCAGACCTCTCCCTGTCCCTTTGACTCACTAGGACATGGGTGCAGTTGTGCCTGTTTCCCCTGATGCTTTGTGGCACTGAGTAGCCTTCACTCCCAGTCCACAGTCCCTCCATGCCTCCTGGAGCCCCCCACTCCTAACTGACAGCCTTCCATCCCCACTGGTGCCCCTCACCCCCCCCCGCTTGATGGTACCCTTCACTTTCAGCCTGCTGCCCCACCACTCCCAGGCTCCAGCCCCCAGGGAATGGTGCAGGTGGTGGGGGGGTGTGGGCTTAGGGAGCAGTGGGGGTGCTTGACCATAGGCAATACCCTAGGTAACACCGTACATAATTCAACAGGGTTATAGGAGGGACATATGCCCCTCCCCCAGATTTGTGCACCCACAACAGGGAACAGGGATGCAGCCTGGCTGGATCAGCATAGGGAGGATTTACCTCCATGGCCCAGCGGGTGGGAAGTGGAATGGGAGGCTGGAGTGAGGCAATGAGACTTGTTGCTGCCACCACCACCAGGATCCCCATGCCAGCCATGCCACCAGCAGTGCAAGGAATAAGAGACTTGGGGGAGCTGTTCTGCCCCCCACCAACAGCCACTCATCCTGAGCAACAGCTTTACACCACTGCTGCTGCTCCTTTCAGGCCATCGATGCTTCCTTCCCACCCCACATCCCCTCCTGAGGGGAGCAGCGGTGGCATCAGTGTAGTGTTAACACTGTCCTATGGCCTTGCCTCCTTGTATGGTGATATAATTGGAAGGATGCCACACAGGACTAGAGTTTGGAAAGGTCCAGAGGTATCAAACTACTGTCTGTAATGATGTCATGACCCACTTTCTGTGAGGACAGCATGCACAGTTAGCTAAGTGTTATATAACCAGGTTTTGGCACAAAATGTTACCACTGTTGAAGAACTCACCTGAGGGAACTGGACACCTGAATTGTCAAGGAGATTACTGACAAGTAATTGAAGGTCTGTCTGTCAGAATGGTTGGCTAAGCATGAGAGTGACAGAAGTGGCTTGCCGGCAAATGGAATGAGAGAGAGTGTGGTGCTGGCTGTCAGATTGTGTTTGAGAGTAAGTAAGGGCTGGGACAGCAGAGATCCCCTCTTCTGATCTGTGTCAGTGAAAGACTACACGTGGTTTCAGCTGAGTTGATGTCTGTCAGCATGAAAGGCGTTAAGAGCTAGTGAGTGAGTCAGCTTGGCCATTGAGAACAAAACTCTGAGGAGGGAGCATCTGAAACTTGCATTTGGCCTAGAGATCACCCTAAGCCTCCTTGCCTGGAGCAGTGGGTAAAGTAAAATCCCACCCTTACGTGTGCAGTGCCTAGTACCCTGTAGAGAGAAAGGCATGGAAAACTTCACCAAGGAAGAAAGAGGGAGCTGGAGCAGCCTTGATATACTGACAGGACAAGCCAGTGACAGCCTGCTACCATATGGTTAGCATGTCAGCCAGGGCTATTAATCTCTATTATGTGTTTTACTCTCTGAATATTTACTGTATATAGATATATTTGTTACTCATTAATCCGTGTTGTTTATTGGTTATATTTATTAATACAGCCTTGTGTTTAAAGTATAATTAAGTCTCTTCCTGATTAATTCAACATTTGGTGGGACCAGGTTGCAGGCCAATGCTTAATGGCAGAGGGGTCCTGCTATACGCCTGTGTGAAGTAGCTAGTATTAACTTCAGGTTCAGATTTGGCTGATTCAAGAGACAATTATTCAATGTGGTGATTCGAATCACTGTCCCGATTTGATTCAGCTGAATTTGATTCAGAGAAAAATTTTTTAAAAATTCCAGACTCACTGTTCCTGCCAGCAGGTGGTGATTCCCACTGCCCTGAGCCATGTGGGGTGGGGGGCTGCATGACCCCCCCTGGAGCCCCAAGGCCACTGCAGGAGCAGTGAGTCACAGGGCTTTTCTCTTTTTTTTTTTTTTCCTTAAATGTCTGGAACTGGCCTGAGCAAGGCACCCATGTTGGGGGTGGGGGAGCAGGGGGGGTCGGGGAGGCTGGGGAGAGTGGGGGGTTGGGAAGCTGGCAAGGGTCCTGCCATAGTCCCCTCCCTGCTCCCACAGCCCTTCCTCCCCCACCACTAGTACTTACCAGCTCAGAGTCAGCTGCAACTCCCTGCTGCAGCTACCAGGGGCTGCCTGATTCATCAAAGCTCTCCGAATCTTTTCTAAAGATTCAGAAAGCTTTCAATTGATTCGGACCTTTAAATTGGTCCCCTGATTCAGTTTGGATTTGGAGATTCACCCACCAAATCAGGCCAAATCTCCTCCAAATCGAATCATCATCCGAAGCTTTGCATAGTCCTAGTCTGCAAGTTCACCATTTTAAAACTGGTATCCCTTCAGGCATAAGGATTCTCAGAACAGCAAAGACTCCCCATGCCTGATGAAGGGTGACTGCACCCGAAAGCTTGCTAAGAACTTTTTTCCAACTACTCAGTCGGTCTAATGAAAGATATCACATCTACCCAAAGAACCTTGCCTGCCTATGTTCTTAGACCAACAGGGCTACAACCAAAACACCAGCCATTTTAAAACTGAGATCTTCTTTGAAGAGGCCTAATAAACTTCTAATTTAATTGAGTTAGAACATTCTGGTTCTTCAGTAGTCACGGCGTGGCCAATGAGTGGCTGGCAGCTGGAGGCAGAGACCCCAGCCTAGTCTGTTACTCCTCAAAGTGCTGGTGGCATGGCTAGTACATGGTTTTTGGTGGTGGACTCTTCTGTTCTGTGTCTCACCTGCTAGGCCACAGGGGTGGCTCCTGCCCATGCCAGTCTGGCCAAGCTGCAAGCCAGTGTCTGCTGTCAGTGCAGACATCTGGGGGGGAAAAGGGGGGTACATGTCTCCCTGATGCATGTCGTTTCAGCTGAGTTGATGTCTGTCAGCATGAAAGGCGTTGAGAGCTAGTGACTGAGTCAGCTCGGTCCTTGGGCCTGCACTGTTCAATATCTTCGTCAGTGACTGGACGAGGGGGTGAAAAGCACCTTGTTCAAATTCATGAATGACACTAAGATGTGGGGAGAAGAGGGCACACAGGAAGGGAGAGACAGACTACAACTAAATCTGGACAGGTTACAGGGGTGGACAGATGAGAACAGGATGGATTTCAATACTGACAAGTGCAAGGTACTGCACCTAGGGAGAAAGAACCAGCACATGCCTACGGGCTGGGGAACTCCCTTCTCATCAGTGCAGAGGCAGAAAAGGATCATGAAGTCACTACTGATTCCAAGATGAACATAGGCCGTCAATGTGAGAACACAGTCAGTTAGGCTAACCACACCTTGTCATCATGTTCCTCTGTGACCCCATGACCCGGCAAAGCTAGTTTAAAGCATGCCATATGAGATCAGCCAACATGAAAGAAAAGACATGCTTGCCTTTAGGGGAGAGGTGAAGCCCATCCCACCCGAGCATGCCCCTGCACAAAAATGCAGGTTGTTGTCAAGAAACCTGAGGCCTGACAGGTATCACCAACTCCTAAGCCACTGGTTAACCACTCTGATGCAGGCTTCATGATGCCATCCATGTCTACTTTCTGGCAGAACAGAGGAGAATATCACCTGTGCCCCCGTCTCCTTGAACTTGGCTCCCAGGGCTTCATAGTCCTTCTATGGCAGGAGTACCCTGCCGCATCATTTGTTCTCACATGGATTAGGACCATGAGGTACTGGTCCAAGGGTGAAATGAGGTCCAGGATCATGCCTGTAACGTCCTGAATCTGAACTCCAGGCAGGCAGCAGACCTCATGTGCCATGGGGTCAGGTCGGCAAAAGGTCTGGGAAAAAATATGGACAAAAGGTGTCTTGTAATTTCCTTTTGAGGATTAGAACTGAGAGATTAGAGATAAAGTGTTTTTCTTGTGAAAAGTGTGCACTTACCAGTAATTGGATATTATTGGTATTAATTTGTGGTATTAATTTGTGACAAATGCGGTATTAATTTGTGTTTCTATTTGCTTTATGGCAGGAGACTGCAGGCTGTCTGCACTCTACCACAGCCCCAGAGAGATGCCCTGGGGATCTGAAAGGGCCCAGTCCCATGAACCCCAGTACTTCCTATGTAGGATTGTGATCCTCAAACTCCAGGTGCACCTGCCTGGCTTTCCTTGCTTACAAAGAGTTACTTTGGGGAGTCTCAGCAAGTGTTTCTTTAAAAAGGGAAAACCAGGATTTTCCTCTTTCTAGAGATGTACCCCCAGGATCTCCAGGGTATATCTCCATAATAAGTCCTCTAGCCCCTAAGCAAGGTTCATAAGCACTACCTAGGAATGCGACAGAAGCATACAGCAGAAAACAAAGAATTTGCTATTTCTATGGCCATATCAGATTGGTGGTTTATAGTCATCTATGATGGACTAGCACACTCAGATCCTTTTTCTTCTTAGACATTTCTGCATTATGGAGACACACCTTTGGTATCTCTGGGGTGCATCTCCATAAGTGGGGAAAGTTGGGGTTTCTTTCCCTGCTTACAGAGATGTGCCCCTGAGATTCCTAGGGGCCATGTCTCTGTAAGAAAGGAAAGCTGAATAGGTCTACCCAGGCTTGAGGGGCCCAATCTTGCACAGGCATTCCCAGGGCATGCAGGACTGGCCCCCTCTAGCCTCAGGAGAACATGTTGCCCATTGTCCTAGGATTAACAGATGAGACAACAGGCAACATGTATTTCACCCAATGAAGTGAATCAGCAGTGCTGATCTGCTTCATCTGGCAATGTTTATTTCTAGCCTATGATCACAAGTTAAATACGTAATACAGAAAATTTATGGTGAACATTACCTGAATAGAAACATTCTGAAAGTATAATAATCTTGTGTGCATATCAGAGCTACAACTTCTATATGGACTTTTATGGCATGCTAAATTAGGAATAGTTATATGATCATCTGCATGTGCAGTAATGCATCCCCAAATGTCATTTGTTTTATAAGGTTAGCTGCATCATATGGTTAAAATTAATGAACCGCTTGATATCAGTGTATAAAAGCCAGTTATTTATCTACCCTTTCAATTAGTTTTGTAGATGTATTAATTAATATAGTTCAAAATTGCTTTGGTATTTCAATGATGATTATACTAATAAATGATGTGATCCAAAATCTCAGGCAGTCTGTAGGTGAACAAACTACGTTGTGTATTGCCTCAGAGTAGCTTGTGTCACGTGGCATGCTATCATGATTATATAATGTCAAAGAACAGGGGCACATATTTAGAAATTAGTTATAATACTAATTTTAACCAACTGCCACCGATTGACCTTGTAATGCTTCCATTGCTTGAGGAATATTCTCTGAAACTCTCTAAAGACAACACTGATTAGATTATACTTTTGAGCAGGTCACCCTTCATCTTTTAGCAATCCATCATACAACACATGCTTGCACACATTCAGATGACCTGGGGAGAATTCTCCTGTATTTGTTTTCCTGGTTATCCAGAGACTCCTGAACATATTTTTAAATGTTGAAAGTCTGAAAAGCAGAAATCTGTGCAGCCAGGGGACCCTCATGCACACATCTCAGTATGCTCTGCAGACTCCTTAAGTATACCTGGTGACAGATAGCAGTAGTTCATAGGGCAGCTCTGATTAATTGACCCAGACTGCTCAAAGTCAGCTTGTCTCCCTGCAGCATAATGTGGGGGTTATAAAAGGGGGCTGTTCTTCTCCCTGCTTGGATGTATTACCCCACAACCTGGGGCTAAGGACTAGGTGGGACATCAACTTTAATGACATATGGCATGACTGTCCAATTTGATCCAAGTGGTGTTTTATTGTAAGTGTTTTTCTAACTACAATGGATAAGTTAATGTATTCCACTTGCAACAGCAACTTCTCACACATGTCAAACAGTCCTGAGTCCTGTCAGGGATTGTCTACTCAGATGGCCAGTCCTCAATGGATTAACCCAGAAAATGCAGCAGCGTAGCAGTAATCAAGTGGTCATTGGCTTCCAAAAACCTAGTTTCTTGTGACCTTTTAATATATGTTCTATAGCTGAGGCCCCCAAGCTGTCTGCCAATCAGGAACAACTGTTTATGGGATGCTTACAATATTCATACATGTTCAGGCATATGTAGTTAGAAAGATACATCAATACCCATTCACGTGAAGTGCATGGTAGATTTTTCCTATATGGCTTGTTGTACTTTAAACTGTCCCCTATACCCGGGTAAAACATCTGCCTCTTATTTTGAGCTGACCTTTCTTGAAGAATATCCACCATTTGCTTACCAATTGGAACTGCTGCCTGTCCTTGAAGTTAAGCTGAAATCTGTTATATGTAAACTAAAGTACTCTCAGATCTGGAGAATAGTTTTTATTATTATTATTATTACTTTGTCAATTCAGTATATGAAACTACTGCCATAAATGAGGATGCCAGCACTGTAGGCCAAAGACTTGGGAAAACAAGCAACCTGTTTAGTAGAAGAGAATATCAAATCCCCCTGATTTCTAAGACAAAGTCTATTATTTTCATGAAGATGCATCACATCAATAACATGGTATTTGAATCATAATGTAATTAACTTAATCTGAAAAGGAAGCATTATTGCCAGGCACAGACATTCAAAAATCCTGAGGTAGAATCCATCTAAGATACGTGGTTTTCTGTAAGCAGTGTAGTTTAGATCAGCAGCACACAGAACACATACTCACCCTTTGATGTGGGAGACAAATCTTAGACCAGATTCAGCCACTTTTTATACTAGTCTGTACACCAAACTTCTGTTCTGTTACAGGTATGGACAGGTTTCTGATTACTTATGAGTAAAAGTATAATTTCTGTAACTGGTCTAATTGACTAATGTCTCATGCATATGGGGATCCCACTAAATTTTCTTATAGTTTAATATTCCTGACAATATTATATTCAGAAGTTTAGAGAACTTAAAGAACAAAAGGCTAGTAAGTATTTTTGTTGTGCTGGATAGGGAAGCCAACACAAGGCAAATTATTATATATTCACTCCAGGCAGTTCTAGTCAGTTCTTCATTCTCAGGAGCTCTAGAAATTCACTGAACTGAAAATAAATCGTAAAAAATCACCTACAATTCTATAAATGTTTAGATATGTATAATTTCTTTCTTTCTTTCAAGATGGCCACCGACAGGTAAAGCCCTTCTGAGCTCCTGCAGTTC
>NW_017728951.1:51539851-51564907 GCF_001723895.1 Crocodylus porosus
CCCACTTTCTGAGCATTTTCTCCTGGGCTCTGGCAGCCTCGTTTGCCTCGGCCCCTCCCCCACCCCCGCCTGGGCTCTCCCTTTCATTCCTGCTGCCTCCCTCCTGCAGAGCCCCTTACCTTGGTCTCTGCCATCTCCTCCTGCCTTAGGGCTTGCCTGCAGCCCCTGCAGGATTGCTCTGCTCCCCCTGGGGCCGATTTTGGGGCCATTTCAGCCTCCTCCCAGTCCCCAGCTTCAGTTTGAGGCTTCTCCCCACAGTGGGAGAGTTAACCCTCTCCTGCCCAGGATGGCTGCCAGCAGCCAGGGAGCAATGTGGCACGGGGATGTCTGTGCGGACCTTCCCCTCAGCCATGGCCTGCAGGTGCACACCCCTCTCCACATCAGGGTGGAGGACTGCATCGGAGCTCTGGCAGACCTGCTGGGATGCCGCAGTGTCCAGTACACCTCCAGGGTAAACTCAGTGCCCATCGTATATTTGAGTTCTCCCACCATGGGTGAGGGAAGTGTGTGCGGCGGGGCTGGAGATCTTGGGGGACCGCCACCTGTTTACGCCCCTGGAGACCCTGGCAGTACGCATGGTGGCTTCCAACGTCCCCCCACCCCTGCCAGACCAAGACCTCACCAGGGCGCTTGAGCGCTATGGTATCCTCACCAGCCCCCTGGTGTAGGCTGACCATGGGGAGCAGGGAACCCAAGCTTAGGCACGTCCTGTCCTTTCAGAGGCAGGCGTTCACGTTCCTCAGGGGTGGCCAACCTGGAAGAAAAGACATGCTTGCCTTTAGGGGAGAGGTGAAGCCCATCCCACCCAAGCATGCCCCCTGCACAAAAATGCAGGTTGTTGTCAAGAAACCTGAGGCCTGCCTGGTATCACCAACTCCTAAGCCACTGGTTAACCACTCTGATGCAGGCTTCATGATGCCATCCATGTCTACTTTCTGGCAGAACAGAGGAGAATATCACTTGTGCCTCTCTCCATGACCTTTGTGTTGGAGGGGAGGCCCTATGTAGTGTACCTCTCCCAGGGAGGGAATTCATGCCGCCGCTGCAGCAGCGGCTCCCACCTGGCTGCCCAGTGCCCAGTGGGGCAGTCAGCTGGGGCACCAGCTGCTGCACCTGCATGGGAGGATGGCGCATCCGCCTCTGGTGTGGGGGCCTCATCAGAGGGGGGAGTTGGGAGATCCTCCAAGCCCCCCTGCACCTCTACTCTATCCAGGGGCATCAATCCCTCTGGTACTGGCATGCCACCCAGGGGGGAGCCTGGGATGTCCTCCCAGTGTTCTCCTGCCCCTGGGGTGCCTGGTGCCCCACCCGGTGGAGGGGCTGGGGAGTCTTCCCAGTCCCTCCCTGTCCCAGTTCCGCCTGGGGTGGTTAGCATCTCAGGTGCTGGGGCCCTGTCGGGTGGAGCAACCAAGACCTCCCCTCCACCTCCCTCCACCCCACCTCAGTCGAGGTGGTGGACTTAAGGTGGCAACCCCCAAGCAGCCTGGCCTGTCCCCTTCGGGGGAGGTGCCAACTGCTCCTAAGAAATCTAAAAGCAAGAAGCAAAAAGGAGCTTCAAAAGGAGTGCCTGCCCCTTTGGGGCCTGCCTCTAACAGCACTGGGGAACATGTAGCCAGGGAACCTGACCCCACCCTGCCTGCCCCGCCAGAAACCCCACCACCTCAGGCCAGGACTGAGGTTTGCCCCAGCACCGTCTGGCAACCCTTCGCCCCCATCCCAGCTCATGGGGCTTGTGAGCGGCGAGGTAGAGTGCCTGCCTTCCCAGCATCAGGCACAGGAGACGGCAGAGGGTCCTCTTACCCCCGCACCCGCTCCCCTGCCCACCGAGGCCAATGAGGAGGAGATGGAGTGCCTGCCCTCCGAGCACTGCAAGCGGCCCCGGGAGCAGGATGATATTTGCCCCCAAAGCGGATGGGGATCAATCTCCCAGAGACGGTCCATGACTCAGATGCTGAAGGGGGCCTGCTAGGGAGCCTGGCCATTGAGGGCATCTTCACCGGTCTCACCGGGAGGTCCCTTCCCAGAGTACAGTCCCGCCGGTTCTCGGTCAGCAACATCCAGCTCCTGCTAGATGCCACCCTGGGTGGCCCCCAACTATGGAGGCCTCCTCAACCTCTTAGATCAGACCAAGGGGCAGAGGAATGTAGCGGAGAGTATCCGGCAATGGTGCCTGGACCCTGCGCGGTTTGTCCATGCCGCTAGCGACGTGGTGAGGCTCGTGTGCTGGGACCCGGGCACACGTCAACATGCCTTCCGGCTTGAGAAGCTGGTGACCCGGGTGAGGGATGTGTGGGGCCAAGGCGGGCCCACAGAATACGGTTGGGCAAGAAAAGGCCTTCCCCTGTCTCTGGTTTTTTTCCCCACTCTGTCACCTTCTCTCCCGTCGGTACCCTTCCTACCCTTCCTCTCTATTCTCCTGCTCATGGCAGTTACAATCATTGCCTCGCTTAACACCAATGGCTGCAGAGACCCAGTGAAGTGGACAGCCATCCTGGAGAGCTTGCAGCAAAAGCGGCTGGCGATCGCCTTCCTTCAGGAGACACACAGCGACGTGTATTTACAAGCTGACTGGCACGCTGCCTGGAGAGGTCGCTTATTTTTGAGCCACAGCACCAACCTCAGAACAGGAGTGGCAACCCTCCTCTCGCCGCACCTGAAGCCCTGGCTGCCCAGATGGCACTGTACTCCATCCTCACCGCGGGCTGGCTTCTGCACGCTGTCAGGGCTGCCCGCCCAACAGAAGCAGCGACCACCCTGGAAAAATACCTCCAGGCTCACCGGGCCCTCTCCACCAGAAACGCCATAAGTGATGCCTTCCCACCACTGTCGGTCATCCCAGCGGTGGCCAGCGAGCCGGTTGACTGGCCCAACACACTGCTGAGGCTCCCTGTGCCCCCCAGCAACATTACAGGCTGCCCCTTTGGCACACTGCCCCAGAAGGGACTCTACATATGGGTGGTGCACACCCAGCATGCCCAGGTGCTGGCCGGCCACCCCGATACCGCGTGGCAGCTGTGCCTGGCATGGCCCAGGACCCCAACGTGGCACATGCTCTACAAGGTGCCCACCGCAAAGAAGACCAGTGACCTCCAGTGGAGATTGCTTCATGGCATCCTGGCCACTGGCACCTTTGTGCACCACCTGGATCCGGTGTCCTCGGCGGTCTGCCCTTTCTGCCCAGGGGTGCTGGAAGAGGACATTTTCCACACCTTCCTTGACTGCCCCCGCCTGCAGCCACTCTTCACCGCCCTCGGGATGCTGCTTCAGGCCCTGGGCCAAGACTTCTCTGCAGAAACCTACATCTACTCCTTCCCGTACAGGGCAACTGAGCGGGCCACCGTCAGCCTGGCCAACTTCCTGGTAGGCCAGGCCAAGATGGCCATGCTGAAGAGCCAGCGGAACTGGCCAACCGGGACTGGGATGCATGACGCCCTGCAGCTGTTCTGCCTGCTGGTGCGGGCCCGCCTCTCTCTTGAATTTGAGCATGCGGTCCTCTGGCAGATGGTATCCACCTTTAAGGAGCACTGAGCTGTCAATGGAGCGCTGTGCCGAATCAAGGCGGGACGCCTGTGCCGTACCCTGTGACACCACCAGCTCCTCAAGGTGTAGAGGCATACCCAGTGAACAGAGGCCTTGGGCTTTGTCCAGGTGGGGTGACACCTGATGTCCTGAGGCCCCCCGGGTGTCCCCCAGCAAGATATGTATATATGTAAATACTTCTTTTGTTCTTTGTGTTGTTTGTTTTTCTTTGTCTAAAGTGTGTGGGCAAGCCTTGCAGGCCATAAACCCAGGCCTTGTCTTCAAGGCCCAGGTCCTTGGATCGAACTATACATAGTTTCTACTGCCAACCTTTTGTCACCCTTCCCAGAATAAATCTCTCTTAAAAGTCAAAGTCTTTCTTTCTTTCTTCCAAAATACAGTCATTCCTTGAGTATCAATACACATTTTGTCACTTGGATGATGCATGGCTTAAGAGATATGGACTCATTTTTTTTCATTAATGGAATCCTATTGCATATGGTTATAAAGAAGTTTCTAAAGAGGGCAAGGATATATACTTTAATAGCAAGGAAACTTTATGAAATCATATCATCTCCCTAAAGGCTGTTTTTCAGTCAGTTTAACTTGCTGTTTTCTAAAGCATTTGCATCTAATTAAATGTAATTTATAATGTATTAAATACTAAGGGATAATTATTCAAATATGATTTGCATTATGAAAGCAGCCCTACCATTGAAATAAACTTCAGCTTTCATATTCAACAAGCAGTAGCAAATCATTTTTTTGAGAGCAGCGAGCCACTGGCTGGCCACATGCACATGTGTGCGGTTGAAAAAGGGCCTGGCAATGACAGAAGCCTCATTCAGGTCCCAGCTCCAGAGTGAGACATGCAGGTGTAAGCCTGCTGCACCCCTGTGAGCCCAGGGACCCCAGAAGAGACCCCAGAACCCCTGATGATCCCCGGCCTGCCCACAAGTAAGCAGGGGCCCATAGTGGGAGGTATGTAGAGAGCTGGGAGCCAGCTGAGTGGGCTAAGGATGGTCACACCCTCCCCGGCACCTACTTTGCCTAGCCCTCAGGGAGCTATGTGACCAGAGCTTCGTGAACAGTCCTCACAAACCACACTCCTGGGCCCAGCACTCAAGTTAGTGTGGAGTTTCAATGGGGGTCCCTAGGGTAGACAGTCCCAGCTGCAGCCAGCCTACCAGCGACATGCCATGGATGGGCACATGTCGCACCCCTCAGGTCCCTTTGGGGTCTGTAGCCTTTCCCTCTGGCACCTCAGAGTCCTTCACCCAGATGGAGCCCATGGTTCTGGGCTCCATGAAGACAGAGACCCTGGCTCTTGGCTGTGGGGGCTGCCTGTCACTTTTTCAGGCTCTGGAGTCTGGGAGCATGGCCACCTCCCTTGGTGAGGTCTGCTTCCTTTTGGGGTCTCTGGAGTGCTAGCTGCAGAAGCTCCAGGCTGCAGTCCAGAGACTGTGTGCCATCAGAGACTGTGTGCCACAGGGACTGTGACTCCTACTGCCAGGCCCTTCACCCCCAGGAGGTGGACGGTAGACCACAGTTACCTTCCAGGATACAGGAGGTCTCAAGCACCTCCCATGCTGTCCAGCCCAGGGCTTGTCAAGGGCCCCAAAGTCCACCGCATCAAGGTCCCCCCACCACTGGAGCTTTGCAACAGGTATGAACCTCTTCCAGCCCCAGCAGAGCCTGCTAAGTTGCCAGCTCCTACAGGCAACACAGGTTGTACTGTAGCCACTTCCCCCGCTCTCCCTAAGACAAAACGTGAAGTGTTTGTCATGGGAGACTATCCTGAGGAGGACTGAGGAGGCATTCTACCACCCTGACCCCTTGTCCCGGCAAGTCTGCTGCATCCTGGGAGCCTGAATCTGAGACATTGAGAAGATCCCTGAGCTTCTCCAGCCCACTGACCGCTACTGTATGCTCTTTATCCATGTGGGCACAAATGACACAGCTCAGAGTACTCCCAACCAGGTCATGAAGTGCTACAGGGATTTGGGAGTGGGGCTTAATGGGTTTGGGGTGGAAGTGGTGTTCTCATTGATCCTCCCAGTCTCAGGCTAGGGGCTCAGGAGGGAGAGGAGGATTGAGGTAGTGAACCAAAGACTACAGCACTGGTTTCATTGGGAAGGCTTTGGCTTCCATGACCACAGTCTGCTCTTTGGTGTGCTGGGAAGGGATGGCCTCCACCTCTCTCTGCTGGGGAGGAAGCTCTTCTTAGCCAGACTGGCTGATCTGTTCCACCAGGCTTTAAACTAAGCCTACCAGGGGATGGGAATACTACTGCCACTGCTGGCCCACTGAGCAACCCTTGAAAAGCCAGAAGGCCAAGGTACTTAAGGGATCCCACCCCTGCCCCATCCCTCAAATGAACTGTAGGCAAGGCAGTACACAAATGCCAGGAGCTTGGGGAATAAACAGGAGGAACTTGCCCTCCTGCTAAACACAAATAATTATGATGTCATAGGGATAACAGAGACCTGGTGGGACTCCACAAATGACTGGGTCATGGGTATAGACAGCTATACGCTGTACAGGAGAGATCTAGTGGACAGAAGGGGCAGGGTTGTAGCTCTCTGTGTCAAGTAAAGCTATGTGTCCCTTCAAGCTGACATTGGCACTCAGGGTGTATAACTAGAGACCCTCTCAGTTAAAATTTGTGGGGAACACAGCACAGGGGACACAATGGTGGGTGTCTACTACAGACTCCCTACCCAGGATCAAGACCTTGACAGGAGTTCATCAGGGAATTGGCTGAAGCCACATGCTCCCGGTGCATGGTTGTCATGGGAGACTTCAGCTACCCAGACGTTTTGTGGGAAGTGTGCTCAGCTAAATCTGAGAAGTCGCAAAGATTTTCTCTCATGTGTGGATGAGCTCTATCTGACGCAGGAAGTCTATGGGCCGATGAGAAGTAAAGCGCTGCTCAACCTGGTACTGGCAACTGGGGATGACCTAATCAGTGACCTAGTGGTCGAAGAGAACCTGGGTCACAGTGACCACGAGCTGATCACCTTCACCATCCACCATAAATCTGGTAAGTCAGTCCCTAATTCAGAAGTTCTCAACTTCAGGAAAGCTCACTTCAACAAGCTAAGGAGGCTTGTCAGTGAGGCCCTAAAGGGCCACAACCCAAAGAGAAGGTGAGTTCAGGATGAGTGGTTGTTCATCAAGGGAGCAATCCCATCTTGAAGGAAAGGCACCAAAAGGGCAGGCAGCCTCCTTGGCTCTCCAGGGAGATAGCAGACCTCCTGCATCTTAAAAGACAGACCTACAAAGTATGGAGGACTGAATCCAACCCCAAGGAGGAATACTCTGCACTGGTCCAGACCTGTAGGGAGTGAAACAGGAAAGCCAAGGCTGTGACGGAACTGCAGCTAGCTAAAAACATCAAGGAAAATAAAAAGTCCCTTTTTAGATATGTGGGGAGCCAGAGGAAAAGCAAGGGCAACATTAGACCCCTCCTCAACTACATGGGACAACTGACAACCAATGCCCAGGAAAAAGCAATCTTGCTAAATGGATACTTTGTGTCAGTTTTTCACCAGTCCCATGGGACGCCCATGGGACGCCACTATGGGACAGAGAGGCCTGGGTAAGGGAGATTCCTTACCCTCCATCAATGCTGACCTCATGAAGAAACACCTTAAGAGGTTGGATAAGTTAGTCAACTGGCCCTGACTGTTTACACCCCAGGGTACTCAAGAAGCTGGCTAGCATCGTAGCTCAGCCCCTGGCACGGATCTTTGAGAACTCCTGGCACTGGGGTGAAGTCCCCAAAGATTGGAGGAAGGCCAATGTTGTGCCTATCTTCAAAAAAGGGAGAAAAGTGGATCTGGCAAATTATAGTCCCATCAGTCTGACCTCTATCCCAGGGAAGGTCTTGAAAAAGATTATCAAAGAGGCCATTCTTAACAGACTGGCTGACAGAAACATCCTGAGGGATAGGCAGCACAGGTTTGTTGTGGGTAGGTCTTTCTTGACCAATCTCATTTCTTTTTACGACAAGGTGACCTATCCCCTGGACAATGGAGAAGAAATTGATGTCATATATCTTAACTTTAAAAAGCCTTTGATCTGGTATCCCATTATCACCTCTTGGCAAACCTGGCTAACTGTGGTCTTGGCCTCACCACGATCCTCTGGCTGGAAAATTGGCTCCACGGTTGTGGTTGACAGATTGAGGGTGATGTTGAAGAGAAATCAGTTGTCGTGGTGTGCTGTAACCAGTAGAGTCCCTCTAGGCTCTGTCCTAGGGCCTATAGTATTTAATATCTTCATTAATGATGTAGACACTGGTGTCAGAAGCAGACTGGCCAAGTTTGCTGATGACACCAAACACTGGGGTAAAGCATCCACACCTCAGGACAGGAGGGTGATCCAGGCAGACCCTGACAGGCTCAATAAATGGGCAGCTGAGAACCTGATGGTATTTAACACCGAAAAATGCAAGGTTCTCCACCTTGTGAGGAAAAACCTGCAGCATCCTTATAGGCTCAGCAGTGCTATACTGGCTAGCACTATGGATGAAAAGGACTTGGGGGTCATGATTACCACAAGATGAACATGAGCCTTCAATGTAATGCTGCAGCCAGTAAAGTGAGCAAAATGCTGGCTTGCATCCATAGATGCTTCTCAAGCAAATCCCAGGATGTGGATCATTCTCCCATTGTACTCAGCCTTGGTGAGGCCACATCTGGATGCGGAGAAGCTTGAGAGAGTACAGAGGAGAGCCACACACATGATGAGAGGTCAGAAAAGAGACCTTAGGATGAGATGCTAAGAGCCATGGGACTCTTCAGCCTGGAGAGGTGCAGGCTCAGGGGTGATCTAGTGGCCACCTACAAGTTTATTGGGGTACTTACCAGTGTCTGGGGGAACATTTGTTCACCAGAGCTCCCCAAGAGATGACAATGTCGAACGGTCACAAACTCCTGCATGACCTTTTCAGGCTGGACATAAGGAAGAATTTCTTTACTGTCTGAGCCCCCAAAGTCTGGAATAGACTGCCAACGGAGGTGGTTTAAGCACCTACTTTGAATGCCTTCAAGAGACATTTGGATGCTTATCTTGCTGGGATCTTGCCCTGGGGCAGGGGGCTGGACTCGATGATCTTCTGAGGTCCCTTCCAGCCCTAGTGTCTATGAATCTATGAATCATTCACTTTGGGATTTTTTTTTATCACTATCAAATGAGTTACATCTAGAAAAGATTTTTTTGTTACATGCTTAGTTAAGAAGCTAGGTAAAAAATGCTGCTATTTTCTATTCCATGATTCTTATAAAGCCTGAACCTTAAGATAATTGAAGGTTCAGTTATAACTCTTATGTTGTCAATATGCAATCCACCATTATTATGGCAAAAATATTTTTACTAAAGAAATATGGACAGATATTGCTTAATTTGTTTTCAAAGCCTTAGATAGTAGGTGAGATGTTCAAAATATACATGTACCCATCATATGGAAGTTCCTATATATGCATGATTCTGTGTGTAAGCCAGATAATTTAATTTACAATTACATCTTTGCATGTGTGAATTATATACAAATATGAAAATGTATGCAAACATGTGCATGTGAGTGCTAATATGAATATTTAGGCAAGCAGGTTTGCAGGTGGGTTTGCCTAGTTGTATGGGAACTATGAAATTGGCCTTAAGTGTAAGATATGTGAGCATACATCGTCACACTTGCCTACATAATCATTCATATTCATATTCCAGAAAATGAAGTCATTTCAATCAATACATAAAATAAGTATTTGGCAATCTGTCCTCAGTTTGTAAATAAACTGAAAGTAGTTTTGCCACATATGATGACAAATATTCAATAAAAAGATAAAAATATAATAAAAAATGAATGTTTATTGACATTTATCCACAAAGGGCTAGACTGTCATTTTACAGTCTGCCCTGATTAATAGGTGCAGTTTACTATTTGCATTCATCCCTGGAGTAAACTGTGACTTTGAAAATAAGAATTTGTTCTCTACTATTCCCCTACAATGAGTGAGAAAGTTTGATAATGCTCTTAGCCACCAGCAGATTATTTTCCTATATCCACTTGCTATGTTCTGCTGGATTGATGCCTGGGAAGTATTGACAACTCCACTCTTTCCCCATCTTGCACCACACTGTTTTCTTTCTTCACTTTGCTTCTTATCTCCCTAGGACTCTAAACAATCAATGCAGGTTGCCCACGCAATGGAATAAGGGTATGCTTCCTGTCCACTACTTCCCTATGCATGATATTAGGCAAACTGGGATGTTGTCCTTAGACAGTTGATACTGTAACTTGTTCCTTGTAAGGGATAAATAAAAGCCTTTGAAATACTTAGAAGGCAATGTGCAAGTGTTTCCCATTGTGACATATCATTGATGATCAGAGATAAAATCATTAGAATAATCAGAAGAAATTACAATGTAAAATAATATTATACATGCATGGATACAGCAGGTGTCATTAAAAAGTCTGTATTGAATGACTGCTAGTGGTAAATGCTAGATCAGAATCAACAGTTGTTTCTACAAGCTGCAAAAATTGAATTTTGAAAATTTCTCATACAAATAACAAATTTTATAGTTTCTGGTAAATATTTGTTTAAAAATATTGAGCTGAGAGTAAAAAAAAATCCTGCATTGTATTACTGCCATTTGCAATATTGTTCTCTCATACATTTGTAGTGCCAGGTGTTCAGGGATATCAGTGTCAACTGATTAATATTCTAATTGGAATGATAAAAATGTGTAACTAGTTAATTCATTTCAGACATCAAGAGAAAGTTTATGTACACACATGTAATCAGAAGTGTAGAGCATAATTAGGTCTTTAGTTGTTCAATACTAAAAGTATATATTTCAATTCATCCTTTGGAGAATGTTTATAGAGTAAGAAGTAGAAGAAATACCAGTGTCATAATTTAATGCAGAGGTGGACAATAATTTCAGGTGCAGATCCACTTAACACGTTTTGATGTGATGAGCAGCCACATGCAGTTATCCAGGTGGCTGGAAAGCATCCAGGAGCTGAAGCTGGATACACGCACACTTGGTTCAAGAGCTGCCCAGCTGCAGCTTTCCCCCTGCCTGGATCAGTACAGCAGGGGCAGAAAGAGGAGGAGGAGAAGGGAGCTGATCAATACCTGGTTGGTAGAAGCTACACTGGAAGTAGCCCCACCAGGAAGCTGTGCATGCTGGCCAGGGCTGGGACCATCCAGTGGGTATGAGTAGGAGCTTAGTGTGGGCTGTCCTGGGTGGAGTGGGTGAGGCTCAGTCCCATGCAGAGCACTGTGGGGATGACCAACGGCAGGATCCAATCAACTGGTGAGCACCCCCCCGCGGACCAGATCCAATCAGTTGGTGGGTCGAATTCAGCCTGCAGGCTGGATTTTGGCCACCCCCAATTTAATGACAGAGAAGAAAGCTAACTTCATGACAGCCTTCCTTTCCTTTCTTAAAACACACATTATAAAGCCTACCAATATTAATGAACCGGACATAGAATTAGAGTAAGTACACATTGAAAATAATCTGTACATAAAGAATCCCATAGTTTTTCATGAAAAATTCATCTTCTCTTTTCTTAGCAAAATACAAAGTTCCAACACCTAAGCTAAACAAGACTTAAATAATACCCACACCTTCAAAATCCTTTTTTTTAGCAGGAATTAGGCAGCAAAGACCCAAAGCAGTCTATCCCAGGCTATGACGGCTCTTCACTGTGTTTTTTTCCTATTTTCTGTTCATTGAAAAAACATAAGCAAATAAATTGGATTATTGGATAGCAGACAAAATCTTACCTCCAATGGTTTCAGTAGGATCGGGATTTTGTCCCAGGCCTCTTATAAACACTTTTGGGCATCTTACAACAATTATAGATTTGAAGTAGTGATAAATCAGAAAAAAACTGGTAGAAAAATGATGGACTAGATTCTTTAGTTAATGCAACTGAAGTTACACTGATGATAAGTTCCAATTAAACAATGGAATATACATGGCTCCATAAAGTTACACTATAGTTTAGTGTACAATGACCAAATTCAGCTTATAGACATAAGCACATATCCTCCATCAAACAAAACAAAAATAAGATGTGAAAACATGAATTAAAAGTAGTATTTAGTCCAATATTGTTTATGGCAGTACAAGACAATAAAAAGTGAAAGTAGTGAAAAATGTATGTGGAAACATAGTCTGTGAGAAATCAGAAGACATAATGACCAAGCAATATTACTGAAATTTCCTGATGATCAGTTTCTGCCAAACAAAATAATAATAAAAATAAAGTTAAAGATACTGGGAGTAAAATTTTGATTGCAACTCTAAGGGTAAGTTCTATTTTGTTGGAACTTGGAGAAGAATGGCAGACATGTTTTAAAAAAAACTGCCTGGTTGCTTATAATAGTGAAGTAGACATGGCTTTATGGTAGGCTTATGTTCTAAGAGACTAGTGATAAACTGTGTCATAGTATTATGGGGTATGAAGGGTTATGAACACCATCTAAGTGGGAACCTGGATGAGAATTATTTCTGAAGGAGCAGAGACTATGTCATATTAATACTTATAACCTTAAAAAAAGCCATTCATCAGTGTACAGTCACAGTCACTTGATTTGAATACAGTATTTGGAATGAAATGGAACTGAACAAAGCAAGAGCTAAGAGAGCCTATAGTTACCAGGACTATAGTATTCAGTATCTTGTGCAGTGAGATGTGTCCTATTTGCAAAAACTATAGAGGCAGTGCTCCAAAGAGACTTCAAAGTATAATAAAAGCTAGTGGCAAACAGAATGGCTAAAGAGAAATCCCATTAACTTTATTTTTATTGCTGTGGTTGTTACTAGTCTGTGCATGTCTATAAAGCTTTGTGGAAGGCTAAAATCAAATGATAATTTCAATGTAGCTCCAATTAAACAATTGGTGGAAGTGTTCTATAATTTTTCATGCATGGTCCAAAAAGATCACATAGGGTACATTCAGATGAGCATGCATGTGCATTTTGTGGTGTCTGAAGGCTGGTTAAGGTGCCATAAACAGCATGCAGCACATGTGCACCCATTTGCTACACTGCTAATTTTTAGCGCAGTGTCACATTTCACACCAGGAGGTCCTGGTGTCAAAAAAAGCTGCTGCAAAAGAAAGCAATATGGCAAACGCTGCAGCATCATGCACAGTCAGAAATGAAGCCTGGCCAGCCAGAGCCATGCTCTGTGTATTGGCCAGGTTCTAAGTAGCCAGATCAGCACTGTTGCTGCCCCTGGAGTCCTCCAGGGGCCCATGTAAGGTTGCTGGGGCTGGTCTCCCTTACCCTATACAGGTCAATTTGCTGCATGCTGGAGTTCATGTGCAGAGGCATGCCCTGGGAAAGAAGCAGTGGCATAAATATATGCCACTGTTTTTTGTACCAGAGTACCACCCCCCCCACACACACAGGAAGTGTTGCGGGACCAGGGACCAAAAGCAAATGGAGTACATGAAGAACGATCAGTCCTTAAGGACACGATCCTTGAAGCGCAAAGGAAATCCATTCCCACATGGAGGAAAGGCACCAGAAGGGCTGGGAAGCCTTCTTGACTTAACAGGGAAATCATGGTCCTCTTAAGAAAGAAGAAAGAGGGGTACAAATAATGGAAACTTGGGGCATACCCCAAGGAGGACGATACAACAATGGCCCACACTTGTAGGGAACAGATTAGAAGGGCTAAATTGGCAACTGAGCTAAGATTAGCAATGGGAATCAAGGACAACAATAAGTCCTTCTTTAGGTATGTAGGGAGCAAGAAAAAAGTAAACGGGAGTGTGGGGCCATTGCTCAACAACTCAGGACAGCACTCAAGTTATCAGCACTCAGGAGAAAACTAAACTCCTAAATGACTACTTTGCTTTGTTTTCATGGAATCAATAAGTCGGAAGGGACCTAGACAGATCATCTAGTACGACCCCCTGCCATGGACAGGAAGGAGCACTGGGGGTGGCAGGGGTCATAAGACCCCAGCCAGGTGCCTATTCAGTCTCTTCTTGAAGATTTCCAGGGAAGGTGAGAGCACCACCTGTCTGGGAAGCCTATTCCAGGTTCTGGCCACCCTTACAATGTTCTTTCACAAAGCCAAGGGGAAAAACATGCCAGATAGTGTACAGCAGCAGTAGGGTAGGAATGACTGCCTTCCTACTATTGCCATAGAATTGGTATGTAACCAATTTAAAAAATTGACATATATAAATCAGCAGGCCTGGATGAACTTCATCTGAGGGTGCTGAAGGAGCTGGCTGAAGTCATTGTGGAAACCCTGGTGAAGCACTTCCAAAACTTATGAAGCTCTGGAGAGGTCCCTGAGGACTGGAAGGGGGCCAATGTTGTGCCCATTTTCAAGACGGGGATTGGGGAGGACCCAAGTAACTATAGGGCAATTAGCCTATCTTCTATCCCAGGTAAAATCTGGGAAAAAATCATCAAGGAGTCTATATTCAATAGGTTTGCAGAAGGTGTGACTCTGAATGACATCCAGCGTGGCTTCTTTGCAGGCAGGTCTTGTCCTACCAATCTCATCCCTTTTTATGATCAGGTAACCCACCACTTGGATAAGAGGGAGGGTGTATACCTTGACTTCCAAAAAGCTTTTGATTTGGTATCCCATGCTGTTCTCACGAAAAAAAAAAGGAAGATTGTGGGATTAACTGTGAAACATTTAGGTGGGTAGGAAGCTGACTATGGGGTAGGACCCAAACAGTTCTACTGAATGGATGTGTGAGGTGTCCCTCAAGGGTCGGTGCTTGGTCCAGTTCTTTTTAACATCTTCATCAATGATTTAGATGTGGGATGAAGAGCTCACTGGCCAAGTCTGCAGATAACACCAAGTTATGGGGAAGCTTGATCATGCTTGAAGATAGGCTACCAATATAGGCAGATCTAGACAGGCTTGCAGATAGGAACCAGATGAGGTTTAACACCAAGAAATATAAAGTGCTCCACCTGGGGATGAACAATCCCCTGCACACCTACAGGTTTGGCAATGCCAATCTGACCAGCACTATGAATGAAAGAGACCTGGGGGTAATAACTGAGCACGGTATGAACATGAGCCAGCAGTGCGACGCTGTAGCCAGCGGGGCAAATAACACTCTGATGTGCATCAATTGATGCATCTCCAGCAAAAACAAGGCAGTGATTCTTCCACTCTACTTTGCATTGGTGAGACTGCAGAGGGATTACTGCATCCAGTTCTGGATGCGGCACTGCAACAAGGATGTGGAAAAGCTCAAGACAGTCCAGGGAGGAGCCATCTGTATGATAAAAGACTTTTACAGCAAGCCATACTTGGTAAGGCTGAAGGACCTGGGTCTCTTCCTCCTGAAGAAGAGAAGGCTGAGAAGGAACCTGGTAGCAGCTTACCACTACATCAGAGGTGTACATTAGGGCTATGTGAAATGGCACCATTCCATTTCAACTTACATTTCAATGTTTTGATAGAACGGTGTTTTGTTTTGAATTTCGTTTTGATTCAAAACCACTGCTCCATTTCATTTTGTCAAAACAGTTCTGCTGTTTTGATGCTGTTTTGACCCATAGGTTATAATGGGGAAGCTCAAAACAGCCTATAACTTTGGCATTTACAGCCTGATTTGAATGAAACTTGCAGGAATGATATCCCTTTCTGGGGAAACAAAGTCTGCCAAGTTTCAGGGAGATAGGTTTAGATATTTGGGGAAACTGCACCTCAAAGTCTTGAAAGCAAAACTCATGTTTCATGTATGCATTGAGCCACAGTGGGGTCAAAACTGCAGGTATGCTATGTATCCTAGTGTATATCAAGGGCTCAGTGAACAACTGTTCACCAGGGCACCGCTGGGGAAAACCAGGAGCAATGATCACAAACTCCTGGAAGACCGTTTCAGGCACAACATTAGGAAAAACTTCTTCACATCTAGGGTGTCAAGACTGGAATAAGCTCCCTCTAGAGGTGGTACAATCGCCTACCCTGGAAATCTTCAAGAGGAGACTGGACAGTCACTTGAACACAGTTGTCTTTCCTGCTTGGTACAGGGGGCTGGACCTGATGATCTTCTGAGGTCCCTTCCAGCCTATGTTCCAGAAATCTGTGAATTTATGAATGGTCATATGGATGTGCCAATAGACTGCACCACATGAACAAATTACTACAACCATTTTTTATTTTCAGGTTACTATAAGCATTTGGGTAAATCTAGCTCATCACTGTTATATTAACTATATTATCCAATCATTTCCTGTATAATATATCAGTAAAAAATAGCACTTAAATACACGTGTATGGTCATGCCATTCAGCAAAACACTTGGCATGCTCTGAACTAATTAGTTACCCCATAAATAACGTTTTCAAAATTTCCCACTTAAATGGGGACATTTTTGGTGAAGTAGGCCTTCACTGTTCCAGTGTTATGTCATACATGAAAAATTTTCACTACATTAATATTATGATAAACTCATGATAAACACACCACAAAACTGTGTTCACCAAGCATAACAAAGTAAATCATACAATCTTGTTTATGGGTTATCCTCCATGTTTTTCTGAAGACTTATTAAGGTAGACCAGGACCTGAGGGTTTTTTCAGACCACAGCACTTTGTTTCAAACCTTTAATTTTTTTCTCAAGCTGTCTGGCAAACTTCAGTGGCATTGCTTTGTAATTGATTTCAGTGAGCATTATATATGGAACAAGTTACTATTCATCATGACTAAGGGCATGACAATTTGGCTCACAATGAATTTCATCAGGAATTGTTAGAACAGTTTTATAAACATAATAAATTTTCTGTCTATCAAAATATAATCATATGTGAAGTAGAAACTATGTATCCTTGTATCATGGCAATATTTCAATATTAGATCCAGTTTCAAGAAGAGTAAAATAAGACATACAGAGGGAACACTGGTATATTCATTATTGATCAGAAGTATTTGCCTTCTTCTGAACTTCTGATGAAGCTCAGTAGAAGGCAACTTCTACTGAAGTCAAATACCTATATTGATTTGAACCATATAGGTTGCAACATGCACCGAGAGCTAACTCTTTGAAGACAACAAAAGTGAAATTTGATCTTACCCATATTAGATGAATTAAGCAAGAAAACATTTTCCATGTGTGTTTCTTACTTTATCTTGTTCTTTTCAGTGGAATATTATGATGGAGTAGATTTGAATTGACTTTTAAAAAATTATTTATTTTATATTGTGCTTAGTAGAAGGCAGGGTCACATAACTGCACCTTGAATTTGAAAAAGAATGTAGGAATGTTTAAGGTAGTTCATGAATTGCAACAGTGTTCATTCTAGTCCTGGTAAATTCTAGTCCCTTCAATACAAACAAATTATACCCTTTCACTAGACAACTACATTCTGCCTGGGAAGCAGAACTTTCAGCTGCAGTTCTTACTCTACACCCTAAGCAGCATTTTTGGTATTCTGCATCTAGAATGTGAACATGCTGTTTATAGAAATCAACTTGATCAGTCGTTCCTGTTTCTTGGAAACCTTTGAAGTTGTGTTAACTTCCCATAGAAAGCCAGTATAATGAACCGAATATTGAGGAGTAGGTCCTAGTTCCAGCAAGTGTGTATAGGGACAGGAGTACATGGACATGTGTGTCAGTACCTTTACCTAAAATGGGACCTTAGAACACAATTTGTTTGTGTCTCTGAGCAGGTTAATGATTGCCATAGACACTTAAACGTACTCTCATTTTTGGAGCAATCACAATTTATTGTGAACTCTGCTCACAGTCTCACATTGAACACAGAATTTAAACTGATTCCCTTTCTTTTGCCATGATATGTCAATAAAAAGATCAACTAAAGTTGATGAATACATTACATTTTGTGAATATATTTCATTTTCGAGGGCGAGCAATATATAATTTAAAAAGTCGTGTGAAGTGATGTCCCTAAATAGTTAAAATACAGCTTGCATTTCCTCATATCAGGAGATGCATTTAAGTTATAATGCTTCTTTCTTTCTCATATATTTATATTTTTACTAGGTTTATATAAAATTGTGAGTTTTTGCCAGTGTATGTATTTGATATCAAAAAGGATTTCTAAAGTACATTTGATGCTGAGCCATTGATTCATAGATCGATGTATCTATCTAATAAATGCTGAAATCCAGAAAATTTGTACAATTAAAATATATTATAACACATCATTTATACAGAATATGATATTTATATTTACTACATGTAGTCATTTTTATTGGGAGCAGCTTACAAGTAGTCTGACTGAGTTAATTCATGTGGTATCAGCTTGAAAGAGCTGCTAGTTTCTTTCTATATTATTCCTTCTGGATTTGGTATGGGTATGAAATGATTGAGAATTACTTTCATAAGTCTGTGGATGCTCTTTTAAATACCTGTAAGGGAAACCTAGAAATGAAAGTTACTTGGTATGTGATAGAGAATTTTGTTTCACCAAATCATAAATTGCAAAGTGCTCACTTCAAAATCACTAGGCGAGACTTCCACTCTGTATTCTGCTGTAACAGGTACCAGGTACACACAGGGCGTGTACAGGCAAGTGCGCACGTGCCTCTCTCACTGCCTAAAAACCCCTTTGAGGCAGGGCAACAGGCACATGCGGGAACAAAAAATGTTCCCTGCACTGCAAACTTGCAGTGGGGGGAGAAAATTAGACCCCTGGATATCCAGGGGTCTAAAAAAAGTGAAGTATAAAAAAGTGGGGCAGGGCACAGTCCCTTACAATGTCCTGAGGTAACCAGAGGCTGTGTCCTCCATAGAGATGCTCCAGCTGCCAGAGCATCTCTAGAGTTGCCCCTTGGCCTGGTGCTGAAACACATGGCCGGCCAGGCCATATGTTTCAGCACCACAGCGCCGGTGCCAGTGAGTAAGGGGTCAGGGGGGCTGGAGGAGGGGGAAGGACTGTGGAGGGGACCCCCGATGGCCCTGCCCACACCCCCAGCCTCCTTCCCCCTGCCAGCTCCCTGAGGGACCCGACCCCTGCTGGGGTTGGCCTCTCTCCCTGCCAACCACCCCAAGCCCCCTGACTCCTGCTGCAGCTGGCCCTTCCCCCCACCAGTCCCCCCAAGCACCCCCATCCCTGCCCCCACCCCATACTTTAAATAAAATAAATGAAACCAGCACTTACCAGCAGCTGCCATCTGGTTGCCTGAGGCCCCGTGCACACAGTGTGGAGCAGGCTGACAGCCCCAGCAGTCCCAGCCTGAGCCCTCCTGCCCCTCTGCTGTCCTGTGCTGCTCAGGGCCTCTGCCAGGAGGCCCTGCAGCTCCCCCACCCCTGCTTCTCAGGTAAGCAGAGGATTTTTTTTCTCATTTTTTTCTGTTCTTTTTCCTGTTGTGTTTTTTTTTTTAAGTGATGATGCTTGGGGGCCTGGGGGTGAAAGTTAGGGGGTGAGGCTAGGTGGGGAAGCCATCGGAGGGTCTGGCAAAGTGGGGGGTGGAGCTGGGTGGGACAGCCATTGGGTGGGCTGCAGCAGCTGGTGGGAGATGGGGCCAGGTGGGGCAGCAATTGGGGGACCAGGTTGGGGCATGTGGGCCTTGCAGTAAAGGTGCTAGCCCTCGCGGGGGCCATTTGGCCCTTGTTGGGGTGCTGTAACCCTTGTGTGGGGGACAACCCCCCTGTTGGGGGTGAACCCTCTGTTGGGGGGCTGAACCCCATGTTGGGGGGCCATAGCCCTTGTGGGGGGGACCAACCCCTTGTGTGGGGGCCATCACCTGTGGGAGGGCAGCAAAATATGTATTCATGAATTCAGAAAACCTGTATTTAGAGTTCACTTTATTGTTATGATAAGAGACTTGGTTTAACACTGTAGATATATCAATAAAACATTGTCCAACTGATCGCTGTCTCTGTCTCTCTCTCTTTATAGTGGTCTTTTGTTTTACTTGTGGAAGAACATGGATTTGGGGGGATTTTAGAGTGATTTGGGAATTTTTTTTTTATCAGGGATTTTTCAGTTTTCTAATAGGAAACACCAGAATCCCTGCTAGGGAGGCCAGTGGCAGGAACCTGCTTGCTCAGAGCTGGCACCTTGGACCCATCTGGCTGTGGCTGACCTCCTGCCCAGATGGGGCCAGGAAATCATGTTTTGACAGTTTAAAGCGGGCCACCACACCCAGTACATCTTGGAGCAGATGGCCGGGCAGGGGGCACAAATGGCAGTAGTGCTGCACAAAGGCCAACCCTGCAACTGCAGTCCACTGGCAGCTGGCCTGGAGAGCCAGATACCTCTACTGGCTCTGCAGTCCCCATCCGAGTCTGGCAGGTGCACAGCAGGTCACAGCCAGGCAGTAGCCCTCTCTGCCAGATTGCTGTAGTGGGTAGAGGGTGCAAAGAACTCTCAGGGCTGCTTCAGCTGGCACAAGGAGTAGTGTCCCCAGGTACCAATTGGTTGGGCCCCAGAAGCTCCTGAGAGCGAGTAGCCCTGAGCTACTTGCCAGGGTGGCTTTTTATACTGCTGGGGCCAGAACAGGACAGCTTTTTATACTGTTGGGTACAGCACAGGTGCTGGCCCCGGACTCTAGCTCCCCCTGGCTGAAGATCCAGGAGGAGCCAGGCAGGTTTATTTTGCCTCTAGTGGCACAATTTGCTCCACAACAAAGTGCACATCCAAGCACGTACACTGAGGCAAAATGCCCTGGCTCAAATTTGCACCACTTCTATTTGAGCTGCTGTAAGCGCATGTGCTTGCATGTGTGGATGTGCCCATAATTGCCAAGGAATAGACTAGGAAATGGATTGTAATTCAATAAATAACTTCCTTGCTCTTCCCTTTGTTTAGCAAGGGTATTAAGTCCAGATCCCTAAAGGTGTCAAAATACTACATATTGCACCTGCCTTTTATCAACCTGCCCCCTACAGCAGAATCTAAGACCCTGAGTTATACTGTCTGGAATTGTAAGAGTGGTACCCAGGCAATAGGAACATTGAGGGGGGAAAGGTGCATGATGAATCTCTCACAACCTTGGGCTGAAATGCCTTGAAAAGGCAATGAAATTGGTGCTACACGAAGGTCACTCCCTCCACCTGGGATTTTGAGCCCTGAACCCTCTCTTAGGTCTCTGACAGCTGTGCCCTTTTCCTCAAACCTTGATTGGAGATCACAGCAACTGCTATCTTTCAGAAGAAATCTGGAGGAGGTGCCCTCCCTCACTTTTATAAACTACCTAAATGGTTAAAACAGAAACCCAAGGTACAGGTTATTCAGATTCAATTCCATCCTGTGCCTAAGGGATTCAAATACAGATCTCCCAACTGAAACTATCTTAGGTTAATCAGATTCTTCTCTGAAATCTCCAAGAAAGGGGATTCCACAGCTAGGAAGTTTTTCTAAAAAATTGATTTTAATCTGCCTTGCTGCATTTTATACCCATTGTCATGGATCCTATAATATGTGGCAAGGGGAAACAGTGTTTCTTTATCTTCTTTTTAAAGGAGCCTTTAAGATATTTGAGAACTATTAATTTGTGTCATCAATCTTAACTTCTCCAAATTAAATACCTTAGATTTTGCAGTCTTTCCCCAGTACAGCTTGTTTTCCAAGCCTTTCTAGTCAGTCCTCCCTTGCATCTTGATCCTCTTCAGTTTCTGTACTGTTACCTGTCATCTCTGCCTTCCTGGGGTACTCTGGCACAGTTCCCAGCCTGTCAGACTCACAAAGGACTCCCCCCACCCCATCTTTGCTTGAATCAGAACTTATCAGAAGAAGGACTTACAAAAGGCAATGAAGATGCAGTGAGAGATGCACCTAAACCTCTCCAGATAAGACATTAAGGCAACTCCCATAGTTTCATTTGCATCAGAGATGAGACAGGGTGGTAACTCTATTTGCATCAGAGATGGGCATTAAGAATGGAGAACAGAGATTCCAAGGCAAGGACCACACTGAACATTGGGACCAGAGAAACAGGGGAGCACTGCATGGTGGGGGATCCCTGCTTCAAATGCTTATCAGCCCATGTGTGCACACACATAGCTCAGCATTTATCATACCAGTTCTAATAATGACTCCTTTATTGGTACTGCGAAATACTGAATTTGCCTGTTTGCATTGTGAGATCCCTTAGGTTAATGCTTTCCATAGCCAGGGATGATCAGCTCCTATTGTCCAGCATAACAAAACAATTCTGGTACACACCCTTGAGCCATCATTTACCCATAAACAAATCTAGTGTTCTCCCTTGAATCATTGTTACAAAAACCCAAGCTCAAATTTCTGTTCTGGTGCTTGGATCCAAAAGCTGCACCACTTCCACTGGGACTTCACCTTTTCTTTCCCTGCCTGGAATATCTCCACTGATCATGCTGGGGTCTCTGCCTGTCTCAAGCACTCTAGACCCTAAATTGAGTGCCAACAAACACCTGGCAACCTCAACTGGTTAAAGCTTCACTCAGTGGTGAAACCCCACTCTCTCTCTCTCTCTCTCTCTTTGTTTAAGACCACTTTATAAACCTCAGACTTGATTTAATCCCTCTTTCTCTCCCTGTTTCTCTTACTCCAGGGACAGATTTCTAAACCTGACTTTTGCTGATCAGACTGCAGCTAAATTTCCCAAAATACGCTATTGAAACTGTATAATTGTGTAACTGTTTTGCTTCTTCTTTCCTTGTATAGCTATTACTACTAGTGTCATTATAAGTTTCATATACCTGGCAATAAAATAACTTTTATGGTCAAGTTGGTTGCCATACATTTTCTGAACCTCATTTACTCTTCCTTCTCAGTCTCCCCATTTGCTCTGCAGCTACACTTCTTTTACCTAAGCCAAGATCCCGGTAAAGCCCCCAAATCCTGTGGGGTCTGCTCATTAAGAGAGTTACTACCAGGACTACTAGGACAAGATATCGGGAAGTGCTGAGCCAGGGCATATGAGGATGTCAGCCTCTTACTGCTGATTGACTCAGCCTGGTTCAGATATGCTCTGTTAAATTGTGCGCGCGCATTGTGTCTGAATGCATTTTATTGTTTCCCTGATGAACTAAGCTTTGTGCTGAGTCTGGTACATATGAGGGTGTCAGCCTGGAAATGAGTAACCCTGCGTACTCAGACATGCCTTCTTAGTGTGTGTGTGTGTGTCTGTGTGTCTGTGTGTGTGCGTCCAATTGATTCAGTGGCTGAAGGAACCCAGTCCCATTGAAACTAAACCCTGCAAGGTAGCTCCACAGGTGGTGAGGACTTGCAGAAGGGAGAGATAAGTTCTGTATAAAAACACAAGGAACACAAGCAGTACATAGAATTACAGAGACCCCAGAAACAAAATAAATGAGTGTACCCCGAAAGGGTCAGGCAAATATGGTAACAGTACATCTGGACAGACTACTGCTGCTGAGGTGTAACCACCACTGAGTAGCACTATGGACCTTGTTATACGTTGAACTTTGAGCTGTTTAGATATTGAGCGAGTTTGGAGCAGTCAAACACCTTGGCTAGGGGCAGAAGTTACACATAAACCAATTTAAGTGATCAGGAACTGGTTTAAACCTGTAGCAGAACATAAAATTGATGCACATAAACCAATTTCAAAATGTCTTAAAGTGGTTTAAGATAAACCTGGTTGAATGTATCAGAATTAACTGATTTGAGTCAAATCAGTTTATAAAACTTCTGTCCCAGATCTCATCCTGCTTCAAGTTAAATCACAGTTCCCCTGCATCCCAACATGCTTTCTAGTCCTGGGCTGCACTGTGGTGTGTGCTCCATAAAGTGGGGGACAAGCCCAGCTGGGGATACAGCCCAGTCTACAGGGGGCAGACTGATCTCCCCCCCCCACCAAACACTGGCTGGGGTCTGGGGCCAGGGAGGGAGGGGTTAAACACCCTTTCCCCAGCTCAAACTTATTGCTTGCTGTGACTGTGGACTACAAATCCCAGAGGCACCTGGAAGCAGGAAGAGGAAGTGATGAGCAACCCTGCAGAGTTCTGCTGCTGTAATTCTGGACTGCAAATCCCAAAGACCTCAGAGGCAGCATGGAGAGGAAGTGAACACACATCCAGACAGCTGTACTCTGGCACCCCCTGGCTTCTGGCTTGATCCACTGCAGGCATGTGGTCGTGCATTTCCTGACTCAAAGGAAAATGTCTGTTCTCTTCTGTTTCAATTTAATTTGTGCATCTCAAACTAACCTACAAAGACTAAATTGATTCTTCCTTGGTCTTTTTGATTGCCTGTGCCTAGCACTTAAAAATATAACCTTCTCTGGCCGTCCCTCACCTGCACAGCTATGACTTCCTACTAGAGGGCTGGTGAGCAGGGGCTGGACTAGGAGCTAAAGCTGTGGGTTGCCACTACAGGGCTGGTGAGTCAGGACAGACTTCTGTCTCTGCTTTAAGTATGGGTGTGTGAGAGATGGGCTGGGGGGAGGCAAGAACATGAATCTGGGAGGCAGAGAGTTAATGGGATGAGTGTGACTAATGGAGTGGGAGGTGGAAAGGAAATGGGGGTGAAGGAAGGGTGGTAAAATGAGGCAAGTCAGACACTGAAGGTTGAACATGAGTAGGGTAACACCTGCAGAGATAAACCTGCTCCAGAATGATGTAACTATAAACTGCCTAAAGAGTACTTAGAACTAGTTTCAGTTATCGTGTGGACAATTATGGGTAAAGAGCTCCAGAAGCCACCTAAAAAGAATGTGTAATAAGGCTATACCACCACCAGTGTCTTGCAAAAAATGTTTGTGTTACTGCAAATTGAATTTTCTTTTCTATGTAATAACATTATATTACTGACTCATCTGGAGCTTGTGTATATTGTAACTGCGAGATCCTTCTCAGAAGACCTACTTCTAAGTCATTTGTCTCCTATTCTGTATTTCTTCCCTATATGTAACATATTATATTTGTCTCACCTGAATTTAATTTTGCATTTTTAAAGCCCTATACTCTAATTTATCAAGATACCTTTTATTTTTTTCAGTTGTGTGTCATCTTGTTGCCCTGTGGGGTCAGGCCAACACTCAGGATCTCAATAATATGCTGTTAGACAGGAGAGTGTGGTGTACCATTGTACATGCACCTATGCAAAATCAATCAGGCACACACACTAGGCACATACACACATCCAAAATTACCGGCCTAGACACACACACACCTATCACCAATTCAAGTACCTATACACAGCAAAAGTTAGACAAAAATCAATCTTCAATACCTGCACACCCAATACACATACATAGATCACTAACTTGTATATCTCACATGAGACATTGAAAGTGCCAGGAGTGAAATTTGCTGGGGCCAGGGTTAGAACCTGGAGACTGGAGGGGAGCTGGGGTTATTTAAGGTCAAATGGCCCCAGGGTTACTCACGGTCACTGGTGCAAGGGGAAAAGCCAGGTGACAAAGAGAAGACAGCCAGGAAAGAGAGAGAAGCAGAAATCTGGGAGTTTGGGGCTGGAAACTGAAGCAGACAGCTGGAAGCTGGGGGCTGAAAACTGAGGCAGACAGCTGGGAGCTTGGGGCTGATAAGTGGTGGCAAGGGGAAAACAGTTAGGAAACAGACAAAAACCTAACTTGGGGTTTCAAAAT
>NW_017728951.1:51565007-51567549 GCF_001723895.1 Crocodylus porosus
ACAATGGCAGCAGGAGAAAGACTCAGTGGAAGGGTTGGAGTCCAGGTAGGGAAGAGAAACAGAGTCCAAGTCCTTGGATGAAAAGAGGGTGTGGGTGATAGATACCTATCTGGGCTGGAAGGGGGTCCTTAATAGCCATGTGGGATCTTTGTCCAGCAGGTGTTGTCCAGAGGGGTGGTTGCTGGCAGGGCCTCTGAGTTGTTAGGCAGCATGAAATGGAGCAGGTCTGGTCCAAGTGAAGATGGCATCCCCACTGGGTCTTTCCTCACTGCGCCCTTTTATAGTTTCATAGTTTCTTTTATAGGGTCAGACCTCCTGGCACCCCAGTGGCAGGGGGCCTGCCCAGGCAAGGGCCAGCCCCTGGTGCACTGAGCATGTGCATTCCAGGTAAGGACATGCAGTTTCAGGTGTCTGGAATAGTGGCTTGGGTGGGATCTGCAGTAGTCTTTGTCTTTCAGATCTTGAGCCAGGGAGGATCAATGCAGGGTGATGGATGGGTTGTGGAGCTGATGGTTCAGTCATTTAGAGGGAGCTATTTTTAGACCTACTGCCATTGTCTCTCAGGCACCCTCATTTATCCCCATTCATTCGGGAACCAAGTTACATAGGAGGGGTAGGTATGAGTCACACAGTTTGAGCTTGTATAAGTGTTCTAACCACTATTCTGTTTAGTAATGGCACCACACCCAGTAAAGTAAAACTGCTGCAGTTGTTGCTGCCTGCTGATGCATTTTGAGCAGAGCCCAGCCAGACAGTCCCACTCTGAGAACACCTACCAATCCTTTTGGGACCATAGCCAGAGGAATGTCTAGTCTATGGATCCCAGTTAAATTGTAGGTAAGCACCAACATGCTCATCTGGTCAAGAATGAATTGTGTCTTGACCTGTCTCCAGGGTTAAATTACGAGGGGTTCTGAAGTTTACAATTGTGAACTTAGGTCCCTAAATCCTATCCAAATCCCATTCTGTGTGTCTATATTCCTTCAGCTTTGTTTATGGAGCAGCTTGCTTCCTACTGTGCATCTAGCCAGTGAGAAGGAAAGGGTTGAGGCAGAATTCCTTCCACTCCTGCCCACTCCAGCCTCCACCCTATCTATTCCTTAGAGTGGAACTATCAGGTGAATAGCTCCTGTTCCTCATACCATGGCAATATTCATAGTCTACATAGTATTTATTCATAGTCCTGAGCAAGAGAGTAAAGTGGGAGACACTCCCATTGGTGTCTTTAACACTCTAAACTAAAAGAGAATTCTACACTGTTGTAATTGAGTTCTATGTACTTATGACCAAAAGTAAATTTAGGTTGATTTTTTTACATGTATAATTGTTGTTTTGCCTTCATTTCCCCTATCTGTAGTGAACAAGAAATGTGTTGAATTACTTCCTAATATATAATGTTTGCACAGAGTAGATATCCCCTTAGTTAGAAATACATTTTTAAATTTAATTTTTCTGTGAAAATATACTTATATTAATGAGAAAATTATTTGCAAAAAATTAAAAAGAAGACTTGTGACATTTAAATTAAACTCAAAATCCCACTGGGCTTTCAACCACCTAATATTAAATATATTACATTATATACTATTATTTATATTTACTAAGATAATAATGTACAAAGATCTCCTTTATGATTCTAAAATATATGTAAGAACTATTCTTGGTTGGTTTTCCTATATAATCCATATTGGAGCATTTACTTTACATAATATCTTTAGAAAACAGTAACAAATATATGAAAGAGCATGTATCTTCAATAAAAAATCATCACCAAGACAAACATTATAATTAATACTTGGGATGTCCAAATATATATCAATACCTGAAAATATGTTACCAATTTACTTTGTAATAAAATAGTCTGTGGCTGTCTTTTTAGCCCTTCTGAGTAATTTCTGTAATGATACTGTCTACATGTTCTCTTATATGGACTAATCCAAGGGTTGCCAATAGGCCTCTGTGATGTGGCTTGTATTCACTTTGGATTTGGATTCAGCTGATTTGGGGGACAGTGATTCGGTTCAGTGATTTAAATCACTGTTCTGAATCAATCTGGCTGAATCTGATTCAGAATTTCGGCCACCACCAAATCGGCTGAATCTCTGAATAGACCCCATCTCCTGCCCACTCTCAATGGCTGCTCTGCCTGCTCTCCCAGCTCCTGGTTCTTTAAAAAAAAAAAAGCCCCCACTCACCAGATGCTGCCAGGCAGGGGTCCAATCCCTGCTTCCTCTTCCCGCCCCCCCATTGTCCCACACTGCATAAGAGACTCTGCCATGATCTCCCTGGCCCCCACCCACTGTTCAAGCCCACCCACTGGCTGCCTTACCCAGCCCAGTTCCCAGCCCTTTCAAAAATAAATTAAAAAAATAAAAATAAGCCCTGGATCACCAGCTGCAAATTTCTCTTGAAGATCCCCATCTTCAAAAAAGGCAGCAAGAAGGACCCGGAAAACTATAGGCCGGTTAGTCTCACCTCGATCCTAGGCAAGCTGTTTGAGAAAATTATGCTGGCACACATCCAGGAGGGGCCAGCAGGAGAC
>NW_017728951.1:51567649-51589822 GCF_001723895.1 Crocodylus porosus
ATGGCAGGGGGTCAGACTAGATGATCTGCTCAGGTCCCTTCCGACCCTACAAACTATAAAACTATGAAACTATATTTAAAGTAGGTAGTTGAACCATCTCCAGTGGCAAGCTATTCCAGACCTTGGGGGTTTGGACAGTAAAGAAGTTCTTCCTTATGTCCAGCCTGAAATAGTCTTGGAGGAGTTTATACCCATTCAACCTTATCATCCCTTGGGGTGCTCTGGTGAACAAACGTTCCACCAGATCCTGGTGAATACCCCTTATTAATTTATAAGTGGCCATCAGATCACCCCTGAACCTGCGCTTTTTGAGGCTGAAGAGTCCCATAGGTCTCAGCCTCTCGTCATAAGATCTGTTTTCCTGACCTCTGATCTGGTGTGTGGCTCTTCTTTGGACTTTCTCAAGCTTCTCCCCATTCTTTTTTAATTTTGGAGCCCAAACTGGATGCAATACTACAGCTGTGGCATCACCAAGGCCGAGTACAATGAGAGAATTATGTCCTGGGATTTGCTTGAGAAGCATCTATGGATGCAAGCCATCATTTTGCTTGCTTTACTAGCAGCAGCATCCTATTGAAATCTCATATTCATATTGTGGTCAATCATGACCCCCAAGTCCTTTTCATCCACAGTGCTAGCCAGTGTAGCACTACTGAGCCTATAAGGATGCTGCAGGTTTTTCCTCCCAAGGTGGAGAACCTTGGATTTTTCGGTGTTAAACACCATCAGGTTCTCTTTTGCCAATTTCCTGAGATGAAAGAAAAGCAGCAGATTGCTCAGAGAAAGAGGTTTAGAGTGGCACTTGGGGAGAGTCCAGGCCTAATTTATGGCTCACCTAACAAAAATATTGGCCCTTACAAACTTAATCCAAAGTCCACTAAAATGAATGGCAAGTTTCTTATTGATTTGTGTATGCTTTAAATAAAGGAAAGGATGGAGGCAGAGTTCCTTCCACTCCTGAGTGACTGAGTCATACTGAGCTTCATGATTTATCTTACTCAACCAATTACAATACAGAATTTCAAAGCAAGTAGCATCTTACAAAATATTGGTAGGAAATGTCTGGTACCAGTGGGCTGGAGAGCTCTAACTGTTAGATTATGATCATTCTAGATATGGAGCTAGGGCTATCAGCCAGAATTAAGGATAATAAAAAGTCCTTTTTCAAATACATAGGAAGTAAAAAAAAGGCACCAGGCAATGTGGGGCCCCTACAGGATAGGCTTGCTTATTTGGTGATTGTGGAAAACAAAAAAGCTGACCTCCTTTAATGAATTTTTTTCCTCTATATTCCTAAACAGGGACTGGAACATCTTCCCCAGTAGAACTGTGAATGGATACAGGGGAGGCACCACCATGCCTAGGGTCAGGGATGACCTAGTTAGGGAATTTTTGTAGGGGCTGGATGTGTTTAAATAAGTAGGTCCAGATGCTCTTCACCCAATGGTAGTGAGGGAATTGGCAGGGGTCATAGCGGGGCCCTTGGCATGGCTTTATGAGTGCTCATGGGGCACTGGCCAGGTACCAGAGGATTTGAAAAGGGTCAATGTGGTCCCTATTTACAAGAAGGGGAAAAAGGAGGACCCCAGCAATTAGTTCCTTGAGAAGACCTTTGAGAAAATTATCAAGGAGCACATCTCCAAGGGCCCAGCAGGGGAGGTAATGCTCAAGGGCAACCAACATGGGTTCCTTGAGGGCAAGTTCTGCCTGACTAATGTGGTTTCTTTTTATGATCAGATCACAAAGTCCCTGGACGAGGGTGTCAAGGTGGATGTCATCCTCCTGGACTTTAAGAAGACCTTTGACATAGTTTCCCACCACATTCTCTTAAAAAAAACTAGGTGACTGCAGCATTGATACCTATACAGTCAGATGGGTGTCAAATTGGCTAGACAGTTGCACCCAGAGAGGGGTAGCGAACAGGTCATTTTGGACCTGGAGGCATGTGGGCAGTGGAGTCCCCCCAGGGTTGGTCCTGGGGCCTGTACTGTTCAACATCTTTATCTGAGATCTGGATGTGGGTGTGGAATGCATGCTATCCAAATTTGCTGATGACACCAAGTTGTGGGGCAAGGTGGGCACACTGGAGGGGAGAAACAGAATCCAGCTAGATCTAGACAAATTACAGAGGTGGGTGGATGAGAATAGGATGGAATTCAATGCAGAGAAGTGCAATGTACTATATCTAGGGAGAAAGAACCAAAAACACACCCATAGACTGGGGAACACCATTCTTGTCAATATGGTGGCAGAAAAGGATCTTGGAGTCATCACTGACTCCAGGATGAATGAGCTGCCAGTGTGAGGAAGCGGTCAGAAAGGCTAACCGCATCTTGTGATGCATCTACAGATTCATCACAAGCAGGCCCAGGGAGGTGATCCTTCCCCTCTATGCAGCATTGATCAGGCCACAGTTGGAGTACTGTGTCCAGTTCTGGGTGCCTCACTTCAAGAGGCATGTGGCTAGCATTGAGAGGGTCTGGAGGAGGGCCACCCACTTGGTCAAGGGGCAGCAGGGCAGTACCTACGAAGACAGGCTAAAGGGCCTGAACCTGTTCAGACTCCACAAGAGAATGCTGAAAGGGGATCTGGTGGCCACTGACAAACTCACTGGGGGGACCAGTAAGAATTAGGGGAGGCTCTGTTCCCCCTGGCCACCACCCGGGGTTACTAGGAATAATGGCCACAAATTGTTAGAGAGACGGTACAGGCCGGATATCAGGAGGCAATAATTTACAATTAGGGCTGCCAGGCTCTGGAATGGGCTCCCAAGTGAGGTGGTATGCTTTCCTACCTTTGGGGTCTTCAAGAGGAGAATGGACAGATATTTGGCTGGGGTGATATGACCCCAACATCCATTCCTGCCTGGGGCAGAGGGTCAGATCTATTTAAGTCCCTTCTGATCCTAACCACTATGATACTATGATTCTCATATAGGTTATTTTAATTGTACCATTACATTAATAAACATTAAATGGAAGATATATAAATGAAAATTAAAATGCAGTGATTCTGCATGCAACACACGAAGGGATAGGAAAGGTACTAGTCATATGAAAATGCACAAATGGAAGGTGTTTAAAAATTATCATGGCAAGGTTGGTGTCAAAAGAAATAAATAGTACAGAAGAGAAAGTCTCTAAATATTTTGGAGTTCCGTCAATAAGGAAAATGCCAATATGCATAGAAAATGCAAATCACTACCATGGAGGCTGCCCAATAAAATGAACCATTAGTCATAATATTAAACAAAAAACAACTAGCAAGGGACATAGTTATGAAATAATGACAAATGAAATAAAAACAGAAAGAATCAAAGCATGTAGAATTTAGGATTTTAAAAATTTGAAAACTCCTAGAAAAATGTACAAGACATATATTCCCTTTCAAAATTTGAATATGATAAAAGCATTACTTGGTCTTTCTGTCTTTCTGTAACACTTTATTTTCAGTCTGATTGGATGTCTGAAACAACCAATCAGAGTGCTCCAACAGCATTTCAGGTAGGAGACAATGGCAGCAGTGTGGTGGAGTGCCACTATGATGGCACAGATGAATCGGTGGGGCTTGCCCCCCCACCAGCCCTGCTCCCTGCAGGTGGTGACAGAGCAGCCAGAACATGTTGGCAATTGCAGCGCTACTGGCCTGGCTACCACCTCTTGTCCCTCAGTCTCCACTGTTATGGTAGCATTGTCCCCACCATCCCACACTGCCTCCAAGGAACATGGCCACAGTGAGGGGAGGCGAGGCCAATACCACTGGCATCATCCCCTGACTCTGGACCCTCAGTCCTACTGTCATGGGTTGCCTTACTTCACTCTTCAGCCCTGCTTCTTGGAGGCAGAGGGGTAAGGAGGGGGTTAGCAATGGTCCCAGACCTGACATGCCAGGGGAGACAAGGAAGCAGGGGAAATGGGGCTGGATGAGAAGGGTAGGCAGGGCCAGGCACAGAGATATTTGTGCACCTGTCTCCCCATGATGGTGGGGACTGAGGGGCCGGAGCAAGTGCACAAGGCACAGGGTGGGGGGAAAGGGGAGAGTGCACAAGGCCAAAGGCAGAGTGGCGGTAGTGCAGAACATTGAGTGGCAATGCTCCATCCTCACTAACTCTTGTGCCCTGCCCCTCATCGTTCTTGTTGGGCAATTGGCTAGTACCCAACATAAAAATCTGTCACATAAAAACATCTACCTATGGCTATTTTTCTAAGAATTTTAAATAGGTACTATCTTGAATTATCTTTTGAAGATTTGAAATGCAAAGTTAAAATCTCCTCTTAGCCATAAACTTTAAATTGATTGAAAAGCATACACAAGCAGAAAAAAATTCTGTATGACATATTTTATGTTTTATTAAATACACTTTAGAATGCTTCCATTAACTGAGAAATTATTTTCTGTAAACTCTATACTGTGAAAAGAGAGTTATTTATTTTCAGCTTTTTAGAATGATCTTAGCTTATATTTATTAAACATTCTTATATCAACATATAGAACAATGGTTATATCACATTCTATATAAATGACCAACAAAAATAGGTAATACAATTTTCTGACTCCAAGAAAAAGAAACAGAAGCTGATATAGTCTAACATAACTCTCAAGAAATAAAAAGGACCTTTCACTGAGTTACAACTAATTTAGACTCTTGAAGTTTCCATAAATACTGTTCCCTAATAAAACAAAAACAATTTTGGCAGGTTCAAAGTCCTTTAGAGCGTTTGGACCTTGTTTTATAGACCTATGATACTGAATTTATTCCCTAGGTTCAGTCCAAAAAAATCCAGCTGTTTGCAGTGTTGAATTCCCAACTGCTGAAAGACTAGATTTACTTAGGCATGAAAAATAGAACAGCATTTGTAGCATTAAAGGAGAATTAATTTACCAGTCTATAATGGTGGGCCTCGATCCCACAGTTCAAATTTATAGAGGTGATTTAATGTGAAAGCCAATGCCAACATTTTACATCATTAAAATGAACAATATGATACATGAGATGCCAATATAACAGCTCTCCAGGACCTAAAAAATTTACTAAGAGACTTTCAATTTATTCCATTGTTAAAAATCCATGGAAACTGTAAAGCTTCCAAAAACTAGATATTCCCAGTTGGGAGTACAGCTGTTTGGATTCACAGTGTGGAGGTCCTAGATATTTTCACTTAGTGAATAAGATGCTATGAAGTCTTGACATAAATTTAAGGATGATTTTTATATTACTAGATTTGTTATAAACATATCATTTGGAATTCAATTTAACATCCAAAGTGGAAGGAAGAAAAAATAAACAGCATGGTTTGCATATTTCACAGTAAAAAAAAAAATATGGCTGTTTGGCCAATCACAAATTTTGATTCCTATATCTTAAATATAGGAATCAAGCTATATATTTTTTGGATATGTTCTGGGAACAGTTTTCAACAAGTTCTGTTTCCCAATTTAAATGTAGAAAGTTAAATAAATCATTAGAGTTTTACTTTACATCCCTTGAAATTATTGGTGAAGCTTCTATTATTTTAACGACAGAGTCAAGGCCCAAACTAATCATGAATTCCCCCAGATTCCAATATATTTCATAAGAAACTTCAGTATGAGAAGTCTGCTTTCCTTGCAGCACTCATTTCTTATGCTTGTGTGTTTTGTTTTGTTTTGTTTTATATCACATTTTGTTGTGATTATGGGAACACACATGGAGAATACATAAATCCACACATGTACACATCTGTATTATACAATAGTTAATATAATACAATTTTCTCCAATGTGCAACCTGAATTCTTCATAGAATTTCAATTTTGCCATTATGTAAAGCTGCTTCTATTCTAATTGTTGGATCTTTCTTGTCTGAAGTTCAATAACAGAGCACATTCTGTACGGTAATTTTCTGGGAAATGCCTAGTGGATAAACAAGTACACAGAAATATGATATAGCACTTCTCAAAGAATCTCTCATATAGATTAGTACAATATTGAAAATTGTGCACATCTTAAAATGTATAATGTTCAAAAGATCAAGTATTATTTACTAGCATACTATAAAGGCTTTGGTGGTGATTTTTTTCTTGTCCTCCCTAATGACAAACAAAGCCAACTTTTTCTAGTTACATTTTTCCAGTAAGTTTTCTTCACAGGCCTTCTATATATTCAGTTACATAACACTCTTTTTTAACATATAGAAAGAACCTTACCATGAAGCCTTTCACTGTTACACAATTAGGTTTTATTAAATGCTTTTCCAGAGGATTTGCCTTGTTTTGTTCAGGACAATGAAAAAAAAAGTCCTGATATGAGTTATGTAAATTTGTGATTCGTTAATTCATTTTTCCCCTTGGAGAAGCAGTTGCAAGTCTTAATTATGCATCAAAGGAACATATACTTCCAGAAGTACTTTTCTGGGTGTATAATGTGCAGCGTAATGGTAGGTGCTAGACATGCAGATAGTAACAGGTCCTCTACTTTTCCTCCATTTACTTAATCTTTTCCTCTACTCACATTGATGACAATAATGATTTAGGAATTCTGTACTGTTTTCTGGAACCATAAAATCTGAAATATTAAGATAATATTGTTTTTTCCTTAAGGTCTATCTTCACATACATGCATATATAAACATACTATTGTTTGTCTTAGTAACTGTTTCCAAAGATAGTAAATGACATAAGGATGCAATGGTTAAAAGCATAGTAGATAGTTACAAATTAGTAGTTTAACCCACCATATAGGCTTCAGCAACTAAAGTTCTATAACTGTCCTGCATACATTCTAGAATTCTGTCACTTTGCAGTTGACAGTCAAAAAATATTATTCAAGTAAGTGCTATCACTGCCATGCATAATTAACTGTTTTGTCAATCAGAATTCTTGTTACTCATGCTTTATGACCTTAGATATACATAAAGTATTGAGGATATGCAGTATTTCTGTATTGACAGCTGAGAAGAGCAATTTTAGAATCTGTTTATTTTATAAACAGAAACATTAGCAATCTTAACAAAAATCTAATGTTAAAAATAAAGTCTAGTGATTAAATTTTATTTGAAGGTGGAAGAATTGTTATAACTGCTTTTAATGGCATAACTAAAATATAATATTTATTTACATAGAGGCATATCATAGAATCATAGAAAGTTAGGGTTGGAAGAAACCTCAGGTTAAGATCCCACATTTATTATAGTCTACCTCTTTCATTTCACAAATGCTGAAAAGAATTGTAAAAGTGGCAAACTTAGCCAACAATCAGATAGACCTGTTAGACAATCAGTTCTACATTCAGATAAGTCTCTTTAAATCATTTTCAGCCTCCCTTCCCTTCCATAGTGCTAAGCTGAGGGGGGCGTGGCCAGGCCCCTGCAGGATACTCTGATTAGGGAGGGGTTCTCCCCTCCCTGACCAGCCCAATGGGGAATTGATAAGACAGTGTTTATCACCCTTAACTCAGTGTTTATCATCACATTAAGAAAACAACAGAGGGATATTACCAGTAGGGGTGTGCGAAATGGGCCCTACTCAATTCGGATTCAGATTTATCCCAAATCAGGGACAGTGATTCCATTTAGATTGAATCACCATCCCTGATTTGATTCAGCCAAATTCTAATTTGAAGAGTTAATGCTGATTCAGAGAATCAGTGATTCAGCCATAGACACAGCTTTAAATGTTTTTTCTAAATACCTCAAAGTACCAGGTGCAGCTTGTGAATGCTGTGATGCTAGGGAAGATGGAATTTCCCTCTGAAGTGTGGTGGGGGGGCCCTCCGCATGCTCGGTTGTGAATCCCATGCCCCCCCAGTTTGGCAATCAACCATGGGAGGATCCCGGGTGCCCCCCCAGATCCTAGAGGCACCAGTCACCAAGCTGGAGGGCCCCTGTGCACTCTCTGACTGACCCAGAAGTTGACCTGGTGCTTTTGGTCCACTTCCAGGACCACTGGCAAGAACACTGGCAACTCCACCATGCTCCTGTGGAACTCTCCATCTGTCCCAGCATCGGAGCATTCAAGAGCCACCTGGTATCTTGAGGTATGTAGAAAAAACATTTAAAGCTGCATGTATGTCTGAATTGCTGAATCTTTCCGAATCTCTCCAAATCAATTTGGAGGGTTCTGATTTGATTTGATTTGGATTCAAAGATTTGGCCCCTGAATTGGGCCAAATCTCTGCTGAATTGAATCAGGGACCGAAGCTTCGCACAGCCCTAATTATCAGCCACCTGTTGATTCTGCCTTTGTCCCTTCTGCCACAGCTCAGACCATAGCCAGCATTTGGTCTGCTAGCTAATGCTGTGTGTCTGTGTAAGGCAGAGAGGATGTCAGAATCCCTGTTTAGAGGGGGAAAGAGGTAAGGAGCAGAAATCAAGCAGATGCCTGAAATTTCTGCTGGAGCTGAATCCAGAGAGCAGAGGGGAGGGTCCAGCCCTTGCTGTGGAGCAGAGAGCCCAGGACAGAGAACATGCTGGGATGCTGGGGGAGTCTGGTTTATCATAAACCAGCAAGGGGTCTGGGACAGACAGTGCATAAACCAGTTTAAGCCAAATCAGTTAAGTCTGATACTAGACTCAACCAGGTTTATCTCAAACCAGTTTCAGCCATTTTCAAACTGGTTTATGTGCACTGAACTGGTTTATGTGCACCTGTTTTGTTACAGGTTTAAATCAGTTTCTGATCACTTAAACCAGTTTATGTACAATGTCTGTCCCTAGCCCTGTTGACTACTGCAGAGCTGGTCCATGGGGCCATATTTGGAGTTCAGAGCTTTGCCATTTGGCCCACAGGATTGCTTGCAGAACCAGAAATTTGGCAGCTTGGGGCGCTTGTGCACATGATGGCCATTATGATGTACACATGACAAAAATATCATTTGTGTGGCTTAATGGTGTCTGTGAGAAAGAGAAAGAGTCACAGGCCTCCAAAGCACAAGGGCTAAACAAAGGCTCAGCAACCCCAGCTCCACAAAGCGTCTGGCAGAAATCTCCCTTACTCAGGTGTTTCTGGAGGGGAGGAGCAGGGAACTCCAATGCCAGTATAAAGAAGAGCCCAGAACAGGCAAGGAGAGAGAGTGTAGAACTGGAAGGAAGAGGAGGAACAAGCTGACACACACTGCAGGGAACTCTGAGAGCGATGTGGAGAGCCGGTAGGAGACTCTTGCAGAGAGTAAGCCCCACAGAGGGAACTTAGAGCAAGGACTGTTGACCGCGGGGGGCGGGGGCTTAGAACTCTTTTTTAGCACTCCGGGAGCGGTGGAGCCTGGCAGAGTTTTTGTTCCATAAAGTCCCTAATAGAGAGGCACTCTAGATTTTTGGTAACGTAAAGTCCCTAAAAGTGGCACAAGCAAAAATGGTGTCACCAATGGACCTAATGTAATAAGGGGAATTGTGACAACCTCAACAAGAGGATCAGAGAGAGCCACCAAAGAAAGAAAAGAGGGACTGACCTCATGAAAGTCAATTTTGTTTGCTCTCAGCTAAAAGCAGCTGAAACAATAACCCAGGCCAGGAGTGCCTGGTTTTGTTTTCTTGTTTTCCTGTTTTTGCATGGGATGGAGGTCACGTTGAAAGACCAACTGGCTGTTCAGAACCCAGTGGAGCACGTGATGGTGTAGGGGTGGCGGAGCCCTCAGGAACATAGGACCTTCGCAGGATCACGGTGGGACGACTCATGGGACTACACACCCAGGTACTGAACCAACTCCTTTAACACCGAGTCATGGCAGACAAAACGTGGATGTGTAGAGCTCCAATTAGAAACTGTCTCACTCAAGTCAGCCAGCAGTTGGTGTCCTACAGGTCTGCAAGTAGCGGAGATACTTGACAGTGTCATGTATTACATGTTCATCAGTTTTGAAGCCTTTAGATGAGTTTGCATCATTGCAAATGAAACTACATCTGGATGTAGTTTAGTCTGCAACAATGAGTTGCAGCTGTCAGCTTGCCCCCTAGCCATGGGAGATGGGGGGCAGGCTCCGCAGAAAAAAAGTATTGGGCAAAGCCTTCCCACTTCTCCTTGGATCAGGCCAAATAGTTGCATTGGGCAGCAGCCAACCTCCTAGCAGCCTGCCAGGACACCTTGTGGGGTACTGCCACTGTGAAGGGAAGGACCTGGCCCCCTGCAGTTCAGGGGCCACTCGGCCCAATGGCAGCTTGCCGTCTGACCACAGACTGGCTCTTGCTCTGATGAAAAAAAGAAGAAAAGTATCAGACCCTTGCTTTAACATGATAGAAAAACTGAAATGGTGGTTTTCAACTGCTTTAATTTAGGGAGCATAGAATAAAAAACTTGCATCATGTTTACAAGCACCCACAGGGAGCAGCAGCAGTGTTAATTGCCATGGCTCCCAAAGCCATGTCAGGTATTGCTGATCTCACTGCCAAATTTCCAGCCTGCAGGCCAGATATTTGACACCCCTGGTCTAGCTAGAATAGCCTCATTTTCTGTGATTCAGAAAGATTACAGAGATCCTCCACCTCCACATAGAACAAAAGATAGGCACAGACAAAAACAAGCATTTTATTAGTTGAAAAGCAAAATGAATAGTAGGATATATGCCTTAGAAGCACAAGGAAATGTTCTAGCACCAAGGACTTTGTGGCGGGTTGGACTTCATGACATTTGAGCAAATATGGTTCAATGAAGACATAGGACTGTGAGTCAAGTTTATAAGTGAAAACCTAAGCTTTCTTATTAGTTTGATATGTAAGCTTAATGAAGTCTTTTAATTTTTCTGTACCATAATTTTTATTTCACAAGAGTAATAATCGTTACTCAGCTTGGTGAGATGCTTTGAAATCTATGGACAAAATGCTGTACTATGTGAAGTAAATAACACCTGAGTTTTTGATATCCTGGGCCAATTAGAAGGAATCCATAGGAGCATCTGGAAAATCTCAGTGCAGCAACATGCACATGCATGTGACCTGTAGGAATGATGAGTATGTAATTTGGTGCTACTTGGTTCTACTCTTAAAACTACAACGTAAGATGGAAGGGGCATTTTATGTCTAATTCAATACCCACAGAAGACTGAGATTAGAAGAGGATCAACAGATTATTTTTCTGATTCTGTCATATGCTGAAAAACAGTGGCATAGAGTTCTAGCATGCAGCATTGCAGATGGAAAACTATAGAGGGAGACCAGTCAGAGTGAGAACCTGTCTGTAGCCAGTGGGGACAAGCTCCACAGTGGCAGGAAGGAAAAAGAATGCTGACTTTTTTCATAGTGGATTTTTCAAATAGTTTTATCAATGGCAACATTACAGCTCCAACAGAACAGTGTGTATGCATTAGTACAAGAGAAGAGAGAAAGTAAACAAAAGAGAGAAAACTAATTTCCTTTCGGCTTATACAATTTGCTTCTTGTCACATAAAGAGTAAAAGCAAGTAATACTCCATAATTTTGCAATTCTGTACTCGGAACAAAGTATTGAGGGGGTTGGAAGGTATTTAGCAAGGGAAGGTAAAGTTAAAAGTCAGGAAAAAAAGTAAGGAGTTTGCATAACAGACTAACCATTGTATTACCATGTGGTGCCTGACCCATATTTGGGGTAAACTCTAGCAAATAAAGAAAGATTTTAACAGCCCTATTTGTGCAAAAAATTTCTCCATACTTGCTCAACCTGTTTAAGAATTCTGTGCACCATGAAGTTCAAAACAATTGATCATAAAGTATGAGGCCAGAAAATTATTAAATATATAAAGCGATAACATCCTCATGTTTTCATGGGTGATTTGAGATAAAATATGTTTGTTTGAAACATACTGATTTTTTTATTCTTGAAACGTTGTTGTCAAAAGTGTTTAAATTTAGTTGTACTAAATTTTGGCTAATTAAATGGGAACTTCAGTGTCTGATATGCAGACTTCATCCATTGTACCTTGTCTGGCAAAAGCAGTAGAAATCATAGCAACTGGAGTTATCTCAAGAGTCCTCTAGTCCAGCCCAAACAGATTGGAACTCGAGGTGCTCATTTGGACTTACAACACCATAAACAGTCTGGTTCCTACATACCTTAAGGACTACCTTCTTGCTTATGTTCCATCATGATCCGTAAGGTTAGCTGAGAATAACATCTTACAAGTACCATCAATGAGCTACGTCTGCTGGCAAAAATGGCACAAAATGCCCCTCAGCTCTGGGATTCCCTTCTTCCTGTAGCCTGTCAAAACCCCAGCCTTGATCTTTCAGTAGCTCTGTAGACCTTCCTATGTGGGCAGGCAACTAGCAAATAAAGCTAGATTGCGATATTTTTAGCAGGTTTCTGTTTTATGTTTTCTCCTATTTTTATAATCAATTATCCTGTTCTATCTATAAGTTATTCTGTTCTCTTACAGTAAGCTGCCTGAGCCTCTGTTGGGAAGGGAAACATCTAAATCAAATAAATAAATAAAAGCAGCATTACATTAATTGGAATGTTTGGTATAATAAAAACGGTGTCTTGGATGTCAATGGATATCCCTGTGTTTAAAGATATTTGAATCACTTGTGTGTATTTGCATTAATAATGAGCAGGTGTTCCATTAATGCCTTTCCCAGACTTTATCCGTATGCTTGCTATTTATATTGTAAGAGCTTTGACTTCAGAATTTTGTTTGTTGTGTCTGTCCTCTGTATATAATTGGCACTATAATGATAAGAATGATCACATTAACAATGTTGTTGGTACTCTAACTTAACTATCATCTTTCCCCCACCTTTTTTTTTGTATTGCAGTTCCATTAGGTCAACATATTGCATTTTAACATTCTTATAAATATTTTGAATCACTGCACCCTAAATATCTTTTTCAACCAAGTGGGTATTTTGACAGATTATTATTAAAGTTCTTGAAGAATGTTTATGACCATAATGTGAAAACATTCTAAAGAATACATTTATTTTTTCCACTTTTTATTTAATGAAGAACCTTATGGAAAAAAGTAAGTGGGAATAGCAATAAACAATAGGGTAGTATATTTCACTTTTCACAGCAGGGAGATTAATGAAGCTGTCTATGGCTTAGCCACTATCATTTCTAGTGACACAGAAATAAAATTCCCATGAACCATAATAAATTCTTTAATTAAATCAAGTGTTTTTACCCAGTAAAACTGTTCTTTGGATTTGTTTGCTTTTTTAAATGAATTTTTCAACATTATTAAAATTTAAAACACTTATTCATTCTGATCACAAAGCCTAACTGAAGTTAATTGAATTATACCTCTAAATGATGTATAAACATAAGTATTAAGAGCCAAAATGTTGAACACTGGGGCTAATATGCACTTAAAACAATGTTTAGGCATCTTGGGTACTTTTACACATGTTCCAATGCGTTTTCATTAGTACACCTCGAAGCATACTCGATCAATCAAGTCTGCTGAAGCATTCTAATCTGAACACTCTAGCTGCAGCATGATGAGGATTTCTGCTTCTCAAAATGGCAGTTAGTGCACTTTAAAACTTGTTGAACTAATTAAAACACCTATCCTGACACACTGAAGCATGTGTAGAGTCATCCCCATTGCCTAAGTATTCTGATTTAGGTGCTATATACCTGCAGAAAATCTAAATTTAATGGAATTTGTGGATGTTCACCTCCAAAAAAAAAATGACATAGTGTGGTTACATAGCCAATTCTAAGGACTATTGATGATATTATTTTCTTAAAAGTCCATAACTAAAAGATTAGTTATAAAAGGTACTCAACACATAAATTATCACAGAACACATTTTTAGGTAATACAGTGGTTAATTAATTCTAGTCTATCCTAGTTGTCTTAGTTTTTCTTACCTCCATAATATTCCTTGGTAAAGAGGATCAAAATACTTAAAATGAGTTCATAAAGTAAGTTTTCTTAAATCCATAACATTATTATTGTTGTTGTTCTTATGGCCCCTTTTGTAGGTTGCCTTTTCCTAGATACTTTTCCAGTTTGTTGAATGTTCTTCTTTCAAATTGCACACTCCTGCCTCCATTTCTCTTTGAGGAGAGATGCTCAATCAAAAAGCATTTCAAGCAGATGTCCAATTTATACTCCTCTGGGTGCCAATCTTGATATTATGCAAATTTAATACTTGGTACTAGAACAACTTTCTTCTTGGACGCCTGTGGATAATAGAATGCAGCTTCTCAGAAGTAAGTTCTTCAGAATAAAATACATGATTTTGTCCCTAAATTATATGACATTGTGACAAAAATGTAACCCCAGAAGGGAACTCACCTGGGGTAGAAGGTGAGTGAAGCCAGTGCAAGACCATGCTGAGCCAAAGAAATGAGCAGCAGGTGCAGAGCTGTGGCCAGAGAAAGCACTGCAGCAGAAGAACCACCCCCCCCAAAAAACAGCTGATTCAGGAGAAGCCAGGATTGGCTCCTGTGCCAGTGTGGTCATGCTTTATGGCCATGCTTTTGTGCTGATTTGCTGGCCAGCCCACAGAACCAGGGATAAAATCCCTCCTGGACAGGAAGCCCAGGGGACCAGAAGCAGGCTTCCTTGTGGGCACTCAGTAGCCCAGCACAGAGTCATGCCCCACACAAGGAAAGTGGTGGCAACCCTGAGAGAGGAATTTGGCATATATTTTAAACCCAGAAGGGCAGCATTCCTTACCTGAAGCAGAGCCATGGATTCCTGATGTCTTCCAGACAGATTGGGCTTACCAGGAACCTGCAGAGAGAAATAGAGACAGCTGTCTATGCCATGGCAATGACAAGCAAAGAGAATTGAAACTGACACTGGGAGTCAAGTTGGAGGCTAGGTCAACCCCACTGAGGCAAGAACCGAGTGAGGTGAACCGATGGCTGTATGCAGTATATCATTTCAAACAGTCGAGACACATGTCCCAACACCATGACTAAAACCAGAAGGCTGGGATTCTACATCATTGGTTGGCATTAGGTGGGGTTTAGGGGAGGCAGAGCCCCAAAATGGGAAGATCAAGGGGAGGATCGAAGGAGGGGACCAGAAGGGATGGAACATCCATCTTTCTCCCTACTAAATACATGTATTCAAGCAAAGTCATGGCAGGTGAGGAGCACTGTGAACCCTCTGGAATTGTCTCAGTAACTGACCTCCTTTCCTGTGGACAATGGTGACATCTGATAGACTGGCATGCACCAGGTGCTCTGGTGAACAGCACAGTCATTTACAGACATTCTGATAGATTTAAAGTATCTACAAGTTTTATATGCAAATCACCTTATTGTATTTGGCAACTTTCTTCGAGTTCCTAGGTAGACAGCACCTAGCCTGGTTGACCTTGATCTCAAGGGGACCAATTTAAAACCTGCTTGCTGTAAATCAACCCTCAGTTAGCCTGTAGGTACCCAGTAGTCCCTTGTTTTCTGCAGGACTAGCTCTTTTAATGAATCTTCTGACCTTCAGGTTTTTAGCCTTGGCAAAACAGGTCTGTCACCAGGGTTAGGTCCAATGAATTACATCTTTGTCGTGATAAGTCTAGCTATTATATATGACTGTTTTCTGTAATTTTTCATATTTAGATCATTGTTTTTCCTGATTGGTTGTGGGTTTGTTGTTTTTGTTGCTGTTGCTTTTGTTTTGATTTTTTAAGTCCCCGCTAATCTAACTCCATAGCATTGCATAACTATCATAACCATTCATGCTGAAGCATAAACTATTTTTATCCAAAATAATATTGACATTTATCAGTTCTCTCCAATAATTATTGGTGGGTCTTTCACCCTAAATTGTATACCCTTTCCCATAAGAATCTGGTTTCCCACTGCTTATAAACTTGTCAAACTTTTAACCATTTGGGCTTAAATTTTCCATCCAATATCTTTGAGAAATAAGTTGGGTAGGGAAATGTGTTTTTTTTGGAGCATGGCCTTAAAAATTGTTGAGGGTGGGACAGAAGCCTCTGTGAGAGAGATGTGCATGTGTATTTTTTGCATCCCTGTGAAAAATCAACTCATAATAGACCATCTGATAAGTCTTTGAATAATCACAGTTGATACTTACTCAGTTGATTTAATAACTAAAATGTCTGAAGATTCATTCCATACTCTGGAAGCATAAATGAGCCTTTCCCAGCTCTTAATACTGACCAGATATCAAATATGGCATTCTCAGAATGACTGAAGCTAGGTATAAATGATACATTTACACCTCTATAAGTGCTCAGAAAACTTCTATCCCAGATCGCCTAGTGACTCAGGCTGTAGTCTGACTTTGTGGCCCCTTACTCCTCCCTGCCCCTTTCACGAAGGTGCACTGGCACTTGGCTCATGCTTATCTACTAGAGATAAGCACCTAGTTGGCCCCACTCCTGGGCTGTCACAAAACTGGGGTAGCAAAGATTCTGTCCCCCACCACGACATCCACATCCTGACTACATGTGTCAGTCAGTCTGGGCAGTGTGGGGGAGGCAGAGGTCTCTGTCACATGGGCCCTTCCCAGTGTGGGGTGCTGGGGCCAGGGCTGCACTGAGGGGGTCTCCACTCCCCCTGCCTTGCTACCTGGCTCAGCTGACAGGTAGGAGGCATGGCAACAGCTGTCAAACAGGTTGGACAGGAAGGGGGAGGGAGCAGAGTTCCCTGGAATAGCCACCCAAACTGGGCTTACTTGTAGTTGGGGGAGCTGGGGATGGATCCACACAGTGGCGACCTTTGTTCCCACAACCTGCTTCTTCACCTCTTGGCCTGACTTACAAGTAAGGGCAGGAGGTGAAGTGCCAGCAATGAGCTGGACTGGGCAGTGGTTGTGGGGGAAACAGAGGCTCCCGCTACTCAGCCCACCCCCACCCCAATGTGCTGGCTTCGATCTGGGTGACTGGGGTTGGGGTGCAGTTTTCCCTCCCTCCTTTTCCCCCAGTGCCACTAACAGCCAATCACTCGCAGGAAGCAGGGGCTGGGGAGAGATGCTGCACTGGCCAGTCAGGGGTGGCTGGCTTTTTGGTTGCTCACCTTGGCTCTACATTCTCTGGTAGCCTGCTGGGAGGCATACAGAACATCCCTAACCTGCTGGGTTTGTCTAATGCAGGCTGTTTGCATACCTGAACCCCCAAACTGAATGGCAAATATCTGTTCTGTTTACTCCTGAACTAACCTAGGGTACTTAGTTTAAAGGGTGAAACTTAGCTTGCTTCTGCCTCAGGCTTTTACAGTGTCTGTACTTAGATACAGGCTACAGATACAAACTGTATTCCTTCCTGTGAAGAGGGACTGGCTATAACACAGGGAAGGAAATTGAGAGGGGAGAGCACCAATTCTGGAGCAGCTGTTCCTTTAAGATAGAAAAACCCTGGGAGGAGTGGCAAGGGGCACAAAGAGAATCAGGAGCAAAAAGCAGCTCTGGAGAGGAGAAAGGGAAAAAGACTACTGGGACAGAGGAAGCCCAGGAGTTGATCCTGGATACTGGAAAAGCCAGGATGGGAGGTCAGTGAGCCAGGAATCACAAACAAAGCAGGTCAGTTCTTAGGATACTCTGCAAAGGAAAAAAAAATCGTCAGAAACCACAAGAAGGATGGAAGTGCAGTTGCTCATCTGGTTTCACTGAAAATTGAGTTTATTGTTTCTTTTTCTTTTTTTGGTTACTTGTTTGGACATTGAGTGAGGCCAATTGTGTTCCAGGAGTGTTTGAGGAGAGGATCCTGAGCCATGGCTACCTTCTCCATCCTTAAAGAAAATGAGTGGAAGTGTCCCGCAAGACTTAGCAACATAGGATCTTGATGGGAGATAAAAGACAAAACAGGAGAAGAGAAGGAAAAAAAAGGAACTTTCCTGGTCTTGTCTAAAAATGGTCCAGTTATCTTTATTCTAAATGATTTATTATTTAAAAGTTGATTCCACAAAGTACTTCCAAAGGGAAATTTAAAAGCTAAATGAAACAGTGTGAAATAGCAACAAATCTGTCTGAATGTGATCTGGTTATAGAAGAAGAATATAACAAAAATAATAATGAGAGTTGTTCAACCTAAGTAAGACTCTGATTCAATTGATGATATAAATTTTGGGTGTTGTCTGAGAGTGATTTGAGAGATCATGACACAGATAAAAATCTACCTAGATAGCTTGTGTGAAGAAAAATGTGCAACAAATAAAACACTCACCACAGGGAATGAGTCTGTGAGGGAGAGATAGATGAGAACAGGAGGAAAGCAATGCTTCTGGAGCAGAGGCTCCATAAAGATGCAACAACCCCAAGAGGGAAGGGGTGAGGCATGGAAGGAATGGGCATCATAAGATGTCACTGGGCAGAAGTCTTGGGAGGAGAGTGGGGATGAGAAGAAACCCTGAGGACTAGGTTTAAGTGGAGACAAGGGCTCAAGCAGATCCAGTTAAGCTTGGAATCACTGGCAAAGAAAAACCTTAAAAAAGTAATAGTCGAACAGTGAGAGGAAGGGAGCTGAGGAATGCGGCTATGTCACAGTGACAGTGGATCTTGTTTTTTTTCATTTGGACTTAGTTTTGAGCCAGTCAGGCTCTATAGAAGAGAAGGGGTAAAAGAGACCGGGAGACAACTATTCATTAAAGAGACAGTGACACACTGTGAGTTCTTGGGAAGAGAGACCATGCCTAAAGACCAGGGAACCTGAAAAAGAAAAGAAAAGTAAAACAAAGGATGTTATAAATGGGACTGAATAAAGATGCTACATTGGCATTATAGCTGTTAAATTAAGATTATACCCAAATTGAATTCTGTCTAAGTTAATATTAAGACTTACCTGACGTGAAGAGAAGTAACAACAGACTTTCAAACAGCGAGCTGGTTATGGATGTAAAAATAAATCTTAACAAATTGTTAAGCTAAACAAAGTAAGACTGTGATTTTGTTTGATGACATAAGACTTCGGTATCATGTAGAAGAGTTACAATAAAATGGGTAACCAAAGAGGATCCCCACATAGGTTGCCAGAGTCCTACTATGGTAGAAAACAAATAACACCCCTTGGCTACTGACATCATACAATAATTGAGATGTGGCAGGCGAGAGTCAAATTATACCATAAGCAGTCCAAGACTGAGCAATCTCAGAAAAGAGGGGCTAGAATAAAACATTAGGTTATAAGAAGTACCCTCACAAGTGGTGCAGGCATTGGCCAGGAATTTGACAATAGCCTAAGTCATACAGATCAAATGGAGATTCCAACAGGCACAGTGGGGAGTCCTGAAACTCTCCAGGAAGCATTACATTTGGTGAGTCAGATGCTTAAGCAACAACAGCAAGCAGCTTGGCAAATTGCTCTTGAGGAAAAGTTACTCCAGTAACAAGCATGGACTCAGTGGAACCAAGTTGAATCAAAGGTTATCAAGATGACTCCACAGGATGGTCCAGAAGCCTTCCTAGAGAGTTTTGAATAAGCACCATTGGCTTTGGGTTTGGATCGGAGCTGACGGGCCGGCCAGCTGGGTGTGCTATTGATAGGAAAAGCACAAGCCATGTATTGAGCTATGCTATGGGGAGAAGCAGTAGATTACAACAAAATGAAAAAGGAAATTATGGATCATGTGGCTATGAACCCAGAGAGATATTGTCAAGCCTTTTGAATGAAAAAAAGAAAAGAAGATAAATGTCCCCAGAACTTACTCCAACACTTGGCCAACCTACTAGAGAAGTGGTTGAGGCCACACGAGGTGTCCAAAGTTGATCTGTGCAACCAGATTTTACTAGAACAGTTTTTAATGGATTTGGATGACAGTACTTAGCATTGGGTGCATTGCCATTGTCCAAAATCTTCAGCAGAGGCTCTGTGACTAGCCAAAGATTTTGACAGCACACAAGGAGAAGGCAATCTGGAATGTGGTACAAAATGAGGGCTGAATCATATGCCACATGAGACAGATCATAAGGAAACACAGGAAGGGAGACACTTGACAATGGTGTGTTTCCAGTGTGGACAGATAGGACACATGGCAATGGAATGTACAACTGCTCCTTACCCAACTCAATGTGGATGAAAGTCTCCATTTGATGCACAGATACAGCATAACAATCAGAAGGACAATGAACAAATAGAGATGATGGACCATAGCATTAGGAAAACAGGCTAGGAACGGCCAAAGGATAAGCCCACAATTTGGGCATAATTTGGAGAAAAGAAGATACAGGCCTCATTGACTAAGGGTTCTGCACTGACCCTCATTAGGGCATACCTGGCTCCTTGAGACTGGGCTTCAAGAGTGGACGCATTTGTATGCATGGGCACCTGTCGGTGTATCTGAAGAAGAAGAATTTGGTGGAAGCATTTGATGTTATGAGGGAGATGCCCATGGGCCTAACCAAAGAACTGCCCTATATGACGATATTAGGTTGAGATTGGGCAGAAATTTATCATACGTTGGATACGGTGACAACAGAGGAGGAAAAATGGATGGGTATGGTGGGAGAACAGTCAGAAACTCCACCGGAGTCAGATGGATTCAATATAGTTTCTAGGGTCAGAAGGGCCATTTAGTCTGACCGCCTGCTCCTGGCAGGCAAGAAAAGGGTCACCAAACCTGGGATCATGTGTTCCCAGCCAGGTGCCTGTCCAGTCTCCTCTTGAAGACCCCTACAGATGGGGTGAGCACCACCTCCCTTGGAAGCCCATTCCAGATCCTGGAAACCCTGACAGTGAAGAACTTTTTTTTAATGTCCAATCTAAACGTACTGTCCAATAGCTTATGGCCATTGTTCCTTGTTGTTCCTGGGGGTGCCCTGGTAAACAGATCATTGCCTATTTCATGTTCCTCTCCCCTTATGAATTTGTATGCTACCACAAGGTCCCCATCTCAGCCTTCTCTTGGAGAGGCTGAAGAGGTTAAGGTCCCTTAGCCTTTCCTCATAGGGCCTTCCCTGCTGGCCTCCAATCAAATGAGTGGCTCTTCTTTGGACCCTCTCCAGGTTGTCCGCATCTCACTTGAACTGCGGTGTCAAGAACTGGACACAGTACTCCAGCTGTTACCTGACCGGTGCCACATAGAGAGGGAAAACCACCTCCCTGGACCTGTTTTTGAAGCACCTATGGATGCAGAACAAGGTACATCTAGAGAGTTTATCAAGCAGTGCCCACTTCAGGGAAGCCCAACAGGGAGAAGATCTGTTCCGAACCATCATTCTGTCTGAATTGGCCAAACAAGATGAACAGGTAATATGCCCTAGTCACTGCCACACACTACCCATATATGACCTGAGGAAGGGCCTGCTGTATAGAATTAAAGCAGGCCAACCTGACAGAGTAGAGATACCACAACTTCTGATTCCCTAGGTGTACTGAAGTCCATTATCGAAACTGGCTCATATGAATCCCTTGGAAGGGCACATAGGAAAACTCAAAACAGAGGCTAGACTGACTAAATGGTGTTTCTGGCCCTGACTATATGAACAAGTAAAAGCTTTCTGTTGAGCTTACCCTAATTGCCAGCAGGCAAGTCTCCAAAAGCCACCTTGGGCTCCCTTGCATTTAATGCTGGTAGTGGAAGACCCATTTTCCCAAATGGCACTTGGTATAATAGGATTGTTACCAAAAAGTTCTTTGGGTCACCAATTCATATTAGTTTTGACTGATTACACCACTAGGGTTCTTGAAGCAATCCCTCTATGTACAGTTATAGGACCTCAAGTAGCCAAGGAACTGCTTAAGACCAAGCAGCAAAATTCATGCCCCATGTCATGAGGATCCTGTGCCAAGTACTAAGAATAAGACACTTACAAATGGCTGTGTACCACCCACAAACAAATGGTCTGGTAGAAAGTTTTGATAGAACTCTTAAAAACATGCTGTTATGATGTGCCCAAGAAGAACCGTGAAAATGGGACATGTTATTACCACTATTGTTGTTCACCATAAGGGACATTCCACAGTCTTCACTTGGGTTTTCCCCATTCCAACTGGTATATAGACACCCACATCTAAAAGGCTCCATGGTTGTACAGGAGGGATGGGAGAAAGGGGAACCTACAGGGACACAACCAACAGAATACATATGGGAACTGAGGAGATGGTTACAGAGAGCTGGGGAGCTAGCCTGAGATCACCTTGTTAGAAACATTATTAAAAATGCATTATGAATAGTGTTGTTAGAACAACACAGGTGACAGCTCTCCCTGGTGGTGGTGGGGGGGGAAACTACCAAGAGCTCTTTGTATTAAGGTATCACTCTCTTTGTTTTGCAAATTTACTATCTCTTTGTTACACTAAATCATACTCCCTTTCATGCTCCCTTCACTTTCTTATGTAGATAAGAGAAATTGCAATTTTAATTGGTTGTG
>NW_017728951.1:51589833-51594553 GCF_001723895.1 Crocodylus porosus
ACCGGAAATGAGTTGTAAGAGTTCCTGCTTCTGCACACGTGCTCAGGAGAGAGAGGATAAAAGCCAGCTGAGAGTTGTCCTCAGCGGGCGGAGTGGTCCTTTGTTTCCACTCCAACCCTATTTGCAAATATACCTTTTGTGTTGCTAATAGAGTGTGTCTGAGAGTTCTTCGCCTCCCGAGAAATGGACCGCGATTTCTGCAACAACCTCAAACAAACCCAAGAGAAAAAAGAGGTCAATTATGACAAAGGGACCCAACAAAGGGAATTCTGTGAAGGGCAAAAAAGTTTTAGTATTCCTACATAGTGCCACAAGTGAATTTTTATCTTATTGGCAGGGACCGTTTGAAATAATTCAGTGAGTTGGACCCGTTGATTATGAAATCTTATGCTCCAGATTCAAAAAAGAAAAACAATCTTTCTGTGTCAATTTCTTGAAACTCTGGAATGAACCAGAAGGCCTATTGGCAAGCCAAATAGAGGAACAGTCAGAGTTAGGGAAAGAACCAACTAAGTTACAAGGGAAACCAGGGGTTAACAAAGAAGTAAGCTTTGGGGTTCAATTGACTGTAGGACAAAAACTGAAGTTTAAGCTTCTAATAAATGCATTTGGAGATGTGTTTAATGAGAACCCAGGATGTGCTAAAGGGATAAGTCACAATATTGTCACCCCTGAAGGAAAAGTGGTGAGGGAAAAATGGAGGAGGATCCCTTATCATCGATATGATTTGATCAAGGCAAAGTTAGATAAGATGTTGGCTCAGGGTGTTATAACAGAATCCCATAGTCCTTGGTGGAGTCCATTAGTAGCTGTGCCCAAACAAGACAGTTCATTCTGATTATGTGTGGACTTCGGAAAATTAAATGCAATCTCAAAATGTGATGCTTTTCCCTTGCTGCAAATAAACAAACTATTAGAGAGAGTTGGGTGAGCAAAATTCATATCCACCTTGGACTTGACTAAGGTTATTGGCAGATACCCATCCGAAAAGAAGACCAGGCAAAAACTGCTTTGACACTCTTTGGGGATTGCACAAATTCAAACATATGCCATTTGGCCACCATGGAACTGCGGCAACTTTCCAGACTAATTAATTGGGTCTTGGCCCCACACCAGCAATATGGGGCCATCTGACCTGAGCACTCTTTCCTGCCTGGGCAGCGGGCTGGACTCGATCATCTGTTGAGGTCCCTTCTGACCCTAGCATCTATGAATCTATGCTGCACCTTCTATAGATGATATTATAATTTATGCTAGTGAATGGGATCAACACTTAAACGCTCTTCAGGCAGTCATTCAAGAATTAAAACTGGCCAGCTTGACCAGAAATCCGTAAAATGTGCACTAGGGAAAGCCGAAACCAAATACCTAGGCTTTATGGTAGGCGAGGGATGTATTTGTCTTCTGACAGACAAAATAGAGGCTATTTGAAAGTACTCACCACCCCAAACGAGAAAACAAATGTGAACCTTCCTCAGATTGCCCAGTTACTACCACTGATTCATTCCTCATTTCATGCAAAGTAACAGCTCCGTTAACTGACTTATTAAAGAGAAGAAATAATGGGCTCATACACTGGGATGAGGACCGTTTGGAAGCTTTCCAGAAAACACAACAAGTTTTATGCAAGGATTTGGTCCTTCAAACACTTGACTCCAATCAAGCCATGGGAGCTGTGTTAGCACAAGAGACACAGGGTGTTGAATGCACAATCACCTAAACCAGCAGAAAACTAAATCCCCAGGAGCAAAGGTATACCACAATTGAGCAAGAGTGCCTGGTCATCAAGTGGGGGAGTTGACTACTTCTGTTACTACCTCCTGGGCCACACATTTACATTAATTACTGATCATGCCACTCTGAAATGGCTAAAGACCACACAAACTGACAATGCACAGATTACACAGTAGGCCCTCGCTTTACAACCATTTCATTTTAATATTGAATTTAGGCACAGCTGTGCCAATGTAGTGGTAGACTTCCTTTCCTGGTATCATCCAAATGATGAGTCTCCTCTGACACCTGTCACCTATCTAAGTGAGTTCTCTGCCATTCACAACAACATGGAAGGGCTAAAAAGCAAGGCACCTAGTGGCATCTTACAGGGGAGGATGTGTGAAGAAAAACAAGCAATAAATAAAATACTTACCACAGGGAATAAGTCTAAGAAGGATAGAGAGATGAGAACAAGAAGAGAGCGACACTTCTGGAGCAACTGCTCTGTAAAGATACAAGAATCCTGAGAGGGTAGGGGTGGGGCATGGGAGGAATGGGCATCAGAAGACATCACCAAGAAGAAAGCTCAGGAAGAGAGCAAGGATGAGAAGAAACCCCGAGGACCAGCCCCAAGCAGAAAGAAGAGCTCAAGCAGATCCGGTTAAGCTGGGAATCCCTGGTGAAGAAAAACCTTTAAAAGGTAATACTCGAGCAGCGAGAGGAAGGGAAATGAGGAATGTAGCTATTAGCCACATTACAGTGTCAGCAGGTCTTGTTTTTTTTCATTTGGACTTTGTTTTGAGCCAGTTGGGCTCTATAGAAGGTGAGGGGTAAAACAGACTGTGAGATGACTATTTCTTAAAGAGGCAATGACACATTGTGAGTTCTCAAGAAGAGAGAACATGCCTAGAGACTGGGAAACCTGAAAAAAAAAGAAAAAAGAAAACACAGGGTGTTACTAATGGGACTGAATAAGAATGCTACATTATAGCTGTTAAATTAAGACTATACCCAAACTGAATTCTGTCTAAGTTAATATTAATACTTACCTGAAATGAACAGAAGTAACAACAGCCTTTCAAACAGTGAGTTGGTTATGGATATAAAAATAAATCTTGACAAATAAAGAAAATTGTTAACCTAAACGAAGTAAGACTGTGATTTCATTTGACGATATAAGCCTTGGGTGTCGTGTATAAGGGTTACAGTAAAATGAGTTACCCTAGAGGATCCCCACATAGGTTGCCAGAGTCCTACTGTGGTAGAAAACAAATAACACCTCCCAACTAATGACATCAAGACATGGCAGGAGAGAGTCAGAATATACCGCAGGCAGGGCAATCAGGGAAATAAGGGTTAAAATCCAAGCCCCAAACATCAGCAGTAACCTCACAATTCCTTTTTTTTAAGTAAAAAAAGTGATTTCCTTGATAGATGACATGAGCTTATTAAATTATTTTTTATTTATATTAAGAACATAATTTTAGAATCGTTTATGGTTGCAGATTAGAACATATTGACTATCTGCTCACATCTTATTCTTAGTGTTTAAACAATGAACTTATAGTAAATATACTGAGTTATTATCTGCGATAGTTGAGTGTATAGCATATTTATTTTTAAGGAAAAATATATAGTTAAAAGATTATAATTGAAATGCTACTTGTAAGCACAAGTTCCATGTATTTATACTGCATACAGAAAAGAATGAATTAGAAAGTAAACCCATACATATTATAGAAGCAAGATAATTTCCCCTTCTCCCTTCCGCTGCTTTATGCTAACATGTATCACCCTATTAGTGGGGTCAAAGGAAAATAAACAAGAGATTTGTAACAGATTTGTATCTATTACATTCAGCTCAGACTTTCGTATGAATTTGCCTTGAATTTATGATCCACAATAAATAATGGGCCATGCAAAATATAAATGCCAGACTGATTAAGTATATAAAGTGGTCACTCACACAAAAATACCATTAGCTAAGTATTTTATCAACTACTTGGATTCAATATAGTCTACCATACATGTATTTAAATCATTTATTAAGTATTTAAATCTTTAGTATCACATGACTGCAGATTTATCTTACTTTTGTACCAGTATATGTTGTAAGAACTGGGTAAGCCTAAGAAAGTTTAGCTTTCATCCTTCAAAGAGCTAATTAAGCTGAAACAAAAGAGAAATATTGTAAAGTATTTGGAAACGAATTACATTTTTTCAAGAAGTCACGTACAACATTACAGAGGTAGGTGCCAAGCTGTTAATTTCTTTGCTCCACAAGGATTTGCAAGTGCTGCCAACCTGTCTGTTCTTATCAAATTGTACTTCATTGCAAATTAACAAAAGATTTCAGATGAAATTTCACCATTTTAAGCCTTTTGATTAATTACTAGACCATGGATCGAGTAATTAAAAAAAACCTCACATTATAGGCAGAGAAAAAATTGATTGTGAATGTATTTAAAAAGAGGAGTGGGAGGGAAAAAAATCCACTGGTGGGTAGGATTCAAAATTACTTATCATTTTAAGATAAATTAAAATATAAAGTGAATGTGTTGCAGGTTCCTGATAACGTTACAGGAATTTATGCATGTGAAATTTTAAATTCTAATTTTTTTTTGACATCAGTTATACACTAGGAAATAGGGCTGTGCAAATCTTCGACATAATATTCGATTCGACAAGTATTCGATATATTGAACCTTGAAAAGTGAAAGTTGAGTTGAATAGCAGCTGGTTGAATAGATGTTGAATCGAATACTGCAAGTTGAATATTAACAGCATGAGTCGAATATTTAACTGTCGAATAAACAGTAAGTATTTTATTTATTGTTCGTTTTTCTTCACACATCCTCCCCTGTAAGATGCCACTAGGTGCCTTGCTTTTTAGCCCTTCTGTGTTGTTGTGAATGGCAGAGAACTCACTTGCCTATAGTGGATTCCCTGTGGGGGGGGAAAAAAAGGAAAGTAAGGGGAGGGAGGGGGAGAAGGGGAAGGAGTG
>NW_017728951.1:51604530-51606384 GCF_001723895.1 Crocodylus porosus
ACCCACTGAATGTGCACTGAGTGGTGTGCTCTGATCTACTTTATTTTTTGCCATGGTTTTTGCCTCTCGGCCAATCAGCAGCAAGGAGAAAGAGTGGAGGGTGGGCCAGTGCTGCTGATTGGCCCAGAGGCAAAAACTGAAACAAAAATAAACAAGAGCAGAAGTGGTGCTGCTTGCAGAGGGATGCTACCATGCTTTTGGTAGGTGGTACAAAAATACAGATTTTTGTTTTTAAATGGAGATTTTTGCTTTTGTCCCATGGAAAACGAGGATCTGCTTATTAATAGCTTTATTATGGTGATGGCACTAAACACCACCATAAGCACATGAATAAAGATTACTCTATTTTTGACATTCTACAAATTAAAAATAAACAGCTGAAATATAGTGATCACAACAAAAGTACCTACACTCTTCACAATGGGTACCAATATTTATGGAATTGGAAGCTTCTCAGGCCAAAAGTTCCTAAATGTAAAACTGACATTAGTAAATTAAGGATTTAACACTGAATTAATTAATTTCAGGCTGCCAGTAGACAGTCAGCAAGTGCTATGTCTCTTTTGTTTCAGAACAAGACAGAGCAGTCTCAGAGTGTATAGAAAAATGGCTGTCTGATCTAACTTAATTCATCCACATGTAGACCTTACACTTAGATCCTTACTTAGGTCAATCTAAGTGCTGAACTGTATGGACATTTCCCAAAGGTCAGATCACTTAAAAAAGGGCTACCCTGTTCTTACTTCAGTTCATGTCAGGGGTGCACTAACTTACGCTGAGCATGGTTAGGCCGATCAAACCAAACAGCTGTTCACATTCAGAAAGCAGCCCCAGAGCTGGGAAAGCCCAGCTGTATACCAGCCCTGTTGCTATGCTTTTCCAACCTCCTGTTCCTGCTACCGAGCTATTTTTAGCCTTTTCTTGTCCCCTCCTTCCATCTGCAGATGGACAACTCCCCACCATGAACCAACTACCCCCCCAGTCCCACCAGACATCCACTGAGTGTGGAAACTCCACCCAGTGATGGTTTTACTAGTATTCACCACTGCTAGGAGCCTGATTGAAACAAGTCAGGGTCAGGGAAGGGTGGGTTCAGTGTTCAGCTCTTCTGCTGGGGAGGTTCTTAAACTGGTGGGGCTTTGGGGCTAAAATAGACCCTGGCTAAGGAGGAAAATAATTTCCCATATTCCACCAAGTCCCTCCAGATCCCAGCAACCCCCCTTCCCATGAAGGTGCTAGCCATCTTGATCAAACCAACTGCCTCCTCAAACCCAAGCATGCACACACACACGCATACACACATGCATGCACGCACACACCCACCCAACAGCCCCACAGATCTTTCCCTCCACATCCATGTATTTTGATCAGGTTCTCAGCACTGGTAAAACCAATAGTGGTTTGTGGAATCAGAGGGATGAGAGGTTGGGAAAAATTGAGGGGAGTGAGGGTGGCAGGATCAGAGAAGCTTTCTGACGCTCCCCTTCCCCACCCTGCAATCTCCCCAAACCCCCTCTGGACCCTGTAGATAGTTCTATATATATCTAGCTATCTATTTATAGATAGCTAGATAGTATAAATTAGGCTTCTTCTGAATTAATTTACTCATACAACATAGGAACAAATCCAGGTTACTACTTTACATATGGACATACAAATAATTTATTGAATTGAAGCCATGTTTTTGTAATTAGAAAACTCCTTAAAAACTATAGGTTGTTAACAGGTGCTGTCCCTGTGATTGTTCACCAGAAAAGAACAATAAAAAAGTGTTAGGCAATAGAATTTGGGGAAATGAAATAAAAAATGGAGCAACATAACTTGATTTTTTGAGAAAAATGAATATGTTAGGTC
>NW_017728951.1:51606824-51625723 GCF_001723895.1 Crocodylus porosus
AAAAACCAAGAATTCAACAGTAGGAGGCAAGCTCTTTGTTTTATTCCAAGCCTCCTTCCAGGCATCACTCTGTCTGTAGGACTGTCCTGGATTTTACACAGGGCACATTATCTCTGCTGTCTTTGCTGTCTCCGTAGTATCTACTGACTTTCAAAGTATGTATCTGATTGCTTTCAACTTAGACATAAACAACTTCATCAAAATAGTAGACAACTTTTGCATTGTATGCTATTATAATTCTGGATAACCTTTTCAGGTGTATAAATGGCGAATTATATTTTCAGAATCAAGCTAATGGAGCTATACTGATTTATATCAGCTGAGGGTCAGTCTACATAGTGTTTTCCTGCACTATTTTTTTCTGTGCTATTTAGAAAAAAGCTCAAGTCCTTTGTGAAGTAATTTCTTGGTTTCAAAATCATCTTGGAAGGCATAGAAAAGTGTGATATATACATTGCTTCCTTTTCCAATGTCACTAGGAAGACAAATGAGTGTGTTCTGAAGCAATCCTTTTTTTCATGTACAGAAACTAATAGGAGAGCACAACAAAAAAAGTTGACCTGTTATGAAACTACTTAGTGATTTGTAGCAAAACAAATGTGTATTTTTCCCATGTACACCTTCTCCACCAAATGATAAGGTACAATAGATAACAACAGTGGACTTATTCATTCATGGTGGCTCTGCTGTTTTAGATACTTGAAAGAAAAGACACATCCCCTGTTTGTGATTTTAGACTTCTTATAATTGTGAGATACTAGTACATTATGGGAAGTTTCCCAGATGAAAGCTAGTGTATTTCTATACCTTTAGCTGGCTCCCCACCCTCCCTACATTTTAATCATTTTTTTCTCCCTCCATTTTAACATTTTTTTTCTTACCAGTATTGGCCCAAAAGGATTTTTTTAATTTAGTATTTACCCAGAAGTAAATGTTATCCTTGTTCCCTTTTGTAAATGGGAGTTACAAAGAAAATTGTTGTACATTACACGAGTACATAAAAACTCCAAAAGCTTTATTTTGTAACAAGAGTTATACAATACATGAGAATTTTCAAGCAATTTCCTCAACAAAGTGTAATTGGTGGGAAAGCCAGTAGTTCCTTTCAAGTTTTGAGAAATCAACACTTTGTGTAAATGTGCATAGCAAAAAAGGTACCATCCAGATTCTATGCTGGTATAAATCGGCATATTTCTACTGAGCTGAAAGAACCAGTGCTGATTTATACCATTGAAGAATTTAGGTCTATATCTTCAGTTCTCAAAATGCAACACAAGAATTCTTAGAGAGGGCAAGCAGTGCAAAGAAAATATTTGAATTATCACAAGGAACAGAGTCTTGACAGAAAGGTACTTGTTCAGAAATTGTAAATCAAAGGGCAGGTTTTCAATCATCATCAATAAAATGTAACTTAGTGGAGTTACATCAAGTTCCACTGTCCATCATCATATATCATTTATTTTCAGACATCTTGGCAAAATGAAGCATAATACATGTTTAGTTATGCTGTACATTAGCAACAAAAGATACTTCAGGGAAAGTATGGCTCCCATTCTGAACTGGGGAGGCAACCTCCTGACAGATAATCATAGAATCACAGAATCAATGGACCAGAAGGGACCTGGAAGATCATCAAGTACGGTACCCTGCCATAGGCAGGATGTTAACGAGCTCAAACTAGCTCAACAAGATGCTTATCTAGCCTCCTCTTAAACACCTCCAAGGACAGCGACTGATCACTGCTGCTGGGAGTGTGTCCCAGGTTCTAGTTACTCTTATGGAAAAGAAGTCCCTCCTTATCTCGAGTCTAAATCTTCCCTCAGTTTGTTATCATTGGTCCTCATTCTCCTCAGGGGTGCCTTCCTGAAGAGTTGCTCCCCAGATCTTGGTGCTCCCACTTGACATATCTGTAAGTTGCTAAGAAGTCACCTATCAGACTCCTCTTACTCAAACTGAACAAGCCTAGTCCTCATAGAATCTACCTTAGCAGGGGAAAAGTCTGAAATATTCAATGGCTTTTTTACATCAGTCTTCACAGACAAGGTTAGCCCCCGGATTATTACACCAGGCAGCACAGTTTTGAGAGAAGGTGATCAGCCCTTAGTGATGACAGAACATTTAGGGACTATTGTCCCTAAATTTAGAAAAGCTAGACATGTACAAGTCCATGGAGCTGGATGCAATCAGTGGGTGCTGAGGGAGCTTGCTGATATGATTGCAGAGCCTTGGGGGAGGTCCCGGATGATTGGAAAAGGGCAAATAATAGTGTCCATCTTTAGAATGGAAGAGGGAGGATCCAGAGAACTACAGACCAGTTAGCCTCAACTCAGTCCCTGGAAAAATCATGGAGCAGATCTTCAAGGAATCCACTTCTAAGCACTTGGAGGAGGAGAAGAAACTGATAAGGAACAGTCAGCATAGATTCACCAAGGACAAGCCATGCCTGACCAACCTATTTGCCTTTTAGGATGAAAAGACTGTCTCTGAGGCAGTGGGGACAGCAGTGGACATGATTTTAGCAAGACCTTTCATACGGTCTCACAGCATTTTTGTAAACAAGCTAAGGAAATCCAGGTTGGATGAATGGACTGTAAGTTGGGTGGAAAGCTGGCTGGATCATCAGGTTCAAAGAAGAGTGACCAATTGCTCTAGTTGGCAGCCAGTGTCAAGCAGAGTACCCCAGGGCTCAGTCCTGGGGCCAGCTTTATTCAAATTCTTCATTAATGATCTGGAAGGTGGGATGAATTGCAGCCTCAGCAAGTTTGCAGATGTCACCAACCAAGCTGGGGGGTAGTGGGTAGTAGATATGCTGGAGGGTAGGGCTCAGATTCAGAGTAACCTAGATAAATTTCATGATTGGGCCAAAAGCAATCTCATGAAATTCAACAAGGACAAGTGTAAAGTCCTGTACTTAGGATGGAAAAATTCAATGCACTGCTACAGCCCAGGAGCTTACTGGCTAAAAAGTAGCTCTGTAGAAAATGTCCTGGGGGTTATAGTGGACAATAAAATAGATATGAGTAAGTGGTATGCCCTTATTGCCAAGATGGCTAGCAGCATACTGGGTGGCATTAGTAGAAGCGCTGCCAGCAGATCAAGGGAAGTTATTCTTCTCTATTTGGCAGTGATTAGGCCTCATATGGATTACTGTGTCCAGCTGTGGGGCCCTCAATACAGAAAGGATATGGACAAATTGGAGAGAGTCCAGCAGAGGGCAATGCAAATGGTTAGGGAGCTAAGGCACATAACTTCTGAGGAGAGGCTGAGGAAACTGGGCTTATTTAGTTTGCAAAACAGAAGACTGAGGGGGGATTTGATAGCAGCCTTTAACTGCCTGAAGAGAGATTGCAAATAGGACAGAGCTAGACTATTCTCAGTGGTGGCAGATGAGAGAACAAGGAACAATGGTCTCAAGTTGCAGCAAGGGAAATGTAGAATGGATATTAGAACAATGTACTTCACAAGGAGGGTAATGAAGCATTGGAACAGGTAACCTAGACCGGTGGTAGTATCTCCGTCCTTGGAGGTTTTTAAGGTCTGGCTCAGTAAAGGCTGGGAATGATCTAGTGGGGATAGTCCTGCTTTGAGCGGGGGAGGGGGAGGGGCGGGACAGGTGGACGGGTGGACGGGGTGCTAAATTGCCTCCCAAGTTTCTTTCCAACCCTATTTTTCTATGATTCTATGATTCTTACAAATTAGTTAAAAATATACAAAACACATGGAGAACTAAGTTTGTTCTTAATAAGACTGTATTTTACATAGATTCTTTGTGAATTGTGTTTGTCACTAAGAGGGCAACTAAATCTAAAGAAACAAAACATCCCAAGCTATACATGCAAACTCAGTGTTTCAGGACATAGATGAATGAACACCAACTCCCTACTATTAAAATTATATTTTTCCTATTGTCCTGTGTGACGCCCTCAGTTGGTGTTGTGAGCATCTCCACACTTCCTAGGCCAGGCCCCCATATTTCCTGCTATGACTAGATGGAAGCATAATTGAAAGGTATTCCTGCCCTGCCCTGGAGACGGTAATACTCACTGGATTATTGTGGCTGATCCTGGGGCTCCACTTCCCCTACACCCCATCCACACGCCAATCATGAGAGCTGTTGTGTCACCACTCCAACTCCTGGCTCCGGCCTCTTATAGTCTCACAGACTCATAGATGTAGGGTTGGAAGGGACCTAAGTAGATCATCAAGTCCGGCCCCCTGCCCTGGACAGGAGAGAATACTGGGCTCATATAATGCCAGGTAGGTAATTATCAAGCCTCCTCTTAAAGACCCTTAAGGTAGGAGCCAGCACCATTTCCCTTGGAAGTTGATTCCAGATCCTAGATGCCCTGCTTGTGAAGTACTGCCTTCTAATGTCCAGCCTGAACCTACTCTCAAGCAACTTACGGCTCTTATTCCTTGTTACTTCGGGAGGTGCTCGGGGGAACACAGTCTCTCCCATTCCTTGCTGGTCCACCCTGGTAAGTTTATAGATGGCCACTAGATCCCCTCTCAGCCTTCTCTTGTGAAGGCTGAACAGGTTCAGGTCCTGTAGCCTCTCCTCATAAGGTCTGCCCTGCTTTCCCCAGATCATGTGCATGGCCCTCATCTGGACCCTTTTGATGCTGGCCACATCCCTCCTAAAGCACAGCACCCAGAACTGGAGCCAGTACTCCAACTGTGGCCTGATCAGCACTGAATAGAGGGGGATGATCACTTCCTTGGCCCTGCTTGTGGTGCATCTGTGGATGCATGATGAGGTACAGTTAGTCTTACTGACCATGTCCTCACATTGGTGGCTCATGTTCATTTTGGAATTGATAATGACGCCAAGATCCCTTTTTGTCAGTGTGCTTATGAGAAGCGTGTTCCCCAGCCTATAGATAAGCTGCTCGTCCTTACTGCCCAAGTGCAGTACCCTGTACTTGTAAGTATTGAATCCCATCCTATTATTATTTGCCCACCCCTGTAACCTGTCCAGGTCCAGTTGTATGCTTTCCCTCCCTTCTAGCGTTCCCACCTTGCCCCAAATCTTGGTGCTGTCAGTGAACTTGAACAGGGTGCTTTTCACCCCCTTATCCAAATAGCTAATAAAGAAATTGAACAGTACGGGTCTGAGGAAGACTCCCCTGCCCTGGGGGACTCCCCTGCCCACACCCCCCCAGGTCAAATATGAGCCAACCACCACCACTCTCTGGGTGTGGCCCCTCAGCCAATTTGTGATCCATCTGACTCTGTAGGCATGAATGCCAGAGGTGCCTAGCTTTTTAATGAGAATGGGGTGGGAGACAGTGTCAAAGGCCTTCCTGAAGTCCAGAAAGACTACATCCTCTCTCCTCCCTTTTTTTGGAAATGGGGACCACATTGGCCTTCTTCCAGTCTTTTGGCACCCGGCCAGATCACCACGAGTGCTCGTAAAGCCATGCAAGAGACCCCGTGATAACCCCTGCCAATTCCCTTATAACCTGGAGTGGAGAGCATCTGGATTTGCTGATTTGAACACATCCAGCCCCTCCAAAAGTTCCCTAATTCAGTCCTCCCTGACTGTATGCCTGGCGGAGACTCTCCTGAGTCCATCCTGAATCCTGGTACGGGAGTCCCAGTCCCTGCACAAAAAAATGGAGGCAAAGAATTTTTTTAAAAGGTCTGCCTTTTCCTCTGGTGCAACCACCAGATTGCCAAGCATATCCTGCAGGGACCCCATGTTACTTGGTGCCTTCTTCATACTCCCTATGTATTTAAAAAAGGACTTTTTGTTGTCCTTGATGCAAGCCCTATTTCTGCATCTGCCTTAGCTTTCCTAACAACCCCCCCTACAGACTTCCCATATAGTCTTAGCTTCATTGGCCTCGGTATGAATTGCAGGCTTATAGTTGCAGCCTGGCCCTTGCCCCTTAATCTTTGGCCCTCCTCCATCCCTGTACTGGGCCTGTATCTGTGGTATCCAGCACAGGCTCAGGGATGGCTATGCTCAACCTGGGCCCTAGGGGCAGTGACCGACCCTAATCCCCTTCTCAGGGAGTTCCATCTGGCTCCTCTGTACTTCACCCACTCACCCGAGGTGAGGCAGCATTGTAGTGGGGACACGCTCTGTGTGGTTGTGGTCTGGCGAGACATGCATCTCACCTCCTACCTTCCTCCCCACACACACACCTGGCTTCTGCCGGGGGTTTTAAATCTCCTATGGTGGCAGCTGATGTCATCAGCCGGCCACTGCCCAGTCTGATTAACAGTCATTTGAAAAGCCAGCACAGCACTGGCTCTCATAGCTCATCCCTGTCTCGCTATCCCTCCTGGGTAAGTTTCCTGTGGTGTCAGGATCCCTGGGCCTTCTTCTGGAAGTCTCAAGATTTGTTCCTGGCACCTCTGACCCCTGAGAGAAGCCCTAGCCACCACATTGTGTTATTCCACAATTGTCTATTTATTGGGACTCAGATCCTACTCAGGAGAGTCCAGTGCTATCACTCAGACCTAGATTTAGAAGAACCAATAGAATGAAACTTAAAGATAGTTACTTTGGTTTCTCTGTGTAACACAAACTCTGAATAATAGTTACTATAGCCCGAGATGGCATTTTTTTAGAGAGAAATCCTGTGAAGTAAGATGTGATACTTGGCATTCTCTTTTTCTTCCTAGGAAAGATTCAAGGTTTGTGTTTGGCTCTAGGATGAGAATACTACAGTCATAGAAATGGCTGATACGCTTTTAATGAATTGAAGACCATTTTTTTAGCAACTGTGTTTTACATAACACCTGATAGGCAAAAATATTCCTATATTGTTTTTCGCCATTAGTTTTGATGTCTTTTTTTCATATTCAGTACCCAAATTATTTAATGAGATGCTTTCTTCTTAAACCTGGTACCATATTTCCCCTTTCTCCACCCTCCAAAATCTCTGATGGGAGAGGACCAGAGTGTGTAACTTAACTTCAAGTTTTTTTGTTTTTTCCTCTCTTCTTCTTTAGATAGAAAGATAGATAGATATGCATTCCCTTCCCTTCTCCAACTATTTCAAACTTTTCGTCTCCTTCTCTGTTCCCTATAGATAATTATAAGTAAGCTAAGATGTAGAATAAGCTTTAACATCTTATTTTAGGTAGTAAGTTTTATTTCTTCCTACACTCTTTGCAAATTAGTGCCCTGCTATTTTGATATAGATATCCACTGTTTTATAAGTGATAATTATTATGTTTGTACTGCTTTTATATTGTGTGATTACTGTTTTAGGCCTATATATGTAAGTTAGCATAAGTCACGTCAAGTTTCCATCTTGTAATGTCAAGCCTCCATCTTGTCTCTCCTGTTGTGTAACTTATGACTCACACCTACCCCTCCTATGTAACTTGGTTCCTGAATGAATGGGGATGAATGTGGGTACTTGAGAGACAAGGGCAGTAGGTCTAAAAATAGCTGCCTATGAATGACTGAACCGTCAATACCAATACACGGACCAACTACCCAGCCCTTGGAACCACTCTCAGCATTCAAGATACAAAAGATGACGCAACCCACCATTGTTCCAAAGCTGCACATGTTCAGTAAAAACATCTGGAACCCTTTGGAACAGGACTGACCTTGCCTGGACAGGCCTTCCCATAGGAATTCATAGGTAGACTACTCCATAAAAAGGGGTAGTGAAGACTGACTCCTTGGGAATGCCATTTCTATCTGGACCAGACCAGCTTCATGTCGTACCACCTATCCACTCCAGAAGCCCCACTGAACAACACTGAGCTGAAGGAGAGACCCCGACTGACCATCAAGGTCCCACTTTCAGCCTGGGATAGCTAGATATCACCTGCATATTTCCTCCTCCAATGTGGACTCTACCTCTCTCCTCCCAGAATTCAGCCCCTGCACCAAGCCTCTTTAACCCGTGCTGCCATTGTCTGTGTGTATGTCTGTGTTTGTGCGTGTGGAAAGGAACCAATAAAATATCATATCACCATCTCCCCTGTTCAATAAAACAACTATCATTTGTAACCCTGAGTCGGGTTATGTTTTACTGAGCCATGGTCCCTTCCCTATCTAAAATTTCAGTCTCTGTCTCTCTCTCAGCCCCCTCATTTTCCTGATCTCTCAATTCTCTCTCTCCTTTCCTGCCACCTCTCAGCCCCTTCTCTGTTCCCCTTCTCCAGGCTCTCAGCCCTATTGCTTTCTGCAGGGTCTTATCCCCTCTCTCACTGCTTCTTGCCTCTTTTCTGACCCTCCTCAGGAGGCTCTCAGCCCTATTGCTTTCTGTAGGTTCTCAGCCCCACCCCTGCCACATTTTGCCTCCTGCCACCTCTCTCCAATCCCTATCTCTCTCTGCCTTCTCTTTCTCTCTCTCTGTTCTCCAGCTGTCCCCCACAGCCCCACTTCCAGTTTTCCTCTCCTTATGTACCTCTCAGCTCCCCTGTAGCCTCCTTGCTCTGGCTTCTGCCTCCAGGCTTCTCCCTGGCATTGCTCCTTTGCTCTGCTGGCTTTCTGCTTTCCATTAACACCAATTAACCTTAAATTACCCCAACTACCCTCTACTCTGCTAGTTCTAATCCTAGCACTGGCAACTTCCATCTCAGTTTCCACCAGTAGTAATCTAAAGTAGCCCTAAGCCTCAGCTACTCAGCCCAGCTCTCTCTAGTCTGCTGGTTCTAATCCCAGTCCTAGCAACTTTCACTCCCTATACTTTCACTCTCTCTCTTACCTTAACCTTCCCCCAGGTATCCCAAGCATATACCTACACACCAGAACACCCAAGTTAGGAGCTCACCTGTGTGTATGTGTAGGTGAGTGGTATGTATGTGTACTGATATACATGTATGTCACTATGTGTGTGATGTATGAATTAGTGCTCTGTGTATGTGTGCTGGGTGTGCAGGTATTGATAATTGATTCTGGTCTAATTTCTTTTGGTCTGTATAGAGTGTGTAGGTGCTTGAATTGGTGATAGGTGTGCATTTGCCTAGCCTAGTAATTTTGGATGTGTGTGTGCCTGAATTGGTAGTGTGTGTGTGGATGTCTGGTGGGGGAACATGCACCTAGAGGGTGTATGAGCACCTAATTGCTTTTGACTGTGTGCACATGCAATTGTACACCATGGCCTTCTGTCTAACAGCATAATATTGAGATCCTGAGAGCTGGCCTGACCGCACAGGGCAACAAGTGCAGAGTCTATATGCTAAAATACTGAGCCCATGTAGGGACAGACTTCAACCTTGGGGGCAGGGTGGGGGGAGAAGATTGTTTTCCCAAACCATTGAATGCAAGTAAATTTAACAACAAAAAATATCAAAAATGTGTAATCTTAATAATTTTCATGGGGTGACCACTCCACTAGTCAACAGGCTTGCTTTTCCATAGTGTAGGGAACTCCATAAGGAAGGTAAGGCAAAAGTAATTCCATTTATCACCTTTGTTTATTTCATTTTTAAAGAAACAGGAGAAATAAGAAGAAACAATATAAAAACAGACCACAACCAATAAATAATATTTACTGCATTTAAATTACTCCTTTTTAACAAATTCTAATGTAAAGCAGTTTCTCCTATTTCAGCAAATCATAGAAAACATTAGAAATAATTTTTAATATAATTATAGGTGCGTCTTGATTAACTAGGGCATTCTTAAATTAGAATTATAAACAGCAGCAACAATAAAGTATAGGCACTTTAAAAAGGACTTAAATCCTTTAAGGAAGACATTCAAGAAGCTATTGATATAGGCAAATTAATGATGCACATTAAGAATTTTATATACAAATTAAGTCCCTAATTTCTTGGTTTAAAAACTTTTAATCCATGTCCCTTCTCCAGGAATTTGCAGCAAACCATTCCAGTATTTGATAGGAGAAGCTTAAATTACAACAGAATTTCAATTATCTTTTAAAAAGCATTAGAGGAAGGGTTAAAATCTCATTTTTACGTAGAAACTTTGGTATCCTCCTTAATGGTAAGGTCCTGGTGATGTCACTATTTTTACAAACAAATGCTGTACTACAAGCTTGATTTTCTTAAAGATGTATGATGGCTTGCTATTATTTTTGCTAGTGTTTACTTGTTGGAAAGTTGTGAGATAAGTAAAAATTGTGATGGCGGTAGTGCCACTAAAGGTGAGAAATGAGAAGTGTATCACTTCCTTAATTCAAAAAAGTTTATCCTTGTCTCCTTTGATAGTTTCACTGAAGGCAGAAGACATATTTTAGGGTTTAGATGGATTTAAAGACTGCTACTATTATGATTTCATTAACTTCAAAAACGTTCTCAGTTATGTACGTTTCCCTAAAAGAGCATGTCCATACCTAATTTACCATGCCAAGTAGCAGTGTCCTCAAACACACTACATTGCTCCATGTACCCAACCTCTGAACTGGAAATAGTAAAGCTGTTGACTTTCAGAATGCTGGTGGGTTAATTAATACCAGAAGAACTTTTTAAATAGGGGTTTGTCAAGGAGATAGATTGCATGGAGTAGTAAACCATCTTTGAATGCTGTTCTCTCTTACTATAAACTTGCACTTTATAAGAGGGAGTTCCTACCCTTGTTACTAAGAAGATGGGGGATGGTAGGAAACCCAGGGCTAGGAAGGGCAGCAAGGAATAGCTGTGCAGGTATACTGAGCCAAGGATGAAAAAGGCCAGGTGGCTAATGAAGCAATGAGCTGCACATTGTCCCTAGCTGGAATGCTGGTCTTGGGCATATATGCCCTGTCTCTGATCATGCAAGGGGGAATCTGTCCCTGCAAGTGATAGAATGTAGAGCTCCCAGGAAGCAAGGCCTGCTACAAGCAGGTAGGCTGGCCAACCACCAGCCCAGGGGAGCTGGGATGAGATGTCTCCAAGGGAGGTATGGCTTGTGGAAAACATTAACCCTGAGGGCAGGAGGGTTTTTGTCTTTGTTTTTAAGCAACTTGCTTTCATTTATGTTCTTTTTCCAACTTGAAACTGGAGGACTAGGTTCTGGCTCATGAGTGGAGGAGGTCATGAGTAAGGGTGCCTGGGTGGTGCTCTCCACTATAAGCACAAGAAACTACCCCCAAGCCAGAGGGGCTAAGACTGGCTATTCCCAGGCCCAGGGACCACATCCCCCCACAACAAACCAAGATAACATCAGCGTTGTGGAAGGCAAGAACCTGAAGATTAGGTGGGGCCAGAAAAGAGCCATCAGGTGTGTCAGACCACAGCAGAGGACCATGTACTGGGTTGATAGACCCTCAAAGATGCCATACAGTTTTTGTGGTTTTGCCAATGTTAACTGTTAAACTGTGAGGTCTTAAAAAGAATATGATTATATTTCTAAGTGGGGAAGAGGTCTGAGGTTTTTGAGAAGACGACTGTTTAGTTTTCTAACTATAAACAGCTCTCAGGATTTAAAAAAAGCCACAATAAAAAGTTTCTTAAAACAATGCATAATAAAAACTCTAAAATATTACATGTAAATTACTCTTTAGCATCAACTCTTACACATCATTAGAAGTATTATATCAATATTTTAAGACAAAATAGAGCTTAAAAAAGAATTTGAATCTTTAACTTTGAAATTTAAGATATAGATTCTGTTTTAAAGAGGAAATATTCTTGAAGCTTCTTGTACTTAAGAGAAAATGAAGGTCATATAGTCAGAATTATTTATAGTCAGCATTATAGTAACTTATTCAATAAAACAAGTAACTAACCCTAATACATAACACGCTGTTCTCTAAATGATATGTACATAAAAGCTGTGATAACAACAGAGCAGTTAAAATCTTTTTTGGGGGGAGGAATGGAGAAATGGTAAAAGAATAAATATAAAATATTTTTTATTGGTGATTTAAAAAAAAAAATCCATTTCCATTCTTAAGCTCCCTTCCCCTATAAAAGAAACTGCAAATAATACAGACATGTCTCTTCCTATTCTCAAACATTAATATTGATCCTCAAAGGAAAACTAAAAATAAAAGAAAGTGAGAGCATCCAAATTAAAAAAGATGCAGTAGCATTAAACTGGCACTGCTTATAATCATTTGGATATATTTTTTCTCCATTATTTATTCTGCTGAGTCACTTCAGCTTTGAGCATGGTCAGTGTACTTGCATAAAAAGGACCAGTGTAAACTCCTGACTTGCAACAACCAATTAAGCTCATCTTAAAAAATAAACAGTGTTTTTATAAATGTTCTACAGTGAAGGAAACATTTAAAGGTCAATGGTAAAGCTTAATCTCCTTTCCACAGGGCCAATAACAGTGAAGTTATCAAAAGTTATCAAAAACATATTACCCACAGGCTCTTCTTGCTACAAATAAAACCAATTTCTGCACATATCTTTTGCAGGGTTTTCCCCATTGAACTCATCAAGAAAGACACCAAATATTATCTTATTGCAAGTTTCTTCCATGCAGCCCCAAAAAAGAAACCTTCCTGACCAAAATATGCCCTCAATTAAGTAGTTATAATGGAGGTCACAGTTTGGTTCTCTGCTGGCAAATGACAGGTATCTGAATACAAGTGATCCCAAAAGCTAGGTTCCTCAAACAAACAGGTATAAATAAACTTTTTCATGGGGAAAAGAAAAGGAATATTGTTAAAGGGTCATATACAAAATATTCCTCAACAGATATTAGAAAATGATACCCAGAGAGTCAGGAAGTTATATGTACTAAACTAAACCTAAGCAAATAAATAACCTGAATTAAACGTTAAAAGTTTTCATATCTCCTCATTTGAATTCTTAAGAACTTTTGTTTAATTATATGTAATTCTATATATTCCATCAAATTTCCAGTAAAAGGTACTGGCAAGAATGCTGGAAGAAAAACAGAATTTTAAGTAAAAGTAGGAAAAGCCTACTCTGTGGATATATAGCCCAGACAGTTGTGGGGCAGAGGCAGAAATCTAGTCCTGGGGAAAGAATATTGGATTGATGGAATCATCTTATCTCTTTGGAACACATGCATGCACACAGCCTAGGAAATGAGATAGATTTCCAAAGAGAGGAATCCCTTCCACTCCTGACATGAATATCTATCATCAAGCCTGTATTGACCACTGTAAGATGGGAATATTGTCCACTAGTCCTCTGTGAAGTGGCTAATATTCACTTTCAATTCACATTCAGCTGATTTGAAGAGCATTGATTCAATTTGGTGATTCAAATCACTGTCCCAAAACAATTCCACTGAATCATCCAAATCTTTGAATTGGCCTCATCCCCTGCCTGCTCTCCCAGCCCCATCAATGGCTGCTCTGCCTGGCCACATCTCCCGGCTTTATGGGGGGTGGGGGAAGCCCCCAGTTACTGGCTGCTGCTGTGTGTGCGGGGGGAAATCCCTGCTTCCCCCACTGTCCCACACTGCATGGGGTATTCTACCATGAGCTCCCATCCCCCACCCACTCTTCTAGCCCCAGACTCAGCTCCCAGGCTCTTTAAAAACAAAAAAAGCCTTGCACTCACTGCTTCCTACCAGGTGGGGGTGGTGCTTCCCTCTGCCCCCACACTGCCCTGTGCTGCCACAAGCCCCCAGAAACCCCAAGACCGCTGCAGCATCTGGTGAGTGCAGGGTTTGGTTTTGTTTATTTAAGACCAAGGAGCTGGGGCAGGTGGGGCAGCCATGGGGGGTGGAGCTGGGAGAGCAGGTAGGGGTCAGAAGTCTTATGGAAGAGCCCCCTTTGCAGTGTGGGGAGTGGGGATTTCCCTCCTACCTGGCAACAGCTAGTGGGTGGGAGCTTTTTTTTGTTTTTAAAAAGCCAGGAGCTGGGGCTGGATGGGGCAGGCATGGGGGTGAGGGAAGGGACAGCAGTCGGGGGGTCAGGAGGCACTCAGGGGGTCTGGGAGAGCAGGCAGGATATGGGGATGGGTGGGGGTCCCTCCATGGTTGCCCCCCCCGGCCCCACCCCCTACTTACCAGCACGGAGTTCAGATCCAGGTCCCTGCAGGAGTGAGCCGGGACTGCCCAAATCTCCAAAGTTCTTTGAATCGTTTCTGAATTGTTTCAGAGAGCTTCAAATAAATTAAGACTGTTTAACTGGTGTCCTGATTCAATTCAGATTTAGAGGTTTGGCCAATGAATCGGGCTGAATCTCCTCTAAATCAAATCAGCACCTGAAGCTTCACACAGTCTTACTGTCCACCAAACTCCAAGGATAATGTGGATAGCTGTATATGGCTTATGAAAATGGGGAGGCCAAGCCAATAAGCACTTGTGATCATTCTGTGAAGGCTCAATATTGCATCAGAATGCTTAATGATACAGAGACTGGGTTTCTGACTTACAGATGGTTAGCCTGAGTAGGCAGGTTTGTTTGATACTTGAGTTAGAAGTAGAACCAGGTTTCTACTCACTGTTAATAACTTGGCATGCTTGTGGAAACTGGCTAGGAGATCTGAGGCATGCAAGAGTATTAAAGGCATAAACTGCAAACTTGATTATAATCAGTTTCACATCCCAGGTTGTTCTTAAGGAGTAGTGTTTTTCACTTTGTATTTGGCTGCTGCTTCAGACCAAATGTATTCTTTTGAACAAGTTCAAAGAAGTAAGTTTCAGAAAGACAAATTCTGAATCAGTGCTGTGTGCAGTATCTTCAAGACCTCTTGGGTGGGATATATTACTTGGTTCAGAAGTCTAGGATTTCCATCAGGCAAGCAATGTTACTGAATTTGATAGAGGATAGGAAAAGGTATTAGTATTCTACCTGTAGAGATGAAGTCAGGGTAAAGAGAGGTGATTATGAAATAAAATCAGGCAGTGGTCAATGAAGATCACTGTCATTTCTTGAAGTCATTTAGTGGGGGGGAAATGAAAGATGATTCTTGAAAACATCAAATAACCCACTTGGGCTCAGCAAGAACTGGAGCCCTGGTGCTGGAATGGTTTTGACTTTAGTGAAAAGTAGCTACAGCAATGAATATTCAAATGTATGCTTGGGATTTAGAGGAATTTAATCAACTCCATGGAAGAGCAGGGGCAGAACTTCTCAGAATTTGATACTACATTCCATGATGTCAGGGGTACTTTACGGTTTGACAACTTCAGCTAGCAGTATCTTTTATTCAGCAGCCACAACGGATTACTAAATTTAGAGAGAAGGATCAGTTTGGGACTACTGTGAGGGCTAGCAAAGGAGGAATTGGACATCTGTCTTCATGAACACAAACTGTAAAGCTCTCTTGCCCCATCTTTGAGTGTCAATGAGAAGGGGAAAGAAAGATGGGGTGAGGAAGAATTTAAGGGTCAGTAATGTAAGTTGTGGTGGTACAAGTGTTTAGGAAAAGATTTGTAGTTGAAGCAATTTAGAGTGGCCTTGTGTGGAACCTGCAAGTTCAAGAAAACTTTAATTCATGTCAATCTCAATGACTGAGGATCTTATTTGGCCAGACTTAGAACTTGATAGGCATAAGCTGAAATGCAAATAAGTATATGACAGGTATGGGCTGAAGGGAATAATTCATTTGTGTTTATATGTTAAGTTATTCCTGTTTATCCCTCCAAATTTGAAGTGAATTAACCATGGGAGTTTGTGACTAGATAGGAATGTGATGAGACTGCCTTCAACTTTATTGTTAAGCCTCAGCTATGAGGCAGTTTTGATTTGGCCTGGATGAAGCATAAGAATGCCCCAGTAGGCACAGGACAGTGCATTTGGACAACAAGTTTCCCTAGAAACTCTTGTTTAGGCATTGGTGGTGATTTGAGTTTCAGTTGGTATGGCAAAAGAGGCATCTTCTGTGATATACTTTTTGACAGCCAAGAGGCAACCACCTCAAATGAGAGGCACTATATCTGAGTGAAAATAATTGGGGACTTTGATTAAGTCAATTTGCCTCCAGGGCAGTGATATTTAGGACCAATCCCAGGCCTTTCTCTTGGGGATGATGGTAAATATTTATTCAATGGTTGTCAATGTCAGCTGATGTGTGAATTGGGAGACTCTTCAATTTATATGTAGATACAAGAAGATAGTAATCCCCTTCCCCCCTCACACCCTTACCTGGAATATACCTGAGAAATTCAGGGGAAAATGTCTCTAAATAACACCCCTCTGACAGGGAAATGTATATTTTTTCTAATCAAAGTTAGGGAAGTATTAAGTATCCCTTGGACTGAGGGAAGTAGCCAAACTACAGGCTGATTTCTCCTAATAGCACTAACAGCACTGTTTCCACAAGGGAATCTAGGTCCTGGAAGTGGACTCCAGAGAAGGCTGGGCTACAGTCACATTCAGAGTGGTAGTAACCCCTTTCCTCAGCTACTTTCTCCTCATATTGGGGAGGACAGTGGGATTCAATCAATTGGCTGTGACCAGATGTGAAGGTTAAGGAGGTGATGCTATCATTCCATGGTATGGAAAGAAGAAAGAAACCGTTCAGGAAGGAATCATGCCCTACACTGTATGAACTATTGGTGGATAATTCCAAGATGTGTTGGGTTAAATCCAAATTAACCTACATAACTTTCATCATCTTTCTTCTTGTATTGGCTATGTGGGGAAGGAGAGATTCTTATTTCTGAATGCAGGTCCACATGTGGAGCACGTTCCTACATGTAGGACAACTGGCCTAATTCATTTAAATTCCTTCTTAGCTGAACCATAGCAGCATTTGTCTGAAACAAATTGCATTGTTATGTTTAGATTAAATAATAAGCATATACAACTCCTTCCATCAAACCACTCATTTTCTGCCATTGTTTGATGAGCAGAACCTTAGTTCTTGCAGAATAAAGTACCACTTAATGTGAAGAGTGTAGGATAAGTAAGTCTACTGTGGTTTCTGGTAAAATCATATAATCACAGGTGATAACTGATAAAAGCCAGGTGGATTTTTTAGTCTCCAGGAAATACTCCCTGACCCTCCCCTATGCCCAAAATTAGAAATAGCAGTAGTTTATAATAGTAGTTGGAGAAAAGGCCTCCACATAATAGGTTGCATTTATGTGGAGGCCTTTTCTCCAAGGAAGTCAGTGTGCTTTATAAACATTAATTAGTTAATCTGCTAGCATGGTAAAAACTCTTTCAGAAATTCTACACGTAAAAATTAGCTTTGGAAATATAGTGTCCTTATCAATAATTGATTTCTTATGGCTGAAAAGCCAAAATATTCATACCTATAAAACTACTGCTATTAGCTATTTCTAATTTTGGGCAACTTATTATTACTAGGAACTTTGTTTTAAAATGTTTTTATGCTTCATTCAAAACAGAGATTAAATCTAATTACTACAACAAACTTAACTTAATCTGAAGTCCAATCAGATGTTTATAATAGTTTAATTTCTAAATTGCTATTTCATTAGATTTGATACTCCATAAAGTGACAGTTGAGAGCAACTTGTCTTGGCAGAAACCTGTGGAACAAAATTACCCAGCAAGGACTGCTTTGAAATTAAATGGGAATGTCTCATAGCTAAAAGGGAGGCATACACCCAATGGAAGGGAGGGGCCATCACCAGGGAGCAATATACCTGAGTTGCTTGGGGCTGCAGTGGGGCAGTCAGGATGCCAAGAGGAGATGAAACTGGGACTAGCTACCTGGATCAAGGACAACAAGAAGTCCTTTTTTAAAAACATAGGGGGCAAAAAGAAGGTACCAGGTAACGTGGGTCCTCTGTAAGACACACTAGGAAATCTGGTCATCACACCAGACGACAAAGCTAACTTATTTAACAATTTGTTTGCCTCCATTTTCCTGAGCAGGGACCGAATCAGCCCTCCCCCCCGGACCTCCCTCAGGCCCCAGGGGAGGCACAGCCAGGCCTAGGGTCAGTGAGGATCTAGTCAGTGAACTTCTGGAGGGACTGGACATATTTAAATCACCTGGTCCTGACAATCTCCACCCCAGAGTGCTGAGGGAATTAGCAAAGGTCATTGTGGGACACCTGGCACAGCTTTACGAGCACTTGTGGTGCTCTGGTGTGGTGCCAGAGGACTGGAAAAGGGCCAGTGTGGTTTCCATTTTCAAAAAAGGGAGGAAGGAGGACCCAGGAAACTATAGGCCAGTTAGTCGTACCTCGATCCTAGGTAAGCTTTTTGAGAGAATTATCCTGACTCATGTCTACGAGGGGCCAGCAGGGGAGGTTATGCTTAGGGGCAACCAACGTGGGTTCATTAGAGGCAGGTCCTGTCAGACCGACCTGGTGGCCTTCTATGACCAGGTCACAAAATTCTTAGGCACAGGGGTGGCAGTGGACATAGTCTTTCTGGACTTTCGGAAGGCCTTCGGCACTCTCGCCCCATTCTCATTAAAAAACTAGGGGAGACTGTGGCATTGACACTTACACAGTCAAATGGGTCGCTAACTGGCTGGAGGGCTGCACCCAGAGAGTGGTAGTGGATGGTTCATTTTCAACCTGGAGGGATGTGGGCAGCGGGGTCCCCCCTAGGGCTCGGTCCTCGGACCTGCACTGTTCAACATCTTCATCAGTGACTTGGACGAGGAGGTAAAAAGTACCCTGTTCAAACTTGCTGACAACAGTAAGATGTGGGGGGATGTGGGCACACTAGAATGGAGGAATAGGCTTCAATCAGACCTAGACCAGTTACAGGGGTGGGCGAATGAGAACAGGATGGGTTTCAACACTAACAAGTGCAAAGTGCTGCACCTGGGGAGGAAGAACCAGCACCATACCTACAGGCTGGGGAACTCCCTTTTTGTCAGTGCAGAGACAGAAAAGGATCATCATTGGAGTCATCATTGATGCCAAAATGAACATAAGCCAGCAGTGTGGGGATGCAATCAGGGAGGCCAACCACAACTTGTCTTGCATCCACAGGTGCATCTCAAGAAGGTCCGAGGAGGTGATCCTCCCTCTCTATGCGACACTGGTCAGGCCACAGTTGGAGTACTGCATCCAGTTCTGGGCACTGCACTTCAAGAGGGATGTGGACAACATGGAGAGGGTCCAGAGGAGGGCCACTCACATGATCAGGGGACAGCAGGGCAGGCCCTAT
>NW_017728951.1:51625953-51630939 GCF_001723895.1 Crocodylus porosus
GCTACTTCACGGTCAGGGCGGCTAGGATCTGGAACCAACTTCCAAGAGAAGTGGTGCTGACTTCTACCCTGGGGGTCTTTGAGAGGAGGTTAGATGAACACCTTGCTGGAGTCATTTGACCCTGGTACTTTTTCCTACCATGGCAGGGGTGAGACTTGATGATCTGCTCAGGTCCCTTCTGACCTTACCAACTATGAAATCTTTCATCTGGGGAATGTGTGAACTGACTTAAGCTTCAGCTCTCTTTTTCGAGGAAACATTTCAGTAATTCCTCTTCTGTTTTCCTGCCCTTGTTTTTCTTCTTCCTGGCAACAGTGTAAATTCAAAAGAAGTTTTATTTCAGATAGTGAATGCCATGATTTTACTAGTGGCATGTGTGAGAAAATCACCAATTATACAAAGTTCTCTAAACAAAGGAGACATACTTTTTTAAAGCTTTTTTTAAATACTTAGATGAAATGAATGAATTCTGGAGTATTTTTGATACATACTACAACAGGACTAGGATATCCTCAATTCAGGAGTTTGGGAACTTGTTGTTAAGTAGCCTTTTTTGAGAGTGCCATTTCCAATAACGTGCAATCACTGATCCTGGGTCAGTGCAATTCAGCATTTCCACTTCTTTGTATTTGCATTTGCATTTGTAGGGTTAGAGTCTGCATGGAGTCATGTGGGGATTTAAGGGAGTTAAGTTACTAGTCATGCTTTAAATTACTAGTCACGTGTTTTCCATATCTGAATACCTTGTTGTTAACATATGCTCCTAACAGAAAACTCTATTGGAAGCAAACTGTGCATTCCTTTTTGGAAGAGAGATGAAAATTGGAAAAGGCATGGTAAAGTAGCATAATACTGCTTGTGGCTACCCTGCACTATAAGTTACCTTTATTTTTAGTTATTGGGTAGCCAGTCTGAATTGTCTTTGCTTTTAAAAGCAATGTTAATAACTCCTCCCCGCACCACTGTCCTCTTGTACAAATATTTTAGAAGCAGTGACCTAAAGAATAAATAATAAAAGCACTCCTCTTCTAAATTGACATTTTAATAAATCAAAATGACTGCACTTCACTGTCATAGGACTGGTGCTTGAAGCAGAAGGTAATGTAAGCTTCATTTTTTTTCTTGTGCTTTTCCTTATGCAGCTGTTTTCCACACTTTTAAACCTCCATTAATATTTCTCTTTCCTGGTTGTGAGGCATATTTCATTTATCCTTTTATTTAAAAAGTCTTTGAAAAATCAGACCAATATCATGGCACTATAGTGTTTTCTAATGAATAGGCCATGTTTTACCAGGATTAGATTATTCTTCTGTTTTCTGGAGATTGATGCAGTAATTCATGAAGATCTGGCAGAAAGCTGGGAAAGACCGATGCATTAATCTACTTCATGAGGAATTTTCCACTTTATCTTGTCAAGATTATGGCAAACACATATTAGTAGTCTGGCAGCCAATTTGTCAGCCATTTGGATATGGTGTACAGAGGGAGTTGTAATAGTAGTGCTCAAAGTGGAGTTAGTGGTACCATTACCAAATACATTTTTGTAACAGTAAGAGGAAAGGCAAATAGGTGATAAATATTTATAAGCCTAAAAAAAATTACATGAATTGAGAATTGGGTGTATAGCTCTTTTTAAGGCTCTTTTTTGAAGTGTCCCAAAAGAGTGTCTTTTATTAAAATTTTAAACTAATATGGGGGCATTAAATATTTTGTAAACAGATATAGTTCATTCCTTAAGTTATGGTTTGTTGATTCTATCCCAGGTATGGACCAGAGCACAGAAATAGCATGGTGTGTTATTATACCCTCTGCCATCTGACAATAATCACCTGTGAACCTTTTGCCATTTGGGATTACTTGAATGCAAGAAGGAAACTTTCAGAGAGTCTCTAATTCCTTTGTGTTGCCTTTTAAACCATTTGGGCAGCACAATCTGCCTCTGTATCTGCAAAGCAGTAACAGCATTACAATAAGAATCATTTTTTGTATCAAGTGTTGATGAGAGGTCTGAGAGAATCTAAACTCATTGATGTCATTCTTTTTATTAAAGGACTAGGTGATGTTTGTGGCAGGAAAAAATCAGAGGAGGCAAGAAGGAGGGTTCTCACATATGGGAACATCTGTTTTTAAAACCACTTGAGAAATAAAAGTAAAACAGAAGGGGAGAAACATCAGCCCACATGTAAATTGCAGAGCAACTGCAGTGTATCCAAATGTCTCAGAAGGGATAAGATTTCCATGCACTTGTAGAAGATCCTGTTCCCAAGTGCAAGTGTAAATGGTAAACTATTTCATGTGTTTCTAATAGGAGGCAGCACAGGGTTTCATAAAGCTTTCAAAAAAGTTCAGCCCACAAGCTTTAGATCATCTGAAGTAAAAATATATAAATATCTGTGCATTATCTCGAGCGAAAAAGCTATGAAGTGTGGCCAGTTAAAAAGCATTTTTAAAGTGCAACCATTCACTGTTATCAGTGTCTTTTTCCAGAAAGAGCTAACAATTCATCCTGGAATACAACTGGTTGAAATATTTCACATCTGGATTATTTTTAATAAATGTACATAATAATTTTGGATGAAAAAAGTAATTAATTTTTTAACCAGCTTTGTATTTTGTCTGATAGCAATAATTTCAGATTTTTATACTCTGACTCGATGCAACAACTAGGGAGACGATGGTCCAATTATCCTTGGGAACAGGATCCCATTACTCGTTAGTCAGAGTAGACAGGGAGCAAACACCAGCACACATTGCACACAGCAGCTTTTTATTAGAATGGAGACAGCTTCGGGTGAGCTCCCACACTGAGAGACTATGGGGAGCAGCAATGAACAATTGTTTTTTCCACATTTATGCACTTTGGGTCATGTTTATTAACATTTATTCTACCCTTGCCCCTCCTATGTTACACCCATTTCTCCTCTCATCTCAAGCTCTGCCTCTGTTTACTATTTGCTTCATTGGCATGGAATTGTCTAAGCATTTCATTCATTTTTGATGACTTCTTGCTGTCAGCATGTCTAAGACCTTGACTCCTTTTCTTTAGTCAATGGGCAGACTTTAACCAAAACCCAGAAGCTTTTGGAGACTTCTTCACCAATCACCATTTACCTTCTTGCATATGTTCATCTCGGATTCTGTTACCAATTACATGTTGTTTTCCACATTCCAGTCTGTTTTTCTGTTTCAGGTTGTACCATCTTCTATCTTTTTTTTGCCCCTTTATCTTATCTCACTCCTCACTGTAGCTGGTTCACAGCACACAGACTTACACAGATTCACTTGCTGCTTTTCTCTCAGAAAATGGTTGACACAGTTAAAATTGTTACTTAGCATAAGCAAATAGCTGGATTACATATCATTCTGCCTTGTGGTCATCAGCTCTGCTAGGCCACAGGTAAAGCCTTTGTATTCAGCTGCAAATTCAGTGCTTCCTAATAATCCACATAATTGTCACCCTAACACAGAGTTGGCCCCAACAAAGTGAAGGCAGATTCTATGTCCCCATCATTCCACTCAGAATTAGAATTTAGTTTCATGTTGTACTAAGTAGCAGCTTCACAAGTGTTAGATTTGAAATCCTTTTCTTATAGCCTGCACTGTCATTGTCTCAACTCTGACTTCACCATCCATCACTGTTTCTGAGAGCTGTATCTGTCAAAATCTATAACTGCTGGGAATGAGATATGAGGTTCCTCAGTTATAAGCTTTGCAAAGTTATTAAGGAAAGATTAAAAAATCATGTTTGCATTTCTGATATGTGTTTTATGGATGAATTCTGTGAACAATGATCACGAGGCCCGTTTAAAAAAGTGGAAAAATTAAATGCAAACATTATGAAACTTTACTTCTCCATTAATGTTGTGTACCATAGTAATTGGTGAATATCAAACTGTACATTCAAATATTACATTTAGATGGTTCTAACCAAGGTGCCTGTAGATGTGTGGGCATGCTGCTCCAATACACTGTAATTATAGTGTGCCAGAGTAGACTTGATGAATTGAGTCTGCTGGAGCATGGTAATTAGCATTTCTGCATCTTGTGCCCACATTTCAAAATGGCAGTGAATAAAGTTTGTCAAATGAGCTTTTAAAGTACCCCAGACACCATTTTACAGCATGGGACACAGAATACATGAGACAATGCAGGTGCTTTAATAAGAGAAGCTCTCAGAGCTGCTCAAAATAAAGCCCTTCCTTCTCCTTCCCTCCCCCTCATGGAGCACATGCAAAGACACCATGTATAGACAAGCATTGGCAGGGCTTTAGGCCACCCTAAAAATGGCATGCCCAATCTAAAATTAGTTTTTATCAGACAAGAAATAACTGTATATTGGCATGGGGTTAAGCAGATCCAGGCTAGGGACAAACATTCACAAAGCCTGAGCCTGAATTGATTCAACCTTTGTAAGTTACTTTAACCAGGCTAAGCTAAACCAGTTGGAAAATGAACATTCTCTCTGGAATGAGGAAATTCAGGTGTTGCCCTGAGGGGTCAGGCCAACACTCAGGATCTCAATATTGCACTGTTAGACAGGAGGGTGTGGTGTACAGTTGCACATGCACACACACACAAAATCAATTAAGCACACATACATTCACTAGGTGAATTCACCCCCACTAGGCATACACACTCACACTAGCAACTCAGATGCACACACATTCAAAATAACCAGTCTAGGTTCATGCACACCTATCACCATTTTAAGCCCATACACGCTACACACACCACATTTAGACAGAATCAGTTACTAACACCTGGACATCCAATACACATACATGGCTTACTAATTCATATACCACACACACACAATGATATCTATAAATGTATACATATGTGTGTGTATTCACTAATCCACACACATACCACCCACCTACACATACAGACAGATGAGTTCCTAAGTTGGGTATTGTGATGTGCATGTATGTATGTATGTGCTTGGTGTACTTGGCATACCTGGGAAAGGTTAAGGTAAGAAAGTAG
>NW_017728951.1:51631874-51659543 GCF_001723895.1 Crocodylus porosus
TCCCTTGCACCCCTCCACCCCCCCCACACAGAATAGCAGTAGGGGTTAGAGAGGCTTGGTGCAGGGGTTGAAGTCCACTATAGTCCAGGAGGAGAGAGAGAGAGAGAGAGTCCAAATTGTAGGAGGAGGCATACAGGTAACATCTACCTATCCAAGGCTGGAAGTTGATCCTTGATGGCCAGTCAGGGTCTCCTTCAGCTCAGTGCTATCCAGAGGGGGCTCACCGGCAGGGCCTCTGGGGTGGATAGGTGATGTGAAGTTGGTCTGGTCTGGAGGGAAATGGGTCTGTCTTCACTGCCCCTTTTTATAGAGGCAGACCTTGTGTGACCCTAGTGACAGGAGGCTTGCCCAGGCAAGGGTCAGCTCCTGGCATACTAGGCATATGTGCTTCATGCAGGGATGAGCATTTTTGGGTGTTTGTAATTGTGGGGTCCAATGGGAGAGTTACTGGTTCTGCAGGGTCTTTTGTCTTTCAAATGCTGGGGTCTTGTCTCTGTTCCTAGGTGAGGTCTGTGGTTCCTGGATGAATCAATGTGAGGTGATGGCCCAGTCATTACAGGCCATTCAGTACAGGCCTGCTACCATTATATTTCAATCATTCCCAATCACTCTCATTCATCTGGGAACCAATTTACATGGGAGAGGTACAATGAATCATACAGTTGCAACATGGGATGCCCAGGCAGAGAACACAAAATGGAGGCTTGACATATAAAATGGAAACTTGACATGATTTTGGTTCACTTACAAACACAGGTCAAAACCATACAATATCCATATGAAAGAATAAAAATCAATACAAAATGATATTAATACAATATAAAACAGTAAAAATCAATACAAACCTAATAATAATACAATAAAACAGTGGATATCCAAAACCAAAAACTTGCTACCAAAATAAAAATGTTAAAGCTTATCAGTCTGAGTTCACTTATGCTTGTCTATAGGGAATAGAGAGGGAGAGAAAGAAAAGCCAGAAACAAGAAAAGCCAGAAACAATTGGGGAAGGGAAGGGAACGGTACACAGGCACATGCTTGCAGTGGCTTAGGCTAGAAACCAGGGGGCACTAGAGAAGTCCTCCATTCCCTTGCACAGAATTGAGCTGAGGGATTTGTGGCCAGGCCCCAGGAACACTTTCTCATTAGGGAGGTCTGCCTGTAGCATCCCAGGCTTTTCCCCACTGGCTTCTCAAGAGAATGGAGAGTTGTCAGCCCCCAGACTCTTGCTAGCAGGGCTATGCAAAACATTATTGTTTTGTTTTTACATCTGTTTTGCATTTCAAAGGGACAGTGTTTTATTTTGTCATTTTATTTCACATTGAAACACTGTCCCATTTGGTTTTGTTGAAACACATTGAAACAGCAAAACAGTTTTGACATTTCATCCATAGGCTATAATGGAGAAATATGAAAATGACAAAAATGTTGTCATTTCTTGCCTGATTTGGATGAAAATTGTGAGGATATTAGCCCCTTCTGAGGGCATGAAGCCTGCCAAGTTTCAAGGAAATAGGTGCAGAGGTTCCTCAGAAACTGCACCTCAAACTGCAAACTGCAAAAAGCAAAACTCATGACATTTACTGGCAGCCTCTTATCATCTAGCATGCAGATCTGGGGCCCCGTACCCCCAGGAGGGCTACAGTGCTGTGCTGGACTCCTCCAAGGGGTATAGGCCCCCAGATCTGTGCCAGATGACAGGAGGCTGCTGCTGCCGCCTGGGACTGGAGCTGGTTGCGCCCTGCACTCTCAGCATTAGCTAGCACATCACATGTCTGGGGTCCATGCTGTGGAAGATGGGAGGGCGGGATTTCTGGCTTGAGCAACAAGATGGGGTAGGGCAGGGGGAAGCCAGCAGCCCCTGCTGTGTCTGCAGTCTCTGCTGGAACCTTATACAGCACTAGCTAGCATACTACATGCTGGCTATGGTCCATGCTGTGGGAGAAAGGAGGAAGGGATCTTTCTTTAAGCAGGAAATGGTGAGATGGGAGGGGGAGAGGGCACGGGGAAGCCAGAAGACCCTGCTTTGTCTAAAGTCTGTGCCAGAGGAGCTCTGCCCAGGGAGCAGAAAGGAAGGGCCATCCCTGCTATGAAGCAGAGAGCCCCACCCAGCTGAGAGAGCATGCCAGGATGCTGGGGGTGTCTGGTTTATCTTAAACCAGCAAGTGGTCTAAGACAGATATTGCATAAAACAGTATGAGCCATATCAGTTAAATCTGATACTATATTCAGCCATGTTTATTTCAAACTGGTTTCAGCCATTTTCAAACTGGTCTATGTGCACCGAACATTTGTTTTGTTAATCCACTTTGAGTTCTATACAACTCTAGAGAAGGAGTCCTTCCTGTGACTGTTTTAAAGTCAGACATTTACAGGGATGATAATAATCCACTGCACCCATTCACTTGGAGATATGCAGTCTGTTAACCATGCCCCAAAATAGATATACAGGTAGACGTACTCAAGGAAGCATCATCTCAGACCACTCCCTGGACAGCATTTGTTGTAAATGCTCCTGTGGGGCCATTTTTGTGAATTAAAATTATCTGCCTTGAAGTAGAATTTTGCAGAAAACTCTGTGTACTCTTCCATGGCCATAAGTCCTTCCAAGGACATGGAGCTCTGAGGATGGATTTTGTGTCAGAAAGAGACAAATTCATACTCTTGTTTGTAGTATCTCAAATTTGGAAGTATTGCTTGTGTGAATAGTAATACAGTATCAAAGGATGATCCCTTATCACTAGATTCAATGCAGTTATTTATTTAAAAAATAAGTACAATCCTGAAAAAAAAGCATTGGGACAAAAGTCCAGGAGATAATCATTGTATCATAAAACATATCACAAACAAGAGTTTCCAGGGTAAGCACTAACTACATAAAGGACATCCTCACCTGGTGCACTGGGAGTCTCATGTTAAGTGACAATATTCTAATGAAGTAACAAGTACACGTGTTAAAGGAAATGGAAACCTAGGAGTTGAGAAATATGCACTCTGTCTGCCCATTGCTGGAACTTGGAGTCAAGACTATTGACAGAGCAACAGCAAGTTAAAAAAACCTGCATCAGGAGACAGTGTTCCATTATCAGGGTACCTAGACCTCTACCAGGAACTGCCTCCCGTGTCTGACCATTTGTGTATAATGAGCTCCTTTTGCTCACTCTGTCCCCAGATAGTGGCTGTAACATGCTTCTCCTCCTACAGGGGACAGAATTTTCCTTTCACCCAGCTTCTACTCCTCTTTGCACAATATGTTTTATCCACTTTATAGAGTCAACCCTGTAACAGGGAACCAAATGTTCCTATTACTTTATGGGGAAAGTGCAGCAGGCTAAGCTTGTTGTGGGGAGCTATTTGCACTACCTCTTACACCCTTGTGTATAGCTTGAGATCCACTGACAGGAAGGGGTGGGGCTGGGGCCCATAAGACCAGTGCCAGACGTCAAGCAGATAGTCTGGCCCTATGTGCTGCAGGGAGAAGAGCTCCTGGGGGAAGACGGCAACAAGAGGCAAACCAAAAGATAGGCAAGCCCACCTGATAGAGCTTTAAAGAGAAAGCTAAGGGAGCAAGCATGGCTTGTGGTGTGGCTTTGACCTAGAATATGGGAGAAATTTAATTTGGAATCAATGTGTTTCTATTTGTGTTACTTTTAGGTTAATACCAAAGCCTACAGGGGTGGTATAGAAGCCACAGGGGCACTTGAGAGGCATCCAGAATAGAGCCCTGCAAGGAACAGGGACTACAGGGGGATGAGAAGCAAGACAGCAGCTTAGCCAGGACCAGGGCCAGGGCCAGCAGAGCCAGCAGGGCCAGCAGGGCCAGGGGGCTGAGTAGCCTGAGAAGAATTGGTCCTGGGCCAGGGACCTGGAGGCTGAGAAAGCTAGGATATGGCTGGGGTCCAGAAACCAAGGTCTGAGGCAGTATACCTAGGTTGAGGGGGCCCAGGGAGAGACAAGAGGCTGAAGCTGGAAAGCCCAACAGTTTGAGGCCTGAGGGTCCATAGCCCTCCACCCCCAAGTGATACCAACCACCACCTTCAAGGCATGGATGTGGCTATAGGGGATGATGGAGGCTATGAATACCACCCATAAGGTGACTGACACCCTGAGGCACAAATAGGGCCAGGAGAGCCACAATTTAGACTGCCTATAGATGTGCTGGTTTGCATTCTAATATTAGATATTAGAGCAATCAAGTCTGCTTCATGTTCTAATTGAAATACTCCAGCATTGCCTCACCATTATGTGTTTTAAGCTCCACCCCCACATTTTAAAATGGCCATAGGGATGGTTTAACTAAAGCTCACTTGATGAGCTTTACTTAAAATGCCCCTGATGCAAGGGACCATTAAAAAATGTGTGAGGGCTTAATACATGTAATTGTGGGCCATTTTAATTAAAGTGTGTGTCAGGGAACTGTTCCAATTAAAATGTCCCCTCTCCAGCCCCAAGCATATGTATAGGGACCCTTAGCGCTCAAAGTTAAGGCTAAGGTGAACTGGGGGCTCACTCTTAGACCCTGGAGCAGCCTCCATAAACTCAATAAAAATTCCATCAAGGCATGGCAGGTGGGTGGGGGGGAGAGAAAGGGGTATAGGTATCCCAGGGAGATGGAGTGGAGAAGGAGTCATGTGACCATCTGGGGGCATCACAGCCACCCTTGGGGCCAGATGTGCTACAAACACCCAGTGAAAAATACAGTACAGAGGGCTAGTCAGAGAAAGAGAGGGCGTCTTTCTTTTATTCCACTTAATGGGGCTGTTAAGTTAAAGAGAAAATCAAGGCTGTCAGGGCTGAGCTAGGCCACAGCAATGTAATAGAGGTACAGTGCTAATATTACCTCAACCCTTGCTTAGGCCCAGGGATAAATTGGCTGCTCTGCATCAAGTTTTCATTGAATATTCTCCCTCTGCTCCATTATTAATAGGATATTTTCTCCTTTGCCTACCACTTATCTTTGTCTAAACCTCTCACCAGAATGCAAATCCAGTAGCATTCAAGTTCCAAGGTGTTTTTATATGAAGTGTAATTCAAAATGTACCAATGCCTGAATCGAGGTGGGGAAAATCTGTGTGAAAGTCTGTTTTTTATTCCTTAAAATAAGATGTGCATTTCTTAAGGTATCCTTTCATTTTAATAGCATTTCATCATACTAACTAAACTCAGGCTTGTGATGAACAGTAATGTAAATGTAAAATGTATGCTTCCCAACAATAGCTAAGTTTCCACACTACATAGCAAGCATTCTGTTTATGAAAGATTTGTCGCCTAGCCACAAAGATAATGATGTGTGTGAAGTGCCTCAAACACTCAGATTTGTAGTCAGCAAGATAAATGTAGTACAGAATATGCAACTGAACTGGTATTTATGGCCAGATGCAAACATTGCACTTTTATTTGTAATGTCTGTAAAACATTTTAAGTGATCAGAAAACTATCTAGACTCATAACAACGTAAGTCCAGCACACAAAAGTAGTCTATACCCATAATAGAGCAGAAGTTCAACACTGAGATTAGCTTAAAGAAGGCAGAACCTGTTTTAAGATTTGGCCCTTCAAACAAAGGGTGACTGTGTGTTCTGTTTGCTATCAACCTAAACCACACAATTTACAGAAACCCACATAATTCCAAGATGAACACGGGCCAGCAGTGTGGGGATGCAGTCAAGTAGGCCAACTGTACCTTGTCATGCATCCACAGATGCATCTCAAGCAGGTCCAAGGAGGTGATCCTCCCCCTTTATGCGGCACTGGTCAGGCTGCAACTGGAGTACTGCGTCCAGTTCTGGGTGCCACACTTCAAGAGGGATGTGGATAGCATCGAGAGGGGCCAGAGAAAGGCCACTCACATGATCAGGGGACAACAGGGCAGGCCCTATGAGGACAGGCTGCGGGACCTGAACCTGTTCAGCCTCCACAAGAGAAGGCTGAGGGGGGATCTTGTGGCCTGTTATAAACTAGTCAGGAGGGATCAGCAGGCATTGGGGAAGTCACTGTTTCCCCGAGCACCTCCAGGAGTGACCAGGAATAACGGTCACAAGCTGGCAGAGGGTAGGTTTAGGTTAGATATCAGGAGGTGCTACTTCACGGTCAGGGCAGCTAGGATCTGGAACCAATTTCCAAGAGAGGTGGTCCTGGCTCCTACCCTGGAGGTTTTTAAGAGGAGTTAGATGAACATCTTGCTGGGGTCGTTTGACCCCAGTATTGTTTCCTGCCATGGCAGGGGGTCGGACTAGATGATCTACTCAGGTCCCTTCCGACCCTAGAAACTATGAAACTATAACTTAGATTAATTCTGCCTCAGGCTTTTTGAATGTCTGTACCTAGACTATGAGTTATTTATACAGTCTAGTCAACCTAACCCCAGTGGTCTTTTCTTCCATCTTTAGAGAACTGATATAAAAATCCCAAATCTTGGACATTCTTCTCCATTCATACAGTACCAACTATAGTCATAGGTTTAGGAGACAAATAAAAGCCTTCCTGCCAAGGATCAAAAAAGGATATTGGGTTCTGTGGTCTTCACCTTTTCCATTATGTATGAAGATCAACATGGGCCTAGAGAAATCTTCACAGCCTCCTGAAATTATCCCCTTGGTTATTTCCCTCCTTTGTTGTACTGCTGTGTTGACCTACTTCTACAAACTCTGTGTCTTGAATTGTGGCTTAGGATACTTATCCTCATTTGCTTATCTGTGCCATTTTCTTCCCTTCCCTCCTGCTCACCACACATTTCATGTCCCCCATTTCCTTTTTACCAAGAACTGCTGTGATCACTTCGATTGCATTAGTCTACCAAGGATATATATGAAACAGTATATGATTTCTCCTGTGGGCACATCTATACAAGATACTTTACTGTGGAACTGACTAATTGGCTCCACACTAAATTGTCTCTGTCTACACTTGTGATGCTCTTAGGCCCCAGTAAACTCTGCTGTAGGATAGTACTGCCCAACACAAGCACTATCCTACAGCAGAGTTGTTCTGTGCAGTGAAACACACATGTAGACAGTGACTGCGGCTGACTGGGTGCTGCAGTGCAGGGGGTTCTACAATGTAGGTGTGTCTGCCAGCTAACCCCATGCTGTAGCACCCTCATGCCCCAGCCAACTTGTGCACAGCACATTGAGCCAGGTTGGAGCAGCTCCAGACTGGCAGGCACAGCTCCAGGACCCCATGCTGGCTGGGGATGTTCCGTCATGGCTCATACTTCTGCAGTCCTGGACACACATGCCAACACTGTGTCTGGGAGCAATAACCTCCAGGGTGAACTGTTCTTAGGTTTATTGTGTCACATTAATAGCACATGTAGACACACTTCATTTTACCAGTCCAAATGAATCAGGTTCAAACTACAGTGAATTTCCACCAGATGAAATTGGTGGATATAGATCAAGAAAGTTTGTGAATTACTTTTCTTACAGTTTAATTGTTTGTATAACATCATTAAAACAAATCATTTGTGTAGTTTGAATTCAACTAAAAGTTGATTCTGAGTATTTTTTCCAAATGAATCTTGTCTTTCATGTACCTTTAATGTTCATCATCCATAATGCAAAAGGGAAACTAGCAGAAATCATGGATCAGATTTCAGTGCTGTACATTATAAACCCAGTGTTCATGGTTAATCACCAGCCTCTGCTTAAAGTACATAATCTATTTCACTGTCCCCATCACTGGAATATTTCACTGTATTACTGGAGCAACTTGAAAGTGAGAAGTCTTACCTGAGACAATGGCTAGTTTTATGTACAGAATAACCATTTATACTTGTTTAGGAGAGATAAGAGTCAGATCAGTAGCTGCTGTAAGTTGATCTCAATGGAATTATATTGCTTTACATCCTTTAACAATCTTGGCTCTGGTGCTTTTCAGGTAGTGTAAAAAATTGAAATGAAAAATGGAAGCATAGGTTCATACATGTGAAGTTTGTAGTTTATTGTGGCAGGGTAGCTCATTATAAGGACATGTGACAAGGACCTCCCAGATCTCAAATGAGGTATGTTATTCATGCCTGTGAGTCTAAAAGGTGCCAATATTAACTCTGGCACCTGCAGAAATAGCTGTGCTCAACCCGGAAATCATTCCCCAAAGCAGGACAGAGAATGACATGCTTGTCTACAGTATTGGAGGCATTCTGTTGCAATGAATTGCTTTAAGCTCCACCTTGGGCTCAATCAGAGTCTTCTCAATGGAACTTCCTTTGAGAGAAGTCTCTCTGGTCCTGACCCACCTCATTTTCTGGAGAGCAACAAAGATCCACCTTCCCAAGACAAATAGGAATTGCAGGTGTTTTATGCTACTGTCCTCTCACTTTTTGTTTTTGATGGCCAGCTGCAGCAATGAGCCTGATTCATTACAATAATTAATTGAGCTAGCTTCAGTCTATTCTCAGTTATGCCTTTCCCAGACAGAGGAAAGAGTGTGTGTGAGAGGAGGAAAGGGGACAAAGCAATGAAATAATATAACTTAGCATGTAAAATGGAATATCAGAGCTCGAGTTCAAAGGATTTGTTTCTATTGCTTGAATGGACCTCCTTGGCCCACATGCAATGTTTTACCCATCTAGTGCTGCTCTTTTACTCTGTGTCCAAATCAAATTGTTATACATTCTATGATTCATTTGCAAATAAAGTAGAGTACACCTCCAAAATTTGCAGCCCCCCCCCCTTGGTTGGGGAGAGTCCAATTCACCCACTGCACCCTTTGTCACCAGCTGGGGAACCTCAAGAATGAACTCTCTCCACTGCCTTTTCCCCACTCCCATTCTGAAAACAGCAAATATTGGCAGAGAGCCTGGTCACTGCTATGGGAACCTGGCTGCAGCTAGATTCCCCTCACCCCTGGAACCAACAGTGGACATCTGTTTAGTCTGGAGTAACTGTGTTAACTCAGAACACTTTACAAAAATCATTCTGAGTTACTCCTGGGAGCTGCACTTCTGTCCATACCCTGAATAATCAGGCCTTGAATGCTGAATTTTTTTGAAAGGCACCAATTCTGAATTTTTGGGTTTTTTTTTTTTTATTGTATCAAAAAGATAAAAACATGTATCATACATGTTGTTAGAAAATTGTCCTTTAGTTCTATTAATTACCATGTCTGTGCTATGACTCTTATGATGTGGCTGTCAGTTCCTTCCTTCTGCCACACATTCTCATAAAGATTTCTAGCTGATGTAAAAAATAGATTGTCCCCTTAAAAGAGTAACTTTTATCTATAGTTTTTGGGATGGAGAATCAAATATTGCTTCTGACTTAACTTCAAGATATATGAGTATTTTTAATAATAACTTAATTTTTAAATTAAATTTCTCGGCACTGATTAGGAACTTTTTAGTTATTTCAGAATCTGGTCCAAAGGTCATGTGATCCATTAAGGTTGAATTATTAATTCTGTTCTATAGCTTATTTCTTGTATTTTGTTTTTTTCCTCCAGTGAGGAGTTATTTCATTGGTAAGGCAGTCTCAGATGCCTTCTCTGTCATTGCCTGTACTTTCCTTTTTCTGGGACTTCAACAGAATGCTTCAGTCTCCCAGGCTGTCAATCTGTCACTTTTCATGAGCACTAAATACACTAGAGGGGAGAAAACAATTTATTACATTTTCACAGCTGAGGGAGAGTTGATGGCCCAGGAGATTGGTAATGAGTCTAGATACTAAAGTTATAGACGTAGCATAGAAAAATTGGGAATAAATTCTGTTCTCAAACACAGAGAGGTACTAGTCTGGAGTAACTCTAAGTTCAACAACATGACTGAGAGCATAATTTGAACCATGGTGCATTTAATTTCTAGGCCAACACTTATGACATGATAGTTTTTTCTCAACACCTTTTGTGTACTCAGATGGAAGTTCCCTGCAATCCAAATGTATGTTTATTTAATTTTAGAAAATAAAGCCGTTCAACACCTAAAATTATAGAAAATTAGGATGGGAAGAGACCTTAGGAGGTCATCTAGTCCAACCCCTTTCTCAAAGCAGGACCATCTCCAACTAGATCATCCCAGTCAAGGATTTATTTAGCCCAGTCTTAAAAACCTCTAAGGATGGAGATTCCACAACCTCTCTGGGTAACCTGTTCCAGTACTTTACTACTCTGCTGGTGCTTAAGTCTTCCTAATAGCTAACCTGAACTTGCCTTGCTGCAACTTGAGACCATTATTTCCTTGTTCTGCTATCTGCCACCACTGAGAATAGTTTAGGTCCATCCTCTTTGAAACCACCCTTCAGGTAGTTGAAAACTGTTGTTAAATCTCCTCTGTCTTCTCTTCTCCAAAATAAATAAGTCCAGGCACTTTAGCCTCTCCTCAGAAATCATATGCCCCAGGCCTCTAACCATTTGTGTTGCCCCTCCAATTAGTCTATAGTCAAAGGACTCTCTGAACTCTCTCCAATTAGTCTACTTGTATATCCTTTCTGTACTGAGGGGCCCAAAACTGGATACAGTACTCGAGATGTGGCCTCAACAGTGCCTAATAAAGGGCAAGAATTACTTCCCTAAAACTACTAGCAACACCCCTACTAATGCAGCCCAGTATGCCATTAGCTTGCTACATAGCAAGGACACACTGTTGGATCATATTCACTCGACTGTCCACTGTAACTCCCAGGTCTTTTTCTGCAGAGCTACTGTTTAGCCACTCAGTCCCCAGGCTGTATCAGTGCATGGGGTTGTTCCATTCTAAATGCAGGACTTGGCACTTCTTTTCATTGAACCTCATGAGATTTCTTTGAGTCCAATCCTCCAGTTTTTTGAGGTGTCTCTGAATCCTAGCCCTACCCCCAGCATATTTACTATTACCCCCACATTGGTGTCATCTTCAAACTTACTGAGGGTGCACTCTATCCCATCTTCTAGGTCATTGATAAAAATATTGAACGAAACCAGCCTCAGGATCGACCCCTGGGCTGGATTCCAGCTAAACTAGACATCAACTGCCAGCTAGACATCCAGACACTGACTACTACCTGACCATCCAAACAATTTTCTATCCACTTTACAGTCAGTTAATCTACCCCATGCTTCCTTAGCTTGCCTGCAAGAATGTTGCAGGAGACTGTATCAAAAGCCTTGCTAAAGTCAAAGCACACCACATCCACTGATGTCCCCACATCCACAGAGCCAGTCAACTCATAGAATGCAATCAGGTTTCTCAGGCATGACTTGCCCCTGGTGAATTTATGATGACTGTTCCTGAGCACATTTTTCTCCTCCAAATGCTTGGAAATGGATTCCTTAAGGACCTCCTCCATGATCTTTCTAGGGACTGAGGTGAGGTTGACTGGTCTGTAGTTCCCAATAGTCAGTAGATTTGCTCTTTTTTTAATTATCCTGGACCTTTCCCAATTGCCATGTGTTTTCAAAGATGACAGGCAGTGGCTCTACAATCGCATTGGCCAACTTCCACAGCACCTTGGGTGCATCCCATGCAGTCCCATGGAATTGTATACATCCAGATTTTCTAAATAGTCTCTTTCCTGTTCTTTTGCCACTGCTGGCTGCTCATCTTGTCCCCATACTGTGCTGCCAGGTGGAGTAGTCTGGGAGCTGACTTTGCCTGTGAAGACTGAGGAGAAAAACGCATTTAGCACTTCAGTCTTTTCCTCATCACCTGTCACTAGGTTGCCTTCCTTTTTTAGTAAAGGATGCACAGTTTCCCTAATATCCTCCTTGTTCCTGACATACTTGTAGAAATTCTTCTTGTTACCCTTCACATTCTTTCCTAGTTGCAACTCAGATTGTGCTTTGGCCTTCCTCACTTCATCCCTGTATGCCCAAGCAATACTCTTATGATCCTCTCTAGTTGTTTGTCCAAGTCTCCACTTCTTATAAACTCCTTTTTTTGTGATTTAGTTTACTAAAGAGTTCCTTGCTAAGCCAAGCTTGTCTTCTGCCATACTTAGTAGTTTTCCTGCACATCAGGATGGTTCATTCCTGCACCCTCAATAAGGTTTTTTTAAAGTACAGCCAATTCTCCTGTATTTCTCTCCCCTTCCAGCTGGTTTCCCAGGGGATCCTGCCCGTGAGTTCCCTGAGTGGGTCAAAGTCTGCTTTTTTGAAGTCCAGGATCCTTACTCTGCTACTTTCCTTCTTTCCTTTCCTCAGGTTCCTGAAAACATTCATCTTGTGGTCAGTACTGCCCAAGTTGCCATCCACTACTACATTCCCCACTTGTCACAGGTTTCCCCAACAAGTAGTCTTCTAGTAGCCTACTAAGCCTCATAATGTGCTAATAATATATTTTCTACATATGCCTTTTATTAATATTTTCTGGGTTACAAATCAATCCCAAAATTCTTTGAAAAATACTTTCACAAAAAGAGAAAACTAGACTGAAATAATACAAACTGTCCTACACTTCATGGGGGATTGCTATTTTTTGGTTTTAACTTTTCCTCCATATAAATCACATCTCCTTCCCCCACAATGCTACACTTCTTGTACTGATACTTCAGCCTACCCTAACTCAAGACAATTCTTTTTCTTTACCATTCTAGGAATAACGCAGGAAAACCTCTAAAGTTTTATGTACATTTAGATCTATGTTCTCAGACTGAATGCCTATTTAATGCTTGATTCAACTCTTATAAGATTGCAAAATTGATCTAGAGAACTTATGAGAACAGCTTTTAGCTTGTGAATTTTTGTATTTCTTGTTCCATCAGGTGTGGCATACCACTCACTACCCTCAAGTTAACAGTAGAACTTTAAAAATAAAATTAATAAAACAACCCAAACTATAATTGAATTTTCAACCAGATATGGAACAAGTAAAAAAGAGCATCTATCCCACTTTTCAGCCAATAGCGGTAGAGGGATAGCTGCTGCTGATGCGTGGCCATTTTTTGCCTGATCTAACCTCCAAGAAATGTGTGTAGTTTGGCAATTCATTCTTTCTAACTAGGGTTAGATTTAAGTGTAACCTGTGTATATACCCCATGTCACCATGAAAAATATCTTAGCCCATGTGTCTGTCACCACCATTCCTGGCTAACTTTCTACTATCAGAGCAAGTTTTCCAGTATTTTTTTTTCCATTAGAAGTAGTTAAAAGTCCTAAATACATCCTAATAAAAACAAATATTTCTTTAAAATGTTTGTTTTCATGGCACTGGAGTTGGTGCTACATTTATTCCAGATCATTTCAACTTTTGAACTGCCAGTTCCACTATAGCTTAACAAAGTTTCAAGAGCTTTTGGGCACAGTTCTCTTAGCTCAAATGGTGTGAGGCTGCACCTGACTTTCATTAGAAATTCTCAGCTTGCTTTTAGCTTTCCATTTTTAATATGCCATAAAAAGAAAAGAAAGCACTGCTTTTGGAAGAGGATTCCAACATTTACATATTATTCACTAACCATTTACAAATACTACTCAGAAATTCATTGCTGGCAGTGGCAACACTTGTTTTACAGCAGCCTGAAGAGAGAGCAGAAATCTTTTTTAAAAAAAGGCATAGAAGGTGCCTGTGGGACAGGAGAAGGTTAAAAACAAAACAAGCAGAAGAAGAAATTGCATTATTTGGGTGGTTTATAACTAGAGCTGTTTGTTACACTCCTAATGGGAGCTCAAAAGTGCTTGACAAACTGTTTGTCCACTCATAGCTAATTAAGCAAAACAGAGATTTACAAGATGATGGGCAAACAAAAGCTACATGGTGTTTGAGTCTAATGTGCTGCTATCTTCCACCACTGGAAGCTATGTTTGAAATATTTAGTGACAAAACCCAAAACAAAACAAAAGGGTTATGGGGAATCCCTCATAAACCCATCTTCATTCTTGTGTGACACACCCACTTCCACTGCCTTCTGAAATATCGGATATGACATGATGTTCATTGTTATGGTATTTAAATGTGAACTCTTATCAATAGTGAATAAAGGCAGTCACTTTCATAACCCTGGCACCACAGTTTAAGCCTGATAGGGAAGTAAAGGAGGAAATCCCAACAGTTTGCTATCTGTAGGTGTTACACAGAGTGAACCTCTCTTCAGCAAAGCTGAGTAGAAAGAACCTTTAGTAATCTTAGCTGTGTGGGTAACACGCTACTGTGTTTTCCAATGACTGTGGGTAGCATTCATTTTAATGTGTGGAGTAGTAACCTATGTGTCTACTAATCCCAAGAAAAACCTGTTTAGTAATACTTCATGAAGATATAAAGAAAAATAATCTTTCTGCAAGCATTAACTAAGATTGAATTTTGTCAAATACGGCCCATTGCTTCCTTGTGGATTGAATCAGGTCTTATGCTTTTAGCAGCAGCATAACTTGTAGTGTGCAAGCAGGGTGCCAGCCTCGGCTGACTTTGAGGAGGCGTGGGATGCCAGCAATCCTTTGGGGAGTCTTTTTTCCAGTGGTATGAATCCAGTGCTTTGAGGCCAGTCCTGTATTATTATTCAAGTTATGAGCACTGCTGCAACAGCTGTGATGACTCCTCTCAGCCCTCTGGGTGAAGGGGATTTTTCCAGTGGTGCAAAACTTTGTAGCTATGTCTCTGTATTTTAGGTAACCTTGAACTGATATTTACTCTGCTATTTTTTTGTATCTATGAAACAAAGCAACATAGGACAGTCCTGTTGGTTAGTAGAATTATTATTCTTTTAATTCTGATGGTGGCAAATAATGAACTGGTTATCTCCTAGTAGTATACATTCTTTTTTTCTAAATTTTTAGGAGTAAGACTAATATAAGCTGTAAGTTCCTCAGCCTTTTGTTATTTGACTAACCCAGTGTGACTGAACTTTTATTTTGTGACTATGTCTTTCTAACACTAACTTAATAATTACAGAACTGATTTTTCCATCAATTTATCATCTTTGCCAGTTAAATTTTCTTTTATATTCCAAGCGTTTGAAAAGAATAATTATTACCATAATTATTTATACACTATATGCCAGATGGCAGCATGATAGCAGTGATATATCATGCTGCATTTCTATTTCTTTATCAGATGTTCATTCCAGAGGTACTTACCTGATAGAACATTGGCATCAACTGTACAGGTTGCAAAACAGATTTATTCTTCTGAAAAGTTTATTTTTAATAAACTGAATTTGATGGAATTTTTTTACATGTATTAGCATCTCAGTCATTCTATTCCTACTTTCCTCCAGAACTCTTGTATATATCTTAGTATACCTTCTTGGCTTGCCCCTGCAGGTAAGCAGTGAGGAAGGCCAAAGCAGAAATGGAACTCAGGCTGGCAACAAAATTAAGGGTAACAAAAAGGCCTCGTTTAAATACATAGGGAGCAAGAAGAAGGCACAGGGTAGTTAGTATAGGGCCACTACAGGATGGACTAGGGCAACTCATAACAAATAGGATGGACAAAGCTGAGCTCTTAAATTATTTCTTTGCGTCTCTGTTCCTGGACATGGATACAAAAGCACCTCCCAATGGGACTTTAGTCTGGCTTGAGAGAGATACCAATCTACCAATGCTTAGTGCTGACCTGGTGAAAAGGCACATGGAGGGAGTGGACATATTTAAGTCAGCAGGCCCCAATGATCTTCACCCAAGTGTACTATAGGAATTAGCTAGTGTCATAGAGAAACCATTTGCACAACTGTTTGAGAGCTCATGGCACTCAGGCCAGGTCCCAGATGACTAGAAAAGGGCCAATGTGCTCCCTATTTTCAAGAAAGGGAGGAAGAAGGACCCAGATAATTATAAGCCAGTTAGCCTCACCTCTATTCTTGGCAAGACCTTCGAAAAAGTCATTAAAGATCACATGGAGGGGTGGGGCAAGAGGGCAATACAATGTTAAGGAGCAGCCAGAATTGGTTTATAGCACGCGGATCCTGCCTGAATATCCTGGTCTCATTTTATGACCAGATCACAAAGTGCTTAGATGCAGGAGTAGAGATAGATGTTATTTACTTGGATTTTAAAAAGGCTTTTGACATGGTGTCACTCCCAATTCTTACTAGTAAACTAAGTATCCATGACATGGATTTTTTCACAGTCAGGTGGATGGAAAACTGGCTCATGGGATGCAGCCAGACAGTGGTGATGGATGGGTTTGGTTCTACCTGGAGAGATGTGGGCAGTGTTGTTCCCCAGTGCTCGTTCCTTGGATCAGGACTGTTCAGTATCTTCATCAGTGATCTGGATGACGGTTTTGAAAACACTCTGTCCAAATTTGCAAATGACACCAAACTATGCAGTATATTAAACACACTAGACAGTAGTGAGCGAATTCAGGTGTATTTGGATAGACAGGAAGTGGGCAGATCAGAATAGGATGCAGTTTAACAAAGATAAGTGCCTAGTGCTGCACCTGGAGAGAAAAAATCACCAATACACCTATAGACTGGAAAGTGCCATTCTATGTAGCACAGCAGTGGAAAGAGACCTCAGAATCATAGTCAATGCAAAAATTAACATGAGTCACCAATGTGATGAGGTAATAAGTAATGCTAACCTCACTGTCTTGCATGAGCAGGTCTAGGGAGGTGATTCTTCCCCTCTATGCAGCATTGGTGAGGCCACAACTGCAGTACTGTATCCAGTTTTCAGTGCCACACTTCAAGAGGGATGTGGATAACTTGGAAAGGGTTCAGAGGAGGGCTACTCATATGGCTGGGGGCCTGCAGGTAAGATGGTATGAAGACAGACTGAGGGACCTGAATCTCTTCAGCCTTTACAAGAGAAGACTGAGAGGTGACCTTGTGGCTGTCTACAAACTCCATAGCGGGGTCAAGAGGGAATAGGGGATACTCTGTTTGCCAGGGTGCCTCTCAGGGTTACTAGAAACAATGGCCATAAACTGAAGGAGAGTAGATTTTGACTGGACATCAGGAAGAAATTCTTTATGGTGAGGGCTGCCAAAATATGGAATGGACTTCCAAGGGAGGTTGTGCTTTCCCCTACCTTGGAGGTGTTCAAGAGGAGGTTAGACAAGCACCTGGCTGGGATCACTTGACCCCAGCGCTCTTTCGTGCCCAGAGCACAGGGTCAGACTTGATGACCTAACACTAGAAATCTATGAAATCTATGACATCTATTATCCAATCCTAATAAAACTTTGTCTTTGAATGTAATCTTTTTTGTATATGTTTTTCTTTTTGAACAACAGCAGATAATAAGCTATTAAATATACCTCTGCTCTATGAAGTGAAGTAAAAATTGTTCTGTGGAGTACTATATTTTTGTCTTAATCATTTCCATAAATAACCTGTTCAGTTCAGAGACAAAATGTTGATTGTGTTTCTTATTAGTGCAAGTCCTGGAAATGTGGGATCTGAAACATAGATAAGTTCTTTTATTATTGCTTATTATATACAACATGAAGACCTGGGATCCCAATTATTCTTTTGTCAGATTCCAGGGACCCTGTGAATTCTGTTAATACTAGGCCTGTGCAAAGTGGCTAATGTTTGCTTCAGATTTGGATTCAGCTGATTCAGAGGACAGTGATTTGATTTGGTGATTCAAATCACTTCCCTGAATCAATTCAGCTGAATCTGATTTGGAGATTTGGCTGCTGCTGAATTTCCAAATCTCCAAATCAGCCAGGCCCTTTCCTCCAGCCTGACAATGGCTGCCCCACCGGGGGGGGGGCAATCCCTGCTGCCTCCCACTGCCCCACACTTTATGGGGAGTTCTGCATGAATTTCCTCCAAATTGAATCACCACCCAAAGCTTTGCACACCCCTATTAAATACTTTGTCACAAGGACATGAGAAAGGAAAGGAAAGGAAAGGAACTGCTCTAGTCAGTAAACACAGTTTTTGTTACGGAAGAAGCAGAACTATTGAGTAAGGAGCCTCTTTTTTTTTTTTTTTTTAAACTGTTATATTTCCAAGCAGAAATTAACTTCATTTCCTTTCTGTGATTTAATCCCATCCCTAATAGTTGTTGGGAGAAACTGGATTTATACGAAGGAGGTGTCCCATTATAAAGACTCTATTGCTATTATTGCTATTGTTTAAAAAAAGAAAATGAGATATCATATTGAAGGGCTTCTTAAAGTCTAGGTAGATGACATCTACCTTCACTCCTCATCTAGAGCATTTTGTGACCTGGTCATAAAAAGAAACAAGGTTAGTCAGGCAGGAACTACCTGCAATGAATCTGCTGATTTCCTTTCAGCATTATTTCCCCTGCTGAGCTCCCACAAATGTGATCCTTAATGATTTTTTTCCAGAGTTTTCCCAAGAATAGAGATGAGACTAAGTGGCTTATAGTTTCCTGGTTCCTTCCTCCTCCCCTTGTTGAAAATAGGGACCACATTGTCCCTTTTCCAGTCCTCTGGGGCCTGACTGTAGATCCAGTAATCCATTTTTTTCTTCTACTAATTGCTTGTCTGCTACCCTGGCAATTTCTTTCCTCCCTCTTATAACTGGTGGGTTTCTTTTGCTTTTTTAACTATGCTGTGGTGGTTCCCACTGCTCAGACCTGATAAAGCATATATTGTATTTGGAAACTTGTCTAACTCTCTGTGTTCCATTTATACAGTTGGTCCAGTAAAATATGCCATTCTAAGAAATCCTTGTCTCATATTAAACCAGGGATGTGTGCACCTCCCGTGATGCAGTGGCTATTTTATCAGTACAAAAAAGGATATATTTTGGTTTGAGAACCCTTTCTTACATGGGAAAAGATTATTTTACTAACTGATGATTAATTTATATCCTGAAGTTTAAAGGTAGGTTGTTAAGCTTTAAAATGTCTGAGCCATATTAGCATAATGTAACTGTATATTCCAGGGGTAGACACTTATTTTGGCTAGAGGACCATTTAATAAGTTTTGGTGAGCTGTTGAGGGCTGCACATATAAAACCATTTAGAAGATAACATTTTACCAAATTATAGAAAAAAACAAAAACAAATTATATGTTACAGTAGAAGTTTGCATTTAAGCCTGGGAGCAACTGTGTGTGGGATGAGAGATTGTGAGCAACCATGTGTGTTGAAATCATCCAGCTGACAGTCATTGAAGGTTCAAGAGAGGAACACCTGTGTGTATTGCTGAGGAGAGTCTGCATTGCAAGGATTGCCTGCTTGAATCGTGTGTCTGGAGGAGCAGCCAGGGGTAAGATTGGCCACTCTGAGCCCTCACTCACTCTGTACTCAATTTTCTCTGTGTGTTAAGAGCATGCCTGGTGAATGCCTGGGTGACTGCTGCTGTGTTGTGCAAGTGGCTGAAGGAGCAGCCAGTGAAAGTGTGTTAGAGGTGCGGCTGCAGATGGGCATTGCTGTCTGGCACCCTCTTTTGCTATCATTGGTTATATTATTGGATTGCTATTGTTGGAAATATATATAGATGTTGATCTTGATTGCTGTTTACCATGTTGTTAAACATATATGTTTAATATTACCCCTCAGTTGTGTCATTCTTTTTGATTAGTGCTGGCTAATTAATTACCTAGTCCCAGGTTAGAGCCAGCTTGTAGGTTTAGACCTGGTGAGAGTAAGCCCCCCCCACCCACATCCTTTCTCTGAGCTGATCCTTAAATCAGGATTAATGCCCCTATTTAATTAATTAAGGATGTGTGCCTCAACATGGGGGTAGGTTTTGGGGGGTGGGGGGGACTGTGCACATGCTAGGTCCCAGGAACTAGACAGGCATTAGGACAAGGGGGGCAGGGTATGTGTACAGCAGAGCTGGCTGGAAGTGGGGCAGTCTGGCCCATGGCTTCCCCTGCAGTACTCTGCATAGAGCTGAGTCCCACCTGCTTCCACCCAAGCAAGTCCATCCTGTGCCCCCACCGATGCTGTCTAGCCCTAGAGAGAACAACTTTCTTATGGGGCTGCTCCCAGTGTGGCTGTAGCCATCTAGGTACTGCTCAGACTGCCCCCCCCCACCCCACTACATCACTACAGGTGGTGGGGAAGCTGCAGCTGGGCACCTCCTGCCCCAGTGCATGGGGCTCCAGCTCTCAGTTGCCTTCAAATTGCTCCCATGATGAACAGCTACCTGTGGGCAGCCAAGTGTGTGGAAGGAGGCTGAAAGCTGCAGCCCTATGCACTGGGGCAAGAGCTACCTGGCTGCAGCTTTGCCCTTGCCCAGAGCAGTGCAGCAGGGACAGGAGGAGGAAGAACCACTGGAGGTGGGAAGAAATGAGCAGTACCCAGGTGGCTGCAGCCACAATGCTCCCATGCTTCTTCTGGGAAGCTATGCACACTGGCCAGGGCAGGCAGCTGCAGGTGGGAATGCAGCATGGGCTGCCCTGGCAGGGAGCAGGTGTGGCTGAGCCCCATGTGGAGTGCCGCATAGGTAGTCACCGCCCACATCCAATCAATCCAGACCTGGCCCATGGGTCATACTTTGCCCGCCCCTGCTGTGTTCTGTATAATTCTGTGTTCATGAATCTCTCTGTCCATAGATGCAGCGTACATAAAAGTAGTGTGTGTAATCTCTGATTTGTACTCTGGCTTTCATTTAGGGAAGAACTGGATATAAAGTAGTTGTTAATATATAAGGTCTTTAAATACAACTACCGTCACAACTCTACAAGTTGAAATCCCTCCTGTGTTTTTGCCTTATGCTTATTCTAGTAAACCTCAGACCTACAAATTTAATTTACTAAGGGAACCGGAAGCATGAAGACTCTAAATAATATTTAAGCTTGTCTAAAGGTAAAATGTGACCAATTACTTTTATTTATTTTGTGAGCTTTTTTTTGATTACTAATGTGCCAATGGGATCTGGTTCTTACATCCCCAATAGAAAAGAATGAATGCATTAGAAATCATTAAGTACTTAATTCAATACTTTCTAAAGTTTGAACAGTTACGAATGGTTGTCTTTTGCTATTGATAAGGAATGTCAAATCTTGTTCAGGTATTCAGGTTGTAGCTGTACTGGTCTAGAGGAAAAAACAATCGAGGCTCATGGTAGAGGTGATTATCTTTTATTATACCAACAATATTTTTTCAAAAAAAATGTATTTAATTTCAAGTTTTGGGGCACAGACACCCTTCATCAGGCATCAAAGAAAAGATTGTAAAAGTTCTCTTGGGTAGAAATGAAAGTTCATACTTCATAGGAATTCACAGAGGAGTCAATAGATAGAACACTCCTCTGGGCAGGCAGTTCTTAGCTGGTAAGGAGTCTCTCAGCTCTCCTGTGAGGCTCTATGATGGTGCAAATTACCTTGAACAAAATCTTGTTCAACTGTTTTTAAGAATGGATTCTCTATTCTTTCTGAAGTACAATAATAATTCACAAAAAGCTTACCCTACATTTCCAATTACTGATTTTAATTAGTTCCACCTTAATTAAATATACAGTCCTACTCATGATTTAAGTAAGTAAAAACATGAATCTTTTTCACTCAGTAGGGATTTGCTTGTTGACACTATACACTGTTGTGAAAAAGACTTACCGGATGAAGCCCAGAGGTGGTGAGATGCCATGCTGGGAGACAAGCGTGGCGATAGTGAAACCATGGTGGGCAGACCTGTTGTGGTTGAAGTTCAAAGAGAAAAAAAGTGGATGAGCCAGGAGGGTCCAGGAACAGCTCCTGTGTCAGCCTTGGCATGTTTTATATGTTTGTGCCAGGCCCAACTGGCAGGTCGGACACCCGGGGCTGGGATAAAAGGCCTGGTGGAAGACCAGCAAGGGGGACTGGAAGTGGGGTCCCCATCTAGCTTAGAGGGGCTGCAGTGCACAAGCAGTCCCAGGGAGGGGACCTGGTGGGAAACCCAGGAGGATGTTGCCCCAAGAACTCAAGGCCAGAGAGGGCCAGAGGAGTCACTCATGGGGTCAGTGTGGGTAGTGCAAGGTGCCAGCGAAGACTGGGACCCGGCAGGACCCAGTGACATCACAAGCCAGGTGCAGCAGACTAACAGTGGAGATCAAGGCCAGGGAAGGAGCAACGCACTGGGGAATAGAAAGATGCTGAGGACAGATGCCATATAGGCAAAGAAATGAGGCCATAGGACACGGTCAGGAAAGGAACAGCACCACTAGACTGTGGCTGTGACACCCTGAGAGCCGAGTGCTAAGAAGGTTCTGGACATCAACCTCGACAACACTGGTGACAACATCGCGGGTAGCAGTAGGCAGCGTGTAGGGGAGGCAGAGTCCCATAAAGGAGGAACAGCAGAAGTGACCAAGAGAAGGCACCAGGGAAGGTGGGACCAAATATTGTCCTCCAGATTCAAACAGAACAATCATCAAAGGTGTGGCAGGAAAGGCGCCTAGGGAGATGCCCCGAACTCGCTCAATAACCAGATTGTTCATCCCAAAGAGCCATGGTGAGGTTTGAAAAGAATCCACACTCGCAATGTCCAGGGGAGAGACATGGGAGGTTACAACTGTATACATAAAACCATCAGCAAGAACAAGGTCAGAAAAGCAACAATACAGACCTTCCATATCAAAGTATGGAGGGAGGTTAAGAAGCAGGGATTTAGTAGGCTTGTATATCAAAGAAGAGCTTGACTGTTCTCAGTGGTGTAAGATAATAGAACAAAGTGCAATGTTTGAACACTGCAGCAGGGGAAATTTAAGTTAAATGTTAGGAAGAACTTTCTCACTCAGAGGGTATCAAAGCACTGGAAGAGGTTACCCAGACAGGTTGTGGAATCTCCATCCTTGGAGGTTTTTAAGGCCTGGCTAAACAAAGCCTTGGGTGGAGAGATCTAGTTGGGGATGGGTCCACTTTAAGCACGGGGTTGGACAGATGACCTCCTGAGGCCCCTTCCAATCCTAAGTTTCTATGACCTAGTAGAGTACCCAAGGCAGGAATATTCCTTTCTAAACCATTTCAAACTAATGTTTATCTAACATGTGTTAACATTTTCAGGGATGGAGACTCTACAGTCTGTCTGGATAATCTGTTCCAGTACTTTAACACTCAAAAGATACAATGCATGACTTCTGACGAGAGGCTGAGAGAACAGGTCTTATTTAGTCTTCATAAGAGAAGACTGAGGTGGGATTTGACAGCAGGCTTTAACTACCCAAAGGGTGGTTCCAAAGAGGATGGAGCTAAACTGTTCTAAGTGGAGAAAGATGACAAAACAAGGAGCAGTGGTCTCAAGTTGCAGCAAGGTTACCGAGAGAGATAGCGGAATCTCCATCCTTGGAAGTTTTTAAGGCCCTACTCAACAAAGCTCTGGCTAGATTGATCTAGTTTGGGATTGTCCTGCTTTGAGTAAGAGGTTGGACTAGATGACCACCTAAGGTTCCTTCCCTTTCAAATCTAATTTTCTATGATTTGGGTTAAACCAGTCTATTGAACTACTGTCCAAGATTCCCCCTCCCACTGAAATTAACTCACATTCCCTGAGCATCCCAGGATGCTTTTCACTTTCCTCAAAGACCCCACCTCCCCACCCCTGCCTTGTAGGGTGGGTGAGCTATCTTGGCCTGCACTGTCTTTTCCAGATGAGCAGGGCCAGGCCCACCCCCAGGCTGTCACAGATATGAAGCAGCAAAGTCTCTGTCCCCTAGCCTGTGTCCCATCTGTACTTGTCAACCCAACAGGGTGTGTGGGGAGGGTGGGGGGGAAGAGGTGAGAGAACAGAGATCACCCAGCCCTTCCCCCCTCCCAGACCTGGTCTGTAAGGGTTCCCCCCCTGCATCTGGGCCAATATGACTCACTAAGGTGGTGGGGGGGAGTGGGGGAAGCATTCCCCCATCACAAGACAGGCACCCCAGGCCAAGGTCTGCCCATGTAGGGGGAGCCCCACACCTCAGGGTGTGTCCCCCACTCTGGCCAGGGGTTGCCTACCCATGTGGGTCTGGCCAGCTGCAGGAGCACTGAGCTAGCTGCTGAGCACCTCCCCCTGCCAGTCTCTGATTTACAGGGGGAGGTGGAAGGAACTCCTGTCCCAGTGCCAAGCTGTGGTCGTCTCTCCTCTTCTGCTGGCCCAGATCAAGCACATTAACTCCCCACCTCCAGTACCCAAGATCCCCATTCACTTTCTCCCTTCCCTTATTACCTACATCTGCCAAAGCTGTCTGTCCTAAGGAGCAAGCTGGGAAGGGTTAAACTTATACGGTCTAGTGCTAAGTGCCAGAGGGAAGCAGCCTCTGGCTCAGCACCTGGACCAGGGCTCCTTCTTCTCCCTGGGGGTGCGGTGGGGAAGCAGGAGTTTTGGGGCATGTGCCAGACAGCCAGTGGGTGGCCCCTGCTTAACTGGGCTGAGGCATGCTCCAGCATCCTTTGGCTTCTGGCTTGGGTCAGTGCAGGCTTTTACCGACTTTTCCAAACTGAAAACTTAGCATTAGTTCAGTTCCATATCTGCAGAGTTTTCTCTGTTTAAAAATCACAAATTCTCTCATTAAAACCACAAAAATCTGTTTTTCCATGATTAAAATAAAACACCACTATATATGTAGGTATCAGTTGAACACAATGTTTTATTGGTATATTTACAATTTTAAAGCAATTTGGAAGTATAGCAGTGCCTCTATCATTATAATAAAACAAATTCTAAGTACCTATAATTTTTGGCATTTGGTTTATTGGGGTTCTTTTTCAAGGAAAATCAGATCTCCCCCTAACCAATTCACTCACCAAAACATGAGTCCAGCCGTGGCTGTCCTCCCTAGCACTTCTTTATGATGTTGAGCAGCTTTAATAAGCTGATGTTCTACCCATGCCATTGCCTCTACCCACAGCTCGCCAGCCCTTCTGGTGCCTCTCACACCTCAACCACAGCTCTCCCTCCCCCACAGCCCTGCCAGAGCGGGGCCCTGTCTGCCAAGGCTATAGGTCCAAGGACCCAGGTCCACAGCCCCCTTCCCCTCCCCAGCAGTGCCCAAGCCTTGACTGCCACCATGGGAGGCAGTGGCTACTGCAGCAGAGAAGAGTGGAGCCTAGCTCCCTCTCCCCTTTCCGCATAGGTGGCATAGCCAGGGCAGAGCCCATTGGGGTTGGGGATTGCTTGCTGTGGGCTCAGGGCTCCTTGCTCTGCTCTCCTCCCCTGGGGGCCGCTGCAGCATAGCAGGTAGGACCCAGTGCAGTAGGGCAGAGCAGGACCAGGTGGGAAGGTCATTGCCTCTGATATAAGTTCCATGCCACCATGGTGAGGTGTCCCCCTTGCACCCAGCACCAGTGAGAAGTACATCCCTATGCTACCACCCCCACTGCTGCCAGATGAGCAGGGGGTGCTTTGCTATGGCTGTATAGGGCTTGCAGCAGCAGCAACAAGCCACCCAAGCAAAACAGGTAACAAATGCTATGAGTGCCCAGGTAAGAAACAGGGGTCCAGACATTCTCCCAAATTGGGGGGTGGCACACGCAGCTAGGCAGGGCCTTAAATGCCTATATACCAATGCTCATAGCATGGGGAACAAGCTTCCCTGCCCTGCTGTGGCCTGCCACACAGGGATCCACCCACTGGGCTGTGGAGGTCCTGGGGAGAGGGCAGCAGGGCAAGGAGTCCAAGTCCATAGCAGGCATCTCACCTCCACACATGCCTCCCACATCACCCCCACAGCCAGGCCCTGTGGTCAAGCATTTTGACTTTGGGGTATAGCCCCACACACCACCCCAGATGGGCAGCAGCCCTGGCCCTGACCAACTTCCTCCCTCACTGTGGAGGCCTCAGTTCTTCACCCTCTCTTTCCCTGGTGAGACTTACCTATGGTGAGTTGATCTCCAGGCTCCCTGGAGAGCATATGCATGGCTCCCTCTCCTTGACTACCCTCCTTCTACTCCCCCCAGACCTTGGCAGGCTGGAACTCTGCCAGCCTGCAAGGGAAAACCCACTGTTTCCTGTCTTTTTCTCCTTTAAAAGAGAAAATGCATAGTTTTATCTTCAAAATGAGAAATTCCATGTTTTTCCCCTTAAAATTAAAAAATCCACATTTTATTGCATTTTTCCCTGGCAACTGGAAAACCTGGATCCCTGCTTATCAGTTCTATCTACACAGGTTAGAGAAAGCTGTACAGATTGAATTGATTCTGCCTCAGGCTTTTTGACCATCTGTATTTATCCATGAGGACACGTTGAAAAGACTAGGATTATTCAGTATGGAAAAGAAAAGACTAGGGAAAGGATTTGATTACAGGATGAAGAGGGACTTTTCTTTGTGACTGTAGGAGACACGACAGATGCCTCAAACTGTTGCAGAGGAAATTTAAGTTAGAGATTCAGAAGAACTTTCTGGCAATGAAGCATTGGAATAGACTGCCTAGAGAGGCCATGGAATCTCGTTCACTTGAAATTTTCAACAGCACATGGCTGGGATGGCTTATTCATGAGGCAGACATGCTTCATAGGGTTGAAGACGTACTTTATGGGGATCCTGTCTTGAGCAGGGGACTGGACTAGAAGACATCCTGAATGTAGTGATATAAGTTATAATTTGAACTTCTATGGAAACTGAGGAAGTTAGTAATTCAAAGATTGTCTCTAAGTTAAGTAGTTAGTTAATTAGAGAGACCAAGGAACTAAAGAGGTTATTCCACAAATGAAGTTAATAGCTATTAGTTCTTTATTGTATTTTTTGAACCCAGTGATCACTACAATGAGGTTGTTTTCAATTCTATTGTTTAAAATCTTCATAATTATCTTATTTGTAATTGAAAATTGGTATCAAATTCCTCCTCAGTCTTCTCTTTTTCTAAATTAAACAACACCAATTCTTCCCATCTTTCCTCATACCTCATATGTCAAGTTTTCTAGACTTCTGATGACTTTTGTTGCTGTCCTCTTGACCCTCAAAGTTTTCCATATCATCCTTCAATTTTGATGTGACTCCAACACTCCTGCAGGTGCAGCTGGTGAACTCAGAGTGATGGGGTGGGTGAAGCGTCCCACGGGAGCAGGGAGGGGCATAGAGGGGGTTTTCAGCCAGCTGGAGTGCCGGGCCAGCTGCAAACCCCACCCTGCTCCTGACCAGCTGCAAACCCCTACCCCACTGCTCCGATGGGACACTCCACCCGCCCCACAAGTCTGAGTTCACTAGCTGTGTCTGCACTCCTGGTAACACATTTTAGTAGTGTGTGTGTGTGTGTGTGTGTGTGTGTTTTGTTTTGTTGCTTTTTTTTGTAACTTTGTAATTATATACTTTGATTCATAGATGGCTTCTGATCTTCTTTAATCCCTAGATCCTTTTCTCCAGTACTGTAGTCTAGCCATTTTGTATTTGTTCATGTGATTTTTCTTAACCAAGTGTAATACTTTGCATTTGTCCTTATTCAGTTTTATCTTATTTATTTCAGACAAATTTACAAATATGTCAAGGCTATTCTAATCCCTAATTGTTTTCTCTCAAGTGTCTGCTATCATACAGAGTTTGATGCCATCCATTAATTTTAATGAGCAAACAATCAGTTCCGTGCACCAAGTCCTTCATGAACATTTTCCAGGTTGGCTGATCTCATACGGTGAGCTTTAAACTAGCATCACTGGGGGAGGGAGCCGCAGGAAGACGAAGAGACACCACCCAAGCAAGACAGGTAACAAATGCTATGAGTACCCAGGTAAGAAACAGGGGAAACCAGACAGGGGAAACCAGACAGTCTCCCAAATCAGGGAGTGGCACACGCAGCTAGGCAGGGCCTTAAATGCCTATATACCAATGCTCGTAGTATAGGGAATAAGAGGAGAAACTTGCCCTCAGAATAGCCAGTTCAGACCCAGACATAATAGGGTTAACAGAAACTTGGTGGGATTCATCCCACGACTGGGCAGTTAGCATTAGGGGCTATAGCCTTTACAGGCGGGATAGAGAAGGAAGGAAAGGTGGGGGTGTGG
>NW_017728951.1:51662254-51671533 GCF_001723895.1 Crocodylus porosus
GATGCCTACCTAGCTGGGATCATTTGAGCCCAGTTTTTTCTCCTGCCCTGGCAGGGGGTCGGACTTGAAGATCTATAAGGTCCTTTCCAACCCTACTTCTATGATTCTATGATTCCATGATTCTATGATTTTGGACAGAAACAGGCCTAAAATAGACCTTTGGGCAAGCCTGATTCATAGTTCCTCCCTATTTGACATTAAGCCTTTGATGACAACTCTGAATGTGATTATACAAAGAGTTATAACCCTATATTTGATAGTTGTTTTATCTAGGCTATATTTTCTTGGTTTTTGGGAGTCAGGATAAAAAATGTTGTTAAATTTGAGGTATACTCTATTCCCTGCTCTCCCTTTAGGGTTGGCTAGATATGCTTTGACATTGAGGGATATGTGTCCACTATAATTTGTACCCTCGTATAGCTATAGGTGCTTACAGATAGCTTAATTGATAAGCCTACTATACCATTCTGGGTATCAAGGTTAAGTTGACCAACCTGTACTCCTCTGGGTTCTCTTGTTCCCTATTTTTTCCAAAAGGTGGGCACAAGATTTATGATTTTGCAGACTTCCAATTTATCAGCTGATCACTATTATGACATCTGAAATATAATAGCTGTTACCTAAACCAGTTCCTTAAGTACTCCAGGATGAATCTCAACCAATCCAACATATTTGAAAATATCTAGTTTATCTAAATAATTTTTAAGCTGGTGCCATGCCCTGTGCCACTTGTATCATGAGGGCCAGGCAGGGAGGGCATCTGTAGGTCCCACTGGGAAGAGGAGTACCCCTACCACCAGCACCCCTCCTCACTTGGACCCCCCTGGCACTCCAGCCACAATTACCAGCCCCCCTGTGGGCTCAAGGGTCCCTGCACTGCAACCAAGTTTGGTGGAGTCCGAAGGAGGGGGGTAGCAGCCGAGGAAGAAGAGGGAGTGGGACCCTCACTGCCCCCAGCTATGCCCTTACTGTAACTGCCCCATCATCCCAACTCTTACCTTCTACTGGAACCTGTCCACCTGAGGACCACCCCATGGCTAAGTGGGTGAAGGTCCCTCCAGGCACAAGGCCAATAGGGAGGACCGAGTGAAGCAGGAGAACTCTGACATAAAGGACCACCCCCCCATGACTATCACATGGGGAGAAGGAGCAGTTAAGCTTCTGGGGACCACCCCAGTTGCGCCCAACACCCCACACCTGCAGAAGATTAAACAGTTTATCACAGTAGAGGAGGCTTTGGGGCTTCTGAACACTCCTGAACAGGAGCCCATGTAGGAAGCCCCTCAGTCTACTGGCCAGGGCTACCCCTTGAGACCACGGGCATTGAGGCTGAGGCCAACCCGGAAGAAGGTCTGGCAGCAAAGCTCTCCCCCTCTGATGATCTGAGGGAGACAGGGGCCATGAGAAGGGAGGTCCCCTTTCCCAGGACCCTGAGGCAGACACTAAAGCCACCCCTGTGCATGACAGATCTCTTCCCTACCCCTCCCTGAAAAACCTCTCTTCCAGCCTGCCTCATGGTCCTACACCAGAGGGGGTTCAGGATGGGTACCCTGATCAACAAGCAGGTCTTGTTGGGGACCCTGCACAGACCCCCCCCAGCACTCCACCTCTACCCCACCATCTTGTGAAGGAGCCTGACCCCCTTCCTTACTCCCAGCTCTGTCCCAAGGGACTTAAGAGATCTCCCAATCCCAGCCAGAGTCCAGGGTCTTAGCAGACCAGAAGGTTCAGACAGTGCTTAAGGAGCCTGCTGAATCCCAGGAACAGAAGGACTTCTGAGACATGGGAGGCTCCATGGAGCCTGCAGACCTCTCAGTCCTGGCAGTCCCCAGCAGGGAGCTATATGCATTTCTTGACTGCAACTACACCTGGCAGCCTGCCAGCAAGGTACAGCTTGCCTTTGACTGCTGGGGAGACTTTGACAGCATCCTCGTCACTGCGAGGTTGCTGGCAGGGAAAGGAAAGGGGCATAAAAGCTGCAATGCCTGGATCTATAGGTGGGCCTGCAGTTTCATAGTTACCCTCTATACTTTGGGAGGGTGCTGCACAAGCCAGCACACCCCACACTGGGCACTGAGATGCACAAGGCCCCTGCTGAACCACCCCTCCAGCCATGAGGTCATTTAAGATGGTGACCTTCAATGTCCATGGTTGCAGAAATGGTCTCCAGAGATGCCAGGTACTCTGCTTCCTTCAGAAGGGATGTACCTAATGATATTCTTGCAGGAGACCCTGACAACTCTGGCTTATGAGCCTAAATGGCAGCTGGAGTGAGGAGGCAGGGTCTTTTTTAGTTACTTCTCGGCCACTTCTTGCGGGGTGGTCACTCTGTTCTCCCCAGACCTGCATATGGATGTTCTCCAGGATGTTGAGGTGGTGCCAGGCTGCCAGCTGCATCTTTGGGTCCAAGTGCAGGGTCTGGTCCTGAACCTTCTCACCATGTATGCCTCTGCAGAGGACCCAGAGTTCGTGGATTTTTTCCACCAGATGGCCACTTATATTGGCACCCTTAACCCTTATGAGTGCTTGGTCCTTGGCAGGGACCTTAATGTCACCCTAGATTCACAAGACTGGTTGAGTCAGGAGCAGAACCAGGCTGTTGTGGACTTCCTTGGGGAGAACCTGACAGACTACTCCCTGGTGGATATCTGGCATACTTGTCACCCTACTGACTCTCCTACCTTCACCTATGCGAGGGTGGGAAAGGAGCAAGCTTGCTACTCCTGGTTGGACTGGGTTTATATCTCTCTGCCACACTGTGCCCATGTCTGCTCCTCTGGCATCCATCTGACTCCTTTCAGTGATCACCACCTTGTCTGTGACCAGGCCTTACTAGGGCCTGGTGATTCAGGGCGAGCCTGCTGGCATTTCAATACCAGTCTGCTAGAGGATGTGGGTTTCTAAGAGGTCTCCCCAGAGTTCCAGCTGACCTGGATGGAGCAATGGGCAGCTTTCCACTCAACTCAGAGATGGTGGGATGTGGGGAAGGTGGGCATCTGGGTTTTGTGCTGCAGCTACACTCAGGGGCACACCCAGCAGAGGGAGGCAGTCTGGAAGCAGCTCAAGTGGGAAGTGCTAGAATAGGAGAGGCACCTGGCCACTGACCCAACCAACCCAGTCCTCTGTGGAGAATGTCAGGAGAGGTGGAAAGAGCTTCATAATACTCTAGACAACCATTGCACCCGCAGTGTGTTTGTCTGCTCATGCATCAAGCTTCTTCAGGAGATGGACTGTGGCTCCCACTTCTTCTATGCCCTGGAAAAGAGGTGGGAGGCCAATAATTACATCACCTGCCTTCTAGTGGGTAACATCCCTACCTTGACTGATCCAGGTGAAATGTGCCAGTGCACACAGGCCTTCTACAAAAAGCTTTTCTCCAACTGACACGGAAGCCTGTCAAGCTCTGTGGGAGGGACTCCCACAAGTCAGCGTAGGTGACTGGAACTGGCTGGCTGCTCTTCTCACTCTGGCTGAGTTTTCATCCACCCTTTACCTGATGCCTGGCAACAAGGCACCGGTCATCCACAGGCTGACCGCAGAGGTCTACTGGGCCTTCTGGGATATTGTCAGCCTGGACTTTGCTGCAGTCTTGGCTGAATCTGAGGGAAGTGGAGAACTCCCACTGTCATACCGGATGGCTGTGCTGAGTCCCCTGCTGACGAAGGGGGAAACTGTGACCTGAGGAACTCCTCTGCATGGACTACAAGGTGGCAGCAAAGGTCATCTAGCTGTGCCTGTGGTCTGTGCTGACAGACATGATCCATCCCAATCAGATGTACACAGTGCCCATCTTCAACAACCTGTATCTGGTTCAAGACCTCCTGGAGCTAGAGGGCCAGGAGGGCCTGTGTTCACCCTCCTATCCCTGGACCAGGAGAAGGCATTTGACAGGCAGGCTGTGGGCCTTTGGCTTTGGGCCCCACTTTGTGTGGGCTCTCAAGGTGTTGTATGCTTCTGGAGAGGGTTTGGTCAAGATCAGTTGGACCCTGATGGAGCCCATTCCATTCAGGAGAGACGGGTGCATCAAGGCTGCCTGCTGTCAGGCCAACAGTATGCCTTCACCCTGGATCCCTTCCTTGTTCTCCTGTGGAGGTGGGTGGCAGAGTTGATGTTCTGGGAGCCAGTGGTGTGGCTGGTCCTATCAACTTATGGTGATGATGTACTCCTCATGGTCTAGGTCTCAGGCAACCTGGCATAGGTGGAGGCCTGCCAGGCATTGTACTTAGGGCCCTCTTCTGCCTGGGTCAACTGAGTCAAGAGCTTTGGCCTGGTGGTGGGTGATGGTTGACAGGTGGGCTCACTTCTACCCTTTTTCCATTATATCTGCTGGAATGCAGGCTTGTTACTCTACTTGGTGGTCTACTAATCCACCACAGATGCCTCAACACCAGAGAACTGGCACCAGCTGGAGCCAAGGGTGGTAGAGTGGCTCCAGGCATGGGCAGGGCTCCTGAGATGTCACTCCATGCATGGGAGAGTACTGGTGCAGAACCAGCTGGTTCTGTCCATGATCTGGAACTTCTTACAAACCCTGTCTGTGCCATCTGAGGTCTGGAGGGACTTCACAGATGGGCACTGGAGTTTTTCTGGCCAGGACAGCACTGGATTGCTGCAGAGGTCCTGAGCCTCCCCTTGCGGGAGAAAGGCTAGGGCCTGGTTTGCCTGTGCAGCCAGTTCCTGGAATTCTGCCTTCAGGCCCTGCAGCAACATCTATATGGTGTCAGAAGCCACGTGGCATGAAACTACATGGGGTGCACTTTCCTCCACCAATTATGGGGGCTCCAATATAACTAGCAGCTCCTTGGCCTGCATGGTTTTTCCCTGCACAACCTGTGAGGGCTGCCAGATTTCTACCAGGACCTCCTCCAGGCCTGGAGGCTGGTCTCTGCCTCCAGGTCCAGCACAACAGTTGCCCAGGGCACTGACCTGTTCATCAAGCCCCTCCTCTGGAAGTCCTAGGTGAAAGTGCTGATGTCAGAGGCATTCTGGTTGTGACAGAGGTAGATCCCAGCTGGTGCCACCCATGTTGGAGACCTCCTGGACTATGCTAGGTGAAGTGTGTGGTCCCCACTGTGCTGGACCAGCTCATGGGTCTTCTCATGACACCTGCGACCTGCCATCTTGTGGCAGCACTCCCCGCTCTACCAGCTGAGCTGGCTGGAGGACACCAGACTGGTCTGCATTTCCGCCATCCATCACCACGACCTATATATGCTTGTGCACTATGCTATCCATCATGCTGCCCTTGTGTCCCACCCAGACACCAACTGACAGGACTTGCTTGGTGAGGGCATGGCTGGGGCACCCCAGTGGATGAGTCTGTACTCCACCTTTATCCCATGAGCCACTGGGGACCACAACTGATGGCTTCTCCATGGAGCAGTTGCCATGGGCATGGATATGGTGAGCTCCATGGACACCCCAGTATCATGCCCCTTCTGCAGGGAGAGGGAGACCCTGGCACACATGACCCTTGAGTGTGCCAGGTTGCAGACCCTCCACCTCCACCTCCACCTCCAGAGACTCCTCCTGAGGTCTTGGTTGAATTTCATCCGTGGTATTTTTGGTTTTGGGCACTCCATCTGTGGCCCCATCAAGTCCCAGAACCTTTTGGTCAACCTCCTCCTGGCCCTGTCCAGGTGGGCCCTGTACTTGACCAGGTACCTGGAGACTGAGGGGTTGGTTTTCACTCACTCATCCATGAGTGTTTCCAGGCAGATCACCAGTGGTTGGCATCCACCAGTTCCTTGGATGCCTTTAAGGACTGGTGTGTGCAACCTGGGGGGCTTTGCTCGGTGTTCACCTCCGGAGAATTTACTTTCACTTTTTGACCTTTTGACCCCCTATGTCACCCCATCCTGTTTTTGCTTTTGTTGTCCCATGAGATTAGTTGTATCTTTAGCCCTTTGGCCCCACAAAAGGGCTAATAGTTAGTTTGGTGGACCTTAAGGCCCAAGTTAATATGGAAGATACAAATAGAACAGGGCTGCTGAAGGAGGAGCCTCTGGGAGGAAGTTGGCCATGCCCTTCCTGTCCCAGGCTGCTACTGCTGCTGGTTGCTGCAGTCTTGGTCTCAGGAGTTTCTGGGGAGAAGATGGCCAAGCCCCTTCTCGCTACTTCTAGCTGCTGGCTGTTCTCAGAGGTTTTGGGGGTAAGTTGGCCACACCCTTTTCTACCTTCAGCTCCTGCTGTTGCTGCCACCCTCCAAGGAAAGGGGTCCTCTGCTGCATGCTGCTGTCCCACCTCAGGGAGGGACCCACTGCACTGCACTACACCCCAGCACTGCACCTCAGCTTCCTCTCCCCTTTTCTAGCCTGCTGCCCAGCCATAGTTGGGGGACAGCATTGGGAGGAAGCCTGCACTGCCTGTGGGCCCCTTCCCCACCATCACTGCCAGAGCCTAAACGTGCCTTGTCTGCCTCATCTGCCTACCCCCAGCCTTCACGTTCACTTTCACCTGAAGTACACCCTGAGCGGCTGAACTGGACGGCTACTACCACCACTGCTGCCCCTGTTGCTGCTACTGCTGCCATCAGTTCTGTTGCTGCCCCCTCTTGGGAGAGAGGGAGATTCCCTACTGCACCACCTTGCACCATTCAAGACCACACCTACACTACATTACTCCTTAATAGGCTGACTCCTCTTCTGACCTACAACAGATGTCTCACTGCATCTGATCCTGCTTTGTTTTCCTACCTATTACTCTGTTGCTGAGAGCATAGCTGGAGCCCTGAGGGACTCATGGACTGATCTTCAACAAACAAAGACCCTCCACTACCTCAGCCATCTTTTACATCACCCACAGCAGCTTCCCAGTTTTTCTTGCCCTTGTGTGGTAAGTCCTGTGGTCAACTCCCCCTACACTGGAGTTTGTTGTGTGGCTGAGTAAGCTGGCTTGAGTTTCCCCAGCCCTTGTGTGTGTGTTTCCCCCTCCCCCACATTCCCCAAGCATAGCCCTCCCTTTTTTTTTCTGTGGGGCTGTAGCTCAGTAAGCTTCATCCCCCTTCCTCCCTACCCCTCTTTTTCCCCCACAACACCAGCCTGCCCCTGGTAGATTCACCAGTCCCATTGGATATTTTGATTTTCTTTAATCTTTCCCACCCTCATGTGAAACAGTGGCAGGGCAGGAAACTTCTAGAGGGGCAAATGCCACCATAGAGCTTCCTGCAGCCCCCAATATGGGGGCAGATCCCAACCAAGCCCCCAAGAAGATGCATGTCTCTGCAGCCCCCACCCCAGAGGCAGAGTCCAATCAACTTCCTCCAGGAGTAGAGAAGCCTGAAATCTCCCTTGCTGAGGCAGGCAGGACTCAAGCAGGGAGCCAACAGGGCCATAGGATCTCCCTTGGCCAACCCCCACCCCCACCATCAGGAAACAAAGTCAAGGGCAGTGAGAAGGGCTCCTCTTCAGCCTTTTCCACAGCTGGGGCTGGGAAGGGCAAAGGCCTTGCCCCCAGCCCTAGACCATCGGCACCTGAAGTGACCAGGTGTGCTACACCAGCCAGCACACCCACTCAGCTGCTCCTTGGCCCTAGCTCTGGACCCACCAATGTGACCCCTCAGGAGGAGAACCACAGATATCCACAGGTGGCTGTGGGGTGACTGAAGCCATGGCACTGGGATGTTCCAGCACTGGCCTTTCCAATTCAGGCACTGGGGCCCCCGTTCTGGCAGGCATGTGGTGACATGGCAACTACCAAAGAGGGAAATGCTGCACTTTGAGACCTGGGTGCAGGCCCTTGCTCAGATGGTGGGGTCCCCCAAAATCGAGGTGGCCTCCCTCTTTCATGGCAAGGGTTTTTTTTCCTTGCCTTGGAGGCCACCTGCACAAAGCCAGTCACAAGGGATTTTGTGGTGGAGGGCAAGTACACCCCCCATGGGTCCCTAGTAGAGCTGGAGCCCAGGGTAGTCCTCAGCACTGTCCCTCCCTATATACCTAATTGGGCCCTGTTTCCCCAGCTCCAAACCCTGGGGAGAGTTGTCTTCCCAGTGGTGCCGCTTTTGCTGGATGTGAGCTCTTTCCATCTTCAGGTTATGATCCAGCTGTTGGTGGGAACGTGGCTGGAGGCTGAGGGATGTCTCATGATTCCTTTTCAGGGTTTTCTAGATGCTGTGGGTCTTGTGATGCTTCCAGTGTCATGCCCCAGGGCTGGGAGGAGAGGGCATTTGCAGGTTCCACTAGTGAGAGGGGTTCCCCTGACACCAGTACCCCTCCCCCCTCAAGTCCCCTGGCATCCCCAGCTAAATCATGCAGCCCCCCTATAAGCTCAGGGGACTCCATTCCCAAACTAAGTTTGGCAGGATACCTGGGATGGCAGCAGCAGCCAAGGGAATAGAAGGAGTGGGACCTCCCTGCCCCTAGTTATGCCCCAACTTTAGGTGCCCCATCTCTTCAACCATCACCTTCTCTTGCCTGAGGACCACCCCATGGCTGAGTGGGTGCAGGTTCCCTCTGGGTGCAAAGCTAAAAGGAAGGCTGGGGTGCAGCTGGAGGCCTCTGACATGGAGGACTCCCCCCCACGACCACCACATAGTGGGAAGGACATTGAGGGGGTGCTGGGCTGCCTGCTGCACCTTTGGGTCCAAGTGCAGGGGATGGTCCTCAAACTTCTGAATGTGTATACACTTGAGAAGGACCTGGAGGATTTGTATTTTTTCCTCCAGGTGGCCACTCGCATTGGCACCCTCAACCCTCACAAGTGCCTGGTCCTTGGCAGGGACTTTAACGTCACCCTACGTGCACGAGACCAGTAAAGCAGAGAGCAGAATGATAATTCTGTGGGCATCCTTGGGGAGATCCTCATGGACTACTCCCTTCTGGACATCTGGCATACTTGTTACCCAATTGGCAACTCTGCCTTTACCTATGTGAGGGTGAGAGAGAAGCAGGCATGCCACTCCCAGTTGGACCAGATTTATATTTCTTTGCCACACTTTGCCTTGGCCCACCCTTCTTACCCTTTTTAGAAATCACCACCTTGTCTGGGCCAAGGCCACAGTAAGCCCTATGCATCTGGACTGGCCTACTGGCATTTCAGTGCTACTGTGCTGGAAAATGTGGGCTTGGAGATGGTGGGACGTGGCAAAGTGTGCATCTGGCTTTTTTGGTGCAGCCACACTCAGGGGCTCACCTGGAAAGGATAGATGGTCCAGGAGCAGCTTGAATAGGAACTGCTGGAACTGAAGAAGCATCTGGCCACTGATCCAACCAATCTGTCCCTCTGCAGAGAGTGTTGGGAGGGGAGAAAAGAGCTTCATGATCTGGACAACCATCATGCCTG
>NW_017728951.1:51671633-51687862 GCF_001723895.1 Crocodylus porosus
CCGCCCCACAGATCCATGTCAGATGCACCAATGTGCACAGGCCTTCTATAAACAGCTTTTCTCTCTGGATCCAACTGACACCGAAGCCTGTCAGACACTGTGGAAGGAACTCCCACAGGTCAGTGTGGGCAATTGGGACTGGCTGGAGGATTTTCTCACTCTGGCTGGGATTTCAGCTGCCCTTCACCTGATGCCTGGTATCGAGGCCCCAGGAACCAATGGACTGACAGTGTAGTTCTACTGGGCATTTGCTGTGGTGTGGGCTGAATCTGAGGGAAGTGGAGAGCTCCCCCTGTCATGCCAGAGGTCCGTGTTGTCACTCTTGCTGAAGAAGGGTGATCCCCACAACCTGAGAAATTGGAATCCCATGTTCCTCCTCTGCATGCACTACAAGGTGGCAATGAAGACCATCTCACTGTGCCTCTGGTCCATGCTGACGGACATGATCCATCCCAACCAGACATACATGGTGCCTGGGCATTCCATCTTTGCCCTCCTGCACCTGAAACAGGAGAAGGCATTTGACAGAGTGGATCATGGGTACCTCAGAGGCACACTGCAAGCTTTTGGCTTTGGTTCCCATTTCATGTGGGCTCTCAAGGTGCTGTCCTTTCTTCTCTGAGGAAAATGGGAACTCTCCTATCAAATTTACTAAGGCCAGGATTTCATCCCTAAACTTCAATATCAGAATAATGGATTTTTGGCATGAATCCTTGCAAATGGTTCATCAATTTAGAAAATATTACATTTATTTATATTGTAGCCACAGTTGTTTAGTGGTTCAACTACACTGCTGTCTGAAAGAATTGCTATGTGTTACATAGTACTAAAATCAAAAGTAGTCACTCTTTTTGTATGCCTCAGGACAAGCTATGCCATAAAAGCAATATTTTTTTCTGCTATTTGAGCAATCATTTGTGGTGTTGAGAAATTACTTTGTCAAACTGTCCCAATATGACTTTTAAAAATATAACTGAAAACCAAAAGTAGTCCTAAACAAGAAAGGAAACAGAAAGCAAAGGTAAAAAAAAATCCCAATTATATGTAACTATGATTAAATTATTTCAGATGCCAAGGCATTATAACAACACTCTGACTTAGTCTCTTAAGAAATTAAAGAAATAAGTAATCAGTAGGAAACTACTACTAAGTAATCAATAGGAAACTACTAGCAAAATATAGGAAGAAGCCACATAGGCTTCATATTTAGCTCAGAATAAGTGGATATGAGCCAGAAATAATACATACAACCAGCTTCAAAGAGGAACTTGGGAAGAATTTAGATGTCCACTTCCAAAGATTATATTCTGAAAAGCCCTGTTGAGTTGCTGCCTAACCCTAGAGGCACTTAAACTCCACAGCTGCCCCAGCTTTATTTATTTTGCCTGCAAGAATCCCAGGCACCTACATTTCTGCATCTATTTGTGGCCAGAAGCACCTCAGTTGTGACAATGTTGAGCAGTGCCCCTATGTCCAACTGGAGTCCAGACATTAGGCATTCTCCCACTTAAGTCTCTTGAGGTACTTGATCTTGTAGATGTTTCACAGTTATCTAAGTCTGCATATAGACATCCAGAGGAGATAGATCAAGTTAAAAATAGCCACTTCATCTAAGAGAAGTCAGGATTGGTGGGGAAGTGAGAAGGTCAGAGAGATTGGGGGGGATAAGAAAGATTAGGAAGAGGATGGGGGGGTCCACTGGAGGGATTGTGGGTGGGGGCAGGTAGTGTCTGCAGTGGGGTTGGGAGGATCAGGGGGAAGGTGGGGTCCTCAGAGGTGATCAGATGGTAAGCAGCATTTACAGGAGGGATTGTGGGGCAGATGGTATCCACTGGAAGGAGTAGCAAGTCTCACTGGGTCTGCAGGAGGGATCATGGGGCAGCTGGGGTCTGTGGAGGGGAATCGAGGAGGACAGGGTATGCAGGGAGTTAGTGGGGTCTGGGAGGCTTTGGCAGGATCAGGGGGCTTGCAGGGTCCATGGGTAGTTTGGGGAATGAGGAGCTCTCTATCCCATTCTCCACATCCAGGTGATATTTTTAGCTCCTTGACATCCCTCACACCCAGATGAATAACCCTCTGCCATGAAAGTATGCCCCATCGTCCTCTCTTCCCCTCCTCCAGACTTACTTCCTCAGCTTCAGGCATCAGGAAATGCTGATAAACCCAGCACCAGAAACAGCTTGAGGGATGGGGGTGCTTGCAGGAGGGGGGTGGTTGGCTTGTCCATGAGAAAGGGTTGCCTATCTGGAGGGTAGAGGAAGGACCTAAAGGGATAAAAATTAGGGCTGTGTCAGTCTTTGGATCCCGCTTCAGATCCAGCTTTGGATGCTTCGGCATCCAAAGTGGCACTTCCGGATTGAAGCAGGATCCTAGCAATGGTATCCAGAGCGGGTCGGGGCCTTCCAAAGTGCTTCAGATCCGCTTCAGATGCTTCGGACCTGCTTCTGCCATTTTGAGACAATTAGAAGAGGGAGGGGGAGCGGGGTAGGGACAGAAAGTGGGAGTGGGAGTTGGGAGAGGGAGGGGGATTGGCGGGGAAGACTGACATCTGTAGGCAGCCAGTGAGAAGGATTTCTCCCTGGCTACCTTTCCAATGGCAGTGTCTGTAGGGTGGGACTAAAAAAAGTATAAAAGTCTCTATTTCCATCCCTTCTGTGCCTTTTGCAGTTTGTTCCCTGTCAGCAACTGTGTGAGAGATGAACACTGAGATTGAGACCTGCCTGCTCCTTTTTCTTGTTATGAAGGAATCGTTAGGATTTAGCTTAGCTTAGTTTAGCTTAGCTGTTCTATTCAATTATTATTAGCATTACAATTCATTTTATTTCTTTGAATTTATGTTTGCTCTTTTTTTGGAAACTTTGCAAAAAGAAAGCTGTATTTTTCCAGCCAGTGTTATCTATCACTGTGCGGGAAGGCACAGATTGCTTGCACACATGCACGCACGCACACACACATGCACATACACAGAGACCCAGAATATAGAAAAAAAATCACAGCGGAAGAAGACAGATATTTACAGAAGAACAAGACACAGATAATATATTGAGACACACGAAGACACAAAGATAATATTATTCACAGCAGAACAAGACATAGATATTCACAGGAGAACAAGACAGACAGATATACAAAAGGATTCACACGCACACACAGACCTTTTGCAGCACAGGAAAGTTCAATATGAAGCGTGCTGGAAAGGCAGGTGCCAGGTCTTCCGGCAGGGGAGGGAGAAGGGGTAGGGGGAGTGCTAGAGCTGCAAGCCCCCCTGTCCCAAACACAGGTGCATTCTATTCCTGAGCAGCCATGACATCAGTGCTGCCTGTGGTGTTGCCCTGTGGGGTCAGGCCAACTCTCAGGATCTCAATTTTGTGCTGTTAGACAGGAGGGTGTAACACAATTGCACATATACAAATACACAAATCAGTTAGGTGCATACACACACACACTACCAGCTCAGGCACATATACATCCAAACCAGCCTAGGCACATGCATACCTATCACCAATTCAAGCACATACACACTACACACTAAAAATTAGACTAAAATCAATTGTTAATACCCGCACACTCAGTACACATACACAGATCACTGATTCGTATATCATACACACAATAAATGATACACACACATATACGTGCACACACACACACTCACTCACCAGTTTACACACATATAACCCACCTACACATAGGTAAGTTCCTAACTTGTATGGTATGGTATGTATGTGAGTACATTAAAACCTGCTTTTTAAAAATGAATTGTATTTATTCTGCTGCTGTATTTCCTTTCCTTAGGATCTTGAGCTATATCATTATATTATCACTTCCCAAGTTGGCTTCCACCTTCAAATTCTTCCATAATTCTTCCCTATTACTAGATTAAATTTAGTCTATTAATGTACACATTTTATAAAGTTTATTTCCCTCCCTCCATTGAAATGAATTTAAAGTCTTTTAAGCCTTAATACTAAATTTTATGAAGTAAAACTACAGTACTTGGCAAGTGTCTATTTCTAAATCCTGTGATTATAGCTCCTGGTTTAAATACAGTCACAGGAAAGTAGTGAAAACCATTTGTCAGATAAATGTTATATATTTGAGCTATTATTCCCTGCAGGTTGTTTAGCTGCTACATTTACCAAAAGCTGGACATGATATATTTGGCCTTTTATTTTATTATGATAGATATCTATCTATTGATCGTTCAATAGACAGATATATCAATTGACAGATAGATAGATAGATAGATCTAATCTACAACAACACAATATACATTAAAGTCAAATCTATCATGTTTAGCTCAGCTTTTTGTAAACGTGGCAGTATAAATATAGCTGCATATATATATATGAGTTGGTATTTTGTTGTCAGCTCTTGCATTTTGTTGGGACTTAACTTTTTTCTTCCTCATCTATTTGTAGTTATTATAAGAGAACGTGAATGATGTACCACATTTCTGTATCTCACACCCACTGCAAGTTCTAATTCGCTAGTTTTTAATAGCAGATAATTAGTGATGCTTATAATAGATACATAAATATGTGGGAGGGAGAGATTGCAAGAGAGAGAGTGAGCTTTATAGAAAATGAATCTGGTTCCTTTTGAGTAATGATGGTAAATGTATAATTTCATAATGTTCTATGACAAACCTTAAAGTTTGGTCATACCTGTGATGGTTTTGTTTTAATTTCACTTATTTTTGTTGTTCTGTTGTCTTTTTTCTGTTGTTCAGTTAATAAAACTACCCTTTATTGCTTTTACTTTGTATAATGTGATACTTTTACAGTAGACAATAAGTGTACCCAAGGGCTTTTTGATAAACCTATGGTTTCACAGTGACATATATTCTAAAAGTAGCTTTCTCACTCCAATGTCAATAGGAAGCACAAGGGGCAAAAAAACCAAACAAACCCTAAAATGTGTTCCATTTGCAAGTTAGGCATTGAGCATAATTTCTAGGACCCCATGCATCATGTCTTCCCCCCTAAGACAGTGCAGTGAAAATAGTGATGAAGATCTGGAATTACACAGGGAATGATTGTGTGTAGTATGGCCATGGTACAATAAACATTGTATCCTGTAGGAGCTGCAAAAATGACTTCACTGACATATCACACTCCAGAGTGTAGCTGTCACTCACTGCTCCCCATGCCGCATCTTCAAATTTCTCACCATCTAAACCACTGAATTTGATTTTCAATTTTCTTTTTTTTTAACATGGCTAGGAGAACTTCATCTCAGGTAAACGGATAATGTAGTTAGATAGAATATGTAGGTTATATAAAATATTTAATATGATTCTATATTAGATACATGTATTGCACATAATTATACATTATAAAATATAAATATGAAATAATATACAATATTTACCTTTAGTTCATCTCAAGAAAATTGAAAATGACATATGACATGTGCCAAAAGAGCTTGTAGAAAACTCTTCTAGAAGTTGTAGCTTTCACTGATTAGAAAGCATAGCAAAAGCTGTCCTTTTGAGCTCCAAGTTCTGTGTAGAAACGCCAGCTACACCTTGTCATTGGTTTAGCTCTAAGGGAGCACATCCAGACAAGCACTCACATGCCCCTTGCCCCATCTCAAACCCCTTGAAGAAGGGACAAGAGGCACATGCAGGAACAAAAAAATGTTCCCCACGCTGCAAGTTTGCAGCGTGGGGAGAAAATTAGACCCCTAGCCAGGGGCCTAAAAAAGCCTGAAGTTTAAAAAAGCAGGGCAGGGCACAGTCTTGGACCTTGCCCTGAGGCAACCAGAGGCTGCCTTCTCCGTGGAGACACTCTGGCTGCCAGAATGTCTCTGTGGTTGGTCCCTCACCCTGGTGCTGAAGCAGCTGCTTCAACACCAGGGCTCCAGAGCTGGTGAGTAAGGAGTTGGGGGGGGGGCTGGAGGAGGGGGGAAGAGATTATGGGGGAACCCCCTCCAGCCCCACCCACTCCCCCAGCCCTGCTCTGCCTGGCCCCAGCCCCCGCCTGCCTTCCAAGGTGCCTGATCCCTGTGGTGCCCAGACCCATCCCCTGCAGCCCCCTGAGGCCCCAGCACCAGCCCCTCTGGTCTGGGGCCTGAAGCACATGGTTAGTGAAACAAAGAACTACAAACATAGGATCAATATATATAGGAATTATCAACTTGCAGAGAAGTTTGTCCTTGTTTCAATCTGCATTTGCAGACTGATTTTTTTTTCCCCTGCATTTCAGTTTTTAGTAAATCATTTAAGTTATTCTTAAAACATTGGTATAAGAAATGCAGGTGTTACAAGTTTGATGGGTTTAAATTTTGTTTTGTTTAGAAGTTATTGTAACATAAAAAGGTACATTACTACATAGACTGCAAAATCAGCTTAATATGATTCAGAAGTTTGTTTTTTTTTGATAGATAACAGTAAGATTTCTGAATAAAATTAGTTACTAGAGCACAGTGAGCTAGCCATGTTAGTCTGAAATTGAGCAGGAGAGCTATTGAAAAAATGTGGGCTTGATACAGTTACACAATCATAATTCTATGGTTCTCTATGCTATCTTGATACATGGAAGTTTATTGATTACATGTGTTTTATGGTTAAGGATAAGGTGACCTACAGTATCAAAAGAACCTGTATTTCTTTAAATGCAATACAAATTTAGGTCTGAGAAGAGAATAAAAGATAAGAAAAGGATGTGAATAGGAGACAAGAAGAGTACAGAAGGGATTTAGAAGGAAAATAGAAGAGTCATGAGAATAAATTAGACAGGAAAAATAATGCAGGATGAAGAGAAAGGCAAGAAGCTATATAGAACCACAGAGAAAGTCTTTGATATCTCTCATCACAAACCAATACTCTAAGTTTTGTTTGTTTGTTTTTCCTAGGGAACAGCAGTAACTAAATTATATCAAGAATAGAGCCCCAAACTTCACCATCAAATATACATAAGCAGCTTTAATTTTGGGCCATCCTTCCAGGAGCACTGAGGTATCATAGTAATAAACTGGGACAATATTTACTGCTAAGATGCACAAAATAATGATTTTGGTTTCCTTGAGAAGCAATAGGGGGAAAGGACTAAGCAGGCGGTGACCATTAATTACAAGACATTTGGAAATGTAATGAGAGACTTTGCCCCTTCAAAAAGGAGCAACATAGGCAAACCAAGCTCTTTGGAGTATTATGGTACCATTCCAATTACCCACTTACCCACTTACCCACTTAAACACAGACTTCAGTGTGAGACAGGGAAAAATGTCAGAGTGTAAGACTAGCAGGGTTGTTGAGAAATTCCCCATTTTAAGAGAACTCTCAGTTGCTGCAAAAAATTCTTAGCCACCTGCTATGCCAATTACCCCATTTTGGTGTAGGGCACATGTTTGGTCAGGATGGAATACACTGGTGCACTCCATTTCTTAGCTGATGTATGATACCATAGGGCAAGTGTACACATGATGCCGTTAACATGTGCACGTGATGAAAAGGTCACTTTCTGTGGCTTAATGGCATCACAGTGTACACGTGCAAGACTTTTGGGGATTTGGGGGGATTTAAATGAATTTGCATTGTTGCAAGCCAAACTACATCTGGATGTAGTTTAGTTTGCAACTTTGCAAACTGTAATGATGCAGTATTCATCCAAGCAGCGAGGAGAGAGGGGCCCAATCCTATATATATTGGGGCAGCACCTGGCTCACTAGGAGCCCACTTGGGTGGCCCCAGGGAGTGCTGCTGATGGGAAGGGAAGGACTGGGGCCCCCCACAGCTCAGGAGCCCCCCAGCTGCAGGAGAGGTGGACAGGATCCTCCAAAAAAAAATAGATTGGGTTCCTTGATGCAGTGAGGGGCCTGATACTCTTTTTTTTTTTTCCAGTGGAGCCTGCCTGTGACCAGGGGGTGAATTGTCAGTGGCCTGAGCAGCCTCTGAACTGCAGAGGGGTCCAGTCCTTCCTGCCAAAGTGGCAGGACCTCCCAGCACTGCCTGGGTGGGATGCAAGTGGGCTGGGTGGTGCCCGAGCTTGGAGGCAGCACCCAGCCAGATCCAACTCTTCCCTGAGTCTGACAGAGCTTCCAGAGCCCTGTACACTGTCCCCACTGCCTTCCTGCATCCTGGGGCCACTAGAGAATGAGCTGGCTTGCTTCTGGGGCAGTGCAGAGAGGAGGCAGGAGTGTGTCTGGGTGTGCTGGTGGCCAGAGAAGGTGGCAGGGATGGTGCACAGGTCACTGGAAGTCCACTAACCCTTAGTTTCCCTGAGCCTGCCCAGGCTTCCAGCACCCTGTGCACCATCCCTGCTGCCTCCTCCAGTCACCAGCATACCCAGCCAGCCACCCTCCTGCCACTTTCCAATGCTGCTCCAGGAGCAAGCCATACCATTTCTGGGCAGTCCCAGGTGGCAGAAAGGTGGCAGGGACAGTGCAGAGGGCACTGGAAGCCCCATCAGGCTCAGAGAACAGTTGAATCTGGCTGGGTCCTGCCTCTGAGCTGAAGCAGCATCCAGCCCACTACCAGCCTGCCTGGGTGGCCCTGGGGAGTCCTGCCACCACAGAATGAAGGAATAAAATAGCTCAGGGTCTGCTTGGCCTACTGTCAGCTCCCCCTCCCTCCCCACCCCCAGCTGCAGTAGGTTCTGACTCTGACAAACAAACAAAAATTGGGCGCCTCTACCATAAAGTGATGGAAAAATTGAAACAGTTTAGTTCTCAGGATTTTATTATATGCCCCACCATTTCTATTTAGGGGCCATAAAATAAAACCTTGGGTATTAAACCCCCACCACATGTAGAGGCACCCACAGAGATGATGGCCAGGTGGGGTTTCTTAAGCAAGTCCTACATAGCCAAGGTTGACACAGCTGTAGCATGAGAATAATGAATGCATAACCTGCTTACCAATACATAAGACACAATATTTCCTAGACAATAAATATAGTCCCGTGCTGTCAGGGACAATGTGACCAAAGAACATGTTTTGGAAATTTATAAAGACACATATTTATTTTCTGTCTTTCTGAGGAGAAGAGTTTTCTAATTCCACTGGGGGGTGTGGGGAATGCTACAAAGACTGTAACAAAAGCAGAAAAAGAGAAAGTGTGATCTCTTCAGGGCTGGGGGTTTCTTTCCTTTCCATTTGGAAAGTGCTTAGTAGGTTGTGGGAGAAAAGAATTAATTAATATGTAACCCAGGTACAGCCAAGTGTGTGCCCTATTCTCAATTGGGTGGGACGGGTAGGCAGGAGAGGGTGCTGTGAGAGGGATGCCAGAATTTCACGCAGATCTCTTTTCTCTATAGAGTTAGGCCAAGCTAAAAGTTCTTAGCTATATAAAATTTACTGAGTTACCAACATATATATATATATATGTATCTTTAAGATAGATACAATTACAGATATAAATACAAATATACATATAAAGTTCTGTTAGCTGGAGGAAGTTGGTCCTAGGGAAGGCATTCAGGTAAGTACCTGTGCCTTAGGCCCAGAAGAGGAGTGGATCCCAGAACAGTCAATCCCACAAGTTAATACCACAAGTGGGTTAGCTAATAAGGACATCCTTACAGAGCCCATTATATAGAATTAATACACCCAACTATTTATAATACCAACAACAATAGATACCAAATAGGAAACATAACTATACCAGATATTAGATGCACCCTACCTGGGTTCCAACCACTTGGTCTCTCAAATGGGATAGGGTCTTTCCCTCCTAGGCCCACTCCCCCCAGGGCCCCTGTGGGACCTGGGTTCCCAGTAACTCATGGTCTTTCCTCTGGGAGCTGTCGATCTGGCCTCTCGGTCCCCAAACCATCTCAGGCCTCTTGGAGCCATTGGACTCGAGCTGAAGGTTCTTCCCTCTGGGCCCTGGGCCCTGCATTGGGCGTCCAAGGAACACCCAGGGAGCCGAGCCCTCACTGGCACCAGTTCTCCAGCCTCACGCCATGGGTCTTTCTCCTTCCCAGGCTGTGCTCTGGGCACCAGGGCTATTTTAGTTTAACGCTGAGCCACACTGAAGGGCTCTGGTTATCCAGCCTAGAGCTGGGGCTAACTTGAGCAGCCTCAAGCTGCTCCCAGGGCCCACTCTCCATGCACTGCCCTGTGCACTGTGTGGGGCCTAAGCAGACTTGAGCTGCTTCCAGGGCCAGGTCTCCATGTGCCAACCCACACACAGATGAAGCTTAGGCAGGGTCCAGATAATGGTCTTCTCTGGAGCTCCTCTCTCCTCACCAATCATTGCTGCATTTCCACCAATCAGGACTTTTATTTGCACTGGAAGCCCTGCCCCTGAAGTCTGCTGGACCTGCAAAACACAGTCTTCAGTCAGGTCCAGGGGTTTCTTGCATCCCCCCACCTTCAAGCAGGCATGGGGCCAGCCCCTTCCAGCTCTTACCTGATTGGTGGAAATGTTCCACCAATCCAAAGTGTCCTTCTCCAAGCCAGGCTTGCCAAGCAAAAGCAGCAAGCCTGCCACAAATAGTAATGGTTAATAATAGCAACTCATGGTGTGAGGCCAAGAAGGGAAAACAAAGGAACTCATTGAATGTGGGTATAAAAAGAAGTAAATGGAATACCTAAAAGAATGCCCAGGAGAAGAAAAAGGAGGACAGGATTTCTCCATCCAACTGTGTCACAGGATTTAAAAATAAAAAAGAAACAAGAAACAGCAAAAGCAACTATCACCTGAAAGACTCTAATGTGAAGTCTCTTTGTACCCTTTCCTCTCTGCATTTATGAATACATCTTGGTTTGTCTGGGGGTGTCCAGACTTCTAAAGGTCCTGCCTGGAAACTTACTGCTGATCAATGTCACAGGCTGCAGGAAAGTTGAGGGTTTCCCCTGATGGCATCTGGAGAGTGCTATCATCCTTGCTCACCTGCCCCACTATGTTATTGTAGTGATCTTCCTCATCTCCTTGGTGAATATTGTAGCTGGTGGTTTATATGAAAAATCCCTTTCCAGCTATGATCAAAACTTGAATTTTGATAACATTTTCTAAATGCTAATGACAAACTGGAAAATAACTTAGTAATTTGTCACCCCAGGTTTTTTCTGTTTTTCTTCTTCTCCTGTTCTTCAGAAGAGGGGGGAAAAAAAGCGGGGCGGGGGGGGAAGGGGTGGAAGAAGAAGCAATTATTATTATTTTTTTACACAAATATTAAATTGTTCATTTGTTGTAAAAATTTTCTTGCTAGTAGCCTGCAGTGTTCTTGACCATCTAGGCTGAATACGAGTCACTGTTCCTACTGTTTAATCGTTCATACTCCATATTCATTATTTATACATTTACAAGCCAATTCTTGTGATTTTTTTTCAACAATGCGAATGTTAGATTCCAACAAAAGAAGTCCAAGAAATTAATAAAATTATTAATAAAACAGCTAAAATTGACAGGAATCTTAATTTTCATTGGGAGGAAGTGACCTTTTTATAATGTTTGAATGAGGTCTAATAATGAAATGATTGAATACATGCTGGCACATACTACATTCCACACGACTTTTTACAGTTTGAGTAACACCCCTATTTTACATCTGAATCTGAATGAAAATCTGTCTTGGCAGAACCTTGCACTTAGCTCTGGAATTCAATCCATTTTTTAAGCTCTGGTTAATTGACCTTCATTGTGTAGTGCAAACCCCATCTGTTTGTTTGAATTCTTGTTTTACGGCGGGATTGATCTAAGGAGAATCTTGCTCTAAGGTTGTTTGAAGATCATGTTCTCAGTACTGTTTTCAATCAGGGCAAAGCTGCTGTTGCTGTCACACGGGATTTGTGGAGGTGGAAAGTGTACTGGTTTTATTCATAGATACTTCCTAATGTAAGCAGCTTTTGCATACTAAATATGCTTATAATTGTATAAATTTGCCCAGTGGCTTATATTTATAAATATTAATAAAATGCTAAAGACATTCAAATCAAAGTATTTCTTTATGGAAATGTTAGTGTATTTAATTTTAACCACCACATGCCTGAGAAACTTTGTATGAAGGGGATTCCTACTCAGATGAAACCACAGAAAGAAATAATTGCAAAATTATATTATTGGTTTTTAAACAGTTTATAGTCTCCATCCTTGAAAGTTAGAAGCAGGTTAGAAAATAATTAGCCTATGGCAGTTTAGGCAAATATTGTCCTGACTTCAACATTGTGTAGGACCATTTAAGCTCCCCAGGTGCCTTCCAGGTCTACTTTTTATGATTCCAAGAGAGGTGATGAATTAATGGATATGTGTTTTTAAAAAAAGCCAGTTTATACACACACCTGTATTTGCGAAGGGAGTTGATAAAGGATTGCCATATATTATTCTACCAAAACTGTTGTAACAAAATGAATGCTGCTTACTTATTAATTAGAATTTGAGGTCCTGTTATGAAATAAAATATTTTTGTTTGTTTTTTTAACATGGGCCAAGTTGGAATTTGTGTTCCTTCTTTTTCCTTTCTTTCTTGTAGTGAAAAGGAAGGGACAAGGTAAAGGCAAACGAAGAGGGTAAAACCCCCCACAAAATGTTTAACTAAACAACATTTAAAAAGAATAAAGTAAAAAAGCTATTTGTCATTTAACAAAAATTCTCCAAGAAAAAACCTAAATCCAGATCTCCTATTTCAATCTAATTCTCCAATTACATTTTAATTTTATAATTTTGGCTATGAATATAATATAAATAAAATAATGGTCAAAATAGTAAAGTAAAAAGAAGAAGTTTTGCCTTATTAAAATGTTTCAGTTTCAGCGTTGAAATTTCTTATCCCAAGGAAATTTCAGATCTTTTTAGTTTTAGTTTGACTGAAAATAAAATGCTAGAATAAAATAGAATGTAAAATGTTAGAATTTTATACAGAATGAAGTTTTGACCAGTTCTAACAATCTCATACTCCTGTTACTTAGAGGTAACTTATCTCTAGTTATGTTTATGTTTTGTTATGTTTTAGCAGTGACAAATGTATAACAGGTCCTATTGAGCTATAAACACCATGTATTCTTAGAATACCCCTGTATCAGGGGGTGGCCTATGAACAGACTAAACCAAGATCATAGAAGCTTAGGGAATCAGAAACATGCTTTTGCCACAGCAGCAGAGGAGTCCCCCAGCACTGTTCACCTCCTGTGTTCAATGTATTCTCTCTGCTGCAGTAAGCAAGGGAGATCTCCAAGGTCCTGTTTTTACCTGTTCCCAATGCATCATCTATTGATTGCCTGGGGATGCAGGGGTGTGACCCATGACACAGGCTGGGTCATAAGCAATGACCCACTGTGGCAAAAGTTCGCCAACGCCTGCCCTATAATGGTGATTCTTAAACAGGGTGCTGAGGCACCCTAGGGTGCCTTAAGAACTTTGCCGAGTTCCCCAGGGTACCACTAAAACTTGGTACATTAGGTATACAAACATGATTTACAAGATAAGCCCAGAGATTTCAAATAGGAATCCATAGTGTCAAAAGCATTCAGATGTGTTGTGGTCTTTCTGGTCATGTCCCAACAAGTGTGGCCATGTGATAAGTGGAGATGCAGATGCATCTGCAGTGCCACATACTGTATATTCAGCTGTTCTGTGCACTGCAAGAGAGCAACTTAAAGGGAGTTTTTGATTCCTAGATATCCAGGAGTCAAGAACACTTGCACAAAACAAAGCAGAGTGGCACACATGGGGACAGAGCGCACCACTCAAAACTGAAGCCTGGCCAGCCAGAGCTACTCCAGCTGCCAGCCAGGCTCTAAGCAGCAGGAGCACCATCGCTGTAGCCCCAGAAAGCCCTCAGGACTTCAGGTAAGGCTGCTAGGTCTAGCTCAGTGCTGGCCCTAGCCTCCCCTCCCTTACCCAGGGGACCTGCCTCATGACACAGGTATTCCCTGAGGAAAACTGGTGGTGGCACAAGGTGTGCCACTGAAAGTTGTCTCGAGGGAACCAAACGTCCATGTTCATGTGGGTGCGGCATCTGAGTTCTCTGCAGCAGTACAACAGAAGAATTTCTCTTATTTTTCTGTAGTAAAAAATGAATAAAAACTAAAAGCTGGCATCTTCCAAGAGGTGCCTTGAGTCTTTTTTATTTTTTTTTTCTGGGGGGGGTTTTGAGCTGAAAAGATCGAGAATTTATGCCTATAATGTTTCATTTAAATTGTGTGTCCTGTACATGTTAACCTTCTGACCCCCTATCCCCCAAATTGGGACAGGGAAAATAGGATAGTTGACTTAATGGATCTTTCTGGGGAGAGAACAAACCATTGAGAACAAACCATTGAGAACAAACCATGATTCTGGCAGGGCTGGCTGCAGTTAAGGGGCTTGCTATAAATTGTTAACAATATTGTTTCAAATACTGGAAAACAAACCAAAATATAGGAATCAGGTACCTTTGTGTGTGTTAACAATTAAAATAAATGGTATAAACAGTTTTAGTGAATATATACATATGCACTTGTGTTCATATGTATAAATGTATCCATATCATTGCCAACATAATTTACAAACCATAAAACCCTAATCCAGGCTATTATGACAAATCTCATTTGACTAATTTAAAGGTATTTTTTTCAAACCTTCTCCATAAGATCCCTTTACACACATTTAAATAACTTACTTGTAGGTATCATTTAAAAAGAGGCTTAAATTTATGCAAGTAATATCTTGGCAGTGAGATTTCTGCCACCTGTTTTTCTTCCAAGTAGAGTCAAAATATCCACTTTGGTTTGCAATTATCCACTTCCATTTACTTTTCTTTATGCAGTAATTCTTCACTTTGTAATACAAGTGGTATCTCTAACTATGAGAAATTCATCTACTGAAGAGAAAATAAACACTTATGGCAGAGAGGTATCAGTGAATAATTATCCCAGAACAAAAAGCATCTTTTCCTATATGTTTAAAATATAACTATAATAAGTTTTAATCCATTTTGTGTGACAGTATAATCTAATCTAACATAGCCATTCAATAAAAATTCATCTTAACTGCTCTGTGTGCGGTCAGTAATGACTACTCTATCTTATACTTTGTGTCTTCTTAGTATGTCCTGCAACCCCACCTGGTGATATACACATGCACACACATACTGAAAAACGTTGCCCTGCCTTACAAATGGCCTTATATGTAAATCTTGGGTTAATTTATTTTAATTTAAAGCTCACTCCCAGCTCAATTTATTTCTAATTTGACCCATTTCATATTTCTATGGGCTGGATTAAGACTCATAGGGCATGTCTACACATGCAAGCACGTGGGCTTGCAGCAGCTCAAATAGAAGTGGTGCAAAGTTGAGCCGGGGCTTTTTGCCTCAGTGCATGTGCTTGGACATGCACTTTGTTGTGGAACAAATTGTGCCACTTGGGGAAAAATAACCCTGCCTGGATCCTCCCAGATTTGCAGCCAGGGGGATCTAGAGCTGCTGTGCTGTCCCCAGCAGTATAAAAAGCTTCCCTCTCCTGGCCCCATCAATACAAAAGCTGCTTTGTCAAGTATCTTTGTGCTACTCACTCTCAGGAGCTTCTGGGGCCCAGCCAACCTGGGGACACTACCCCTTGTGCCAGCTGGATTGCTGAAGTGGCCTTGAGAGTTTCCTGAACCCTTTACCCACTGCAGCAGTCTAGAAGTTGGGGCTCCTGCCTGGCTGTGACCTGCCAGACCCAGATGGGGACTGCACAGCTAGTAGAGGCATCTGTCTTTCTTGCCCAGCTGCCAGTGGGCTGTGGTTGCAGGGTTGGCTGCTGTGTGGCAATGTTTTATTGATATAACTACAGTGTTAAAGCAATGTGGAAGCCTACCAGTGTCTCTATCATAATAAAGTGAAAACTCTAAATACATGTGTTCTTGAATTCATGAAACATGAACATATATTTTGCTGCTCTCCCTCAAGGGCTACAGCCTCCCAACAGGGGCTATGGCCCCACACAGGAGTTATGGTCCCCCACACAGGGACTACGGCCCCACACAGTGGTTATGACCCCCCACAGGTGTTACAACCCCCCACACAGGGGCTATGCCCCACCAACAGGAGATATAGCCCTGCACAGGGGTTATAGCCATGCACACAGGGGTTATGGCCTCACAACAGGGGCTACAGCCCTAAACAGAGGTTACAACCCCCCCAACAGGGGCCATTCCCCTGCAAAATGGGCCAAATAGACCCCTGCAGGGGCTACCACCCCCCCTGCAAAGCCCACATGCTCCACTGCAGCCCCCTGATTGCTGCCCCACTTGGTCTCATCCCCCCACCAGCTGCTGCAGTCCCCTCCAATGGTTGCTTCCCCAGTCCCATCCCCTGCT
>NW_017728951.1:51688400-51722937 GCF_001723895.1 Crocodylus porosus
GGGGCAAGCAGCCAGGCAGAAAAGTGATCAGGGGGTTGGAGGGACAGGTAGGGACTGGGGCTGGGGCTGGGTGAGGCAGGGATCAGAGGACTGGGGCATTGGGCAGGACCACCAGGGAACCCCCTCATAGTACTCTACCCCCTGTTCTAGCCCCCTGACCCCTTACTTATGGCACTGGAGCCCTGGTGCTGAAGCAGCAGCCTGCCCTGCATGGGCAGGCCATTTGTTTCAGCACCAGGGTGAGGGGCCAACCATAGATATGTTCTGGCAGCCAGAGCATTTCTGTGGAGAACCCAGCCTCTGCATTCCTTGCTTTTTTAAACTTCATTTTTTTTAGACCTATGAATATCCAGGGGTCTAATTTTGTCCCTGCGCTGCTGTTTGTAGTACGGGGAACATTTTCTCATTCCCACACATGCCTGTTGCCCCATCTCAAAGAGGTTTGAGGCAGGGCAAGAGGCATGTGCATGCTTATCTGGATGCACCCATAGAGCGTGTCCACATATGCAAGCACATGCACATACGGCAGCTCAAATACAAGTGGTGCAATTTGAGCCGGGACTTTTTGCCTCAGTGCACGTGCTTAAACATGCACTTTGTCATGGATCAAATTGTGCCACTTGGAACAAAATAAACCTACATGGCTCCTCCCAGATCTGCAGCCAGGGGGAGCTAGAGCCTGGGGACAGCACCTGTGTTGGCCTCAGCAGTATAAAAACCTGCCCTGGCCATCAGCTCAGGGCTATTTCCTCTCAGGAGCTTCTGGGGGAGGACCTCAGGGAGGAAGTTGGCCTCTCCCCTTCCTGTCCCAGGCTGCTGCTGCTGCTGTGGCTGGCTGCTGCAAACCTGGTCTCAGGAGCTTCTGGGGAGAAGATGGCTAGGCCCTTTCCTGCCTCTGGAACCTGTTAGCTGCTGGCTTGGTCTCAGAGCTTTTGGAGTAATTTGGCTGCACCCCTTCCTGCCTTGGGTGCTGCTGCTGTTGCTGCCCCACCCTCCCCTGTGGGGGTTCTCAGGGGCCCACTGGAATGTACCCAAACACTGCACTCCAGATTCTTCACTTCTATTCCATCCTGCTGTCCAGCCCATCACCAAGCCGCAGTTGGAGAACAGCCTTGGGGAACAGCTGCCTGTGGGCCCCTCCCCCACCATCACTACTGGAGCCTAAAGAAAACTTGCCTGCCCCAGCTGCTTTGGCAGACCACCACCACTTTCACCAAAAGCACATGCTGAGTGGTGGAACTGGATGGCTCCTACCTTTACTGCTGCTCCATTACTGCTGCTGTTGCTGATGATACTTCTGCTGCCACCACCATTGTTTCTGCTGCTGCCCCCTCTCAGGAGAGAGGGAGATTCCCTGATGCACCATCTGACACCATACCTGCACTGGATCACTTCCTAACTGACTGACTGCTCCTACCCTCCCTCACAGCTACCTCACTGCATCTGATCCTGATTTGTCTTGGTGCCTAATGCTCTGCTGCTGTGCACCTGGCTGGAGGCCTGATGGGCTTCTGGACAGATCTTCAACAAAGAAAGCCCCTCCACCACACCAGCCAACTCTTACATCTACCTCAGCATCCTTCCTTGCCTCAGAAGCCAGTGCACAAAAGATGGTGGAGAGGGGGCTTGTGGTGGAGGGCGAGTAAGTCCCCCTTCAGTCTGTAGAAGACCTGAGGAACAGGGTGGCCCTCAGGTTCATGCCTCCTTATATACCCAGTTGGGCCTTGCTCCTTCAGCTCTAAACCCCAATTGTATGCCCAATCGTAGACCTCACACTGGGGTGCCAGGACCTTGGCCTCTGCCATGTGCTCTCTTTCCGTCACCAGATCATGATTCACCTGGCTGCAGGAGCATAGCTGGAGGCTGAGGAGTGCCTGGTAATTCCTTATCAGGAGGCCCTGGAGAGGATTTTGTATACAGTGAGGGACCTGCAGTGCTCCCAGTGATGTGCTCTGGGGCACTTGCATCATGAATACCCCATAGGCCAGGCAGGTCCCACTGGAAAAAGGGGTGCCCCTACCACTGGTGCCCCACCCCAAGAAGGCCCCCTGGCACCCCAGCCACAACTACAAGCTCACCTGTGAGCTCAAGGAGCCCCGCCCCCCAACCAAGTTTAGCAGAGTCCCAGGGAGGGCACCAGCAACCGAGGGGAGAGAGGAAGCAGGGACTTCCTGCCTCTAGTCATACTCCCATCATGACTGCCCCACCCCACCAACCCTCACCTTCTCTTGCTGGAGCCTGTCCACCTTAGGACCACCCCATGGCTGAGTGGGTGCATGTCCCCTCCAAGCATAAAGGCAAGAAGAAGACCCGGGTATAGGTGGAACCCTCTGACATGGAGAACTCATCTCCCCCTCCCAAGACCACCACACCAAGGGAAGGAGTGGCCTAACTTCCAGGGGCTTCCCCAGCTGTGCCTGACACCCCCATCCCAGAAAGATCAAATAGGTGATCCCCATGGAGGAGTTTTTGGGACTGCTGGATAATCCTGAACAGGAGCCCGAGGGAGAAGCCTTCATTCTGCTGATCAAGGCCTTCCCCCTTGAACCATGGGCACCAAGGCTGAGGCCTACCCAAAGGAAAGCCTGGTGGCAGAGCCTCCTCCCTCTGATCTAGGACATACTGAGGCCCTGGGACTCATCCCAATGATCCTGAGGGAGGAGATCCCCTTTCCCAGGACCCCAAGGCGGATGCCAAAGCCACCCCAGTGCTTAGAGGGTTTCTTCCCTCCCCCTCCCAGGAAAACCTCACCTCCAGCCTGCCCCATAGTCCTGCACCAGAGCCACTCATGATGGGGTGCCGTAATAAATGGACTGATCTCATTGGGGAACCTGCGCAGACCCCCCCAGGGCTCCAGCTCTAGCCCCACCATTTTTGTGAAGTAGCCTGACTCCCACCCCTGTCCCCGGGGGCTGCAGAGCTCTCCCAATCCCAACCACAGTCTGGGGTCTTAGCAGACCAGGAGGTTCAGATGGTGCCAAAGGAGCCTTCTGATCTCTAGGACCAAGAGAAGGACACCAAAGAACCACCAGGCTTCATGAAGCCTGCAGACCTCTAGGTCCCAGCAGTCCTCAGGGATGAGCTACTTGCATTTCTTGACCATGACTACACCCACCAGTCCACCAGCAAGATACAGCTAGCCTTGAACTGCTGGGAAGATTTTGACAGCATCCTCACCCCTGTGAGGGTGCTGGCAGGGGAAGGCAAGGGTCCCATAAGCTGCAGTGCCAAGATCTATAGGCAGGCATGCAGTTTCATAGATGCCCTCTATATGTATGGGAGGATGCTACGCAAACTGGTGCACCCCACACCAGGCATTCAGATGCACAAGGCCCCTGCTGAACAATCTATTCCACCACCACCAGCCATGAGGTAATTTAAGATGGTGACCCTCAATGTCCACAGATGCAGGAAGAGTCTCCAGAGGTGCTGGGTGTTCTTCTTCCTTCAGGAGGGAGGGTACCCCATAGTATTCTTGCAGGAGACCCTGATGACTCCAGCTAACAAACAAAATTGGTGGCTGGAGTGGGGAGGCACGGTCTTTATTAGTCACCTCTCAGCCACCTCATGTGGCATGGCCACCCTGTTCTCCCCAGGCCTGCAGCTAGAGGTTCTCCAGGACATTGAGGTGGTACTGGGTCATTTGCTGCACCTCCGGGTCCTTGTGTGGGGACTGGTCCTGAACCTTCTGAACATGTACGCCCATGCAAAGAACCTGGAGTTGAGGGATTTCTTCCACAGGGCAGCCACATACATCAACACCCTCAACCCTCAAGAGTGTCTGGTCCTTGGCAGGGATTTTAACATCAACCTAGATGCATGAAACTGGTCAGGAAAGGAACTGAACCAGGCCACATTGGGAAGATCCTGATGGACTACTCCCTGGTGAACGTCTGGCATTCCTGTCACCACACTGAATCCCCTGTTTTCACTTATGTGAGGGTCAGGGACGAGCAGGGATGCCATTCCCAGTTAGATGAGGTTTATATCTTTGTCGCACTTTGCCCAGGTCCATTCCTCTGGCATCTGGCCAACCCCTTTCAGTGATCACCACTTTGTCTGGGCCCAGGCCACACTGGGGTCTGGGCATCCAGAGTCAGCCTACTGACATTTCAGTGCCAGTCTGCTAGAGGATGTGGGCTTCAGGGAGTCTTTTTGAGAGTTCTGTCTAGCCTGGCAGGAGCAACGAGGAGTTTTTCCCTTGGCTCAGAGATAGTGGTATGTGTGGAAGGTGCGCACCCAGTTTTTTGCTGTGGCTACACTCGGGGGCACACCCAGCAGAGGGAGATGCTCCTGGAGCAGCTTGAGCAGGAAGTGCTAGAGCTGGAGAGGTGTTTTGCCACTGACCGAACTAACGCTTCCCTCTGCAGAGTGTTGGAAGAGGTGGGAAGAGCTTTGTGCTATGTATGACCACCGTGCCCACAGTGCATTAGTCCGCTCATGTGTCCAGCTCCTTCAGGAGGTGGACTGTGGCTCCTTCTTCTTCTATGCCCTGGATCAGAGGCAGGGGGCAAAGAAGCACATCACCTGCCTTATGACAGGTGATGGCACTCCCCTTATGGATCCTGGTGAGATGTGCCAGCATGCAGGCCACCTATGAAGAGCTTTTCTCTCTGGATATGACTGATGCCAAGGCCTGTCTGATCCTGTGAGATGGACTCCCACAGGTCAGTGTGGGTGATCAAGACTGCCTGGAAGCTCCCCTCACTCCGGCTGAGTTTTCGGCTGCCTGATGCCTAGCAACATGACTCAGAGCATCAACGGGCTGACCTTGGAGTTATACCATGCTTTCTGGGACATCGTTGGCACAGAACTTGCTGTGGTCTGGGCTGAATCCAAGGGAAGTGGGGAGTTCCCTCTGTCATGCCAGAGGGCCATGCTGATCCTCCTGCCAAAGAAGAGAGATCCCTATGACCTAAGGAATTGGCTTCCCATCTCCCTCTTCTGCACAGACTACAAGGTGATAGCAAAGGCCATCTTGCTGCGCCTCCAGTCCGTGCTGATGGATGTGATCCATTCTGACAAGATGTACATGGTGCCCAGATGTTCCATCTTCAACAACCTGTAACTGGTTTGGGACCTCCTGGAGTTAGCGCACTGGGAGGGTGTGTCTTTTGCCCTCCTATCCCTGGACCAGGAGAAGATGTTTGACAGAGTGGATCATGGGTACCTCACAGGAATTCTGCGGGCCTTTGGGCCCCACTTTGTGTGGGCTCTCCAGGTGCTGTATGCCTCTGCAGGATGTTTGGTCAAGCTCAACAAGACCCTGACAGAACCTATCCCATTCAGGAGAGGGGTGTGTCAATGCAGTTCGCTATCAGGCCAGCTGTACACCTTGGCACCTCATTCTCCTGCAAAAGCTGGTGGTGGGGTTGATCCTCCAGGAGCCAGCAGTGCAGCTGGTCCTGTCAGCATATGCTGATTACGTACTCTTCATGGTCTAGGACTCAGGTGACATGGTGCAGGTGGAGGCCTACCAGGCATTGTACTTGGCGGCCTCCTCTGCCTAGGTCATCTGGGTCAAGAGCACTGGCCTGGCAGTGGATGACGGGTGGCAAGTGGATTCACTCCCACCTGTGCTCCACAGGATTCGCTGGAGGGTGGGTTCACTGCTTTGCTTGGGAGTCTACCAGTCCCCCACAGACCCCTCCCCAACAGAGTACTGGCAACAGCTGGAGACAAGGGTGGTGAACTGGGTTTGGGTATGGCCAGGGCTCCTGTGATGCTTCTCTGTGCATGGGAGAGTGCTGGTTCTGAATCAGCTGGTCCCATCCATGCTCTGGCACTGCATACACACCCTGCCTCTGCAGTCTGAGGTGTGACAGGACTTCAGAGATGGGCACTGGAGTTTTTCTAGCCAGGATGGCACTGGGTCACTGCAGAGGTCCTGAGCCTTCCCTTGCAAGAGGGCGGCCAGGGCCTGGCTTGCCTGTGCAGCCAGGTCTTGGCTTTCAGCCTTCAAGCCCTGCAGCAGCTGCTATATGGTGTTGGTAGCCACGTGGCATGGGGCCACCTGGGGCACTCTTGTCTGCTACCTCCGGTGGCTACAACATGACTGGGAGCTCCTCAGCCTGTGGGGTTTCTCCCTGCAGGATCTGCAAGGGCTGCCAGATTTCTACCAGGACCTCCTCTGGGCCTGAAGGCTGGTCTCCACTTCCAGGTCCCCACAACAGTGTGCCAACCTGCTCATCGAGCCCCTCCTCTGGAACCCCCACTGGAGGTGCCAATAACAGAGGCACCCTGGTTATGATGGAGGTTGATCCTGGCTGGTGTTACTTGTATTGGATACCTCCTGGACTATGATAAGCAGAAGTGGGTGGACCCCGTTACACTGGCCTGGTGCATGGGTCTACCCATGACACCTGCAACCTGTTGTCTGGTTCAGGAAGTGAAATTTCCCCTACCTGCCAACACCCTTGCCTTTGTTGACCAGGTCCTGTATGGTGGTGGTCTCCCTGCCCCCATGTTCTCCAGCCCACCAGAATTTGTTGTGGGGATGACGCCTGTCCTGACTTCATGGCACTCCTTGCTCCACCACCTGAGATACCTGGATGACACCAGACTGGTCCATTTTTTCATGCCACTTTCATGTCCCACCCAGACACCATGTGGCGGGACCTTCTCGGCAAGGGCATGGCACCCCAGTGGCTAAGTCTGTACTCCACCCTCATTCCATGAGCCACTGGGAACCTCAGCTGGTGGCTCCTCCATGAAGTCATTGCCATGGGTGTGTATGTGGCAAGTTTCATGGACAGCCCGGTCTCCTGCCCCTTCTGTGGGCAGAGGAAGACTCTGATGCACATGACTCTCGAGTGAACCAGGCTGCAGCCCTCCACCTCCAGAGCCCCCTCTTTAGGGTCTGGATTAATTTCACCCCCCCATCTTTTTTGTTTTGGTCACCCCATCCACAGCCCCACCAAGTACCAGGACCTCCTGGTCAACCTCATCCTGGCCCTGGCCCAGTGGGCCCTGTATTTGATCAGGAATGTGGCTTTGGCTGGGAAAGTGACCAGAGACTGCAGGGCTACTTTTCTCTCACTTTTCTATGCATGTGTCTGGGAAGAGCACTGGTGGGCGGCATCCACCACCTCCTTGGATGACTTTGAGGACTGGTGAGTGAGGCCCCAGGGGCTCTGCTCAGTGTCCCCCTCAGGCACACGTTTTCATGTTTTGACTCTTTGATCCACACAGCACTCCTATCCTGGTTTTTTCATTAGTTGTACCAAGTATTTTGTTCTGTCATCCATCCATTAACCCCATACATTAGGAGCTTTTATTTAGCTGTGTGGGCCTCAGAGCCCACGATAATTAGGTAATACAAATAGTCAGGAGCTTTTGTGGGAAGAGCCTCTGGGAGAAAGTTGGCCCCTTCTTGTCCCAGGCTGCTGCTGCTGTAGCTGGTTGCTGCAAACTTGGTCACAGGAGCTTCTGGGGAGAAGATGGCCAGGCCCTTTCCTGCCTCTGGATACTGTTAGCTGCTGGCTTGGCCTCAGAGCTTTTGGAGTAAGCTGGCTGCACCCTTTTCTGTCTTGGGCTGCTGCTGCTGTTGCTACCCCACCCCCAGGGTGGGGTCCTCTGCTGCACGCCACTGCCTCCCCTCAGAGAGGGGCCCACTGCACTGCACCACACCCCAGCACCACACCCCAGCTTCTGCACCCCTTTTCCAGCCTGCTACCCAGCCCGCCACCAAGCTGTGCTTGGGGGACCGCCTAGGGAGGGATCCTGTGCTGCCGGTGGGCCCCTTCCCCACCATCACTGCTGGAGCCTAAAGAAACCTTGCCTACCCCAGCTGCCTTGGAGAAGCCTGCAAACTCTACTGCAGGGGCAGGTGTGACTCTGGTAGGGAACCAACAAGGTCAGGGGGTCTCCCCAGGCCAATCCCCCTGCCCCCTCTCCCGTCAACAGGGACCAAGGGCAGTTGGAAGGCCTCCTCTTCAGGCTCCTCTACAGCTGGAAGTAAGAAGGGCAAGGCCCTGCCCCCGGCACCTGAGGAAACCATGTACCAGCCAGCATGTGCACTCAGCCTGTCCCTGTCCCTAGCCCCAGCCCCACCAATGTGACTACTGGGGGGGTGGAACCACAGCTATGCACATGCAGCTATGGGAAGACCCAAAGCCAGGGGGCCTGGACCCTCCACTGCCAGCCCTTCCAACTCAGGTGGTGGGGCCCCCTTCCTGGCACTCATCCGCATGCATGGGGTGAAGTGCCAACTGCCCAATTGGGAGAACCTGAACTTTGAAACCTTGGTGCAGGCCCTGGCTTGGATATTGGGCCCCCCAAGATTGTGGCAGCCTCCCATTTTCATGGCAAGGAGGTCTTTTTCCTTGCCTCAGAGGCCACCACACAAAAGATGGTGGAGAGCAAATATGTCCCCCTTAAGCCTCTTGAACTGTTGAGGACCAGGGTAGTCCTCTTCTCTGTCCCTGCCTATATGTGTTATTTGGCCCCTGAGTTGCGTTTTGCTTCACTATGATTCAGACCCCCTCCAGTCTCTGCTCCTCAGCTCTCTAACTTCTGTTTCATTTTTCCCTCTCCTGCTTCTGGCTCACTGCCACCTCCAACACCTGTCCTGAGCTCCTCTCTGCCTCCAGCCCCCCTTTTTCTTTGCCACTGTCTTATTCCCACTGCCTTTTCCCCTAAGCAACCAGGTTTCTGCCTCAGTTTCTTCCCTGGCTGTCTCCTCCTTGCCACTAGGTTTCTTTTTTTTCCCCCTCCCATGCACCAGTGACCTTGAGTAACCCTGGGGCCACTTGATCTTAAGTAAACCCAAGCCTCAATTCCTCAGTCAGCTTCTCTCTCATCCAACAATGCTAATCCTCGTTCTGGTAACTTTCATTCCCTACACTTTAACTCTCTCTCTCTCACCTTAACCTTCCCCTAAGTATCCCAGGTACCCCAAGCATACACATATATAACAGCATGAAGTAACAGTTGAAAAAGCAGGCCTAAGTAATTCCAAAAATTTCAAAATGGTTAAAAAACCAAGGGAGAAATGTGAAAAGTAAATGGCCAAACATATAAAATCAACTTGCTACTGTATAGTACTTGTGAATTCAATAAGTTATGCAGTCAGAAAGTACATACATACCTGAAGTGAGGAACTTGTCTAAAGGCCAATTAGATGTGATCAGCAGAGATCAGTAAGAGCTATGCTCTTCTGTGTTATGTGGCTATTCTTTAGGTTTGGGGTTATTTTCCTATGGCTATTTTTTCAGTTTTAATAATCTTGCACTTCACCATTCAGCTATGGATTTTTTCTTTCCTTTTTACTTTCTTTCTTTTGATAAAAATATCTGCTTATTTTCTATGAATAATGGAAGAAAATCATTGCCATGGAGATGGATAGAAAGCCCATGCACCTTTTAAAGGTCATTTCTATTCTGATTTGAAGGTTTAAGGAGCTCTTAGGTGGTGCATGTGCCTTGAGCTGTCTGGAGAAAAAATCATATGCTGTATAGCAAAAGTTCTTCCTCATACATAAATACATTATCCATGTGAATATACAGCTATTAGTCTGAGAAATAATCATCAAATGTTCTCTTCAGTATAAAACCAATTCAATCTCTTACTAAATACATTATTTTGGGGAGATTTTTAGAATGGTCTCCTTGGACTCCTTTTTTAAAACTTTTTCCCAGTTCTAGCAATAGCACATACCACAGAATTATTCTTGAAAAATTCTTCTAAAGTTTGAAATCATACAACATATGCTGTATCTAGTCCATCAAATTTTGTTCACCCATCGTATTAACTCTGACAATATATTCCATCTCTATAAAGTCTTGCATAACAATATCTTCTAGTAACTGACAATGAGTAAATATACATTGTCAAAACATCTTGTAGTCTAAAAGGCCTTTTTAAATAACTGGGGAGAGAAGACATAGCTATAACGTACGGAAGTTTCAGATCAGTTTATAGTTCTGGTTTTCATAGAAATGAAAGTGTAGAGAAACAAGAAGAGTCTTCAAAATATGACAGGTGAGAACACACTTCTAGATACAATTATATGTTTTATGTATAACAACAAATTTGCTTTGGGTTTTAGGCAAAGCTACCTAAGAGCTATATAAAAAATAAATGCATGGGTTTGTCTGTCTATACAGATGTCATTATGCTTTGGAGGTCTAACCTTGCAGTGAGTGAAACACCCCAGTGCAGTGTTTGTCAGCACAAAATTACTTCAGCTTTCAAAATGGAATAGAAGAAAGGAAAGTTTTACTTTACCTTTAACTAGCCTCCTACAGTGGAGTGAATGCCACCAAGTTTGTCTTCTGATTCGAGAGCCTACATTCTTTGGGACAGGGACTGTTGTTTTGCTTTGTATTCCTACACTGTCTAAAGGAGTCTTGCTTTGGGACCAGGATTTCTAGGTACTACAATAATATGAATAAATAACAAGAAAGAATTTAACATATCTGCTGGTGTGTGTACTTGTATGCTTTGTTCTTCCTGTATGATACAAGTTGCCAGACATACTGCAGCCAACATAAACTACATTTTAGAAGTGTAAGGGCTCAAGATTATGCCTTCGTTCATCTCCCAACACGAATGCAATTTAGCTGCCACTCTAAAACTAAAGACGGTCATTTTAAAATTCCAAAGACATGTAAAAAAGAGACTGAGGTAAAAAAACAAGTGCTAATGGAGATGTTTCCTGCTGGCAGAGTCTCAGTTATGTATTTACTTTTTAATATATATTAATTTGGGCACTGTCTGTGGAATCCAGTCTGACAACTAAGGGTTACACAGGGGATTTATTTCAGCTTTCATCTAGAATAACTTCCCTGGGTAAAATTCATTGCTCAGACACAGATGGGGAATGTAAAAGGCTAGAAAATTGGATAGTGTTTTCCACAGAAGAAGACAAGCCTATTTCTCATTAAACCCCTGTCTCTCAGTCTGCTCTATCCCTCCACTCCCTCCAACTTCTACCCTACCCCTACCCCAACAACATGATACAGCAGAAAGTAAATCAGACAGGGCTTCTTCATGCCAGCTCATTTCTGTTGAATCAGTTGATGATCTGGTGCTGGGCCAATTTCCATTTCCTTTTTTTGGAAGCCAGGAAACATTTATTGTTGACTGGAACACTAAACATTCAGATCATTGTGGCAAATCATTGCGTCCATTGTATCTCATTATGACAAAGCACATTACAGTTCAAGAGCCTTTTGAAGAACACAAGTAAGGTTTCGGCATAAGAACGTAAACAGAAAGTTTTCTAATGTTCTAAATGAATACCAAGCCACTAAAGAAGGGTTCTTTAATTGCATGCATGCATACATTAATCTGTCCATCCTTGATATACAATAGAAAGTAGGTGGCACAGGGCCCAGTCATTAGGCTCCGATTCATTTTACATTCCTATTCTATTTGTCTAATACATCTTTGAAAGGTTTTTGATGGAATAAATGGGCAGTATAACACAGATGATATCAGTTTTAATTTAACGTAAATCCACAAGGAAAATAGGCATTCACTTTTAATGATAAAATTGTAGGCCTTGCCCTCTGCTCCAGAGCAAAAACAAGAATAGAGCAGATGTATATTACAATGGGAGGAGCCTCCTCGCCAGGGGATGATTCTAACAAGAAGGCTCAAGGACTCATGAGGGGCCTCATTTTGCTGCTGTTGAGGAAAGAAGGAACCTGTCCTTTCTGCTGTTATGGCTTCACATACAGGAACTGGAAATGGGTCTGCACTTGCTCTTAAGTTGAACCTTTATTCAGCTCTCAGTTGTTTTTCGACACTATGCTTCAGTATATGTTCATTTTTTTTACTAAACAAGAATGCTTAAATGACTTATGTTTTGGCAGGACTTTATTGAAGACACCCTTTCAACACTGTCATGTCTGGGACAGCAAGGTACCACACTACTTTACCTCTTTTTCCTACTTGAGAGAGGTTTGCTTCTATTTTTTTTTCAAACATAAGGAAAAGGTTTTATACATTCTTTCTCCTTATGAAGAAAACTCAGCAAGTTAAAAATAAGTCTGTCTTTAAGCATGGGAAAAACCCCATGAAGATGAATGGGAATGTTTCCATTGACTTCAGTAGACTTTTAGATGAGTTTCAAAATAGGCAACACGAGCTTTATCCCTTAATACATGAACATGTTGTTTTGCTAAACAGCCATATCAGAGTTACTGGTAAATGTTAAAGAAATGATGCAATTATCTTTTTTTTTAAATAATAGAAAACTTTTTTTCTACTTCTATTTTCCAAAAGTAAGATTTTTGCTTTTTCCTAGTGGAGTTATATTCAGAAGAACTATAGTGTTATAGCATAGCAATATAGCATAGGAATAGATTAGGGCAGAGAAATAATTTCAATCTTGTTAATTCAATGCTGTGATTATAGCCCAAAGTATTGTCTGAGCTATGAATGTTGGCTCCACAGTACAATCCAAGGAAGAATTTGGGCCATTCTAGAAAGATGCCCAGATTCCTCACCTGGGTCCCAAGGAATAGCAAGTCTGACCTGGAATTTTATAATACGTAATTCTGCACAGGAAATATTATTTATTTATTTGCATTTCACTAGCACCTGGTACCGTATCAAGGCCCTATTGTGCATCTTACACAAAGTGGAACAGCAGATGAGCACTGTACCAAAAGGGGACACAATCTGAAAGATAAGGTAAACCTATGTAGACAAACTGGAAGATTCCTTCTATACAATTCCTTCATATGATTTTTTTTCCTGTTTTCCCCATTGCATAACAATTCACTTCCTATCCCAAAGACCAAGCCAGTGGGTGTGTGTACATGAGATGTTTACTGTCACGTTACCAAATTATCTCTGCAATAAATGTCTCCATGTGTACAAGTGCGCCCCATTATGGTGCATGAAACAAAAAAGTCTGAAGCAGTCTAGTACTTGTATTTACAAGTAGTAACCTGCTCCAGAGTTTATTAATGTGCAGCAGCAGATGTATAGACACTGCCTGGTTGGCTGGGGCACAAGGGTGTTTTAGTGTGGGGGCTGCCTGCTGGCTTGTCCCATGCTGAAGCACCCTTGTGCCCCAGCCAGCCCCTCTGCAACACATTGAGCCCAGTTGGAGCAGCTCTGGGCTGCTCTGATCAGGCTCAATGTACTCCACATGAATAAACTCCAGATCAATATACTCCAGAGTTATTTGCTCCTAGGTGCACATTCAAGTGGCGTTTACAGGAGCAAAAAAGCTCCAGAGCAATAAGCTCTGGAGTTAATTAATGCATATTAATTGCACATGTAGATGCCCCTAGTAATTACTTATAATTAGCCCATACAGAGTAGCGTTTCTGTTGCAAGCTGGAAGCTTTGTCCCATCATTGCTGTACTGAGTATTGGGAAGGTTTCCCTGAATCATCAATCAGTGAGGAACAGGGCTTACCCTTTGAGCCATCTTCTTGGTTACCTTTAGCCTTCATGACTTTTCACACTCCTGGTTTCCCTCCCTTCTCTGCCATTTATCACCTCTAACATCAGTGCATTTTTGGGTAACTTTGGAAGTATTTCCAGTTCCCTACTGGTGTTAATGTGTGCTGTTCTGTTTAATTAATAAGTATAACTATCTCTGTGATCGTACCCCTTAACAATGTTTATCTGTTGTAGAGGCAGGTTGTAATTATCTTTTCAATATGGGAGGTAAACCCCAGTGCCATGACCTTCCGAAGTTGCTTAAGACTATTTTGTAGCTATTCTCTCTGGAGTTATGGTATCTGAAATGACTACACACAGTTACTCATAAAAGATCTGATAGGCAAAATATTAGATCTACATCCTAAATAACTCAGCTCTCATCAGGTTTAAGAAATTCACCAAAGACCCAATCCCTCTAATAGACATGTCAGTATAGTATGTCTTACTTTCAAGCATACTTCTGTATGTTGAACTCAGTTTGTGTAAATTATTATCTACACTTTGTATAACCTAGAGGTCAGAACACCACTGTGCTCTGTACAAAAATATAACAAGCTCTACAAAAGTAACAGTCCCTGCCCACAGAACTTATACTCTATATGTAATGCTTTAGGAAACAAGTAGGAAAACCAAACAGTCAGGGGAACTGCAAAGACTCAATCAAAAAATACTGGTTAGAATGGAAAATAGTATTCACAGCAAAACAACTCTCTAGTTATTGTCATTTTCTTTGTAGTCATTCTAGCTAAGTACAGACATTCAAGAAGTCTGAGGTAGAAGTGCTCTAACTTTAGAGCTTTACTTTAGATGCCCAAGGTTACGTTGGGAGCAAGCAGAACACATATTAGCCTTGGAGAGGAGGGGGCTTGGAGTCTGCCTGCACGTCCCAAGCCCAGCATGTTCCTGCCTCCCAGGGTACTCTGCAGGCTTTCCAGGCTGCTGAAGACTCCCAAAAAGAGCTGAACAGCCAAACCACCCCTGAGTGTTTGGCAGGGACATCATGGCCACACACCTGGACTTGATGCAGCAGTGGTGTGCACCTCATGGCCATGAGCCACTAACTGTTCATCTTGTGCATGCCCACACAGCATGCCCTGAACCTGGCAAGTATATGTGTGTTTGTGTCCCAGACTCCTGGGTTCTGTGTGTGCATGCATGTGTAATGCACCTCCCAGACACCTAAGGGGTGTGTGTGTTTGTGTGTGCATGTGTGTGCCTAAGCCCCTATCCCCCCTGCCCTCACACGCACACGCACACAGAGAACCCAGACATCCAGGGCATGCCTAGGCCATCAACCTAGACATAGCTCATAAAGATGATGCCCATCTCTTGCATAAGTCCCCATTCCCTGGGGTAATGCAGAGTGGGCACTATGCCCCTGAGGTTCCCGATTTTTATCATCAGTGATATCATTGCTTCCCCATTCCTCATCAGGGGCTGAGACTACCTTTCCTGCCCTGGCTTATGAGGCCCCGTGAGGGACAGCTGGACTGCCAACAGGAGCACTTCAACTATGGACTGGGCCTGATGCAGCAAGCACATGCAGCACAGGGATGGAGAAGAGGGCAAGCCCCCCCACCAATGTGTGTGGCTCTGGTCCCACACCACGGCAGGCTGTCTAGATCTGTGAAGCCCTGAACAACTAGCTTTTCACTTGTGTGGACCAGGAGCCCTCCCTAGATGAGTAAGGCCAGAGGGATTTAAATGCCCATGGTCTGGCACTGGGCCATGGGTCTTTGGCCATGGGCTCCTCTGACCCTGCTTCACATCCACCACTGTCCACACCCTAGGCTACCTAGGCACTGTTCCCCTTTCCTCTTCCTCCTCTTACTATCACAGTTTATATAGTATCCTCATATATGGCCTGACTCATAAAGAGAAGTGTTGGGAGGAATGGCCACAGGTCCTGCAGTTTGTGCCAGTGCAGTGGCCACTGTACTGGGCAGCCTGGTATGAAATCTAGAAAGGGTAATGAGTCATGTGATAGGACTTGCTCTGGAACAGCCATGGTCCCTGTGTGGGAAACTGTCACAGGACCTCTCTACACTGCCTCCTTTTCCAGCAAGGTACATGCAGGTGACTCCTTGGGAACACCCCTGGTCCTGTTGGCTGGGGGGACATGGGACTCAAAGGTCCATGGGCTGCCAGCAGAATGCAACCAAATATGAGTCACAATGGGATGTGGTGTTCATTATCGTACTCTAACTTATAGCACTGAAGTCTGATACTGCATCCATCCTGGGTTATCTTAGAGTGGGATCCATTTTTTTTAGAGCACTTTGTGTTCCCTGACTTGCATGGTTACTGGTCAATAAATGTAACAACTGCACCTGGCTCATGTTAGAGAAGTTTGAAATAAATATATTAAGAAAGATGAAGTAGTTTCACAATTATTTATGGGTCTTTCTCTTATATAGCATGAGTGGTATCAGAGAAAACATTCTGAATGTGCTGGTTCTTGATGGTGGGGTTTTTCACTTTTTTGTCAGATGATAAAACTCAGGATAATTTGCTAAACAAATTCTGGGCTTTGTGCCTTGATGATATCCAAAAGAATAAATGAGTAGGGCACAAATATGATATGGAAGGCCTTTAAAATGAGGACAAGTGTTCAGTGTAAATGATAATGGGGAACTGGTAGATGAATACAAACAGAGGAAAGGTACAATCCAAACAACAAGCTTAGCAAATTTGCAATTTCATTTTTTATATTGGCATCTTGGGACAAAAAATAATTTTCATTTCCACCTAGGAGCAATTTTACAATCTTTGCATTCTTCTATGCCTGAGGCAGGTGATTGTGCCTGAAAGCTTGAAAATAAAGGGGTTTTTTTGGAAATATGTAGTTGGTCTAATAAGATATCATCTCTGCCATGAGTTCTTAGTCCTTGGGACAGTAAGGGATTTGCCAATGCTGGAAAGGGAATAAAGATTCAATATGAATAGGATATGGGCAAGACATTACCTGTGTGAATGGAGGAGTAAAGTCAGTTCATATAGATGTGATGAGGATGTATATGTTATGAGTTAGTTATGACTTAATAAAGTTCATTTGTATTTCCAGTATTTGGACCTTCTTGGTTCATATAAACTAATAGGGGTGTGTGTGTGTAATGTATATTAATGTTTTAGATATAAAGATATATCTCTCTATACATTTGGCTTGGTAATAAAAAGCTTTGTCCACTATAACTGACCTCTGTCTCCTTTTACTCCACCTCAGGTTTCTAAGTCATCTTACATGTTAGCTTCACACTAGATTCTGTTTCTGTATTATAAAAATAAATCAAGAATAGTGAAGAACAACATCATTTTTAAACAAAACTATACAAAGCAGAGTCCCAAAATGACCAGTACATTTGAGTGGTTTGTTACTATTTAACAAGCCATTTGTAGGTATTTCATTAGGAACCACTTGACTGACCTAGAAGTTCCTATCCATACAAACTCCTTGTTAATAATAAATGTGTCCTGGGAAGAATGAGAAAATGTTATACCCAGCACTAAAACTTACTCTGGCCTTAAAAGAATTCCTCCACTGATATTCCTGCAGGGGAAGATTCTGCTTTCCATATTCACATTGAATAGACACATATTCCCAAATGATTCCTTTGGAGTCAGTGGAACTGCTTTTTGCCAGAGAATGTTGCTGTCTTTGGGTGTGTCCACATGAGCGCGCATGTGCCTCTTACCCCAGGCATATGCAGGCAACAGGCACATGTGGGAACAAAAAAATGTTCCCCATGCTGCAAGTTTGCAGCACGGGGAGAAAATTAGACCCCTGAATATCCAGAGGTCCAAAAAAATTGATGTTTAAAAAAGCGGAACAGGGTTCTGAGGCAACCAGAGACTGGGTCCTCCATGTAGATGCTCTGGCTGCCAGAGTGTCTCTATGGTTGACCCTTGGTCTGGTTCTGAAACACCTCATGGGGGGGGGCTGGCAGGAGGAGGGGCTGGCTGTGGACTTTTTATACTGATGGAGCCAGGACAGGTGCTGGCCTCAGGCTCTAGCTCCCCCGGCTGAAGATTCAGGAGGAGCCAGGCAGGGTTATTTTGCCCCAAATGGCACGATTTGCTCCACAACAAAGTGCACGTCTGAACACATGTGCTGAAGCAAAAAGCCCCAGCTCAAATTTGCACTTCTATTTGAGCTGCTGCAAGTGCATGTGCTTGCATGTGTGGACATGCCCTTTAAGGGTATCTGGCCCAGAGTTTATAGAGATTGTATTAATCACTAATATAAATGGTTACATAATTGCAGTTTATAAATTGTGCTTAAAAATATATTTAAACAAGTGCCCTTTAAAATCGTTCTTGGTTACTTTTGTATTATGAACAGGGCTGGTGCAAGGATTTTTTCCACCCTAAGCAAACAAAATTTTGCTGCTCTCCCTTTTCATTCAGGGAGTAGCTGATCTCAGGCAGCCCCTTAACTGGCTGCAAACATCTCTGCAGAACATATGGATGCAGTTGTTGCAAAATGCCCTCACATCCTGGCTACATGGAGCCATGGTTTATATAGCACTGAGCAGCCAGGCCATGTCACCATTTCCCACACTGTTCTTGCTGTGGTGGCATCATGCTGAGCCTGGACCCAGCCAATTATGTTTTGTCAGCCTGCTCAGAATGCCATTTTTGCCACCCCCTATAATTTGCTACCCTAGGTGGCTGCAAGTGCTGCCTGTATGGTTATATCAGCCTTGATTATAAATGTGCCTTAAAATCCTAACCAATTCCAGTGCTTCACTGTGTTAGGTTCTTCAAGAATCACTGTTTTCCCCAAAAAGTACTTAATTCAAATTGACAAGATAGATTAAAGGTGGGTGGGAAAGGATTCACACAGATTTACCAAAGTTTAGGACTGCAAGGGACCTTGTGAGATTATTGGATCCAGCCCCCCTGCTCTGGGCAGGAAAGACTGCTGGGGTCATAAAAACTCAGAAAGGTGTGTGTACAGTCTCCTTTTGAAGATCTCCATGGTAGGTGCCTGTACCACCCCTACTGAGAGTCTATTACAGAGTCTGACCCTAGAGAGGTGAAAGGACTCACTCCCATGGTTATGCCTCAGCTCAGTGGCAGAACTGGCAACAGTCTCTTGAGTATCAGCCCAGTGTTCTATCAATCTTCCATCTTACTAAAATAAAATATCTAACCTATGCATTGTTGGAGGTCTTGGATAACACAGTCACTTTGATACTAGTTGAGTGATAATATTTTTACTTTAATTTGTAATTATTTACATCCTGTAAGTTATATTATCTTTTATTTAAAATCTCTTTTGACTAAAAAATAATAAATAAATTAGGAAGAGGGGAAAATGATGAGCCTGAGAAGGTTTTCATTCTTTTTATCAATAATAGGAGTCTTTTGGGAGGCTTGGGGACCAGCACTACCAGATAAGCTCAGACAACACTCCCCCTTTTCTTTCTTTCAGAGCACAGACTTGCTTCATTACTGTTTCAATTGTTTTGTGTGTGTATAGGCTAAACACAACACATCAGAAGAATGTAAGGGTGGATACTCTACCCAGACTGAAAACTACATTCTATAGTCATTTGCAATGATGTAAATCTGGAATAATTCTACTGAAGTAAATGGTAACACCTGGAATTTTCCTCAGGGTAAATTACTAAAGCAATTAGCCCTCTGTATATTAATGCTTCTGAAAATAATTGTGATGAGTGAATGAGACTGTATGTAAAATGCAAGGAAGTCAGAACTTGCAGTGTTTCCGAGGTGGTGGGAAAATAGATCAAGATTTCCCTATTAGTGAATTCATATACAGTTCTAGTTCAGGTCCTCTGGATGCTACTTCTTCAGGGCTTTGCCAGGGGCTCTCAGAGGGAAGACCAAGGAGTTCCCTTCCTTGGTCTCCAGCCTGTCTCTCACCCTCTCTCTCTCTGCTTTGTTCTTCCCCCTGAGAAGACTGCTCCCCTCTTTTAACCAAGCCTCTCAGCCAATCCCAGGCCAGGGCTCTCCCTGGGCTTCTGCTAACTTCTGTCAAACCCTGCTAGGGTTACATCACCCCTCCCACTTCCAAGAGGGCTACCTCCAAAATAGCTTCACTCCTCCTCAGGGCAACTGGTGTCCCTACTGGGAAAAACTCTGTCCCTTTGCACTCTGTCCCTCTGCAGGGCAGCCCTTCCTATTCCTTCATGTGGGTCCATTTTTAATGCTGCTACATTTCTCATCATTTCATTTTAACAAAATAATTTCATGACACTTCCTTAACAGACCATCTCATGCAGAACTTTTTTTTACACAGCTTTAAACTTTTGCAATGGCTCAAGGATGGCTGTGCTCAGATGTTTTTCCATGTTTAGATGTGTCTGTAAAATAAAATGATTCTATAATAGCAGATTTATATACATTTGTCATTTATTTCCAGGAGTGAGTTTCCTGAATGCTACCATGCTCTTTTACAGGATACTTCTGTGCCCTAAAATCATTAATCAAAGGTCACATGCCTTTTGTTTTTTAGTGCTTTAGAATACTGTCATCTAACAACAGATCCTCTGCTGATACTAGAAAGTGTAATAAAAATGTGGAATTACTGTAAGGCATGTCTGTACTTGTTTTTAATCATTTTCTGGTATATCATTGATATAAGTGGTGTTTTTAACACAAGTTGTACTGCTGCCAATCTTGCCTTGGAAATGAAACACTTTATCCCCAGAGGTGTCCCATAGACTATAAATTTAATAAATAATTATAAGAAGAGCCTGCATTAAAGAGTGAAACCAAAACATTTCAATACAAAATCCTCTTATTTAAGTTTATCTAGGCATACTTCAGCCTATCCTTTTCTGCATGTTAGGACTAACAATCTGAGGCTATGTTGCATAACTTTGTATATATGTTTATTTTACAAACTTGGGGCAGGTCAGTAGAAAGGGGTCTAGTGATCATTAGAGAATGCTGTAGCAATCTGTTTGCCAAGTGTTCAAAATTGAGTAAATAAATCCCTGTAAGGAAAAGCTGCAAAAGAGGTAAACAATATAAGTTTTAAAAGTGGTTGTTTGTAAACATCCCAGACACTTAATTTCACAGTTCCTGCCCTTCATGTTCCCACCATTATCTCTTTCTTCTTTTTACTAGAAATGGAGACATTTTCCTGTATATGTAAATAAACATCACAATGGAATTCATTTTCTTATTTTTTCTGTTTTTCCCAGAAAAATACTCTTATTTTCTTTCTCAAAGCCTTTCACTATCAGTTGAATATTAACATACCTTCATAGATTTCATAGACATTAGGGCTGGAAGAGACTTCGTGAGATCATTGGGTCTATCCCCCTGACCAAGGAGCAGGAAGCCATCTGAGGCCAGATCACCCCAACAAGATAAGCATCTAGGTGTTTCTTAAAGGTAATCAGAGTAGGTGCTTGCACCACTTCTGGGAAAACCTATCCCAGACTCTGGAGATGCAGATGGTAAAGAAGTTTTTCCTTATGTCCAATGTAAAACAGTCTTTCAGCAGTTTGTGTCTGTGGCAGGGGCAGTGGAATCACCAAGCCATGGGAGCCTGGTGGCAATGGCAAAATCCTCAGGCCCCACCACAGCCAGTGGTACCACAGCATGCTGAGCCACAGGGGCATGGTGGCAGCAGCAAAATGGCTGTGCCTTGGATCCTCCCGGCAGCCCCACAGCACTCTGAGCCACATGAATGGGGCAGCAACAGAGAGATAGCTGTGTCACTGGTCCTGCCAGCAGCACCACAGCACACAAAGCTGTGGGAATGTGGTCATGGTGGCAGGTTCACTATGCCACAGGTCTTACCAGCAGTGCTGTGCTATACTGAGCTGGAGCCAACAGGAGCAAGGACACCAGAAAAAGAAAAGAAGCCAGAGCTGACATGGGCACACTTTATAAGTGTGTGCCAATGCCAATTTGCCAGCAGAGGCAGTGGGACAGAGCTAAAAGCCCCACACACAAGTCAATAGGGAGACCAGAAAGAAGTTCTAGGCAGCCAAGGGAAGGCAGCACACATGATCTAGGTCCTGGGAAGGATGACTGGTGACAGCCTCTGAATGAGGAGCTGCCCCTACTGGCTGACTCAGAGAAGTCAAGCTACTTTCTTTGAGGATTGAAGTGGAAGTCTGGCAGTGGAGAGTGGAGCCAAGGCAGTGGCAGATCTGCAGGACAAGATGAGAGAGATGATTGGTAAAAAACCTGCATCCGAGTAACATTGGAGTTGCAATGGGTTGGTGCTAGGTGGGGTGTAAGGGAGGCAGAACCCCAATGACCTTGTGCTAATGATCAGATTCAACATGATACCACTGAGCTGGGGATAACAACATTCCCCAAGATTAACGTTCCATCAAAGATGTGGCAGGAGAGATGCATTGGTGGTTTCAGTAACTGGTGCCAAGGGTCAAATTGTCGGGCCACAAGACCATGGTTACTCCGGGCAACTAGAAAAGCATAAGCGAGGAGCACAGGACAGGCACAGCAGGTTACAGTAACCATTAGACCATGCCGTCCCTTGGGATGCCCTGGCAAACACACATTCTCCCAGTTCCTGATTGTGAGAGAGAGAAGGAACCACCGTGCTCCAAAGCACATGGGCTAAACAAAGGCTCAGCAACCTCAGGTCCACAGCCCCAAGGAGCCTGGCAGAAATCTCCCTTACCCAGGTATTTCAGGAGGGGAGGGGCAGAGAACTCCCATGCTGCTATAAAGAAGAGCCTGGGACAGGAAAAGAGGAGAAGCACAGAACCAGAAGGAGGAGGAGGAGGAGGAGGAGGAGTGAGCTGACGCACGCTGCTGGGAACTCTGAAAACGATGTGGAGTGCTGGTAGGAGACTCTAGCAGAGAGTAAGCTCCACAGCGGGGACTTAGAGCCAAGACTACTGACCCTGCAGGTTGCAGAACTGTTTGTTTATGTGCCGGGAGCTGGCGGAGCCTGGCAGAGAGAATGGTATCCTAGTATCCCTAATAGAGGAACACTTTAGACTTTCGTGGTACTGTAATGCATGTAAAAGTGGCACAAGCCAATAAGATGGTGTCATAGATGGACTTAAGGTGCTAAAAGGAATTGTGGCGACCTGCACAAGAGGCTCTGAGAGAGAGAGAGAGAGCCACCAAAGAGGGGCTGGCCACACGAAGGTCAATTTTGGTTTGGAGCTTGGCTGCAAACAGCAGGAACAATAACACAGAACAGGAGAGCCTTCTTTGTTTTCTTGGTTTTTTTCCCCTGTCTTTTGTTATTTGTTTTGATTGGAACTTAGGAGATGTGGCAGGACCAACTGGCTGGTCAGATCCTGGCAGAATGGGCGAGGGTGTAGGGGTGGCGGAGCCCTCAGGAACGTAGGACTCCACAGGATGATAGTGAGACAACTAATTGGACTGCACATACAGGTAATGAACCAACTCCTTTAACATCAAGTCATGGCAGGAGAAACGTGGGCATGTAGATCACCAATTAGAATCAATAACACCCTAGTCAAGCAGCAGGCGTTTAGCAATTACCCTAGTCCATAAATGTCTTGCACTTCTGGTTGGATCTCAGTTGGGTTTTTGACATATTTGAACAAAATTACCTTTCTTGGGTAACTGGAGATAGAAGCTGAGTGGTAAAGCTTAAGGAGATGTAGCATTGTGAGAGTTTTAAAAGAAGAAAAATAACAGATGAGCCTGAGGGGGCTTGGCAAGTGTTATTGAAAGATAATTATGAATGAGTTCTTATTGGGGGATCAGTGTATGTATATAAAGAGGTGGAGACAAGAGATTTGATCTTATGGTAGAAACAATGGCTAAGTATAGACAGTCAAAAAACTGGTTTGTGACTTCCCCTGTGTGATCACCTCCATCCTGTTCACCATCTACCTGACCATCATCATTCACCTCATGTGAGATGATCTACCATCCAGCATCAGTATCCATTACTGACTGAATGGGAAGCTGTTCAATCTTGGATGCTTCTAGGCAAAACTGAAACTCACCACCAAGGACATCCACGACCTTCAGTTTGCAGATGATTGTTGCATGATGGCTTATTCTGCACAGGATGTGCAAGCAACCTTAGATATCTTCAATGCCTTGTTCAAGAGACTTGGCCTGCCCCAGAACATCTCCAAGATAAAAGTTCTCCATCAACCCTCCACAGGCCAGCTGAACATCCCTCACACTATCTACATAGACAGGGAGGCTATGGACCATTTGGACTATGGAGTACATGGACCATTTTCTGTATCTTAGCAGTCATCTCTCTCAATGGGCTACTATCGATGAAAAAGTCCAGCTGCACCATGGCCACCTTCTTTAAAAAGTCCAAGGCAAAATTGACTTAATCTTCACAGTTGACCTAGACTGGGCCAATAATGAACTGAACTCATGTACACTCTTCAGTTAAGAAAGGCAGCCGGATGCTTTCACTGGCTCTGACCAAAACATGGAGGGTGCTAGAGCATGCATGCCAGCCACTGACAAGCCCAGATGAGCCCAACCAAGCATGGACCATCCCTGATTGGCACCCCAGCACAAGCCCCCAGTTTTCTTCTGTCCCCAAAAAGGAGAGAGGAAGAACCCCCCCCCCATCCAGGTGTCAGCCCTCTGCCCATATGGTGGAAGCCCCATGCCTCTGCGGGTTTCCCCTGTCCCAGCCCAGGTTTCCAAATCCAAGTCTGTCCTGCTGTTGTAGTAGAAGGGGATTCCACCCCAACTCTCATCCCAGCACAGTGGGAAATGTGGGGCCCCTGCAAGAACCTCTGGGCAATCTGGTGGTTGTGCCAGAGGAGAAAGCAGATCTCTTTAACTAATTCTTCACCTCCATTTTCTTGTACAGGGACCGGGACTTCCCCACCGTGATGCAAGACAGACTCGAGGGGAATGCCTCCAGACCTCAGGTTGGGAAGGACCAGTTTAGAGAGCTTCTGGAGGGGATGGATGTGTTCAAATCAGTGGGTCTAGATGCTCTTCACCCCAGGGTGTTGAGGGAGCTAGCAGGGGTGATTGCAGGGCCTTTGGCACAGCTTTATGAATGCTTGTGGTGCTCAAGCCAAGTACCAGATGATTGGAAGATAGCCAACATGCTCCCCATATTTTAAAAAGGGAGGAGGTAGGCCTGGGCAACTATAGGCCCATCAGTCTTACCTCAATCTTAGGGAAAGTCTTTGAGAAGATCATCATGGAGAACATCTGCGATGGGCCGGCCTTGGCGATATCACTCAAGGGCAACCAGCACGGTTTCATTAGGGACAGGTCATGTCAGACCAACCTGATTGCCTTTTATGATCAGGTCACAAAAGCATTGCATGCAGATGTCACCATGGATGTAGTCTTTCTGGACTTCAGCAGGGCCTTTGACACCATCTCCCATCCCATTCCTATTAAAAAACTAGGTGACTGTGGCATTGATGCCTACACAGTCAGATGGACTGCAAATTGGCTGAAGGGTCATACTCAAAGGGTGGTGGTGGATGGGTCATATTCAACCTGGGGAGAAGTGGGCAGCGGAGTCCCCCAGGACTCGGTCCTTAGGCCTGCGCTGTTCAATTTCTTTATCAGCGATTTGGATAATGGGGTGAAAAGCAACCTGTTTAAATTTGCTGATGAAACCAAAATTTGGGGTGAGGTGAGCACGCTAGTAGGGAGGGAAAGACTGCAGCAAGACCTGGATAGATTACAGGGGTGGGCTAACAAAAATAGGATGCGTTTCAATACTGACAAGTGCAGGGTGCTGCACTTGGGCAGTAGTAAACAGAAGCACTAAGACACAATAAGATGGTGTCGCAGAGCACACGGGTGCCCTGTGCCTGCAAGCAGAAATGGCTCAGGAGAGATCCCTGGTGCTGGAAAGTGGGAGGCTCAACTGCCAGTCACCAGGGCAGCACAGGTGCTGGTTGCTAGGGCAACCAATGGAACCAGCTGACAGGAAGGGGCAGGGCTTGGCCCTTATTAAGCCCAAGCATGAGGCCAGGAGGGCAGCTCCCCTCTGGTGGCCAAGGAGGGGGGAGCTCGGCCAGTGCAGAGAGAAAAGAGAAGATCGACTGCATGAGCATCCCCTGGTTGCTGCCATGGGTTGGAGTATTTTCCCGGTAGGGATCGAATGTTGCTTTGACCAGATGGTTTCGTTTTATGTTATAGCCCAGGGTCTTTATGTTTTTGTGTTTACTGTTTTAACTGGAGGACCGAGTGAGGCCATTAAGTGTTGGAGGAGGCCTCATAGGGACTCCACGGTAGCATGGGGATCCTGGCACCAGAGAGGGTGCAACATTTGGGGTGCATTGGCCTCAGCAAGGGGGTAGTGAGGAGCCTGGAGAGAGGGCCACAAGGAGTGAGGAGCCATAAAGTCAAGGGGGGCAGCGAGGAGCCCCAGGGTAAAGGGGGCTGTGGGGAGCCCCTGAGAGAGAAAGCAAGGACCACGTTAGTATCATCTGCGAGGCTTGGGCTGTGGTGTAGGGGTGGAAAAGGAGCCACAGATAGTGCCCCCTGGCACCGGGGTGCCTAAAGTGGGCAGCCTTTCGCTACTTACATGAGTCAATTAATTAAGATCAAGCCATGGCAGGAGAATAAGCAGGTGGTTAGCCCAGAACAGGAGGGCAGAGCCACCAAAAGAAAGGCTCCAGTAGAGATACTCCTGTCACAGACGGAGAAACTCCCTTCTTGACAGCATGGAGGCAGAAAGGGATCTTGGAATCATTATTGACTCAAAGATGAACATGGGCCAAAAATGTGAGGTCACAGTTGGCAGGGCTAACCGGACCCTGTTGTGCATCTACAGGTGCATCTCAAGTAGGGCCAAGGAGGTGATCCTCCCCCTCTGTGCAACACTGGTCAGGCCACAGCTGGAGTACTGTGTCCAGTTCTGTGCGCCCCACTTCAGGAGGGATATGGACAACACTGAGAGGGTCCAGAGGAGGGCCACCCGCATGTTCTGGGGCAACAGCGCAGACCCTACAATGACAGACTGTGGGACCTGAACCTGTTCAGCCTTCACAAGAGAAGCCTGAGGCGGGACCTGGTGACTGTCTATAAACTCACTGGGGGGACCAGAAGGGTTTGGGAGAGACCTTGTTTCCCCTTAGCACCCCCTGGCATAACAAGGAATAACAGCCATAAGTTGTTGGAGAGTAGGTTTAGATTAGACATTCATAAGAACTACGTCACAGTCAGGGCGGCTAGGATCTGGAACCAACTTCCAAGGGAAGTAGTGCTGGCTCCTACCCTGGGGGTCTTTAAGAGGAAGCTTGATGCCTACCTGGCTGGAGTCATTTAAGCCCAGTTTTTTCTCCTGCTGAGGTGGATGGGTGGGAATCCCCCTCTGCTCCTGCAGCAGGGCAAACCAGGGCTTGGGGAAACCCCCTGATGCATGGGGTTCATCCAACCTTGGCAAACACCTGTCTGATCTGGGAGGATCAATACTAGCCTGGGGGATGCTCCCCACCTCCCACCTGCATGGGTGGGGCTTAGCCACAGACCCACTGTGTGGGAAAGAGAATTGGGGTTGTTGGCACTGGATTTAGGTCCAGCCTTTATACCTTTGTTCCAGGCAAGCACAACCCTCAGACTGACTATGACCTTTCCATTCAATAATAGGCAAATTTATTGATGCAGACTGATAACTAAAAAGCAAAAATACAAACAAATAATTCTATGTCTACCAATCCTAGGGCTGTCATCAAAGTCAAAGTACATCTGGTTAGGATGCAGTCTTCATCCTGAGGCTGTTTCTTTTAGGTGTCAGCAATCTGGAGGTGGGATGCCAAGGCCTACAGCCCCCCTCCAGTGGGGTGCATGAAATGGGCTGCTGGTATGCCCTTAGTCCATTGTGGCCTCCCCCTGTGTGATCACCACTATTCTGTTCACCATCTACCTGACCATCATCATCCACCTCATCTGAGATGATCTACCATGAGATGGAAAGCTTTTCAATCTTGGGTGCTTCCAGGACAAAACAGAACTCACCACCAAGGACATCCACAACCTTCAGTTTACGGATGATTGCTGCTTCATGGCTCACTCTGAATAGGATGTGCAAGTGACCTTAGATTTCTTCAATACTTTGTATAAGAGACTTGGTCTGTCCTTGAATGTCACCAAAACAAAGGTTCTCCACCAACCCTCCCCAGGCCAAAGGAACATCCCTTTCACTGTCAGCATAGACAGGGAGGCTCTGGACTACATGGAGCACTTTCTGTATCTTGGCCACCACCTCACTCAATGCGCTTCCATCAATGAAGAAGTCCAGCATTGGGTCAGCTGCACTAGCGCTGCCTTCTTCAGGCTGTGACAATGTGTCTTCAAAAATAGAGACCTTTGGAAGTTGACAAAGTTCCTGGTTTACAAGGCTGTCACCCTGACCACCACCTTCTACTTCAGTGAAACCTGAACCATCTACTGACACCACATTAAGACCCTCAAGAGCTTTCATCAGCAGTGATTGCATCAAATTCTGGGGATCAAATGGACCACCGGACCAGTGTGAGCATCCTCCATGAAGCTGCGTCCACCAACATCGGAACCTTGCTCTTGAGAAATTAACTCTGATGGATGGGCCACTGTATCCAAATCTCCAAGAGCTGTCTCCCTCACCAGATTCTCTTTTTCCATTTCTCTATTGGCCAATGCAGGTTTAGACCTTTTTTTTTTCAATCACTTATACTGGTTTATGTCTAATTTCTGTCCCTAGCCAATAAGTTTTAAGGAAAAGTAGGCATTGTATGGCTAGAGAAAAGGGGAATGTAGCAAAGCTGATCCATTACTCACAAAAAGAAGGCTTAGAGAAAGGATCATGGTTGATGTTCAGCTTATCACAACCTTGAAAACTTTGCTTTTGCCATCATACCCCGTTTTCTCAGTGTGACAAACAAATAGGCCAAGGTTGCTTCATATCTCATAGTGCTATTACATTTTGATTATTGAAAAAAAATGTTGGTGTGACTAGCTACAACAAAAGTGAATGTGACCACTCAGACTTCCAGTGGCCAAGCTGAGTTAAAAAGGAAAGCAATGGCAGAAAAGTGTGGAAAGCTTATGCACTAGGTAGTTTTCAAGTTTTAGTGTTTTATGTCCATTGTGCATTTCTAATCTCATTCCTTGTTGCTGTGGCACATATGTCCTGGCATACAGGAAGAAGTTTTTACTCCATCATGCTTATTGAGGGTAGACTTCTTCATCCATGTAGGATCGCAAACATATCATCAGAGTATAGTACCTGCATGGCAGAATATGCCTATGCAGATATGGTACTGGAGGCCAACATTTCACCTTAAGACAGAGTTTGGGGGCAGCTTTTTCTGTTATTTATTACAGTTTGTCTCATAGTGTAAAAGGGATATTGTAGCCATTATGGTTTGGGAAATGTGCAAGAGGCAAGAGGTTTTGTGGGTGCTATGTTTTAGTGGACCAGCTGCATGTTTGAAACAGACTTAAGTAAGTTTTCAGATACAACAGTTCTTTTGATTTTTTTTTTTTTTTTTGCATAAGAGGAAATACTAACCCCTCATAAATTTCTTTTAGATCTTTAAATATTTTTTTAAGTCCATCCAGTTAAAGATACATCAGTAAAAATGAAGGACCAGATCCTCAGGTAGTGTGAAATGGTAATGCTATTTTTTAAACTAAAGTGTAACTGTGCCTTTGTGAATAAGGTATATCTGGAATTTAATTTTCTAACTGGGGGAAGGAATAATTTTCATAGCTGTATAATCATTTTGTTTTGAAATAAAAGAAAAATTGCTAGGAGCCTCAATACAATTTCCTAAACCAACTTGAATATTAACCATCTTATTACTGTTACTTGTTATGCATTCTATTACTGCTAACTGAGCTGTTGGCCAACCTTTTAGCTTTCTTTTGGCTCATTCAGGTTAGAAATAGAAATTGAAAACTCAGTAGTTTATTTTTTGCAGTTCTCTTTCCAATAACACAGAAAAAATTAAATATCAATAGATATCATCTCTGCTCCCCAAGAGTTTCTTTGGCTTTTCCTTAAATCATATGTTTTATGCTGTGTCACGTATCTTTGCAGATCTCTCTCTCTGGGGTCTGTTCGGTTTATTTCTTGTAGGCGCACAAATCTTCACAAAACTATAGCCCCTAGAATCCCTTCTGTCCAGGTTTGTGTTCATCTTGCTTAGTCGCCTGTAGGGCTGTGCAAAATTTTGACCGCCATTTCATTTCCACAGCATTTTGAGTATTTCAATGCTTGAAACTCCAAATCCAAAACAAAATGGGACACATGTTGAAATGTTCAAAATGAAAGGAAATTAATCAAAACATTTTGAAGATATTTCAGCATTTTTAGGGTGTTTCAAAGCTGGGCTTGCAATGAAAGAGGAAGTAAGGAGAGGGAGGAGGAAACAGGGGGAACAGACTAACATCTGTAGCTGGCCAGTGTCTGCCAACTGTCCCTCAGGTCCCTTCCAATCCCAGTGCCCTGGGAGAGGAACCTAAAAAGTTTTAAAACATCATATAAGCCTGTGAGTGTCTAAGCTGTCAGCCTTTGCCAGCCTGTCTCCCACCAGAGAGCACCATCTGAAAAGCACTGACTCTCATTCCTAGCCACTACTGTCTAGCTAGGGAGTATATCCACCACAACCACTTCAACTACCTGCCTCTGAACAGGGTTGTCCACTTTGATCACTGGGACAAAAGGTGTTGATGGTGCAGCTACATGATAGCAACCCTCCCCACATGCTGTGCAGCTGCAGGCTGCACGCCAGAGCCTGGCAGCTCCACCACATCACTGTCCAGGACTGCCTGGTGAGCACCATCCCAGCCGTAGTGGGTGAGATCTCCATGAACCGCACTGTCCCAGGCTGTGAGAGCTAGATGCAAGCTGACATCATGATCACCAATGAAGAGGCCAAGAAGGTCATGATCATGGACATGACCATCCCCTTCGAGAACCATCACCAAGCCTTCACCAATATCTGGGCTCACAAGTGGAAGAAGTATACCCCGCTGGCTAACATCCTGAGGGGCTGCGGCTATGATGTGATGGCCAACATGCTCATCATGGGAAGGCTCAGAGCCTGGGACCCCAGCAATGAGAGAGTCCTGCTTGCCTACCACATCTTCTGCCACTACACTACAAGTTGATGTGCTGCCTCATGGCATCATACACAATCCATTGGTCCCGCAATATCTATGTGGAGCACATCACAGGCCACCACCAGTACTTCGACCCCACCAGATGGACTGCCACCAGACCGGACCCAGAGGGGACTGCCTGAACCCCATTCTGCACCTGATGGACTTCATTTCAAGAGGAATCTTAAGCAACAGACCACCCCATTCCACCTGAAGAGGACCCCTGCAATGAGACTCTATATGGACTGAGATGCTTTCTTCAACCTACTTCCTCTACCATTGCAGATCATTGTACAGGTTTGTGTGTACCTATTTGCTCTCCCTTCCTCACCCTAATGGACTAATATTAGTCCAACGCTCGGGCGATTTGTATTTCCCTACTGGCTTTACCATCTTTTTGCACTCACATTCCTAAACATTTACTAATAAAATTCAATCATTTGCAAAGGACTGGGTAGGATACAGCTTACACTAACAGCTTAGCTATACTAGCCTAACATCAATACTAGTATTGTTATCCCTATATCATTTCTTTTTTCCCCCTGTATCCATTCCTTTGAAATAATTCTTTCTTTCTTTATTTTTTAACTTAAAGAAAGAGAAATCTGTGTTTTCCCCAAGTGTGATCACTGGGCACTATTCAGGAAAGCACAGTATTGATTATATAGATTACACACAGAGACACCAAAATATACACACACTACACACAGTCAGACACTTTTCCAGCACAGGAAAACATGAAACATGCTGAAAAGGCCGGTGCTGCAAAGTCTGGGAGGGGAGCGAGAGGGGGCAGAGGGAAAGGTGTCAGTTCCCCACCACCCAAGCTGAGACACAACCTCTTTTCAAGCAGCCATGAGGCTTCTGCTGGCACTGGGAGCAAGGAGGTCACACTGTAACTGCACCCCCACTGACACCAGCTGTGATAATAAACCTCAGCACCAGCAGCATGACAACAAGCATCACCAGCAGCACAGTCTTCACCCCAATTGCAGGTCCCAGCATGAGCCTCCCACTCCCAATCTTAGAGGACCTAAATCTTGAAGTAAGGGACCTCAGCTTGATAGTACAAGAAATTCTGGGGCAGGAGGAGGAAGCAGAGCTTGTGCTCCACATCTATCAAAGTACCCCTGGAGCCAGGTCCCCTTCCCAGGAAGGAACTGTGGAAGATGCTGTTGGGGCAGCTGACTCAGCTTCTCCTGTTGTTGTGCCTCTGCCTGCTGAGGAGGGGGATAAGGCCTCACCTGCACCCCAGAAATGAGGGGGTAGTGTGATCTGGGGTCATTTTGAGGTGGAAGATGATCCCACATATGCTACCTGCCTGCACTTCCAAGCCAAAACCAGCTGAGGCAAGGGAGCAAAATGCATAAGCACCACAGGGGATGCCAATACATCTCCACAGGCACCACCCCCTTGTCCTTGATCCTCCTCAGCCTTGCACCAGTGGTAGTGTGCCCAAAAAGAAGCCCCTCTCTCATTCCAAAGAACCTGTTCCCCTGAATCAGAGGCAGACCACCCTGGAACAAAAGGGGAAAGCTAGGCATACAGTGGGGCACATTCCCAAGGTGACTGAGGTCACCCAGAGCATTGGGGACATGCTTGCTGTCTATGGCTGGCCCTTCTTTGCTGAGCAGCCAGGGTTCAGGCAGCTAATGGTACTCATGGCCCCATCTTACAAAGTGCCCACATGCACCACCTTCAGCAGGATGGTGGTGTCCTCCCTGTATGAGGCATTCAGGGAGTACTTAAGGCAGGAACTGCACAAGACAAGTCTGCAGGTGGCCTTACACTTCACCTCAGACATCTGGAGCAGCCAGGGTAGAGATCACACCTACAAGAGCTTGACCAGGAATTCATCAGGGAACTAGCTAAGGCTGCATGCTCCTGATGCATGGTTGTCATGGGATATTTCAACTATCCTGACACCTCATGGGAAGAGCACTCAGCCACATCTGAATGGTTGCAGAGCTTTCTCAAAAGTGTGAATAAGGACAGGCCTAAGTTCTATCTGACAGGCCCAGTTCTATCTGACTCAAAAAGTCTATGGACTGATGAGAGGCAAAGTGCTGCTCAACCTGGTACTGGCAATGGGGGATGACTTAATCAATGACCTAAAGATCAAAGGGAAACTGGGAGACAGACACCATGAACTGATCCCCTTCACCATCTGCTGTAAAGCAGGCAAGTCAGCAAGCAAAGCAGAAGTCCTCAACTTCAGGAAAGCTGACTTTGACAAGCTTAGGAGACTTGTTGATAAGGTCCTAAGGGACCACAAACCAAAGGGGAGGGGAGTTCAGGAAGAGTGGTTTCTCCTCAAGGGAGCAATCCTGGAAGCTCAAGCAATGTCTATCCCATCTCAGAAGAAAGGCAGCAAAAGGGCACAGCAGCCCCCTTGGCTCTGCAGGGAACTAGTGGACCTCCTGAAACTAAAAAGAAAGGCCTTATAAAGGATGGAAGTATTGGATCCACCCCAAAGGAGAAGTACTCGGCACTGGTCTGGACCCGTAGGAAGCTAACCAGGAAAGCCAAGGCTGCAACTGAGCTCAAACTGGCTACATGTATCAAGGGCAATAAAAAGTCCTTTTTTAGATATATGGGGAGCCGGAGGAAAAGCAATGGTAACATTGGACCCCTGTTAAACCATATGGATCAGCTGACAACCAATGCCCAGGAAAAAGCCAACTTGCTCAGCAGGTATTTTGCATCAGTTTTTCACCAAGCCCAAGGGATGACCCTGCTCAATACAGTATGGGACAGCCAGGGTGAGAGAGATCTGTTATCCTTCATCAATGCTGACCATGTGAAGGAGCACCTTGAGAGGCTGGACACCCTCAAGTCAGCTGTCCCAGACAGCTTATACCCCAGGGTACTTAAGAAGCTGGCAAGCATCATAGCTCAGCCAATGGCACAGATCTTTAAGAACTTTTGGTGCTCAAGCAAAGTGCTTGAGGATTGGAACAGGGCCAATGTGGTGCCTATCTTCAAGAAAGGGAGGAAAGCAGATTTGGGGAATTACAGGCCAATCAGTCTGACCTCCATCCCCAGGAAGATCTTGGAAAAAATTATCAGAGAGACCATTCTTGACAAATTGGCTGAAGGCAGCTTCTTGAGAGATAGCCAGCATGGGTTTGTTGCAGGTAGGTCTTGCCTTACCAATCTCATCTCCTTCTATGACCAGGTGACATATCACCTGGACAAGGGAAAAGAGATTGACATCATATATCTTGACTTTAAAAAAGCTTTCAATCTGGTAACCCGTGATCGTCCTATAGAAAAACTGGCCAATTGCGGCCTCAGCTACATCACAGTCTGCTGGCTGGGGAACTGGCTTCGAGGTTGGACCCAGATAGTTGTAGTTGACAGAAGTCAATCATTGTGGTGTCATGACCACTGGGGTCTCCCAAGGCTCCATCCTTGGGCCTGTCCTTTTCAACATCTTCATTAATGATGTGGACATTGGTGTCAGAAGCAGACTGTCCAAATTCACTGATGACACCAAACTTTGGGGTAAAGCGTCCACACCCAAGGATATGATCCCGGCCGACCTTGACAGGCTCAGAAAATGGGCAGATGAAAACCTGATGGCCTTGAAATCTGAAAAAATACAAGGTATTTATAGGCTCAGCAGTGCTGCACTTGCTAGCACCATGGCCAAAAGGGACTTGAGGGTCATAGTTTCATAGTTTCTAGGGTCGGAAGGGACCTGAGTAGATCATCTAGTCCGACCCCCTGCCATGGCAGGAAAGAGTACTGGGGTCAAACGGCCCCAGCAAGGCCTCCTCTTAAAGACCCCCTAGGGTAGGAGCCAGCAACACTTCTCTTGGAAGTTGGTTCCAGATCCTAGCTGCCCTGACAGTGAAGTAGTGCCTTTTGATATCTAGCCTAAATCTACCCTCTGCCAGCTCGTGACTGTTATACCTGGTCACTCTTGGTAGTGCTCGGGGGAACAGAGACTCCCCCAGTGCCTGCTGGCCCTCTCTGACTAGTTTGTAACAGGCCACTAGATCCCCCTCAACCTTCTCTTGTGGAGGCTGAACAGGTTCAGGTCCCGTAGCCTCTCTGCATAGGGCCTGCCCTGTTGTCCCCTGATCAT
>NW_017728951.1:51723508-51733296 GCF_001723895.1 Crocodylus porosus
CCTGCATCTAATGATTTGGTGATCTGATCATAGAAAGCCACCAGGTTGGTCTGACAGGACCTGCCACTAATGAACCTGTGTTGGTTGCCCCTAAGCATGATCTCCCCTGCTGGCCCCTTGTGGATATGTGTCACGGCAAGGGGTCCTAGGAGCAGCCATGATCTCTCCAACACCCCCTACCATGCCAAGTTGGCGATCAAGCACCCTCGTTCTTTCCCGCCACGTCTTTGATGGTATCTATTTTATAAGGGAGGCTACCTTTTGTCCCCTTGGACACGGTGCTCTTGTTTATCCTGGCCCCTGTTCTGTATGGATTGTCTTGGTGCACCCAGCCTTATGGGCTATGCGTAGCTCCAACCTGCCCTGTACCACGCCCCAAGCCTTTCAGATGTCCCGGACGTTGTTTGGTCAGTTTTCTTTCTGCACCCTCACTGGAGCCCCTGGGCTTGTCACGCAGCCGGTGCCCCTCACTGGCGCCCCCTGGCTTGTCACACAGCCGGCGCCCTTACTGGCGACCCCGGGCTTGTCACGCAGCCGGCGCCCCTCACTGGCGACCCCGGGCTTGTCACGCAGCCGGCGCCCCTCACTGGCGCATCTCACAATTGGGGCTCAGGTGGCCGTAGCCAGGCCTGGCCCCCAAATTCCCTCCTTGGGTCAACAGTTCCTGTGGGACTCAGGCAGCCTCGTCCTTACCTGGCCCCCAGTCCTCTGCACTCCTTCTCAGGGCTGGGATCAATGCCCCCTGAACATTGTGCCCTCTCTGGGCTTCTTGCCTGTGCACCCCTCCCTGGGGCTTCGCCCGCACTACGGCCTTTCTCCACGCTTGGGGCTCAGATGGCCGTAGACGTGCCTGGCCCCCCCCAGTGCACTGTGTCCCTCCTCAGGGCTGGGGCAGTTCACCCCTAAATGTGGTGCCCTCAATGGCACCGGGGTCCCCACCACTGTGGAACCCCTCTGAGGCCTCCTCCAACCCCTGTTAGCCTCACCCGGTCCTCTGGTTTTAAACTCAAAGCAATAACATAAGCCAATCGGCTACAACTCAAAACTAAGCCTGCTGGCTAAAACACAAACCCTGAGCCCTCTGGCTAATCATCATTCAAATCCCTACCAGGGCTTCCTCCACCTGGTATCCTCACCCATAAGCTGTTCAGGCCATCGGGCTTCTCTACTCTGCCTGCTCCCATAGAGGTCCTACTTCCTCAGCTGCCAGAGGGGAACTGCTTCCCTGGCCTCAGCCTGGACTACATTTATATAGTTCAGGCCCTGCCCCCTTCCAGTCAGCTGACCAACTGCAGTTGCCCCGGCAACTGGCACCTGTATCTCTTCATAGGAGCAGGGCACCAAAGTGCCCCTGCAACAATAATTTTCTCAAAAAGCTTGCCTAGGATAGAGGTAAGACTAACCAGCCTATAGTTTCCTGAGTCCTCCTTCCTCCCTGTGGCAGGACACCCTTTGGGGTGCCGTGACCTCCCCTAGCGCTCCTACCTACCATGCCAAATTGGGTCTCGAATACACCCTCTATCTCTCCCGCCACATCTTGCTGGTAAATATCAAAGGGAGGCTGCCTTCCTGCCCTTTTGGCATGGTCCCTGCCTTGCTGTACCGGGGCTCTGTCCAATTGCCCACCTGCACCCTCACAGGCACCCCCTTGCTTTCCTCACGGCCCTCGCCGCACCGGGGCCTGTCTCCCACAGCTCTCATAGCCCGCACTGGGGCCTCGCCCTTGTACCGTTGCCCTTACGGGTGCCCCTGAGCTTCCCTCACAGCCCTCGCCGCACCGGGCCTGTCTCCCGTGCTTTCACCCACACCGGGGCCTGTCCTTATAGCGCTGCCCGCTCCGGGCCTTGCCTCTGTACCGCCGCCCTCCCTGGGGCCTTGCCTCACTCTCCCCGTGCTCTCGCCCCCACTGGGGCCTGTGCCTCATGCTCTCCACACTCTCACCCCCAACTGGGGCCTGTGCCTTGCGCTCCCCACGCTCTCGCCTCAACTGGGGCCAGTGCCTTGCACTCCCTGCCCACACTGGGGCCTTGCTCATGTTCCCCGTACTCTCCTCACAGCCCTCACTGCACCGGGGCCTGTGCCTCACACTCCCCGCGCTCTCACCTCAACTGGGGCCTGTGCCTCATGCTCCCTGCGTGCACTGGGGCCTTGCTCATGCTCCTCGCCCGCAGTGGGGCCTTGCTTGCGTTTCTCATGCTCCCTGCCCGCGCTGGGGCCTTGCTCGCACTCCCTGCACTCCCCTCGCGGCCCTCGCTGCACCGGGGCCTGTGCCTTGCACTCCCTGCCTGCACTGGGGCCTTGCTCGTGCTCTCTGCCCACACTGGGGCCTTGCTCGCGCTCCCCGCGCTCCCCACCCGCACTGGGGCCTTCTCACAATGGGGGTCAGGCGGCCTCAGCCTTACCTGGCCCCAGACCCATTTCCTGGGTCTTACACCCACTGGGCTTCTCCGAATTGGGGCTCAGGCAGCCTCAGCCTTACCTAGCCCCCCAGACTCCTTCTTGTGTCCCACGCCCACTGGGCTCATCCCGATAATCGCCCACACTGGGGCCGGGGTCGGGACACCCCAAAACGCAGCACCCTCTGCGGTGCCAGGAACCCGCTCTACTGCTGGGGAGATCCTATGAGGCCTCCTCCACCCCTACAGCCTCGCCCGGTCCTCCGGTCTTATAGCACAACAACCAACCAAAACAGAAAACGCAAAGCCCCTGGCTATAACATAAATCCTAAGCCAACCTGGCTGTCCTTCGTCGGCATCCCTGTCAGGGTTCTCTCCACCCCGTATCACCATACCAACACTACTCAAGCCATCTGGCTTCCTTACTAGGCCCGCAGAGCTCTGCTTGCCCTGCTTGCTCCAGCAGAGCTCCTCCTTCTTAGGCTGCCAGAGGGGAACTGCCTTCAGCCTCGGCCTCACTGTTTATGAAGGCCAGGCCCTGCCCCCTTCTGGTCAGCTGACCCAACTGGTTGTTTTAGCAACCCACCACCTGTGCTGCCCTGGTGAGTGGCAGCTGAGCCCATTTATTATTATCCAGTAGCAGGCACCCTGCTACACTCCCCTTTTTGAAGATGGGGACCACGTTGGCCCTCTTCCAGTCGTCTGGCACCACATCAGAGCACCATGAGTGCTTGTAAAGCCGTGTCAGGGGGCCTGCAATGTCCTCAGCCAATTCCCTCAGTAATCTAGGGTGGAGATCATCCGGACCAGCGGACCTGAATACATCCAGTCACTCCAGATGTTCCCTAACTAGTTCCTCACTAACCTTTGGCCTAGGTGTGCCTCCCCTGGGACCTGAGGGGGGGTCCAGTGCGGGGGGGACTGTTCCAGTACCTGCTTGGGAAAGTGGAGGCAAAGAAATCATTAAATATGTTGGCTTTGTCATCTGTTGTGACGACCACATTTCCTAACTTGTCCTTCAGGGGCCCCACATTACCCAGAACCTTCTTTTTACCCCCTATGTATTTAAAAAAAGGACTTCTTGTTGTCCTTATTCGGGAAGTTAGTTCCAGTTCCATCTCTGCCTTGGCCTTCTTGACTGCCCCCCTATGTCCCCGAGGAACTGCAGTATAGTCATCCCTGGTAATGGCCCCTCCTTTCCATTGGGTTTACACCTCGCTGTTTAGCTAGGAGACATTCCTGGATGCTTTTGGGGCTTATGTGCCCTCCTGCTCCCTTTGATCCGTGTTGGGATTACCTCCCTTTGGGCTTGGAGAATTGTCACCGTAAGGAGCAACCACGCTCCTTGGACACCTGGCTCCCCTCCCCTCTGGGACCTCAGTGCTTCCCTGACTATTTTCCTTAGCTCATTGAAGTCTGCCCTCCTGAAATCTAGGGCTGCTGCCTTGCTGCAGGCCTTTGCCACCTTGTGCTGGATGGTGAATTCCAGTAGGCGATGATCACTGTCGCCCAGGTGGTTGAGCACCTGCAGCCCCCTCACCAGGTCGTCTTCCGTGGCCAGCACCAGGTCTAACAAGGTGTCTCCCCTGGTGGGGCTGTGCACCTTCTGGGTTAGATGGAGGTCCTGCATTCTGGCTAAGAACCTACGTGAGCAGTCAGATCTGGCTGACTGCTCTTCCCAGCAGATGTCCAGGAAGTTCAGGTCCACCATGGCTACCACATCCTTTGAATTCACTACCTCTGTGAGCTGACCTAAGAATTCCTGGTCGAGCTCTTCCCCTTCATTGGGAGGTCTGTAGTAGACCCCCACTGTTAAGTTTCTTTCCCCTCAACTACCTTGTATTCTAACCCAAAGCACTTCAGAGTGCCCTTCCTCTGATTCTTTGTTAATTGTCGAAGATGGGTATTCCTCCTTAATGTAGAGTGCCACACCCCCACATTTCCTTCCTATCCTGTCCCTCCTGTACAGCCCATAGCCCTTGACATTCACCGCCCAGTCATGCATTGAGTCCCACCATGTTTCAGTGATCTCCATTATGTCCAGGTTGGTGTCAGCTAGCAGGAGGGTGAGTTCCTCCTGCTTGTTTCCCATACTATGAGCATTTCTGTAGAGGCATTTGAGGCCTCCTGTGGATGTGTGCACTGGCCCCCTACTTTCAGCATTACTCTGGCTCCTGTCGCTTACCTATGTATATGTTCTGCTCGTTGGTCTAGGCTGGGTTGTACTTGTGGGCTGTACTTGTGGCTCATGATTGACCACAAGATGAATATAAGCCACCAATATGATGTTGCAGTCAGCAAAGTGAGCAAAACTGGCTTGCATCCATAAATGCTTCTCTAGCAAATCCCAGGATGTCATACTCCCACTATGCTCAGCTGTGGTGAGGCTGCAGCTAGCGTATTGTATCCAATTCTGGGCTCCCCAATTTAAAAATAATGTGGAGAAGCTTGAGAGAGTCCAGAAGAGAGCCACACACATGATCAGAGGGCAGGAAAACAGTCCTTATGCTGAGAGGTATGGGACTCTTCAGCCTGGAAAAGTGCAAGCTCAGGGGGGACCTGGTGGCTCCCTATAAGTATATAAGGGGTGTACGTTAGGTTCTGAGGGAATGCCTGTTCACTAGAGCTCCACATGGAATGACAAGGTCAAATAGTCACAAATTTCTCCAAGACCATTTCAGGCTGGACATAAGGAAGAACTTCTTTACAGTCTGAGCCCCCAAGACCTGGAACAGACTACTACCAGAGGTGGTGCAAGCACCTACTCTGGACTCCTTTAAGAGTCAATTGGACATTTATCTTGCTGGAATCCTGTGACCCCAGTTGACTTCCTGCCCCTGGGGCAGAGGGCTGGACTCAATAATCTTCCGATTTCCCTTCCAGCCCTAATGTTTATGAAATCTATGAAATCTCCCTCACAGGGCAGTTGTGCAAGCAGTCAGGCCATCGGTGACTTCAAGCTCCTTCAAGCTGAGGCAATGGATGAGTCCACATTGGCAGCTAAAATCATGGGGCAGAGCTGAGTGGGATACCATCTTCCAGATCTTGCTGGTCCTCAAGTCCTTTCTTGAGGCCACTGAGAATCTCAGTGCTAGTCATGCCTTCCTTAGCCAGATGATTCCTGTAGTGAGGGAACTTCAGAGCCAATTGGATAACTTCCATGGAATCAATGTTCCTGCCTGGGGCAAGCCACTGTCACCAGATGTGCAGGCACTGGTGTGGTGGCTGAAGGAGGGCATCAGGAAATCGCTTGATCCCTGGTGGCCCAGTATAGTCCATATGCTGACCACCATGTGTGACCCAAGAGTTAAAGGGAGCATATACAGCAGCAAAACCCTGGATCACTGGATGGGGGTTCTGGATAACAGGCAGGGAGGCAGAAGGGCACAGGTGTGGGATGCGGAAGATGGGGATCCACTGTCCCATGCCATCACACCATCCACCAGCCAGTCTCCTACTCCACCATAGGCACTGCCAACGTAGTCCAAGGGCATGCCTTCTGTGATGGGGTCAAGAAGCCCCAGACTGCACCATTGAGCAGGTAGCACTCAGGCTTTGGTTGCTGCCTATATCACTGAGGATGTATAGCCGCTGTGCAACCCCTTTGCCTACTGGTCAAGCCACAGCCAGATGTGGCAGTATTGGTCCAGAAAAACCTGTCCTGTACACCAACAAGTGTTCCAAATGACATGCCACCACACTTCTTTGGATCCTGGTTTGGTGGTGCAGCTGGTGTTCCTCAAGGTGAACTTCCTGCTGCTGGGGCTTTCCAAGCTCCAGGTGCAGATGGAGTGAGTGCCACCCTCCTCACTTCATACACACCTATTTCCTTTTGGTTTCTGGTTTCCAAACCATTTAATGGCCCACTCTTAGAGCTGGAGGCAGCACTAACTGCACCACCAGCCAGCAGGGGAATAATATGTCCCTGTTGAGCTCCCATGCCAGGATGAACTTGGAGGTATGGGATGGGGCTATAGGAATGGAGGAGGCCCCAGGTCCTGAGCATGACCTAAAACTGCACCCTTACAGGGCTGGGAGGCCTGGTGGGACTGCTGGTGGTGCAGCAGATCCCAGGAAATGCCAAGATGGAGGACCTCCCTGGTGAAAGGAGGGTAGGAGGTACCTTATAACATCCAGCCACCACATGCATGCACAGTCCTGGCTGGGGAAAGCCCAGACCCATAAGATCTTTGAAAGGTCTGGGGCTTTCTTGTTGCAGTGGAGTTGTGAGGCTCAAAGTGAGCTCAGCTTAGTTGCCTGGGATGCCATCTGTGAGGCATGAGCTGCACTGTAGGGAAGGTATGGAGCTGCAGAATTACACATCAGGCAGACAAGGTTCTTTGGGTCAATATGATATCTTTTAGTAGACCAACTGAATAGTCAAATAAAAATATCTTAGCAAGCTTTTGAATTGAAAACCCCTTTCTCAGGCTGAGGAAGCATCTGCAGTTGGTGCATGTGCTCTTCCTGCATGGAAGGAATAATAAAGAAGCCATAGGCTGGCATGCAATCCAGGCAATAAAGCTAGTCAGTGAAAATAGAAATAGAGGTGTCATGGGGTAAGGTACAGGCTGGGGTGGGCAGGAAGGGGATATAGCAGGTGAAAGTGGGGAGGTACCTGGGGAGTCAGATGTCTGACAGGTTGTAGTGTGTCATAATTCCAATGTCTATATTGAGTCCATGAGTTTCTGTATTCAGGAGGTTGATGAAGTGAAATTCATAGGCTCATCTGTGAAAAGTGGTTTATAAATTCTAGGGCTGTGCAAAGCTCCTTTCCCTGATTCAATTCAGTGGAGATTTGGCCCAATTTGGTGGCTGAATCCATGAATCTGAATTGAATCAAAGGACCCTTTAATTTCTCTGAATTGAATCAGAACCCTCTGAATCAATTCAGAGAGATTTGGAAAAAGTTGGTGATTTGCACATAGACATAGATTTAAATGTTATTTCTACATACTTCTAGGTAGGAGGTGACTCATGAGTACTGCAATGCTGGTGCACATAGAGCATGCCACAGAAGTGTGGGAGGCTCCCCAGCATGCTTGGTGGCAGACCTGGCAGTGGAGCAGAAGCTCTTGGTCCACTTCCAGGTCCACCAGGGAGTGCACCCCCCCCACACACACACACTCCCTTCTGGCTCAGCAACTGGTGCCTTCTGGGTCTGGGGGGGGGGGCACCTGGGGTACCCCCGCAGATGATCACTGAGCTGAGAGAGTTTGCTGGGGGGAGGGCCCTGCATATTCCCTGGCAGACCTGGCAGTGGACCAGAAGTAGTTCCACATCCCACACCTGTAGTTCTGGTCCACTTCTGGGTTTGTTGCTGAGCATGTGGAGGGCCCCCCTGTGCTTCTGTGGGACACTCCATCCACCCCAGCATCAAATTCATGAGCTGTGCCTGGTACCTCAAGATGTGTAGAAAAAACATTTAAAGTTGCTTCTATGCCTGAATCACTGATTCTCTGAATCAGGATAAATCTTCAGATTCAGATTTGGCTGATCTGAATTGAATCACTGTCCCTGATTTGGGTGAAATCTGAATCTGAATCAAATAGGTCTGCTTCACACATCCCTAGTAAATTCCCTTTGGGGATCAAGCCTGAGAGATTGCAGACAGGTAATTGGGTGTTCTTGTCTTTAGCAAATTTTTGGTGTGGGCTCATTCTGGTGCACAGTTGTTGCTTGGTGTCTCCTATGTATTTTCCATCAGGGCATTTGGTGTCTTGATGGAGATATGCATTGTGAATATATCACCATACTGGAGATATTGTTGGCAGGTTTTGCATGTCTTATCATGGCATGGTCTGGTTCAGTGTTTCTTTGACTTTACAAACACCAACTGCAGGTGCTTCTGCAGCCTGATAAATGGTTTTCAACCTAAAAGCTTGCTAAGATATATTTCTCTAACTATTTAGGTAGTCTTCTAAAAGATGACCTAATCAGCAACCTAATGATTGATGGGAAGCTAGGTGACAGTGACCACAAGCTGATCACCTTCACCAACCACTGTAAAGCTGGCAAGTCAGTTAGCAACACTGAAGTCCTTGACTTTAGGAAAGCCAACAAGCTCACTGACAAGCTCGGGAGGCTTGTCAGTGAAGACCTAACGAACCAAGACCAAAGGGGGAGGGGAGTTCAGGAAGAGTGGTTGCTCCTCAAGGGAGTGATCCTCAATGCACAAGCTAATTCCATCTTAGAGGAAAGGCAGCAAGAGGGCACAGCAGCCCCCCTGGCTCTCCAGGGACCTAGCAGACAACCTGAGGCTAAAAAGAAAGGCCTACAAAGGATGGAAGATGGGATTCACCTCCAAGGAGGAATATTCTGCACTGGTCCAGTCCTTTAGGGAGCAAACCAGGAAAGCCAAGGCTGCAAGTGAACTTCAACTAGCTTCGAGCATCAAGGACAATAAAAAGTCCTTTTTCAGATATGTGGGGAGCCAGAGGAAAAGCAAGGGCAACATTGGACCCCTGCTGAACCAGATGGGACAACTGACAACTGACACCCAGGAAAAAGCCAACCTATTAAAAGGGTACGTTGCATCGGTTGTTCATCAGTCCCATGGGACTCCTATGCCCACTGCAGGACAGGGAGGTCTGGGTGAGGGAGATCCCCTGCCGTCCATCACTGCTGACCTCATGAAGGAACACCTTGAGAGGCTGGACACCTTCAAGTCAGTCAGCTCTGACAATCTACACCCCAGGGTACACAAGGAGATGGCAAGCATCATAGCCCAGCCTCTAGCACAGATCTTTGAGAACTCCTGGTGCTCTGGTGTCGTGCTTGAAGACGGGAAGAAGGCCAATGTGGTGCCTATCTTCAAAAAAGGGAGGAAAGTGGATCCGGCTAACTAAAGGCCCATCAGCCTGACCTCTATTCCGGCGAAGATCTTAGAAAAGTTTATTAAAGAGGCCATCTTTAATGGACTGGCTGACTCCAATATCCTAAGGGATAGCCAGCACGGATTTGTTGTGGGTAGGTCTTGCTTGACCAATCTCATTTCCTTCTACAACCAGGTGACCTATCACCTAGACAAGGGAGAAGAGATTGATATCTTATATCTTAACTTCAAAAAAGCCTTTGATCTTGTATTCTAGGATCACCTCTTGGCAAAACTGGCCAAGTGTGGCCTTCAGTCCACCATGATCTGCTGGTTGGGAAATTGGCTCTGTGGTCAGATCAAGAAGATAGTAACTGATGGCAGTCACTCATCATGGTGCCCTGTGACCAGTGGGGCCCCCTAAGGCTCTGTCCTTGGACCCATATTTTTCAACATCTTCATTAATGATGTAGACATTGGAGTCAGAAGTGGACTGGCCAAGTTCACGGATGACACCAAACTCTGGGGGAAAGCATCCACACCAGAAAATAGGCGGGTGATCCAGGCTGACCTGGACA
>NW_017728951.1:51733588-51752735 GCF_001723895.1 Crocodylus porosus
GCATGATCAGAGGTCAGGAAAACAGATCTTACGATGACAGGCTGAGAGCCATGGGACTCTTTAGCCTGGAAAAGCGGAGGCTCAGGGGTGATCTGATGGCCACCTATAAGTTTAGCAGGGGTGACCACCAGGATCTGGGGGAACGTTTATTCATCAGAGCGGCCCAAGGGATGATGAGTTCGAATGGTCATAAACTACTGTGAGGCCATTTCAGTCTGGACATAAGGAAGAATTTCATTACTGTCCAAGCCCCCAAGGTCTGGAACAGTCTGCCATCGGAGGCGGTTTAAGCACCTACATTGAACACCTTCAAGAGCAAATTGGATGCTTATCTTGCTGGGATCCTATGAACCCAGCTGACTTCCTGCCCTTTGGGTGGGAGGCTGGACTCGATGAACTTCCAAGGTCCCTTCCAGTCCTAATTTCTATGAAATCTATGAAACCGTCATTACAGGGACAATATTGATATACTATCTGTGAGGCATGGGGCATTGTAAGAGATGGTTGGAATCATGCATCTAGCTCATAAAGCTTAGGGTGTCCCCTTGAGGCACCTATTTAGAGTGGGTTCCAGCAAGGGGTCCAAGAACATACAGGGTTTAGTAGAGTCCATAAGACTGTTACTGAGCTGAAGCTTGAGGGCAGCTTCCCTATCTATTATCTTTTCTAACAAGATATGGCAACAGGCAGGAAGAGAAGGTGCTCACGAGGTGGATCTGGCATGGTCACAGGGTATCTTAGGAGTATCACGGCCATCTCTGAGGACCCAAGTAACCAAGTGTGGTTTCCCGAAAACCCATGCACTGATCTCCTTGAAACCTAGCAAGCTTCATGGCCTCATCAGGGGATACCATGCCTGCTGTTTTCACCCTGCTCCACCTTAATACACACATGACACAAGTTTTGCTTGTCAGCACCTTGAGGTGCAGTTTCCCCAAAACCCTTGCACCTATCTACTTGAAACCTGGCAGGCTTCATCACCAATGGAGGAGCTACCAAGCCTTCTGTTTTCACCCTGCTCCACCTTAACACACAGATGTGACATGGAATTCAGGGGAACCATGTCTTTTCTTTTTCCCAGCTCTCCTGGCTTGTCTGGGAGGCTGCAAAAAGAAAGAAAGTTTGTTTTTTTCCCTCTGGGTGCATTTGGCAACAGTATTAGACAAGTACCTATCTCTTTGAAACGTGGCAGGTGTCATGCCCTCAGAAGTGGCTACCATTTCTGCAATTTGCATCAGAATCAGGCAAGAAATGACAAAATAATAGGCATTTTAGTCATTCCCCACTATACCCTATGGTCAAAACACTGAAACAGCATCAAAACAGCATTAAAACTTGAAACAGATTCAGCCAAAAAGAAAAAAAACAGCAATTCAAAATACCATAACAAATTGCTGTCCTGTTGAAATACATATCCAAAACCAAAAAAACCACAGGCGTTTCACACAGCCCTAGCTGCCTGGTGATATACCCAAAACATAACTTTTGTGTGTCTTCTTGGGAGGAAGGGGCTTTTTTGTTTGTTTGTTTTTAAATAAAGTGTTTAACTATTTCTTGAGACTACCTTAAATGAAGGACAGCAGTTAAAATACTCCAGCTTTAATGAAAATTACCTTAACCTATACCAGTTCTGTTTGCACTATCAGTAGCACAAATCTCTGCAACCCACTTTGCTCTCTGTCTCAAGGATTTTCTTAAGCATCTGCTATTCTAATTACAATATAATATACTTTACTAGTCATTCTTTTCTTAAGTCCCTCCTTTCCTAATAGATTCTCTGTCCTTTGCCATTTCTACTACTTAGGTGATGCTTAGCTTCCCCCTCCATCCCCGCACTGGATGCAGGGCTAAAAAGCCCTTCTAATTACATCACAGCCCTTGATAAATATGTGTCTTGAGAATAGAGAAGGCATGTAGTTCAAGCACCTACTCTGCCTAGCATTTGGTTCTACAAGACTACTGCTGTTGGCACAAGGTAGATCAACTCCTGCCTTGTGACAAAGAATGGGGGAACCATGAATAGTTGGTGTATTTTCTTTTCTCCAGCTCTCCCAGGTGGTCTGGGAGGCTGCAAAAAGGAAAGTAGGGGTTTTTTTTGGGGGGGAGGTTGGAGAGGTTTGGAGGGGGGGTGTTCCTGGGTGCATTTGGCAATGGTGTTAGACAAGTTCCTGTACATTTGTTTCCAGAACTCCTACAACCTGTCAGGCAGCAGGACAACTAGAATTAATATCTTTTTTCCCTTGTAATTCACTAGTCAGCCAGAAGGGATTGCAGGGGGTAGCAGCTGCTAAGCTGCAGAGGAGGGAAAATACAGCAAATGAATAGAGCATTTTCAGTTGCAAAAAAAATAAATAAATAACTTGAGGCTACCTGGAGTGCAAAAGAGGCAGCTGGAGAGGAGGTGTCCCCTACCTCTTCCCAGAAGTAAAGCAACTCTTTGTATTAACTGTAAGGCATGTTTCAGGAAACATGCTTTCAAATACACATTTTCTTCTTAAAATAGTGTCTGTTGAGGCCTGCAGTTTGGAGCCTCCTGGACCTCAGATTGGACATGACTGCTTTAAAACACCTCACAACATATCCTTAAATGTTTCCATGGGTCACATAATAATCTAGCATACAGTGGTGTGTATTCAGAATGGTGGAAGTAAATGGAGCTGCTCTGGATTTATGTAGCTTTAAGAAAGAGCAGAATTTATTCTGCTGAGTTCACTGAGACAGCCTAAGCAGAACTCAACCAACTCTCACTTAACTTCAGTAGAATCTCTTAGGATTGCTGTATCAATGCTCAGCTTTGGACACTAAAAAAGACTGATGTTTTTAATTACTCTGTTTTCTTTGCTTAAGCTATAGTTTCCTGCAAATATGGTACAAGGTCACTGTTCTGCAAAGCTACAGCACCCATAAGCTCTCCTTTCCTTGGAGAGAATGTAAATCTGTTACATTTTTCACACCAAGAGATGTATTTTCTTATTGCTTCTCATTAATTGTGCCTAACATATCACAATACTCTTTAAAATGATTAAAATGTGCTTGTTTGAAAGTGTAAAACCTTTATCTTATTCCTTGTTAAAAGAAATGAATGGATTGCTGCCTTCACTCTGGATCAAAAATTGACCAAAATACCATCTTGACACATGATCAGACTGCTAATTTTTCTCCTGTCACAAACCTTGTGACAGACTATTGCCCTCTGAACTGTGCACCTAAGGAAAATAAATGAATGCAAAAAAAGTCAAGCAGTATGCACAGATACACTGTTCTAACTCTGTGTTAGGAGGGCTTTGTAAAGGGCTTGCATCTGGAGACCGTGCTGTTAATATGAGTGATACAGGATGAAGTCCTGAGGGCCCAGTTCTTCACAATAGGATGTACTGTCAGTGCCACTTGAGCCCCTGAGAGACATTACACTTAAAACATGATTAATTGGTTAATCACACCTCAGGTAGTGACCTGGCCACATGTTAATTTAATTAGTGGTATGATAAAGTTAGTAAAGTTATCACACAAAATATGTATAATAACTTGTCTGGTTCTTATCATAGCTTTAATTGAATGTGTGGCCAGTGCCCAGTCTCTGGAGCACACAGGAGCCTTACAAGATTCCCGTATGCCCCAGAGGCTAGGAAGCTCCTCAGCTGCATAGAGCTCCCAGCCTGAATGCTCAGCATGCACCCCTCCCAGCCTGGAACTCTTGTTAGCTGACTGGATTTCCCAGCTGGGGGAGCACATGATATGTACACCTCCACCCACATGTGTGCTCCCCTGGCTTGGAGTTCCAATTAGCTGATGGGGTTCCCAGACATGATATCCCAGACATCTCATCCCATCATACTTGTACTTGTACTACCACACCTTGAGGTCAGTGGGATTTAGAAGCATTTGCACTTCACAAGAAATACTTAGAACTATTCTTTGACTTTAGTGCCACAGGAAAACCACCCATATGGCTCTTTTTGGTAACTTATAAACAAGAAATTATATTCAAAGCTTCGTTTTCTTCCTATGCATTGATGGGTGAAGTAAATTGTCTACAGATAATCATATACAAATGCACCCATTCTAAAATGATACAGATCATAGCAGTGATCGCAATGTACTGCTACCCAAACAGGCTTTAACCAGCTAACTTGATGGCCACTGGAAATTTAGGTATAGCAGCACAGAACTCAATGCAAATTAATTTGCCCTATTCTTTACCCAGGTTTGGAAGCCTGCCATAAACTCTGCATTGTCCTGGATGTATTGTTCCCTGTACCTTAACTAACAAGTTTAAAGGTAGCTCAGGTATCTCTACTCTACACTGATGTGACTGCAGTGCAGATACATCTTGTTTTTATGTTTTAGCCTACTTATTATTGTACAAATATCTTTTCATGCACAAGGATAATTTATAACCATAATTTGACAATCTAATCCTAATTGTTTTTATCAAAATTGTGTAAAAGAAGAATTCTGAGTAAACAGGATACTGCCAAGCTCTCATTTATATGTTCTAGTTGCATTTTGTTACTAGTTTTTGTTCATAATAACTCATACAAAATTAAATATAACATTTCATTTCTTCTTGGTTAACTCTAGGATGTGAGACCACCTCCCAAGCTCCACTCTTTTTCTCTCTGTCTCTTTCTCTCTGTGTGTCTTACAAAACACAAAGAAAACTGGCATTGCCTGCTGTTTTTTACTCCCTAGATGTTGACCATGTATCACTGACACATCAATGCCAGTAGACTTCTAGGTTGGGATTTGTTAGTTGTGCACCTGCTGTCTGGATTGCTGCCTCCTCAATAGAAATATTGCAGGTTTGAGGATTATATATTACCTATAGGTTTTGAGTGTGTGTGTGTTCATGTGTGCATGCACAGGCACCTAAGGAAAGAGGTTTGTTAAATGCTAAAACTCTAGATGAATGGATTTTTACCTGGTTTGAACCCTGTAAAGTACTGTGAATTTAAGATGGGAATGTAAACATTATTCTATTTGTTCTCTTTTAGGAGAGTACATAGTAATTATTAGTGGTGTGCAAAGCTTCAGTCACCAATTTGATTTGGAGAAGATTTGGCCTGGTATGGTGGCTAAATCATCGAATCCGAATCAAATTGGGAGACCCATTAAAAGCTCCAAATCAATTTGAAGCATCCAATGTATGGATGTAGCGGCCAGGTAAAAGTGGAGAGGTACCTGGGGAGTCAGATGTCAGGCAGATTAGTGTGTCATAAATCCAATGTCTTTATTGAGTCCATGAGTTTTTATTTCCAGTAGATTTGTGAAGTGAAGTTTGTAGGCTTATCTACAAAAGTTGTTCTGTAAATTCCTTTTGCTCTTTCTGGCCTTTCAGGCACTGTCATCTCTTTTCTGGTCAACAGGTTGTCGTCCGGGCAGATACCTTGAAAGGACCCCAGGGATTCTCACCTGCCACATCTTGTTGATATTGGCTATTGTTGGGAGGATCGTTTTAAGTCCTGCTTCCCCTGGTTCCCTCCTTTGGCCCTCTTGCCTGGTCTCCTATATTGGGGCTCTGCCTCTCCTACACCCTGCCTTGTGCCAACCAAAGATATTGATTCCAACCCACGACTGAGACAAAGTCCGCTTGTCACGGCTTTAGCCCTTGTAGGTTCAAAGTCTAGTTTAGATAGCTTACCATCTGGCTTCAGGCCTTATGTCAGCCTAACTTGTATTTCTATCCACCCCTGACTGCCTTGCTCCAGGTGCACTCCCTTTTCTTTTGGTTTTGGTTTCTTTTCTCTCTTCTCCCCAGGCTCACTGCTGTTCTACTCCAGGCCAGCTGTGTCCGGGATCAATGACTCCATCCCAGGTAAGAGCTTAGGCTCTGCCGAGCCAGTGTTGTCTAGGCATGCCCCCTCCTGGGCCTGCTACCACTCACTCCCGTTGGTCCTGCAGATCAATCCTGGCCCCTCTGGGCCTTCCAGAAGACCCACTTCTGGTCCTCCACAATTGTTGTCCAGTGGAGGTTTATTCCCCAGTCAGGGGCTGGCCAGTGAACCAGCATCAGCATGCTACCATAAAGCAGGCCCATGCTGGTGTGAATGCACATGCCAGTACTCCCACAGCCTGCTGTGGCTGCTCTGGCTTTTCTCCTTCTGGTTTCAGCATGGCATGTTCTCCTTCAGCAGTCCCTCTCTTGTGTGCTTCCACCCCTTGCTGGTGTTCCACTGGCTCTTTGCCCCTCTCTGCTCCTGTCTGCCAGGTAAATTTTTATCCATGGTGGCATCCCTGCCACAACACCTAATTGGGTGTTCTTGTCTTTAATAGGTGTCTGGTATGCATTCATTCTGGTGCACAGTTGTTGTATGGTCTCTCTACATATTTTAAATCAGGGCACTCGGCGCACTGGATGACATATATAATGATTCTAAAGGCACAGCTCTAAGATCCAGAAATGGTGATGGTTCTGTTGGGGGATGTAGGAATTGTGGGAGTACTGGAGATGTTGGCAGGTTTTGCATTTCTTGTCCTGGCATGGTTTGGATCCATTCAGTTTGTTTTGGGCTGTAGAAAGTTGGCTTCTGGTGATGAGGTTAGCAAGGTTCGGTGCTTGTTTGAATTTACAAAACACTTTTCACAGATAAGCCTATGAAGTTCACTTCATCAACCTCCTTGATACAAAAACTCATGGACTCAATATAGATATTAGATTTATGACATACTATAACCTGCCTGACATCTGACTCCTCAGTTACTTCTCCACTTTTACCTGGTACATCCTCCTTCCCCATCCCCACCCCACCCACTTCCAGCTTGTCTCTGGCTTTCTTGCCTGTAACCCAGCCTCTGGTTTCTTTACTATGCATTCTATCCAGGAAGAGCACACACACCAACTGCAGATGCTTCCTCAGCCTGTCGAAGGGGTTTTAAACCCAAAACCTTGCCAAGATATATTTCTTCAACTATTCGGTTGGTCTAATAAAAGATATCACATCTACTCAAAGAACCTTGCCCACCTGTTGCTTAGACCAACATGGCTACAACCAGAACCCCAGTTAACATGCACAAATGACACAAGTTTTGTTTTCAACACTTTGAGGTCCACATTCACAAAAGCCCCTGCACCTATTTCCTTGAGACTTAACAGGCTTCATGCCCTCAGAAGGGGCTACCATCTCTGCTGCTTTCACCCTGCTCTGCCTTAACACACACACATGCCACAAGTTTTGCTTTCAATGTGAAGGTGTGCTGTGATGCCTGGTACTGTATATTACTGATAGGTGTCTATATATATTTTCTGTCCCTATGCAGTCAATCTTTATAATCCTTATATCACAAAGCCCAAATCTACAAATAATCATAACAGATGGTTTATTAACTATCTGCAGGCCAAGGTCTAATGTGAATGAAAGAATTAATAATTATTATAAATACAGTACTTGTATAAGCATTTATTGTGGATTTTTCACTTAGCTCTACTGTCTTCTTTTAAGTTTACATTGCTTTTATTCAGTAGGAAGTATAATTTGTGTGTGGGTAGCACCTTTCAAATTAGGATGTGAAAAAACCTGCACAGGTATCTCTTAAATAATCATCTCATTTTTACTTAATTGTGTGCAGGGTGAATCTCCAGTACCACAAATGTGGAAATTGTAATTTAAGTTTTCTACTAAGGAAGCAGTGGCAGAGCTAGAAGTAGAACCCAAGCATCTAGATTCCTAGTCCTTTCTTTAATCAATGATCAGTACTTGCAAATACAGTATTGGATTCTGAGTTTCTTCAATGTATAAAATAGCTCCATTGAATTCTGGGAGATGGGTAACATTAACTTTAAATCACTGTAACTGAGATCAGAATTTTTCTTCTCAGGCAGAAGTAAATGGTGTTTAAAATAGGACACTGAAAGTGTAACCTAGCTTTGAATATAAAGTATCTGATCCATCATAGACTATAGGCATTAGAAACTTTCAATTTAGGCTTGTCTTTCTCAGAGAAGAAAATAAAGACCATATCTAACAGACAGGGAATAGGTAGAAACTGATAGACCTACTATTTGTTTCACTCTTCTCAGCAAGGAGATGTTACTGTCCCTGCATAAAGGTGACACTTTCTCAGATGTCAAAAACATGCACTGAGTTTATTCTGGATTCCCAATCACTGGGATAATCTCATCATTGAGTTATGACCTGTCATTTAGCAATATTTTACTGACAGTGCAATTAGACTCCTGTAGAAAATTGTGCTCAGAATTTGTAGGGATTTGGTTATTCTTGGATTCCTGCTGTACCGGAAATGATCAACAGTTGCCATATAGAGTGTTTTCTGTGTTGAAGTTTCTTTGCAATTTTTTCTATTGAACTTGATAATGAGTATAAATGTAATAATGTCAGGGCTGGCATAGACTCTAAACCTCATCTGCTTTTTGTACTGTGGGTACTGAAGAGTAGAAGCAGAGTAGTATGGAATTCAGGGAAGCAAGAGAGAGATAATTCAATCCCCATAAACTCATTTGGATCTTCCATTCAGTCGCAGATTACTTCCCCTTAGAAAGTCCAAAATTTGATAATCAAGTGAGGGCTTTTAAGAACCATTTCACAGTTGAGATAACATTTCTTTCCAGAGGACAATGTTTTACAACTGTTGCCTGTAATAGTCCCTAGTTTATGCTAATGTGCATTGGATACATCAACTGAAATAACAAATAGCAGTAATATCCTGCTACTTGTTAGAGACCATTGACTTCAGTGTGCTTTGCATCAGGTCCTCACAGAAACTCGATGTCTTGATTATTTGAATGTTTGACTTATCAGTGTGATTTGGTCAAGTTCAACCTGATTTGTTAGGTGCAACCACTGTTTTTCAGTGCCTGAATTAAGAGGTCTAATGCCTGAGTTTCTGAGAACCTGAAAATGCTTTCTATAATCAGTTGGATCTCTGGGTCCTCAGCACTTCTGAAAAAACAAGTACAAGTGGTGGGATTTTTCAAAAGCTCTTAAGGGACAGGACCAGAAAGCCCAGTGGAATGTGTGCACCTCAGTCACTGTGGTGCTTTTGAAAAATCCCAGCCAAGGTGGCAAAAATGGGGAGTGTAAAAACAAGGCTTTACAAAACACTATATTAGTGGACATATCTGAAAGCATTGATATTAATCACTAGAAGATATTTGTTGCAAATTTGCATGATTCTGTTTATTAAATGAGAGATATTGCAATTGTGAGGTGAGAATGCAGTGTATTTAATACTTTGGGGCTCAGATGTGAGGCCATAAACTCAGTGTGGGATCTGGCCTGTGCCTCTGTTTACCCAGCTGTGAAATGAAAATGAAAATACATTGCTTATTAAAGGGCTTGGACAAAATTAGATTATTCATGTTATACATCTGAACTAGAATGTTATGGTTATTTGCTGCTCTGTCAATTAGGCAAAGTGAAATAGAGCCAAGCTAACAACTTTACAAGGGATGTGTAAGAGTTGACTACGGGGGGCACTAATATGTTAGCAAAACCACTGCTAAAGTAAGTAATTCTGTAGTCAGAAAAACAACCACTTCCTCAAGGGAGCTCTAAAGAAGCAATAAAATACTTGCTTCTCTGATGCAGTCCAAAGCCTTCTTTCAAGGAGACTCTCTTGTATACTTTTAAATGGTACTAAAGAGAACTATGATGGAAGAAAAGGACTCAGCTCTAATGTGAAAACCTCTCCACTAATAATCAACCATCCATGTTCAGAGCTGCACAGCTGTATACAGACATTTAAGGAGGTTAGATCACTTTAAAAATGGCTACCCAATCTAAGGTAAATCAGGACGGGAGGAGCTACTGGGGCTTTGGGGCGATTGGCAGGGCAATCATGCTCTGGGGTGGAAAATGGAGATTAAGGGAGGAAGTGGGATCTGTGTAGGGTTGGCATCCAACAGTTGGCAGGATCAGGGGGGCTCATGATGTCAATGGGAGGGCTTGGGGGAATGAAAGAGCTCTCTCCCGCACCCCCTGAGAACCAGGGCTATTTTCCCCCCGCCCCCAACACCACCACACCCCCAGACAAACAATCTCCCTGAAGAACCAACCTCCCACTCATCCCACCCTGAGTTACTTCCTCAGCTCCTGGCATTATCAAATGCTGATACAACTGGCACTGGGAGGAACTTGTGGAATGGGGGTTCTGGTGAGTGGGGGGGGCATGGATGGCTAGTCTGTGGGGGTAACTGTTTATCTGGGGATGGGGAAAGAGCTGGGAGGCTAAACAGAGGCCAGGGACAGGGTAGGAAAAGCACAGCCCTGGGGCTGGGGCTTTTGGCTGGCAGATGAACTTTCCTTTCCTGGGGCTGTGCTGGGAACTGTACAGAAGTTCAGTTAGATCACTCTCACTGGACCCCAGCTAACTTAGATTACCTTGGAAGTCCACTTAACTTAGATCAGTTCAGCCATGTTTAGATCTAACTGTTCTGATCTTCTGTACAATTTGCATACAGTTCCACTTAACTAGTGTAATGTCTGCAAGGTCTAACTGGGTGAACTAATTTAGACCAGGTGGCCATTTTTTGCTTAATCTAACATCCCCCTAACCTCCTCGAATGGCCAGATTCGAGGCCCATTTTTTTTTCTTTTTACACAGCCCAGATTTCTTTCTTCTTTTTTGTCCAGTTAGCTTAACAATGATTCCCTGATTAAAGAAGGCTTAGTTAAAAAAATTCAGGAAAAAGTAAATGGTGGGAGCTAAAGAAATGAACATAATAAGCTTTAGTAAGGTAAAATATATATATATTTTATGGTTCAGATTGTAAAACCATGCTTGGACTACTGTTGTTCTATGAGTATGTGTGACTTGTCAATGAAGGTAGATTTTTGTCACAAGTTGATCTGCTTTCTTGATTAAAATGTATTTTAAAAAATTAGAAAACAATCAGGTTTTTTTTTTAATGGTTTTAAACAAACATTTTTTTAATGAAGCACCGGAACCAGATTTGACTACCACAAGTATCTTTTGGAAACTGAGTTCTATGTAGAGTGGGTAATCATAATCACGGTAAATTGAATATATCCTGTGAAGAAGAAAAATAATAAATTCTAGTGTTCTTGTGCATGCTTTAGAAATAAACTTTTCATGGCTAGATAAACGGGTTTTGTTTTGCTAAACAGGGCAGTAAGAATGATCTTCAAAAGGCATTTAGGTGTCAACTGATTTGAAATTTTAATGGGATAACAAATACCTTTGATTTTTGGTTTTCACAAACTTTCTTCTTCAGAGGAAGATGTTTTTGCATATTAATACCATAAAGCCACATTAAAGTCTTTGAGATAATGAAACATTGCTCTTCCCTGACAATGTGGGATGTACAAACAAGGTATCCTTTCACTCACCTTTGGGCAGATACAAGGAAAGAGAAAAATCAATAACTCTTGATAGAGCAAACAATTGTACAGCATTAGTTACTTAATCCCGGGATTCAGCCTACAGGATAGTTCAGGCTATACCACTGGAAATCTTCATCTGTGGTTGCCTTCTTTAGGTGAGTTTGGAAGATCACCAAAACTAATTAACTACAGAAAATGTCTCCCCTTTACAATCCAAGTGTTCCACCTCCTGCCTTTTAATGCCACCTATTGCTGAGAACTCCTTAATTTCATGTGTCCCAGCCTACCTCACCAACCTCTTGTGGCTGCTGTCATCTTACTTGCTGTACAACTTAGAATGATGTTAAGATGCATACAAAAGACATGGACAATGTTCATTCATCTGATACCAGGGAGGATATTTGATCCTTGAAATAAACAAAAGCTATGTTAGATTGCCATTGTCAAATCTAAAAGTTAATATATGGTGATAACTGTAAGATATTTGAATGCTTTTATGAAAATCTAAGGTTCAGCTTTTTTACTGAGTCTTCCATTAGCAACTAATTTATAATTTTTATTTTATTTCTACAATATATTCTGTGCTGGTCATCAAGGCAGCACTGTTACCAACACCAGTGTGCTGAGTCACTGTCTTCATATATTTGGGTAGAATACAAGAGTGATCACCACAGACGTCAGTACTGAAAACATCTATGATAAGTGAAATGGAAGGCTTCAGGACAGGCCTAGCTATATGTGATATCAGTGGGTATAAAAATGCAAGTGAATACCAAACTCCTCCCTTACTGGGTGCAGTCTATGAAGGCTACTCTGTGGCTGCTCTCTTAGCACTTTAGAAAGATTCCTTTCCAATAGCTCTGCCATTTTGCTGCAGTCAGTATCACAGTGAAACAACACTAATTCACTATGAAGGTGATAGGATAAAAAATGGGAAAAGACAAAATATGTTTGATTGTCAGTGTCCCTTTGTCTTTACAAGCTGCTCTCTGTTTTTGTCCTCGGTCCTAACCTTCTTCTTTCATTAGTTTTTAATGCATTTAAAGATTGGGAAATTCCAGATAAATAACACAATCTGGTTATTTTTAAAGCTTCCCTGCCATAATTATGGATCCAACAGTATAATGAGTGCTAGAGCTTAATGACAAGACAAGTGAAATCAAATCAAGTGAAGATATTATTGCTGAGTGGTGACAGTATCCGTTGTAAACACAGAATTAGGCACAATCATTCATGGAATAGTGTGATAATTAAATCAAGGACATTTATAATCAAGGACAGGCATTATTTGTAAATGGCATTAAATACTTATTTGGAAAGAACGTCTCATTGCTAAGACAACTGTAGCATTCCATGGCAAAATGGATGTGCCATGATATTTGTATATTTGTGATGAACATCTAAGTTAGGGTATTTCATTTTAGTTGAAATTATTAATATAATTCTGGAAATGGACAGCTTGCCAAAATGTGAAATCTATTACCTTAAAGCTGATATGGATGTCAATATGAAAACCAGTGTCCTTTAAATAGCCATAATATGATCATGAGAACCAGAAAACTGTAGCTGCAGACAAGCATTAAATTTTTTACAGAGGTTAAATAGTCTCCTTTATACAGACGATACCCAGATCCCACATTAAGACTTAAAGGTTACTCTTCTATGACATCCAAACAAGTTTGTTCACAAATAATCACAAAACCTATCTACATGGTACCCCCAGAGCTCTGAGCTTTTCCCCCTCATCTTGTTGCCTGTCCTAAGAAACAGACCAAGGTTTGTCCTGGATAACTCCTCCCTGCAATCCTCACCCCACTGCCCTTTACTGGGCCTCACAGCTGCAACTGGGGTACATCTGCCAGGTCTAAGTGGCTTCCCCTTGCATTGTAAAATAATTTTGAGGTCCCACTTTCCACAGAATGGGTTTGCCTGAACTACCACTTACTGAAAGGTTACTTTTTACCTCAGGCAATCAACAAGGAGGCCAAACAACAAAAGGAGGTATTATATAGGAGAAAAGAAGTAAGAGCCATATTACGCAATAATTTTGGGCAGCTCATGGACCTCTTAAACCCTGTATTTTCCACATATTGCATCTGAAACTAGTTTTAAGCACTTGTTAGCAGCTCAAAGTTATGCCATTTCAAGTCAAGAATGCATCAGTTCTGTGTTTTCCAACTTGTATTACACTTTAGGCTACATGTCTGTGTAAAACCACACCAGTTACTCTCTCCCCCCCCATGTTGGCCTGCATCAGGCCTGCTGCCCCCACACTCCTTAGCACCCTAGATCCCTGCTCACTAACCACCCAGCCCCTTACTTGTGGCTGCCTGCACTGTATGTCCTGGGGGAGCAGGCAAGGAAGGGGTAATCCCTTCCTGACCAGCATCTGCTGCTGCTTCCTTTGCTGGATTCAGCCCAGAGAAGAGCAACAGCCCTGCAGATTAACCCTTCCCCACCTCCTCCCCTGGGACATATAATGCATGCAGTCACACATAAGTGATATATATATGAATACAGAATAGCACTGGCTTTCCAACAAAACCACACATGCCCTATTAATGAAATAAACACAGACAAAAAATCATGATTCCTATGAACTTGCAATATTTGGCAGGGTTTGTAATGCTAATCCCTTATTCTTTTTAGTCAGCTGAAGTTCTGGTGTGTTTGAACTGGTCTCTAACCCAGTTCATTTCCTTAGCAAGAATATGATGATGATGAAAATGTCACTTCAGGAGGATCTAAGGCTGATTGGGGAAACTTCTTTGGTGACTCTTATTTAAATTGATATAGTGAAAGATTTTAGAATAACTTAGCAACAGTTGTATTTACAGCTCAAAAAACTTGAGTTGATGGTTATGGTAAGCATTGCCCTGAATGGAGATGTCCAGCAGACATTCAAAGTGATCCCAAAATGATTACATTTCAGTAATACTACCTACAGAAATGCACACCAAAGTATGCCAGGCAGAAACATAACATACTTCACTGATTAGTCACTCTAATTTAGTTCCTTAAGTTTGAACAGCTGTTTCTTTCCATTAACTGCCAGTTAAAAATTTAACAGTTAAAAAATGTTAAAAACATCCTCTGTGTTTGTTCAGCTTTCATGAAGATAGCTATCATTGTTACATTAGAGAAGTTTCCTCCCTGTCCTCTCCACCCCACAACTTATTGTTTAAAAATACAAAACCAAACCTATTTTTAGTTGTTTAAGGAATGGAAGCTTTTATGCTGGTTTACAGATGAGGCTCCTGTATTTATAATTCAAGTTCCTGATATTTAATTATTACAGTGTCCTTGAAGCTGTTTTCCAACTTGTGCCACTTATACTGTACGTCATATTCACTATACATAGTAAGATGTTTCCCTATTGCCTTCTTTTTAGCCCTTCTTCAGAATTAGATCACTTATCGTTCATAAAACCTTTTGAAGTCAACATTTAGTTAATGTGTTTCTTGAACATGAAGAGTGTTTAAATGTATCCTGCTTAATCGTAGCTCATTGTATCATGTTTAATTTAATATTTAGGTTTATTTTCCATTTGTCTTGGGTTTCCAGACTTGCAATATTTCTTTTTGTTATTTAATTTGCTATGCTATATATAGGCTTGCAATTAATTTGCATCCTTCATAGAGCATCTCACGATCTACATTAGTATCCAAATGGACTGATGGGATTGTTGCCAAATGATGCAACATTCAGAAGCTAAGACCAAAACTTGCAGTCAAGATACCTTACAACAGTGCTTCCCAAACTTTTTCTAAGCATGCCCCCATTTATGGCCTCATTTTCTCAGCATAACCCCTCACTCCCAACCCACAGCCCTCCACTCCCATGACTACAACTGCTGATGTTGTAACCCCATTTGGGGTGGGTCTTATATTTTAAGTAGCTTTTGAAACTTTGACGATCAGATGACCGGTAGGTTTATTTCTCCTAAAATTCTGAATGTTAAAATATGAAGACTTATTATTGAACCTTAGGTCAGCAGGACCTACAAAAAAAAAATAAAGCAGGGAGAGAAGGGAAGGGTAGAGGCAGGTCAAGGGGGAGAGAGAGAGAATTATTTTAATTTTTTTTTGTAATGAAGGTTTACAAAAATTAAAACAAAAGGTAAAGGGATAAAAGTGCAAAAAAGGTGTAGCCTCAAAGGCTGCATCCACAAAATCAGGGGCATGCATTTGCAGCAGCATAAATAACAGTGGCTCAAAGTATGCTGAAGCACCTTATGCCCTAGCTACCTGCTCCCTGGCTGCCTGGGGCACAGTATGCCTCAAGATGGTGGGAGCAGGCAGCCCTGGGATGGTTGCTTCCCCATCTTCATATGCTTCAGTGTGGGGGCTGGCTGGACTCAGTGTGTCTTACTGTGTGGTTGGGGCATAGGGTGCCCCAGTACAGAGGCTCCACATGCCTCAGCCCTGAGGCATATGGAGATAGGGGGAGCAGCTAGCCTAGGGCTGTCTGCTCCCCCATCTTGAACTGGGGAGCTGCTGGCTGGGGTGCAGGGTGCCTCAGTATTGGACTGCAGGGGCCATAGGCTACCTGCTCCCCCGTCGCTGTGTTTGTCCCATCGCTCACCATGGTGGTGTGCTTTGTATCACTTTTTTCTTTAGGTGTTATTTTTGCTACTGGGAAATCCCAGTAGCATTTTTTCCCCAGCACGGCACATTAACAGCACCATGCACAGTTTAACATGCAATGCATGTGGTTTGTAGTACTGCAAAGAGGTTTTCAGTGCCACAAACCGTACATGCCTGCATGTCTTCATCCAGCCCCAGGGGCTGAGCATGAAACGCTTGTCAGTGATGAAAACTAAGTATTAGGAGAGATTGCATCCCCCTACTACACAATATCTTTGACCGGGTTAAACATTTAAGCTGAGCTGTCTGTTCCCCACTTTGAGTTCCCATTTGATGGCCCAGCGTTATAGAAGCTGGTCTATATGTTGTTGTAAGTTGAAGTGTCCAAATTCAAGTGTGGTATGTAGTTGGAAGAAGTGGAGGGTTAGAGGATGTCATTGGAACTGTCCCCTGCAAGCTGACTTCTGCAGCTTTTCAGGGTCACCATCTTGGCCTGACCAGGCAGATCATGCTCCCTTCAGCCTCTCAGTACAGCACAGAAAAGATGTTCCCAGTCTCTGAAAACTCTAAGTCGAGCATGCCACAGAGGGTACTGAGGGCTGTCAAGACTGGGGGTAGTCCATGCAGGCATCAAAGTGTATCTTCTCCACCTCTTCCTCTCAAAGAGGACAGACTTCTGGCACCAATGGGCCTAAAAGGCAGACAAAGGCGGCCATGGCCAGGATCTCATGCACCAGTTGCTACTGAAGATCACCAGTTCTAGTGGCAATAGGTACTTTGTACAGAGTATGCCAGGTCAAAGAGCTTGCTTTGATGTTGTTGCCACTAGGTGCAAATTCCAAGTTGTGTCATGGTGGGTGGCAAGGACACAGGTATGACATATTTAAACTGTCCACATGTATAATGCCCAGACATGACCTCAAAGCAGGTCTCACCACTGTTTTCACTGGGCACAAGGAGGAAAAGCCAGGTGCCAAGCCTGCCACTCTCATTACTGTCCACAGCCAGAGAGGGAGACTGGCATAAGTGAGCTTTTGCTTATATGAAATAAGAAACAAGCAGGGGGCAATCCAGCAAGAATACCATGATATATACAAGGGTATTACTGCATACTTGTGTTGTTTCTGCACATAATAGACTATAGCACATATACTCCTTTCTAATAAAACTCAGGTGAGTCTCAGAATTTGTCCTAGGCATTACTTGCTTATGGCAAATTGGTGTATTGTTTTGTTCCACCTGTAAATGATGCATTTTTGCTTCTGCTATGCATACATATTTTTTTTAAGATTTATAAATTGGAAAATGTTCATGATTTATCACAAGATTTTTATCTCAACAGTTTTATACTCTAATATTTTTTATTTAAACATCTCACAGCAATAAAATCCTTGATGAACAAAGGGTTTGAATGTGGTCATAACAAAAGGTCAAGTTGTCTTTAACACACGAAAAGGAAATAACTAAAAGTCATTGAGACAAAACTTGTTGGAAGCTTGTTGGTGGCTGTGTCCAGTATTCTAGTTTTTCTGAGATCTTCTGATGCTGAGACTATTAAATGTGATCCCATGTGACAGGCAGTGGATTACAAATGTGAAGGGTCTAGAAACCCAGAGGGAATAAAAGACAAATGAGAAAAAAATAAGGTAGAAATTCTGGACAAGATTAATCTTGTATACATTTTCACTTAATACTACTCCAGGGAGCCTGGCATATAGACAATCCAAATGATAGGCCAGGAAGACAAAACAACCACCTAAATGACTATTCTAATTGATCACTGCATGGCAGTAAGTAACTGCAGGCTTAAGTGGGGAGCAGGGTGTTGGGGTGGATTATACACAAGACAAACATGTGATCTAGTTATAAAAAAGGACTTGGGTTAGGTGTAAATGTCCAATAAATAGTAGAAATGAAATTCCTAACAAAATGAAGCAGTATCTTGCAGCTAAGATTCAAGAAGTAAAAATTAGCAAAAATACTGCAAAAGATGAAGGGGCACAAATTAAATTTAGGGGAAAAGAAATCTAAAATGAAAAAGAGAACTAAAACAAAGAAAATATTGTTAATGTCTGCTTACATGTTAATCTGCATACTTATAGAGTAGCTTTGATCAAAAAATTTCATAGTCCAGGTTTTTATTAAAATATTTACTCAAAATATTGGTCTAGTAATTATCGTTTTTTATCATTTCTTATTTTTTACTAGTTTTATCATTTTACCTGTTCTTGGATTCTCTGCTTCCATTATATGTGAAAGTATAAATTTGTATGGAATGGCCAGTTAAATGCATCAGATGCCCCTTTACCTATTCTGTTTTTACAATGTTGATTTCTAAATTCTACTTCAGGTGACTAAACATGGTGGAAACAAAAATGTACACAACTTTCTGCTGGCAGTTAAAGGCATTTGTTCCTTTTTCAAGAAGTATGCACAGTTTTTCATTTCCAATGCAGAACAGGTTACATTTTCTTCAAGTGAAGTGGATATCCTGAGGAGGCTTTCTAACACAAGCAATTATTTGTGTGGGAAAAATAACAAAAAATGGTCCCTATCTGGTTCTTTTAGGACTGCAGAGGATTTGGGGAAATATAATGTTTTCCTCTGCAGTCTTTTCTTCTAATTACTATCTTTAGGTCATGCCACATTTATTTGGTCTTAATGCCTAATGTAAACTAGTAGAATAAAAAATATTTAGTTGACCATGGTCATAGATGTCCGCAATCTATAAAGCTCTTTAACTGTGGGGTGTAGATATGACAAAGGTCCTTAACACCATGGTTGGCTGAATAAAGGTGATGGCATATATATGAGAAGGAGCACTTCCTGATTTAACCATTGTATACTTGCCTATATAATTAATTTTCAGCTTTTATATTGCTGAACCTTTTATAACAACCTGTTTGAGGCCTCTATTCCACTATCTTCATATAACTCTTTTTTCATATACTAAGTTCCAGATATTACCATGTTTTTCTTTCTTCTAGTGCCATCCAATTCAGTAAGAGTAGGTTGTGGTAAAAAGATATTATACATAGGGTTTCAGGCTCAAATTATGCCAGCCTAAGGATATTCCACATCCTTCATCTGTTTCTCTACTTTTTTTTGTAACTCTTTCTCTCCAACCTAATATGACCTTCCCTCTCAAAATAATAATCTCCAGTTTTGACCATCTGCTTATGGATCAGGGGTGGGAAAAATACAGCCCATCCAAAAGAGCAATTTTGCCCAGCCCACAGTAGGTCCCTCAGGTCTGCCTGG
>NW_017728951.1:51753835-51758077 GCF_001723895.1 Crocodylus porosus
CATCAGTGGGTTGTTTTTTTTCCAGTTGACTTTCCATATTAATATAATGATGGATAAAATATGTTTGCACAGGGAAAGATTTAGCAAGCATGGCTAAGGTCACATTAACAAACTGTTTAAGGATATACAGCTGATCATTGTATTATTTTCTTATCATAAAAATGCTGGAAACTAAATTTGTCTCTCAGGGTGAAGGTATTGAAACTTATTCTCCAAATAGCCTTGTTATCTGTGGCAAAGAGATATTTGTACTGTACCAGTTACTAATAGTATGTGGGCAGAAATACTGGCAAGGATCCTTTAGCATATGTAAATGAACCATCTGTAAATACCAGACATTCTTAACCAACATTTTTAACCAACAGCTGTTGAAAGTCCAGCAGGCTGGATGGAGCATTGTTGACAATATCCTGCAATCTAGGGAAAACTAAAAATGTACAGGCCAATTGTTCAGGGTACATGCTTTGCGGAAGAGTAGGGGGTCCCAAGGGCTGCACATGCATGGAAGGGAAAGAGTCCTTTTCATAGGAACAGGGATTATTAATGCAACTGTACTTGTCTTTCCCATGGCCTTTTCATCTGTGTGTAACAGCAGGTCTGGTTCTCCTCCACATTTTCCTGGAGTTTGTACTCCATGCTGAATTGGGTCTCCTCCTTTTCCCCAGTGCTTCCAATTCTAATCTGTCTTCTGTTAAAATAGTGATACATTTTATTTTTTAATGGGAGTTGGATTTAGCATCCTGTATTATACTAGGACTAGGAATTCTTACCTCTGAGCACAGAGAACAGTATTTGTCTGCATTTTGACCTAATATCTCCATATGTCAGAGCTGCCTCCATATGACAGAGGTGCTGTCTCATGCAAGTAGTACAAAGTGTTTTCAGTCATATTAAAATAAGGCATAAAATATGTCTGCAGTGAAGTAATAGTTAATTTCTGGCTTGAGAGAAATATATTACTGCAACTGGTCCTCCAAAAAAAAATCAGTTTTATTATGTAGGATATAGGATTGGGAGAATGATTCAGGAGCATGAGGTCTAGTCTGTTTCAGAGTTAAACTTAGCAGTTGTCTGAGCAACATTTCTAGAGGTGATTACTGATCAGTGACTTCAAAATGGCCAGAGCAGTAACTTATGTAAATGTGTTGGCTACAAAGAACCAACTCATGGGATCATAATAAATTCTAGTTTATTGGATGGGATGTGAAATTACCAATAAAATCATAAATGCAAACTTTGAGTTATGGGTGGTACTGGTCAGCTCAGCACATACACACACACACATGCACTCACTCATTCAAACCCATATAGGATGGTGTATAGTAGCTGCTGTACTGATCATGAGAGCACTGGCGTCAGTATATCTACCTATTTGAGGCCCTGGAGTCTGCTCTTGATGGTCAGCTTCCTTCAAGGTGATGTCTTCTCCAGAAGGGGGTTGCATGTTTGTCCTGTCTCAGTAGGTCAGGTGCTAGATGAGAGGGTGCCACTGCAGGGCATACTTCACTGCCTTTTATCCCTTTCTGACAGACTTGTGTGATCCCTCAGCATCATCTTGGCTACCCAATCTGGAGGTCACTGTCCCATGTGGGTTTTGAGTAGTACATGACAGCTGTTTATCACAAGGGTCTCTGCCTGCTGGTACCTGAAGTTTCAGGAGTCCATCCTTGACTTACTGACTTAATGGCTTTATTGTCATGGGTTACAGGAATAGTCCATGGGATGAGTGCTCAGTTCCAGGAATCAGTTCCTTGGCTTGATTAGTTTTAAATGGCTTGTTAAGTTCCTTTGGCTAGGCTATTATCACTTAATTACATACTGATCACCATACACTTGCAGATTTTATCACTTTACAATAACAATTTCAATGCAGTTTTTAACAATGGCCCAGGGTATAACTTCATTCTATAGGAAGTACATTCCTTAAGAGTTTAAAAGTATAAAATATAAAATGTAAAATGCCATGATAAAAATGAGATAGATAAAATATAAAAATGCACTGTGAGAAATATATAAAAATGCAATGTGAGATTGTGAGGATCAAAGGATACTGGGGATAGTAAGTTAGTTAGGTTAGCACAGGATATATTTACAGTCTTTGCTGTGGATAATTTAGTTCTTTTGTTTCCTTTAGTGACACTGAGCTTAACTGATATGTAGATGTAGTCTCTAGGTTTCTCCTACAGAAAGCCACTTCAGCTCTTTCTGGTTTGCTTTGAGCCTTGCCACACCCATGCAATGAGTGTGCTAGGTCTCTGCCAATACTGAGAAGGAAAAGAAATGCACAAAATGGCGGGTGGGGGGGGGGGTTGCAGTTAAGAAGGAGCTTCTGTTGTATCTATGTCCAGAAGGGAAATCTACCAAGGGGGCTTTCTGCTACAAATGTACATGTAGAGAGAGTGGGGAGAAGTGGGGAGAAGGCTGACAGAAAAATATATTTTGTCTAGCTGGGTCAAAAAGTCACAGCCGGTCCTAGAAGCAGTCAACCCTGTCTATACCACCTCTGGGCTACTTGGAAATACTTCACTGAAGCATAGTATACCCACTTGCCATACCCCAACACAGATGTGATGGAGCCATCATAACACTACACATCCAATAATGACATAGGAAACAAGGAGCATCATGTTAAGGAAGCTACATTATGCTCTTTTAGGCATGTAGCATCTGCAAAGTGGTCGTGCCACACTTCAGGCTCCCTAGAGCAGTTGAGAAGCATTGTGTTTTTGTTTTTAGAGAAAACAAAAAATGTTGGAGAAGATCTTGAGAAAGGGCAACTGTAGCTCTGATGTGGAAATCATGACAGGATCACTGCTTGGCTAACACAGCACTTTATTTGTACGTGGCCATGGGAGAAGAAGTGAGGGCGGCTAATCCTCTGCAGCTGCCGAGTCCAAACTCCGTTATATACTTGTGAGAAAAAGACACACAGGAGTCTCCCCCTCAATGCATTCTTGACAGTCTGACAATGAATCACCCTGGAGTCCTGCTAAACTAAATGTGTTGTCTCTAGCTGTCTCCTGATAAGTTTTATCTCAAGGCCCCTGTGTTTTTCGGCCTTTACTTTTGGTCCTTATTATGGTTTAACTTTATTTTTGCTTATCCCAGTACTTTTCCTCATCAGTACTTTTCCTCATCACCTCCCCCCTTGTAAGCACTTGTGCTTACACCTCTATATTCATAATACCTTTGACATCTTCTTGATGCTCATACTCGTAGGCCACTTCTCTTAGCACCATCATCTGCAACTCAGTAGCAGACAAATTAGAAACACTTTGGGCAGTTTTTGCTAAGCAAAGGTGTGTACAGAACAAAATCTTTTGGATAATAATAAAAAGAGCAAAGACACATAATACACTTATAATGCACCACTTCAATAAGGATTTCATCCATCCCCCTAAATCTGGCAGCCAACCCCACCAATCAAAGAACTTCTCTTCAGCAACAGCATGAATCATTTTCAACTGCTTTCTTATGGCATGGAGATCCCCCTGTACTCACTGGTGCCGATCTATCCAGGTGCAGCACGTATGGCTCACAACTGCACATACCCCACCTTGGGTGGCTAGGAGATAGTCCAGGGCCATACAATTTTCAACAGCTACCTGCCCCACCTGGGTAATCTCATCATTTAGAGCTCCCAATGTATCGGCACTAGCATTGATAAAGTTCCCTATGACTCCTGAAATATTTATAATGGCTTTTTCTAATTCAGCTACCCCCAACCAAGGAAGGAAGGCCCTAGTAAATTGGTGAAACCCTGTGTGTCAGAGAACCAATGGGTTCTCACTGCACGCCGATGTCTGGGCAAGCCAGGTAAGAAGTTAGACACTTCATGCCACGAGAGGCTGGAGTGCAAGTCAAATTTAGGGACGACTCTGCCCAAGGTACAGGTGCCACCCCAGTTCCATGGTAGAATCTTATGGGCGTCATCCCCACATAGCCAGTATAAACCGGGAGCGGCTGCAGTACTAATATCCCTACAGGGAGTGGTTCCCTCCTGACATTTTCGATTAACCTGTAGGGTGTAAGAAGGGGCGCGTTGGCTTTCCACCATTCTAAGGTGAGATATTGACTCGTTACACAAAACAGGACCTAGCACCACATGAAAATCAAAGCCATCGAGCACTGAACTAGATGTCACACTGTAGTTCCTATCTGAGGGTGTAAAGATGGCTATGGGCACCCCATCACAAAAATGGGACTGAACTTCTCCTGACAATTTCCCTCTTTTCTCAGCCC
>NW_017728951.1:51760392-51765266 GCF_001723895.1 Crocodylus porosus
TGAGGGCCTTGGTGAGCCCTTGGCAATAGGTTAATAGAGAATCATATAGATGAGTCAGATGTTGGGGTGGGGAGTCCCCTCATGGGTCAACCCATAACAATCTCAAAAGGGGTCAGACCCAAGGATCTCTGAACAGAGTTTTGGATTTGGAAAAGAACCAAGGGAAGGGCCTCTGGCCACTTCAGACGAGTATGTTCACAGGTCTTTGCCAGGCGAAGCTTAATATCAAAGTTTTTTCATTCCACTTTACCTCCACTCTGAGGATGGTTTGGAGAGTGGAGTTGGAATCGGATGGAAAGGGCTTTGCAAACATGTTGGACCACCTGACCAATAAAATGAGGGCCTCAGTCTGAGTCCAGGGAGAGGGGTAGACCGAAGCGGGGCACCAGGTCAAAAAGAAGTTTCTTGGCCACAGTGAGAGCATTAGCTCATCGGCATGCATATGCCTCAGGCCAGCCGCTGAAAAGGCGGACAATGACCAACACATATTTCCAGGGACCTGACCTGGGTAGCTCAATAAAGTCCATCTGGAGGTGGGAGAAGGGATAATGGCCCAAAGGCCTGTGGAATGCATGTGGCTGGTGGGGTGGTTGGTCAGGGTTGTGTCGCTGACACTGAGGGCACTGGTGACAAAAATGGGCTGCCACCACAGAAAAACCCAGGGCATACCAGTGACGGTCTACCTCGGCCATCATCTCCCCTTTGGCCAAGTGGGCTACTGAGTGGGCCATTTTGGTTAAGAGGGACAACAGGGCCTGGGGTGCTACAAGGCAACCAGATAGGTGTTGCCACAGAGAATCAGAGTGGAGAGAGCAGCCCAGAGAAATCCAGGCATCCTTTTCAGCGTCCAGGGTGGCATCCTGGAGGGAGGAAAGGTCAGGGGAGACAGGGGAAGAGAGGTAGAGAGTGGCCTGAAGGACCAGAGCCGAGAGTTCTGACAAGGTGGCAGTCTTGGCTGCGGCATCCGCCCTGTTATTTCCCAGAGACACGGGATCATCAGCAACAGTGTGCACTTTGCACCATAGGACAGCAAGGGTGGAGGGAGGAAGAACAGTGTCCAGGAGAGCAATAATAAGATGATGATGAGAAATGGGAGTTCCAGCAGACATGAGAAAACCTTGTTGCTTCCAGATCTGTCCAAACGCATGGCAGACACTAAAAGCATAGTGAAAGTCAGTATAGATATTAGCAGCCTGTTCAGCGGCAAGGTGGCAAACACAAGTCAGAGCAATGAGTTCAGTGGCCTGATCACTAGTAACAGAAAGAGGAGCAGATTCAATAACAGAGTGGTCAGAACAGACAGAGTAACCAGCTCGGAGAACACCATGACTATCTCAAAAACAGGAGCCATCCCGTAAAGAACAAGGTCAGGGTTAGCCAGAGGGGTGTCAGAAAGATCAGGATGGGGAAGAGAAACAAAATCCACAACCTGGGTACAGTCATGGGGTTGACCATTAGAGGGTAAAGGTAAAAGAGAGGCAGGATTGAGTGGTTTACAGTGAATGAGGGTCACGTGGTCCACCACCAGGAGGACCACTTCATAGCAGGTTAAGCAGCTGGGGGACAGGTGCTGAGTTCTGCCGTGTTGCAGAAGGGTGAGGACAGTGTGAGGGACAGAAACAGTAAGGGGATGTCTAAGAACAAGGTTATCAGTTTTAGAAACCAGCAGGGCAGCAGCAGCAACAGCACAGAGGCAAGGGGGAAATCCAGAAGCAACTGGATCGAGGGAGGCACTATAATAAGCAATGGGATGGTGCAGGGAAGGTCCAAAAGGCTGGGTTAAAACACCAGAAGCAGTGCCTTGGTGTTCATGACAAAAAAGAGTAAATGGCTTAGAATAGTTCAGGTAAACCGAGAGCAGGAGAAGAGGAAAGGGCTTGCTTGAGCTGGTAGAAGGCAGTTTCATGGCTTTCATCCCAGGGTAGTGAATCGGGGAAGAGTCACAGGTGAGTAGGGTAAGAGGTTTGGAAAGTCCATAGTAATTGGGAATCCACTGTCGGCAGTAATTCGCAGCACCTAGGAAACCACGGAGCATTTAGTCTGTAGGCAAAGCAGAGAAAGGACAGCAGAAAGGCGATCAGGTGACAGGTGATGGGTACCATGAGAAATAGTATAACCCAAGTAGGTAACAGAAGCCTGATAGAATTGGAGCTTAGAGAGGGAGGCTTTGTGGCCCCGTGCAGCAAGGTGTTCTAAAAGGGCAACAGAGTCAGCTTGGCAATGTGGGAGGGTGTTAGAGCAAAGAAGCAAATCATCTACATACTGAACAAGCACAGAATCATGAGACAGCTGGATTGTATCAAGGTCTGACTTGAGAAGATGGCTGTATATGGTGGGTGAGTCATGGAAACCTTGAGAAGACAGGTAAAGGTATACTGCAGGCCCTGATAAGTAAAAGCAAAAAGATACTGAGAATCAGAATGAATTGGTATAGAAAAAAAAGCATTACAGAGATCCACTACAGAAAACCAAGAGGCAGAAGCAGGTATCTGAGAAAGAATAGTGTCAGGGTTGGGAACCACAGCTGTTAAGGGAACCACAAAATTGTTAATATCACACAAATCTTGAACAAACTGATAAACAGGTAATCCTTCAGGAGTAAATTTCCCTGGTTTGCGGACCAGCAGGATTGGGGTATTACAACTGGAGTGAGTAGGTACAAGAACTCCTTGCTATAGGAGCCCTTGTATGACAGGTGCAATGCCTCGAGAGGCAGCAGCCAACAGCAGGTATTGCGGGACCGATGAGGGAGACACTCCTGGTTTAACCTTGATAGAAACTGGGATGGCACTCTGAAGAAGTCCCACATTAGTCATGGAGTGGGACCAAAAGGACTCGGGAAGATGAGCCAATAGTTCCTGTTGCAATGAGGAAGAATTGGGCTCGGGCTCCTGTTCCATTCGTATCATCATCAAAGCAGGAATCTGGGTCTGGGGTAACGAAAGGAAACCTCATCCAGAGAACAATGAACAGTGGCTTGTAACTTGCACAGGAGGTCTCGCCTCAGCAGGTTTACAGAATCATAGGGACTTAACAAAAAGGCATGTTGCTCAGTAAAGGGACCTAAGGTAAACGAGAACGGTTGCGTAACAGGGTGGTCAATAGATTGGTTCCCAATACCTACAGCGGTGATTACTTTATCAGAAACTGGAACCTTAGAAACAAAATCAGAGCTAAGCAGAGACAAGGAAGCACCAGTATCAATAAGAAAGGGAACAGTCTGTTTTCCCACAGTAACAGGTATCATAGCATCAGAAAGGGCAGAAAGCAAAAGGGCTAGAGTCTCTGGGTTTTCTCAGCTGTCCTAACACTGATCTTCACCTTCGAAGAACTGGAGAGGAGCTGGTCTGGGCGATGGAGCTTGGTGAGCGCCTGGCTGAAATGGATGAGCACTAGCTGAGAGTGGAGGTCCCCGGGGTCTATTTGGGCACTCATTCTTCCAGTGACCTTTCTGTTTGCAGTAACGACAGACATCATTAGGAACGTCAAAGGGACCAGATGGCCGGGTTGAGCAAAACAGTCCAGTAGAGTGCTGGGGTCCAGTATCACCTTGAAGGTCTCTGATTTACAGAGCCATCAATTTTTCCTCAGCCTTTGATTTTTGCTGCTGAGCGTTAGTATAGAAATGAGTGGCAGCAGCCAGAATTTCGGTGATGGGTTTAGCTCCCCATCCGATTACAGTGGTCTGCAGGGGCTCAGAAATCTTTGGTAACAGCCCTAAAACCAAGGTCTGGATGATTATGGCAGAAAGGTTAGCTTCTGGGTTTTCATTGCTGGAATGTGCCTTAAAGGCTTGGATCAGGCAAGAATAGTAATTGGCAGGGTGTTCCTCTAGCTTCTGTTTACACCTAGAAATTTCAGACCAGTCTGTCTTTTGCGGGGAAACCTTAGGGACAGCATTTAGGATCTGTTTATAGAGGTCCTGCAGACCAGCATTGCAGGGGTTCTGAACAGGCCAATGGGCCTTTTTGAGGAGGGTATCCCTTTGGTCTCCAGAGAGAAGACCACTAAGGAGTATCTGAATGTCACCGTAAGTTGGTTTATAGACCTCAAAAAGGTTTTTAAGCTTGTGAGCAAACCCAGTAGGGTCTTCACGGAGCTTAGGGAAAGTATTTGACCAGGAAATAATTTCTGAGGGTGAGAAGGGGATGTGGACTACCACAGATTGTGTCCCCCCCCACCCCGGTACAGGGTATTCTCAGAGAGGATACTGGGCCACAGCAAGGTTTCCACCCCAGTGAGTAGTAATCTTTCTTACAATGGCTCCCGTTGTGTCAATGTTGGTGGTAGCATTGCGGCGATTCTGCAGAGTCAATCTGATCAGGGAGTCATGTTGGTCTAGGGCAGCCAAATCTATGGTCCACCTGTCTACAGGATCCAGGGGAACAGTAACCTCAAATTGGTCCCCCTTGGGAGAATTAAAGGTGAGAGTAGTAACAGAAGGCAATGAGCAAAAGGCAAGTGTCAGTGGTGTTATTGGAGAAATTGGTGCGAATGCAGCAGCACCTGAGGCTGCAGGACCAGCAACTGGCAGTGGAGCAAAAGCCAGAGCATGTTGTGGGGGGCCAGGGGCCAGAAGCGGCAGTGGGGGTGGAAACCAATGATCCAACAGGTCATCTCAAGGTGGATCATCCGGCAGCGGAGGCATGACCGGGTACAGCCTGGGCAGATGCGGTGAACAAGGGACGGGTGTGGCCGGCCCCTGGCACTGAAGATCCTTAACTTGGTTCTGAAGATGATCAATCTGTTTCTTAAATTTTTCCTTATTTTCCTTATAGGTGTAACTGTTTTATTTTTTTTTCTTCTGTATAACTGCCGCGCAGCACTCTCACATTTATGTAACCTTGAAGTCTTGACTAGTAAGCTAAATGAGC
>NW_017728951.1:51765366-51767088 GCF_001723895.1 Crocodylus porosus
GGGATCCTGCTGCAGAACCTTAGAGGTCCTGCCACCATTGTCACACCTAGGACTTACAGACACCAAAACAGACAGGTACTCACCTTGGCCAGGGACTTTTCTTTCAGAGCCAAGCAGGCAGATGACAGATTAGAGTATTGAAGCAGCAGAGCTGAAGAACTGGGTCGAGGAGAGCCTTCTCGGAGCGACGGAGTCAAAGAGCTGAGACGAGGGTCCTAAGAACACATCCCAGACGAGTCCCCAAGATGATGTGGAAATCATGACAGGATCACTGCTTGGCTAACAAAGCACTTTATTTGTATGTGGCCACGGGAGAAGAAGTGAGGGCAGCTAATTCTCTGCAGCTGCAGAGTCCAGACTCCATTATATACTTGTGAGAAAAAGACACACAGGAGTCTCCCCCTCAATGCATTCTTGACAGTCTAACAATAAATCACCCTGGAGTCCTGCTAGACTAAACGTGTTGTCTCTAGCTGTCTCCTGATAAGTTTTATCTCAAGGACCCTGTGTTTCTCAGTTTTTACTTTTGGTCCTTATTATGGTTTAACTTTATTTTTGCTTATCCCAGTAGTACTTTTCCTCATCATCTCCTTTTGTGACAGGATGATCACTAGTCAAAAAGGCTGAGAGCCCTGTTTACCATTAGTCCAACATCTTCTCTTACCTTTTGTGTTCAGAGCTAGTATAAAACATTTTTAACCGGGAGCAGAGCATTCCCCAAAATACAATAAAAATATTGCCCCAAAAGATGTTTCAAGCATCTGCTACTGTGAATTCTTACCAAAAAAAACTGTTATACCATATGGCAAAAACACCAATGATGGAATAAATTCCAAGGGGAAAAACTATAGAGATCATAAAGAAAAGAAACCCAAGGTCTTAGGATTTGTGCTTAAGGATTAAGTGAAGACAAGAAGGCCCTGTAAAGGAGCAGTAGGATAGTGTCTACACAAGACACTGACTGTATAATAGCTTGTTACTACTGTGCAATAGCCTTGTAGTGACACAAAGCATGATGTGACACTACTGCACAGTAATAATGAGCTACCGTGTAGTCAGTGTCACCAAAAAGCCATTTGGGGATGCTTCTGTGTAGTAAAACTGGTTACTGTGCAATCATTTAGTATTTGTGTATGCAAGTTAGAATACAAGGCAGGGTTAGAATACAAGACAGTTAAGGGGAAACAGAATTAATGGTGGGGGTCTACTACAGACCACCCAACCAAGGAGAAGAGCTAGACCAGGAATTCTTAAGTCAGCTCATGGAGGTAGTTAGGTCAAAGGACGTGGACATCATGGGGGACCTGAACTTTCCAGACATCTGCTGGGAAAAACAGTCAGCCAGGTCTGACCACTCACGTAGGCTCCTAGCCCATATTCAGGACCTCCATCTAAGCCAGGAAGTGCACAGCCCCAGCAGGGGACACGCCTTGTTGGACCTGGTGCTGGTCATGGGTGGCGACCTGGTTAGGGGGCTGTGGGTGCGTGACAGTGATCATTGCCTGCTGGAATTCACCATCCAGCACAAGATGGCAAAGGCCTGCAGCAAGGCAGCAGCCCTAGATTTCAGGAGGGCAGACTTCAATATGCTAAGGAGAATAGTCGGGGAAGCACTGAGGTCCCAGAGGGGAGGCGAGCCAGCTGTCCAAGAAGAGCAGTCTCTTCTTAAGGAGACAATCCTCCAAGCCCAAAGGGAGGTAATCCCAACATGGATCAAAGGGA
>NW_017728951.1:51784354-51786136 GCF_001723895.1 Crocodylus porosus
CTCTATGACCCACTGCAAGGGCTTATATTCAACTAACTTGTGATAACTACTTCCATTGTAAGGTTCCTGTGAAATCCATTGATGTAAATCAGATTTAAATAACAATATTCCTCAAAGTATATTTTCTATCAAGTAAAAAGGTTGGCAAGGAAGATTTTGTTTTAATGTTGGGGGGCAAATATTTTAAGTCTGCAAGCAAGCAACATACAGAATGTCTTCAGACAGAAGACTACATAAACGCTTATACAACTTCACATCATTTCTTTAAAAATAGTTTTCTATTTCTTAAATACTTATCATTTAAGAGGACTAGCCTGCAGACAATTTTCATACTGGTTAGATTTTTTTTTCTCCAGGTGAGATTGTTATAGTTTGCACATAGGTTGGAAAATATACTATAGAAGTAGAACTGTGTAGGAACTTTGGCTGTCTTGTGCCTGTCTTCACTTACATGGTCACAGTATCTGCCCTGCCTTGTTCAGTGCACATGGTGGGCCTCCCTGGGAAGAATCCAGATTATGAAGAGAAACAATATTGAGGAAATCATGTCTTATTAGATGGAAAAGTTGGAAGGTGTAAACGAAATGAGGCAGAATATTATCCTTTCTCTTCCTATACTCTCAGCACTTGAATACTGAACTGAAGACTTTTGACTCCAGTTCTGCTTCTCTCAAAACATTTGTATAGGTGCTTGGTAATGTGCCTGTGCAAAGCTTTGGACTCTTGTCTCAGGGCAACTGGGCACTGTGAGTGTATCAATTTGGTTGCAGGCTGACTGGCCACTACAAATGTATCATCCACTGGGCTGTTTGGTTTGGGATCAAGGATGCGGAGTTGGGAGTGGAGCAAAGACAAGTTTATTTTACTTATAGCAACAAAAATATGTTTTAGCAGCAAAATATGGTTTACACATATAACAGTTAATAAAGAGGTTAAGCTAGTAAATGGACAATATAGCAATAAAAGTTGAAAATTGGCAGTGATAATAAAAACAGACAAATTGACAAACAGTTCCCACTTGTTTGGCAGCTTATTGATAGTCCCTCAGTGCCAGGTACACATCAAGTTGATCCAGCAAAGTCAGGCATCCCTGATTGACACTGTCAGAGGGAGCACTGGGGAAGATCCCTTAGTCAGGATCGGGTCCTTGCTCACACTGGGAGTCTGGAGTCCGGCCTTGGAACAGCAGTGACCATTCTGTTCCGTCCTTTCTACTGGTTACCCGGTTTGCATGTTCCTTTATATCTTGTTTTATGCTAATCTGTTGGCCTTAGAGCCACTTACAATCTTACCCTATAGCTGTTACCTTATGGGGTTAAAAGGTGTTAGAAATTATAATAGCTTACTGCCTAAATTTGTATTTACCCAACAAGCAAATCACACCACATCACTTTGGGGTCTGAGATTAGCATTTTCTCTGCCTAAATTCAACTTACTTGGTTACTTCCTTTTGGAATTTTTTGAAATGTGTTAATTATACCTTGTAGTCAGGTTTGCCATTTTAACTGGCCTTTAAGCAAGAACCATTAGATCAGCTAGCATTTGCAGTTTTGTTTTCTAGTTCCACTTCTTGGGGCCCACGTTAGTCTTATGATTGGTACAGACAGTTAATTCTAACTTTACAGTTATACTTATGACAGACAGGATACGTCTGAGGGAAACAATCTTGCAAGCTTTCCTTTAGCTAATATTAACTATTATACCATTGCTAGATGCTCTCAAGAAGCAAATCTTTTTTGCTATAATTTTCTCATTAACTCCTTTGGTTCTGGCATCACAGGA
>NW_017728951.1:51787071-51789460 GCF_001723895.1 Crocodylus porosus
CAGCAAAGATTAATATGAAGTGTGCTTGAAAGGCACGTGCCAGGTCTTCTGGCAGGGGAGGGAGAGGGGGTAGGGGAAGAACCAGATCTGCAAATCCCCCCCCTCAAACATATATTCATTTTCTTCCCAAGCAGCCATAATACTTCTGCTGCCAGTGGAATCAAGAAGGTGGGAGCAGTGTCTGCACCTGATGTCCCTGCACCTGCACCACAACCCCTAAGTCCACAAATAGGCACCAACAGTGAAATCACTGTCTCCTCCACCCCAGTGTCATCTCTCAGCGTGAGTCTCCTACTGCCAGAGGAGGAGCTGAAGCTGGAACCAGGGGTGCTGGGTGCCTTGGCTCAAGCAATTCTGGGGACCGAGGGGGAATGAGAGTTTGTGCTCCACACCCCTCAGAGTTCTCCTGGACCCAGGTCTCCTCCAGAAAGCAGCACCTTGGAGGAGGTTTAGATTATGGAGGCAAGTGGCTCAGCTGAGGCAGCTCCTCCTGCTGTTGTGCCTCAGACTTCTGAGGAGTGGGATAAGGCAGCATCTTAACCTTCAACTAACAAAAGGGGGAGTAGCATAGTGTGGGAGTATTTTGAGCAGGTAGATGATCCCAGGGTTGCTATCTGCCAGCACTGCTGAAATCACAAACCTGGAGCAAGGACATAAAACACTTTTCCACCACGGTGATGCTGCTGCATTTCAGGAAACAGCACCCCCTTGCTTTTCTTGCTGCTCAGCCTAGCACCAGTTTGAGCATGCCAAAAGGGAAGTCTCCCACTCACTCCAAAGCCCTCTTCCCCCACAAAGCAGAGGCATGTTATCCTGGAACAGTGGGGGAAATCTGCAGACAGAGTGGGGTGAGTTGCAAAGGTGAGCAAGATCACTCAGACCATTGGGGAGATGCTTGTTCTGGATAGCCAGCCCTTCTCTGAGCAGCCAGGGTTCGGGCAGCTCATAGTGCTTCTGGCCCCATCTTGCAAAGTGCATGCATGCATCACCTTTAGCAGGATGGTGGTGACCTCCCTGTATGAGGCATGGAGGGAGTACTTGAGGGAGGATCTGCACAAGGCAGGGTGCAGGTAGCCTTGCACTTCACCTCTGACATCTGGAGCAGCCTTCACAGGGCATTGGTGTGATCAGTCAGGCCATTGATTCACTCTCCTCCAAGCCAAGGTTCTGGATGAGTCACACACAGCAAGGGAAATCATGGGGGCCATAAACCGTATGGTGCAGAGGTGGCTTGTTGGGCAGGCTGAGCTCACCCACAATGACAATGGGGCCAATTTGGTGAAGGCTGCCCATGATGCCAACTTTGTTGGCATCCACTGTGTGGCATACAAGCTGCACTTCATAGTCAGGGATGACTTGGAGGGGGAGAGGGCTGCCAGTGATGGCACCAACCCCACTACTGGTACAAGCCAGCTGATTTCGAAATGCAGGAAAGTGGCAAGATACTTCCACTGCAGCATCAAAGAGTGCAAGATGCTGTGAGAGAAACAGGCAGAGATGAGCATCCCACAGGACAAAATCATTCAGGATGTGGAGACTCAGTGGAACTCCACATACCTGATGCTTAAAAGGCTGATGGGGCAACAGAAGGCCATCCATGAGATGGCCTTGCTTGGGGAGATTGGGATCAGTGGCCCCCTGGACAGAGTTGAGTGGGGTACCATCTCCCAGATCTTGGCAGTCCTCAAGCCCTTCCTCAAGGCCACTGAGACCCTTAGCGCTAGTGATGCCCTCCTTAGCCAGGTGATCCCCTAGTGAGGGAACTGGAGAACAAAATGGAGAAGTTCCAGGCGATCAGTGTTCCTGGCTGGGGCAAACCACTGTCACCAGACATGTAGGCACTGGTGAGGCAGCTGAAGGAGGGCATCACGAGATGGCTGGATCCCTTCAGGTTTTGTACTGTCCACATGATGGCGGGCATGCGTGACCCGAGGGTGAAGAGGAGCATGCACGCTGGCAACACCAAAACCCTCAATCACCGAACCCAGGTCCTGGCCAACAAACTCAGGGAGGCTGAAGTCCAGAGGCGAGGGGATGTCAAAGAGGGGGATCAACCTTCCCATGCCACTTTCCCAGTCTCCTCCAGGCCAGCCACTGCCAATGTGGGCCGTGGGCATGACTTCAATGCTGGGGTCCAAACTTAGTTTATAGTTTCTAGGGTTGGAAGGGACCTGAGCAGATCATCTAGTCTGACCCCCTGCCATGGCAGGAAAGAATACTGGGGTCAAATGACCCTAGCAAGATGTTCATCTAACCTTCTCTTAAAAACCCCCAGGGTAGGAGCCTGCATCACTTCTCTTGGAAGTTGGTTCCAGACCCTCGCCGCCCTGACTGTGAAGTAGCGCCTCCTGATATCTAACCTAAACCTGCCCTCTGCTAGCTTGTGACC
>NW_017728951.1:51790158-51813235 GCF_001723895.1 Crocodylus porosus
CCCATTTGACTGTGTGGGTGTCTACACCACAGCCCCCCCAGTTTCTTAATGAGAACAGGGTGAGAGACAGTGTCACTTACCAGACCCCAGCCTCAGGCAGGTAGCACCGAGGCTTTGGTGGCTACCTATCTTGCTGAGGATGTGGAGCCACTGAACTGTGAACCCTTGGCATACTGTGTAAGCCACAGCCAGATGTGGCAGGATCTGGCCACGGTTGCCATGTCAACATCTGTCCTGTCCACTAACCAGTATTCCAAGCGATAGGATGATTCACCTGCAAATGAACTGAGTGCTACCCTCCTCACTCCATCTTCACCAATTTCCTTTTTTGATATTTTTAAAAGTCAGGTAATGCACCACTCTCAGCTGGAGGGGGCACTAACTGCAAATACCAGCCATAGGGAAGAACATGTCCTTGCTGAGCTCATTCCCCTGCCAGGATAAACTTATAGGTATGGGACAGGGCTATGGGGATGGAGGAGGCCCCAGGTCTTGGGCAATGTTAGGGTGACTGCATTTGGATCTTGGGGAGCATTTGGATTTTCAGCTGAATAAAAAGCTATAATCTGTGGCCTAGCAAAGCTGCTAATCACAGGGCAGCATGATATATTAAAAGTAACATTGCAAAACACTTAGGGAAGCATTTTTCTAACACTGTAGCAGTGTAGTAAGATAAAAAGCTCATTGTGTAAGGAGAACAGGATGCAGACCACCAGCTATCATTGGGGGATAAACAGAAGCAAGACCTTGGAGATGGCGAAGAAATCAGCAAGAAAACACAAGTGACTGAAAGAAGCTGAGGTCATAGTTTTAGGCATGCAGTCATAGCAAAAAGGCATGTCAATAAGTGAAGTGCATAGTCAATTCAATGCTAATGAAGTAAACAGTAAACAGAGGCGGCACTTAAGATAAGAGGGGATATGGATCGAAAAAAGGAGGGACAAAGGTGTAGTAAATGTTAATAACTATGAACCAAGGTGTATAAATGTAAAAAGAACTAATGTTCATGGTGACTTAACAGTTTATTGGAGCTAGTCCGAAGCTGTTTCCATTTTGAATAAAGCTACTGGTGAGCAATGTGTGCAAGTAATACATAATGGCATCGATCTGTTGTCTCCCTAGTCATTGGGCGTCATATGGAGTCAAGGTCTAACAGGCCTGACCACTAAAACTGCACCCTGACAGGGTAGGGAGGCATGGTGGGACTGCTGGCAGTGCGGCAGCCCCATAAATACCAGGACAAAGGATCTCCTGGTGAAAGGTGGGTAGGTGGCACCATAACCTCCATCTAATGCATGCATGCACACAGTCCTGGCTGGGGAATGCTCAGACCTGTCATGTCTTTGACAGGCCTGACACTTGCTGGTTGCAGTGCAGTTGTGAGGCTCCTAGTGTAGTCAGCTTAGCTGCCAAGGATGCCAGCTTTTGCATTGAAAAACCCTTTGTCAGGCTGAGGAAGTACCTGTACTTGGTCCTGGATGGAAGGAATAGTAAAGAAGCCAGAGGCTGGCCTGTCACACAATGCAGGCAAGAAAGCCACTCAGTGAAATTAGAAATAGAGGCATTAGGGGGTGAGGGACAGGCTGGAGTGGGACAGGAAAGGGGGATATAGCAGCACAGGTAAAAGTGCAGAGGTACCTGGGGAAGTCAGATGTCTGGCACGTTTCAGTGTGTCAGAATTATGATGTCTAATCTATATTGAGTGTCGCCAGGCACTTAGGTGCCTGCTCCTAAAAGAGCAGAAACTGCCTGAGAAGAGCCCAAAGAGCCATGGCAACCAGTTAATGAGGAAATTAGCCTGCACCTGCACCTGCACCTGGTTAGCTGGCTGGAAGGGGCAGGGCCCTGGGCCCATATAAACCCCAGAACAGGGACTAGGAGGCAGTTCTCTGTTGGTAGCTGAGGGTGAAGGAGCCCTTTTAGAGCAAGTGAAGGGAAGAGGCCTGACTAAGTTCTGCTCTGGGTAACATAAAGGGTCCAACCACACCTTATATAGCTTGTGTTAAGTTATAGCCCAGGAGCTTATGTTTTGTTTGCTGTTTTATAAAACTGGTGGTTTGTGTGAGGCTATTTGGGGAAGGAGGAGGCCTCATTGGGGGCCCACTGCAGTGTGGGGAACCCGGTGCTAGAGAGGGTGTGGCACTTGAGGTGCACAGACCCCAGCATCAAAGACAGGGCTGCAGAGAGCCCAGTGAGGACAAGAGGCTGAAATATAATAAGGCCTAGGCAAGACAACGCAAGTACCATCTGCGAGGCTTGGGGCATGGAAAAGGGGCAGCTAGAGCCACGCATAAAGCTCAGAAGGCTAGGGTGCCCCTGAAACACTCATCATGAAATGGGACCTACAAGGGGTCCGGGAACCCATGGGGTTCAGAGAGTCCATCAAACTGTGTCCAAGAGGACTTAAAGGCAGCCTCCCTATTTTTATATTTCCATTAAAGACGTGGCGGGCGAGAACTGAAGGTGCCCATTGCGCCAAATTGGCACAGTCAAGGGGCCTTGAAAGATCATGGCCATCCTTGAGAACCTCATCCCATGCCACTGAGTCCATGAGTTTCTGTACCTAGGAGGATGATGAAGTGAAGTTCATAAGCCCGGCTCTGAAAAGTGGTTTGCATTGTAATTTGTTCCATCTCAGGATCAGGCCTGAGAGACTGGAGGCAGTGTTTTTTGGTGAGGAATGTGCTCACAAAGGTAGTTGGGTATTGTTGTCTTTGATAGATTCTGGTGTGTGGTTTGTAGGGGTACTGGAGACAGTTGGCAGTTTTGTGTTTTCAGCTGTAGGAAATTGGCTTCAGTTCTGGTGATGAGGTTGGGTGCTTGTCTGAATGTATAAACCACTTTTCAGAGCTGGGCCCATGAACTGCACTTCATCAGCCTCCTAGGTAGTAGGTACAAAAACTCACGGACTCCATATACACAGTGGAATTCTGGCACACAGCCACCTGCCGGACATCTGACTCCCCAGGTACCTCTGCACTTTTACCTGTGCTGCTACGTCCCCCTTTCCCCCCTCACCCTCTGACACTTCCATTTCCATTTTCACTAACTGGCTTTCTTGCCTGCATTATGTACCAGGCCAGCCTCTGGCTTCTTCACTATTCCTTCCATCCAGGACTAGGAGACATGCCAACTGCAGGTACTTCCTCAGCCTGACGAAGGGTTTTTCAACCCAAAAGCTAACTAAGATATATATTTTTAAAGTATTCCTTTTTTTCATAATAAACATATAGACATAAAAACACAAGATAAGTCATCACACACAATGAATAACATCGTATGTCCAACACAACACAACATCTTTACTTCTTGCTGTCAATTCCTTTATAAAAAGAAAGGCTCTGTGACAGTTCCATTTGGGTACCTTTGATGCTGCTGCTGCTGCTACTGGTGTTGAGCCAGCTAAGTTATTTTGACCTGCCATCATTTATAGTGGTGGACCGGACCAAGGCTGTAGGGGAGGAGGATACCTCACAGGGGCATACTGCCATATTGTGCAGAGGCCCCAGCTCCAGGAACAGTGCACCCTAACACACACACACACACTGTCACCCATCCACATCATGAGTTTTGCCTGTTAACAGCCAGAGGTGCAGGGGCCCAGAAGCCAGACTCCCCCTGCACCTATCTCCTTGGCAGCTGGCAGGCTTCATGGCACATCTGCAATATTGTCTTTCACCCCCTACACCCTAAGAGAGACACGCACAAGCACCCATGTTATAAGTGTTATGGTGACACTATTTAGGACTTGGGGAGCACTGGGTGTGCAGCTGAATAAAGGCTGTTTCCTGTGTCTCAGCAAAAGCTGCTGATCACAAGGAAGGATGATATATTAAAATAAAGTAACTTTGCAAATGCTTAAGTGAGCAGTTTCCTAACAATAGGATAGTATGGAAGATGCATGATTCCTTGTGTAAGAAGAACAAGATGCAGCCCACCAGCTATTCTAAGGAGATAAAGCAGAAGCAAGACCTTAGAGATGAAGAAAGAGTCAGCAAGAAACTAGAAAGAACCTAGCAATTGACCAGGGTCAATGTCTTACACATACGCTCTTAACAGAGAGGCATGTAAATTAATGAAATGCACAGGTAATTCCATGCTAATGAAGTAAACAGTAAACAGAAGTAGAGGTTGAGATGGGAGGAGAAATGGGTGGAAGAGAAGGTGGAGTTAATGAGCATGAACCAAGGTATATAAAATATGAAAAGAACTAATGTTCAGTGCAGGTTTGCTGGGTTTTTTTGAGACCTTTGCCCAAAGCTGTCTCCATTCTAAATAAAGCTGTTGCAAGCAATATGTGCAAGTAGCGTTTACTCCCTGCTTGCTCTGGCTAATAAGTAACATGATTCATGAGCGATTGGATCATCGTCTTCCAGGTCATTGGGGGACGCATGAAGTCAGTGTCTAACAAGTTTTGCCTGTTAGCAGCCAGAGGTGCAGGGGGAGTCTGTCTTCTGGGGTCCTGCACCTATCTGGCAGCTGGCAGGCTCCGTGGCTGCAGCAGGGCCTAGCAGGCCTGAGAGAGACACAGTTGCACAAGCACCCATGTCATGAGTTTTGCCTGTTAGCAGCCAGAGGTGCAGGGCCCCAGAAGCCAAACTCCCCTTGCACCTATCTCCTTGGCAGCTGGCAGGCTTTGTGGCCACAGCAGGGCCTAGAAGGCTTGCAGTTTTCACCCCTCTGCGCCTTAACACATACAGACCGTGTCACGTGTGTCATGAGTTTTCCTTATCAACAGCTTGAGGTGCAGTTTCCCAGAAACACCTGCACCTATCTCCTTGAAACTTAGTAGGCTTTCTGGCCTCAGCATAGGATACCACCCTTGTAGTTTTCACACCACTGTGGTGTAATGCACATATGTGACATGAGTTTTGCTTTCAGGACTTTGAGGTACAGTTTCCCAGAAACCCCTGCACCTATCACCTTGAAACTTGGCAGGCCTCATGCTCTCAGCACAGGCTACCCCCCTGAATGTTTCATCCAAATCATAAAAAAAAAACAAAGTTATAGCTATTCTTTCCCCATTAAACCCTATGGCTGATCTCTGAATCAGCTCCCAATTGGCTCCAAAGCTTCGGAGCCAATTCAGCCAAATAGAAGCAAAAAATGATTCGGAGCTCTGAATCAAATCACTGGCATCCAAATCAGCCAAATATGGATCCAAATCAAATAATTCCCTATTTACATAGGCCTATTGGGCAACTCATTTAAATCATGTGTGGTCCTTAATTTTGTCCCTAATTTTATGAATATCTAATCTGGGGGTCAACTTCCAGAAGTACAGAGCACTCTCAGTTGTAAATGAAGCCAGTAAGGAAAGTGGTGTGAACATATAAAATGTTAACTTCTCTTTTTTTTCCTCCATATTTGAAACTCAAAGATATCAGGACTTATGACACTAATATCTCCATGCCTCACTCACCAATCTCTAAAATGGGATTGATAACACTTTATCTCAAGGGTGTTCTGGAGATAACTGTATTAATTTTTGTAAATTAAATTGATGCTGCAGTGCTAAGCACTATAACCCCCCCTCCCCCTCAGGAATTAACAATTTTCTGATCAGAGCAAGTAAATAAGGCCTCAGCTGAACTCTTTATTCAGCTGAGTAATTCTGTGGTGATGATCACTATAAATTTGTGCTTATAACTTTCTAATAACACTATTTCAAATAAATGGTTGTATATTTATGACAGTAATTATCTTAAATAAGAATTGTATTTCAATATTTTCAGGACATCTATTAAACTTTAGGAAGGTTAAGACATAAGTGCAGACCCTTATCACAATTTGATATTATTGCTTTCTTAGAGCAAGGTAGATTTTTTTTACTAGCACCAAATAATGGTGGGATCAGAAAAGGCCCATCCAAAAATGAAATTTCATCCAGAAATAGTACCTTGTACCATCATATGTATGTATAAGATCATTGACTATTTAACTATGTGTGTTTATGCAATTTAGGTTGTGTTTGAGCTTCCTTTTCAGCTGTTATATATTTGATTCATATAAGTCATAATGTAGCTAGTACTGGCAGCATGGTTTATGGAGAAGAGTACCTAATTCACAAAAGAGTTACCAAAATTAGTGGGATTACATGATATACATGAGGTGTCATGTCCTTCCCTCTACTCAGAAGGAAGGGCAGTGCTAACATTAAATGCCGATCTTCTCTTGTTTTCTTCATTCACACTTTTCAGAAACAATACTTCATGATTTATAATAATAGATTTGTTAGACCCCGACTCCATGCAGTGCCCAATGACTAAGGAGACGACAATTCAATCGCTCATGGATCCTGTTATTCATTAGCCAGAGCAAGAAGGGAGTAAACACTAGCACACATTGCTCGCAACAGCTTTATTCAGAATGGAGACAGCTTCAGACTAGCTCCCAAAAAACCGACAAACCAGGGAGCTGCAGTGAACAATAGTTTTTTTCCTGCATTTATACATGTCCCGGGACGCAAAGGTACTTACCGGCAACTGCTGAGCTGGGGAATGGAGAACAGGAGGTGAAACCCGCGTAGCTTGTGAGCCGCTTGTTTATTCAGCTGCGGCCGGCCGGTGACACAAGCGCAGAGTGCCGGCCGGCATGAATAAAAATGGTGGCACACGCCGCGGGAGTGGGGAAGAAAGGGGAGACGCTGCTCCCAATGCCCTTGCCCCTTGGACAGGCAAGAGCAGCGGAGCACAAGTGGAGAAACATCCCGGGCGGGGATGAGAAGAGACAGGGATGCCGCGGGAGCATCGTTGCAGAGGCGACTGGTAGGGAGACCCAGGATCGCCTCTGTGTTACCACAGAGGATATCCCAGATGAAGGCAGCCAGAGAAGGAGAGCCTATGGGGAAGCCCAGAGAGAGGTGCCTCCGGAGGACACGCCGTGGCTGGACTGTGAGGTGCCGGGGAATGGGCAAAGATTGAATGCCTAGGCATGAAGCAGACAGGGCTACTGTAAGGTGTGTGGGGGGGCAATTAAAGGGGCAGTACGCCCAGTTTGTGTTGAGGCTTTTTTGTGTGTTTTGTGTTAGGCTTGTCTTTTCCCTGAGTTCTAGGGGAGACCAGGGGGCATTAGACCGGTAGTAGGCATAGTCTCAGTTGCAGTGAGGGAAGTTGGCACTCCAATTTTAGTAATAATCCAAGAGCAAGATGACTAACAGCTTGGCAACACCATAAGGAGGCGTGAGGCCAGAGTGTAGGGGTGGCGGAGGCCCGAGAGTGACCGCCGGGGAGCCCTGGGCCACGGGCATGCACGACGACTGACTCAAAACACTGGTCACATCAAGTCATGGCAGGCTGGAATTCAAGGAGTCGGGCAGAGAACATCCGCTCGGCCAACGGCGGGAACGCCGGCAAGGGACAACACCAATCCCAAGGGGAAGAGCGGCCTGAGAACAGCTAGTCGCGTCCTAGCAGCGACAATACACTTTGGTTTAGACTCATTAACATTTACTCCACCTCCATCTCTCCTTCTGTTCCACCCATTTCTCCTCCCATGTCAAGCTCCAACTCTGTTTCCTGTTTGCTTCGTTAGCATATAATTAGCTAGGCATTTCATTCATTTACATGCCTTTTTGCTATTGAGTGTGTGGCCAAGGCCTTGACTCCTGCTATTCGGTCAATGGGTGGACTTTGATCAAAATCTGGAAGCTTCTGGAGGCTTCTTCACCAATCACTATTCACGTTTTTCCATATGTTCATTTCAGATTCTGTTACCAATTACATGTTGTTTTTCACATTCCAGTCCGTTTTTCTATCCCAAGCTGTACCATCTTCCAGATTCCTAAGATGTCATCTCATTCACAGCACACAAACTCACACAGATTCACTTCCTGGTTTTTCCTCAGAAAATGGTTGACATAGTTAAGATGGTTACTTAGCATAAGCAAATGGCTGGCTTAGATATCATTTTTCCTTTTGGTCAGCAGCTCTGCTAGGCCACAGGTCATGTCTGAACCTTTATTCAGCTGCAGATTCAATGCTTCCTGAAAATCCACATAGTGTTACCCTAACAGTTTTCAATGAAATTCTGGGAGACTGATGGAATTGCCTTTTTTCCCTGCCAACCAGATATATTGCCCTATATATTTTTAATACTATAAGGAAACAGTATATGGAAAGATGTGCATTGGTTTGAATATGGATGATCTAACTAAATGTTGTACATGACCCAATAATCCTTCAGAACAGCTCATCATAATTTTTATTTTGAAATTTATTCTTGGAAATATTTCAATTTTTTTGTTTTGTTTCTGGGCTACTGAAATACTAAACACTGAAACCAAGAAATATATCCCACTGACTTAGCTAAGAAGTTGATGGATTATCTACTGTGTCACCCAAATTAACACAGAAAGTTTATCAACTATTTTCTCCTTTTTATAATTTAAAGGATTTTGTAGTAACACTATGTATAGACTTGCAACATAAGTCTTATTCCAACTGATAAAAGCTAAACTTTATTAATATTTTTCAATTCATTGTGCTCGAATGCTTTATTTATAGGAACCAAAGTAGCAACAGCAAAATTCCCTTTTCTGACAGTGCTTAATAGACTGAAGTGTCATACACATAGTCAGATACAAGTTGCTCTTTCAGAAATCCCACCTGGCTCAAATAAATAATCTTGACTTCTTTCAGAACAGGTAGCAAAATATATATTTTATGATCCTAGTTTCAGTTAATTCATTGTACTTTTCTATCTCAAACAGCTTAACAGTTTTTAGCTTTCTGAGGTAATTTAGAAATTAATTCTTTTTGCTTGTAAGAGGAAATAATTCTTGTATACATTAAAACAACATTATTTAGCTATACAAATGCATGAACTGAGAAAGAAATAATGTGGGTAATCATGACCTGAAGCATCTCCCAGGATACTTATTTATGACCCTGAGGCATATGGGGGCAGGATCCATCCTATGGGCTCCAAGCTTTCTGTTCATTCCAGATGCCTGTACAGATAGTATGAGGAAGACTTTCCATATTAACACTTCTTCAGAAGCTAGATACAAGTGCTGATAACTTCTCAAGAGAAGTTGGGTCTGATTTAAGGATTTGCTGATTTGGCCCTTTAGGGTTCTGGGTGAAAAAGTTGTTAATACTAGGGATATTTAACAAAGTACTGCGTGCGGTTCTATATTCCAATTCCCTGCCACACCACAAAACTCCAAGATACATATAGTCGCAGCTTATTGGGTAGCTGATGTGGAAGTGTCCTAGACTCTAACTTCTGAATGGGATTTGTTGGACCAGAAGAAAATCCTGAGTCTCAAGTCTATACTTTAAGCACTAGGCAACACTCTTCTAATTTTATATTACTTTGTTATGGGAGTGTGCATGTAAAATAATTCTTAATGATTCTCTGCCAGCTCCTCTGCATGACAGTATTAATTATCATTTCTTTTTGACTTTAAACAACTCATTTTACTTTCAATGTGCCTCAGTTTCTCTAAGTGTGAAGTGGGGAGGAAAATGCATAACCAATCTTCTTTAAGATCTACAAGGAAAAAAATTGTCCATCTGTGCCAAAAGATGTTATATATGCATGTATATTGTAGAAATAATTGTCTTACTTGACTAGAAAGACAGACAAAGACCAGATGTGCTGATACTGCTTAATTCAAATGTTCTGAGATAAGGAATCCGCATTCCTGCATTCCTTGGGTTATCTTGATATCTTGCCCTGTGCATTCCTGCATGCCTTGGGTTATCTTGATATCTTGCCCTATGCATAGATAGTTGTTTAAGTAAACTTTCTAAGTTTCTGTGTAATTTACTATTGTTTTGTTTCTCCAAGGTGTATTTTTTATCTCTTTCTCTGTCTTTAGTATAAATACGCTTGTAAACTTAGAGAGTCTGTGAAATCCTTTGAAAGAGACAAGTGGGTGATTCCCCTTGCTGTATGGAATTCTCCCTGTGATCACAGTATAGCCCTAAATAAAGAAAAGCTGGCTCTGTCAGTTCTGATTCAACCACAACACGAAGTCTGATTTCTTCCACAATATAGTTGCTTTAAGTTTCTGTTATATATGATGGTTGAAATTTCTTAACACATATAAACAGTAGGCCAGTGCAAGTAGACAGGTATTCAATCCAGATTGAGATCCAGCCACTTCAGATGTTGGCAATCTCATCCGGAGCTCTGGATTGGTTTGCTGCTTTGATCTGGCCAAAGCACCTCCGAAGCTTTAGAGCCGCCTTGGAGATCCGGCCATAGGGTATAATGGGGGAATCAATGAAATATCTATAATTTTCTTGTTTTGTTTCTGTTTTCAGCTAAGTTTACAATGCTAGTACCTTTGTTTAGAGCATGAAGCCTGCCAAGTTTCAAGAAGATAAGTGCAGGGGTATGGGGGGAATTGCATTCCAAATTTGTGAAAGAAAAACTAATGTCACATGTATGCATTACATCACAGGAGTGTGAAAACTGCAGAAGTTATGGCCCCTGCTAAGGCCACAAAGCCTGCCAAGTTTCAAGAAGATAGGTATAGGGGTTTGGGGGGAACTGCACTTCAAGCTGCTGACAGGCAAAACTTGTGATGTGGGTGGGTTCTTGGGGAATTCTGTCTGTCTTGGGGTACGGGGGGATGAAATGTACTGCAGGCCTGGGTGCTGGGCTCTTCCAGGTCACAAAGCCTGCCAGCTGTGCATGTCTCTTGCTGAGGGGATGTCGGTCTTCTGGGGCCCTGCACCTATGGCTGCTAACAGGCAAAACTCACGATATGGGTGGGTGAGTGACACTGTGTGTGTGTTAAGGTGCACCTTTCCTGGAGTGGGGGCCTCTGCAAAACATGTCAGTGTGCCCCAGTGAGGCCTCCTCCTCTCCTACAGTCTCACATCTGTTTCACCACTTTATGTGACAACAGGTAAAATAACTTAGCTGGCTGTGTTGTGTTGAACATATGATGTTATTCATGGTGTGTGATGGCTTATCTTGTGTTTTTATGTCTATATGTTTATTATGAAAAAAATAGAATACTTAAAAAATATATCTTTGGAAGCTTTAGGGTTAAAAACCCCTTTGTCAGGCTGAGGAGGTACCTGCAGTTTCTCCTGGATGGAAGTAATAGTAAAGAAGACAGAGGCTGGCCTGATTTGCAATGCGGGCAAGAAAGCCAGTTAGTGAAAATGGAAATGTAGGTGTCAGGGGGTGAGGAACAGACTGGGGTGGAGTGTAGGGAGGAAAGAGGGATGTAGCAGTGCAAGTAAAAGTGCAGAGGTGCCTGGAGTGTCAGATATCTGGCAGGTCACAGTATGCAAGAATTCTGTGTATATTGAGTCCATGAGTTTTTGTACCTACTACCTAGGATGCTGATGAAGCTCATAGGCCCAGCTCTGAAAAGTGGTTTGTATGTTCACACAAGCACCTAACCTCATCACCAGAGCTAAAGCTGACTTCCTATAGCTCAAAACACAAAACCTGCCAACTATCTCCAGTACCTCCACAAACTGCACATCAGAATCTATCAAAGACAACAAACCCCAACTACCTTTGTGGGCACATTCCCCTCCAAAAAAACACTCCGCCTCCAGTCTCTCAGGCCTGATCCTGAGATGGAACAAATTACAATGCAAACCACTTTTCAAAGCTGGGCCTATGAACTGTACTTCATCAGCCTCCAGCATTGAAGCCATGCCCATGGCTCACGTTGTCAGTGGCTGGTATGGAGGGGACTGGCTGGTGTGGGTGCTGGGAGTGCTGCCATGGGAAAGTGGATCCCCCTCTTCCACATCCCCTCACCTCTGCAATTCAGCCTCCCTAACTTGGTTGACCAGCACCTGCATCCAGTGATTGAAGGTTTTGGTACTGCCAGTGCACATGCTCCCCTTCACCATTGGGTCGCACATGCCCACCACAAGGGATCCAGCCGTCTTCTGATGCCCTCCTTCACCAGTGCCTGCACATCTGGTGACAGCAGCCTGCTCCATCCAGGAACATTGATTCACTGGAATTTCTCCATTTTGTTCTCCAGTTCCCTCACTAGGGGGATCACCTGGCTGAGGAGTGCATCACCAGTGCTAAGGGTCTCAGTGGCCTCAAGGAAGGGCTTGAAGACCACCAAGATCTGGGAGATGGTACCCCCCTCAACTCTGTTCAGGGGGCCACTGATCCCAATCTCTCCAAGCAAGGCCAACTCATGGATGGCCTTCTGTTGCTCCACCAGCCTCTTGAGCATCAAGTATGTGGAGTTCCACTGAGTCTTCACATCCTGTATGATTCTTTACTGCAATATGCTCAGCTCTGCCTGTTTCTCCTGAAGCATCATGCCCCCCTTGATAGTGTGGTGGAAGTATCCTGCCACCTTCCTGCATTTCGAAATCAGCTGGCTTGTAGCAGTAGTAGTGGTGGCACTGTCACCAGCAGCCCTTTCCCCCTTCAGCGCATCCCTCACTATTAGGTGCAGCCTGTATGCCACACAGCAGACGCCAACAAAGTTGGCATCATGGACAGCCTTCATTATATCGGCCCCGTTGTTGGTGACCATGAACCCATGGGTGAGTTCGACTTGCCCAATGAGCCACCCCAGCACCATAACATTCATGGCCCCCATCATCTCCCTTGCCGCGTGGGACTTACCCAGCACCTCAGATTGCAGTACAGCCCACCAATGGCCTGACTGATAGCACCAGTGCCCTGTGAAGAGATGTACGTGTGATTGCCTTCTTGGCTGCTCCAGATGTTGGAGGTGAAGTTCAAGGCTACCTGCGGCCCTGCCTTGTGCAGCTCATCCCTCAAATACTCTCTGCATGCCTTATACAGGGAGGGCACCACCATCCTGCTAAAGGTGGTGAATGCAGTCACGTTGTAAAATGCGGACAGAAGTGCTATGAACTGCCTGAACCCTGACCACTCAAGTAGGGAGAAAGGCTGGTTATCCAGAGCAAACATCTCCCCAGTGGTCTGGGTGATCTCACTCACCTTGGGAACATACCCCCCTTTCTGTCCACCTTTCTCCCACTGGTCCAGGGTGGCCTGCCTCTGCTTTGGGGGTGGGGGGCTTTGGAACATGCAGGGAACTTCCCTTTCAGCATACTCACACTTGTGCAGCAGCATCGCTGTGGTGGAAAAGTGTTTCACATCTTTGCCACAGCTCATGTGCCTTTGGCAGTGCTGGCAGATGGCATAACTGGGATCATCTGCCAGCTGAAAATGCTCCCAGACTACACTACTGCCCCACTTCTAGATTGAGGCTGAGGATCCTGCCTTATCCAGCTCCGCAGGAGACTGAGGCCCAACAGCAAGAGAAGCTGCCTCAGCTGAGACTCTTGCCTCCACAACCTCAGCCTTCTCCAAGGTGCTGCTTTCCGGAGGAGACTTGGGTCTAGGGGACATTTGAGAGGTGTAGAGCAAAAACTCTGATTCCCCCTCTAAACCCAGAATTGCTTGAGCCAGGGCACTCAGCACCCCTCATTCCAGGTCCAGCTCCTCCTTTGGCAGTGGGAGGTTCACACTGAGTGATGACATTGGGGTGGAGGAGACAGTGATTCCACTGCTGGTGCCTACTTCTTAACTGAGGGGAGGTGGTGCAGGGACATCAGGTGCAGACACTGCTCCCACCTCCTTGCTTCCACTGGCAGTACTGATGTCATGGCTGTTTGGGAAAAGAAGCCATCTGCTTTTGGGGGGGGGTGGACTTACAGCTCTAGCTCTCCCCCTACCCCCTCTCCCTCCCCTACAGGAAACCTGGCACCTGCCTTTCCAGCACACTTCATATTAATCTTTCCTATGCTGCAAAAGGGGTGTGTGTGTTATTCCTTTTGTGTTGTGTGTTTTATTCCCTCTTTTACATGTGTCCACTGGATTCTTCTTTGATTGCTTGCTTCACTGTTAAGAGCTGTGTAAAATGTGTGTGCTGTCTTTCTGTCTGTCTTCTTCTCCTATGAATATCTGATTTTTCTTCTTTATATTGTGTATGTGTGTGCATGTGTTCAACCTGTGTGTCTCCCTGCACAGTGATGGATCACACCAGCTAGGAAAACACAGCTTTCTTTTTTCAAAGTTTGCAAAAAAATATAGAGCAAATAGAAATTGAAAGAAATTAATTGAATAGTATCAAGAGATGCTAAGCTAAGCTAAGATAAGCAAAATCCTACCCAATCCTTTCTAACAACAAAAAGGAGCAGGCAAGTTCAACTACTGAGTAAAGTAACCAAGCTGAGATGCTTGAGTCTGCTAGGTTACCTTTCGCATGCAGTTCCTGAGAGGGAACAAGCTAGCAAAAGGCACAGCACACCTTCAAACAGAGGATTTTATGCTGTTTCTAGGTCCCTCCCCCCAGATGCTGTCATTGGAAAGGCAGCCAGAGAGAAATCCTTCTCACTGGCCATCTACAGTCTTCCCCCCCACCCCCTCCCACTCTCCTTCCCTCTTCTAACTTTCACTTTCGGTGTTTGAAGCATCTGAAGCTTTTCCGAAGTGCTTTGGAAGCTCTGAACTGCTTCAGGCAGCTTAAATGAGCTTCACTCCAGGCATGCTGCTTCAGACCCTAAAGCATCTAAAGTGGCCCCAAATCCAAAGCACGATCTGAAGCCTCACACAGCCCTAATAAACAGCTGATTCTAAGCTATCTGCCTTCTTAGCTTGATTTGAATGTTATCTGTGCTTTAGCTTCAGGTTTTTAGCTTTCTGAAGCACAGAAACTTTTTCATCTCAGTTTCACGTTAAAACATTAAAATCAATAAAAGCATTAAAAGCAGTAAAAGCATTAATATTAAATAACAAAAACATCAAAAGCAGTAAATTTAGTGCCTTCAATCTTCAATGAAAACAAAGAAATGCCTTTTTTTTGCCTTGTAATATGTGCATATATCCTACTAGTTCTTCTTAAGGTTGGTTTTCTGCAAAATATTTTTTAAGTAGAAGAAATCTCTTTTTATGTTGGCTTTTTTAATGAGGAAATTATTATTGAGTTTTTTAAAATTATGTCCTGCTCCTCCTCTTGATGGCTGTTAGGTTACTTTATTTCAACCTAGCTACTGGATTTGAGGAGATTTTAAGCTTGATGAGCTAGTTCACAGTTAAGTAGTGTCTGGTTCTGGGTCTCGAGACTCATAAGTAGAGAACAGAACATCTGTTCCAATTTGATTTTGGGGAGATTCAGCCTGATTTGATGGCCGAATCTCCAAGTCCAATTGGGAGACCCATTAATCTGTCTGAATTGAATTGGAAGCCTCTGAATTGATTCAGAGAGATTTGGAAATTTGGCCATAGACTGTACAGGCAGGCACTAGGTAGTACCGGTGGGAGCAGCTCAGGAAGCAGGTGGATGAGCCTCAGTTTGAGCTGTTCCCCAGCTAACTCCCTGCCCTTGCTGGGGCAAGGCAGACAGTGCTGGCAGCCCTGGGAGAAGTCATGAGGGCTGAGGAGAATGATTGGGGAGCTGGGGGAATGATTGGGAGCTAGGGAACTGGGAAATCAAACTGGGAGTTCAGGGGAATGATCAGGGGCTGGGATGAATGAACAGGGGCTTCCCCCCAGCTCCTAGTTTGATTCCCTAGTTCCCAATTTGATTCTCCATCTCCTAAACATTCCCCCCCAGCCCCTGTGGCTTCTCCCTAGGGCTGCCAGCTCAAGCTGTGGATCATTTGGCTGCTCCCACCAGCTCACCTGGCAGCCCTGAGAGAAGCCATGGGGTTCTGGGGGAATGATTGTGAGCTAGAGGATCAAACCAGGAGCTGGGGAATCAAACTAGGAGCTTGGAGGGAAGCCCTGGTCATTCCCCCTAGTTCAAGTCCCAGTTTGATTCCCCCAGCTCCCCAGTCATTCTCTCCAGACCCTGAGGATTCTTTTGGGGCTGCCAGCACTGCCTGCCTCACCCTGGTGGTGGTGGTGGTGGTGGGGAGCCAGGGGAGCATCCAGACAAGCCACAGCTTCTCCTGGGGCTGCTGGCTCAACTTGGGGCTTGTCTAGCTGCTCCCCCAGCTGCTTCTGCCAGCACTGCCTACCAATATAGTTTATGGCTGAATAAGATTTGATGCTAAATATCTTTGGATTTGCATTCAGCCAAATCAAAACTGGACAGTCAATCGAATCACCAGATCAAACCACTGTCCCACCAAATCTGAATCTGAAGCAAATACTCACTCCTTTGCACAGGCCTACTTTCTAGCTACCCCATCTATGGGACTTTATATGGGACTCTGCAGTTTGACATCCTATGTGCAACTCCTCAGAACTTGCATTGCTCTAATTTCATGCTGCCTCATGACCCTCAGAGCACCAACAGAGCTGTGGACACTATAGGTGCATCCAGAGGAGTGAGTATGTACCTGTTGCAGCATCTGAAAGCAGTTTGAGATGCCACAAGAGGCACCCTGGGAATGAAAAATTGTTCCCTGTGCTGCATATTTGTGTTGTAGTGGACTCTAATTTTGGTACCAGGAAATCCTGGTATCAAAAAAAAGAACATGCTAAAAAAAGTAGTACAGGGCATGCTCCTGGAGCATACCCTGAAGCAACCAGAAGCTGGGTCCTCCAAAGAGATGCTCTGGTACCCAGCCAGAAAATCTCTATCCTTGCCCCCTTCTCCTGCTGTTCCAGCATGTGCTGGGGCAAATAGGAACAAAGCAAGGCTGCACCAGTGTCTCAGATCCCTGCTCTGTCCCTGGTAAATAGGAACATGGGGGTGGGGGGAATCTGGAGTTGGGGGTGATTGTGTGGAGAGGGGACTGTGGGTGGCCATGGAGGGACTGCTTGTGAGGAGTCAGTCCTCCACTGACCCACCTCATGGTACACAGCCCCACCCTCTGCAGCACCAGTTGCCGTTGGGACACTCAGGACCTACTACTAGTAGTGTGGCACAGCCCTGGCTGCCTGGGACCTGGCACCACCTATGCCACTTCACATGAGCCCGGCTCAGCCTAGAGGCATGCACCTTCAGGCAGGACTGGGCCACTTTAGCTGTCAGCTGGGGTTCCCACCACCGTGTGCAAGAGCCATGCCCCCTTGGGCCAGGCTAGGTCCTGCCTCCAAGTGCCCCATGGGCTGTCAGGCTGGACTGGCTCCATGGAGGCAAGATCCAGGCCAGCTGGAGGGTGCATGGCTCTTGCATGCAGTGCCAGGGGCCCCGGGTGATGGCCAGAATGGCCCAGTCCTGCTGAAAAGCCCACACCCTTGGACTGGACTGTGCTATGCCACAGCGGGGCTCTGCCACTAGAAGGCCCTGAGGTCACCAATGGCTGCAGCTACTTCTGCTGCTGGGAGGAGTGGGGAGCTGAGCTGTGCACTGTGTGGGGTTGGGTGAGGGATATCCCTCCCAAGGAGCCCCCCCCCACCAACAAGCTCCACACCCCCAAACCATCCCCACACCCCACACCCACATAACTAGCCACAAACCCCACCCACAAACACCTACCCACAAATCCCACACCCATCCCCCCCACACCTCTTCTCACCCAACCCCATATCCCTCCTACAAATCTCACACCCTGCATGTCCAGCCACTAAACAGGATGGGATGGGACCTGCTGGTAGAAGACATGGCTGCAGGAGCAACAGCCACATTGCAGCCCTGCCCCATGCCCACACTGGTGCTGGGACATGCAGCCTCAGCCTGGGGCGTTCCTGGTCCCAGGAACCACTTGGGTGTGTGATGGGCTATGTGGAGGGGTGGAGGTGGCAGCAGGGGTGGCTGTATGTGAGAGAGAAAGAGATGGAGGTTAGGGTGGGGGTGCACTCCAGGTAGTAGTGGCTGCCACAGCCAGGCTTAGAGCACTCCTACCACCCTAAAGCAGCCTGTGCAGAGGGAGGCCAACCTTGAAGGGAAGGGGCTTGTTCAGCCTGGTCCCTGAGCCCCAGTCAAGGGCTATCCCAGAAATGGCATGGTGATCGCTGGTGCCTGGACACAGGCATAGGAAGCAGAACTGCAAGGGCTGTCATTGCTCAGAGCCGCAAAGCAGTGGGTGGAACAGCTGCATTTGGACCCATGTTCTGGTGCTGGGATGGAGCTGCTGCTGGGAGGGAACAAGTGGGAGCAAGCAGGGGCTGTGGGTCAGGAGTGAGAGGCACTGTGCTGTTCAGTGCTCCACATCCTGGTGAGCAAAGGGGACAGGGGCAGTTTTGATTTTTCTATGATAAAAAAAAAAAGAAAAACAAACACCAAAATGTATTGATACTTAGAATTTGTTTATTATTTATGATAATAGAGGCGCTAGTAGGCTTCCAAATTGCTTTAAAATTGTAAATATATCAATAAACCATTGCCCAACTGATCTCTCTCTATATAATGGTGTTTCAGTTTAATCGTGGAAGAACACAGATTTTGAAGAATCCCTTTCCCCAACAAATCCCACTCCCACAAATCTCCACCTGCCCTCTTCACTAACCAGGATGTGGAGATAGCTGTCCCTGCAGCCACAGCTCCTTCCAGCAGCTCCTATCCTACCTGGCAGCTGGACAAACAGGGTATGAGATGTGGGAGGGATGTGGGATTTGCAGGAAGTTATGTGAGACGTGGGTGTAGGATATTGTGGAGTATGAGATTTGTGGGTGGGGGTGTAGAGGGATGCAGGGTTTGTGGGGGGGGGCGTGTAGGGGAGGGGTTCAGGGAAGGCCACTACACAGGCATGACCCTGCCTGAGACCCAGGATCTGCATATAGTGAATGGAGCTGGCCTGGCACTCTGGTGCGTGCCTCCAAACAAAACCAGGATGGCTCCTGCTGCTCCTCAGGGCTCCCGGCACTGCACACAGTGTGCACTGTTCACCATGTGCAGCTCCTGGGTCTTAGGTAGCACCATGCCACTGTGGGGCTGCATCTGCATCAGGCCATGAGAGCCCTGATGGCCCAGCTGGCTGCTGCTGCCAGCACCAAGGGCTGTGCGCTGTGGGGAGGTGGGAAGAGCAAGTGTGTGGTGCCCCTCCTTAAAGCCCCCACAAATCCCACAGTCCCTGTACCCCCACATCCCTGCTTAGAGAGGAAAGAGCCTGGGGTCTAGTCCTCCTGCCAGCCTTGCCCTGCTTCTATTTCCTGCAGCACACAGGCAGTGTGCTGGAGCAGCAGGGGCACATAGTAGGCCCTAGAGCAGTAGGTGCTAGAGCATCTCCTTGGACTAGGACCCAGCCTCTGGTTGCTTCCAGAAATGCTCCAGGAGCACACCCTATGCCAGTTTTTCCAGGGTGCTTTCTTTTGATATCAGGATTTCCTTCTATCAAATTTAGAGTTCACGCTGCACATGTTTTCATTCATGGTATGCCTTGTGCGACATCTCAGAACTGCAGCAGGTATGTGCTCACTCATCTGGACAGTCTCTATTTTTCTGTTTAAATCCATCAGGGATGCATCTCAGTGCAAATATGCAAGATGTTCACAGGAGTTCTAAAATCACATTATCTCTTTATTTGTGAAGTATTCAAGGGTTACAGAACTCTGGGTGAAATATTGGAAATATATGCTGGCCTCCATTTTCCTTCCCTTGTCCTTTCTAGTCCGTGCTACACCTCTGTCCGGGTCCTTAGATGTAGTCTATATGTGAAGCATGTATGTCCTATCTCCTTTCTTCCTCCTACAGTCTCTTCCTGTTATCCACTTACTGCAGTCAGAGTCAGTTGGTCATCGCTGAGCAGTATTTGTCTTTTTCAAGCTCTAGTCTTTCTTTGCCAGGTGACACCTTCCCATCCCCAGATGGTTTTATGTTCCCCCTTGAATGACTGTTTAGTTATAACCTATCTGAGATGTAAGCTGTGAAAATTAGTTCCTTTTGGCTGTAACCAGCTCATTATTCTAGGGTGTTTCCATTGGAATAGAAAATCATCCAGATTATTTTTAACTGTTTGCTGTCTGCTAGGTGTTCCTGCTCAAGATGCACATTGCAATGCCAAATAAAAGCAAAGCACACTCCTACAAGCAAGTGGCCTTCATAAAACATGAAATTGATATAGTTGTGGTACAAATCCTTCACAGTTTGCATTCAGGATGATCAATTTGCATGTGTACCAGTTCACAGGAATTCTGCAATCATTGGACCAAAAGTTCTTCTATTCAAAGCAGTCTTATTGGGGTTCTTGAGGTGTTTGGTTGTGTGCATTTTTTGTAACAACTGATCTTGCTAAATGAGACCAATAAAACTGAGGGCTTCCTTAAGCAAACCTACAGCACAGCTGTTCTAACGTATAAAGGAATCTGAACGATCTCTGCAAGTTTTAAACGTGATGGCTATTAGTGGAACGCTTCAAATAATTTTTGTTGTTTCCTGTAATGATCCATGCTGCTAAACCTGTGTGCCTTTCCCTGCTTCAGTCTAAAAGTTGAAAAGTGGGAAATGCTTGTATGTTAATCTGTCTTCACAGAATGATTTTTCAAAGTTCTGCAGCCTCTCTTACAGTTTAATAGGGAGCATGAATGCCCTATAAAAAGATATTTTGCTCAGCCTATTGGTCTGAAAGTTCACAAGTTCAAGGAGTATTTCTCACCATAAGTATTCTGTGAAATATATTGTAATTAAAAAGAAAAAAACCCAAACCTAAGTTCCACAAGAGGTGAGAAATTCTTCATAAATCCTTATGAAGAATAATTAAAGCAATTCAATGATGAAACAATTGAATAGGTGTAAAAGGACATATTTGTGGCCTAATATGAGGTCCAAACTTCCCTCATACTGTTGGTCAAACTCTGGTAAGAATTGTATATTTACAGAAGATAATTTTGCACGGCTAGATCCCAGTTATAACTCAGGTTCCAAATATAAACTTAATTTCAGAGGGGACATTTTATATTAAAAAAAAAGTTAAAATTGCAAAGTTGTCTATATCTCTAATGAGCCAAATGGAAATATTTGGAAATAGGGGTCCAGAACAGAATGTGGCAGCTTTTTTCTATCTCTAAATGTAGAGCTTATATTTAATACATAACTATTGGTTTTATTATATGGGCATTAAAGGAAGTGGTAGTGTATATATACATATCATTTAACATATATCCATTTATTTAAGAAACCATCTACAGTTATGTCTTCATAAAAGAACTGCTCTCCAACAGACTGTCAGCACCTAGCTGTAGATATTTCAACTCAGATTTCCAAGTGCCATACCTCATTTCTCTCTGCCATGTAACAGTTAGGAGCTAATTGCTTTATATATATTTTTAAAGACAAAAATGAGATTTTAAAATGAATAATCAAAGTGCAAAAATAGTTAGCTAACAACTGGCATTAATGAAAACATATGGTATTGACTGGAGAAGTGTTTGTGAATGCAGTGTTTCTCAGCAAGGGAAATAAAAGGTTACATAATGTGCAGGGCTTTTTTTGGTTACTTTTCACCACAGAACTGTGGAGTGTCTACATACTAGAAATTACGCTGGCTATTTTAAATGTAAACTCTAGCAGGAGCACATATCCATAGAGGTCAACATGAGAGCTATCCATGACCTACTCAGATGTATTAAATGTGTACAACAGAAAAAAATTCTCATTTTTAACAAAATAATAAGCAATCTCTTACTTCTATAGTTTTTCTGGGGAAATAATGGTATGTTATATTGCCTTCATTTCCTGCATTCTGTAATGACCTTGTGGTACTGATATATGCTAAAGTATTCAAATGAGACTTTATGTTTCAAAACCTACTAGCAAAGATTTATAATTGTCAGTGAACTAAAATAGAAATACTTTTGGAATGGTGATGTAAATTAAACTATCTTTACCAACCTGGTAGCCAAGCTTGTGCTGGACTTTAGGAGAAAAAATAAGGAGGTCATGGCATGTTAACACAAATATGCTGTGGACTGTTCTTCTCATGAAGTTGGGGGCCTGACTTCAATATAACACATAGGTATTATGTAAAGTCTGTAATTGCAGAATAGAGGAAACCTTGCAGAACCAAAACCTACATGATTTATATCACGTGTGGATACTACAAAACCTTATTTAAGGTAATACCTAAATTCTTGGTTAAGTAAAATGATTGATATCTCAAGATATCTCAAGATATCCTGATTTTGGTTTCATGAGATATGGGAGGAAGAAAGGCTCAGAGTCAGATGGTACGATTAAAAAAATATATGGGACTAGGCCTCCCTCTGTGTCCCCCATACTCTTTTCAAATTAAATTTGGGGAACTTTATTCCCCCTTGAGAATCACTTTAATATTGGAAGTCACCACACATAGCCTACAGGTTTGTCTCAATCATTACAGAAATAGGAATAATTTTGAAACTACTATCTGGATTGGGTTTAGGTATGTATTCAGGACACTGCCAACTTTCTCATTTTTTTTCTTTCCCTCTGAACATGCTGTCTATCCTTCCCTCCTTTCCACTCCAAAAGAAAAAAATAGCTTGAAGGTATTCAGAAAGCAAGGATTTTCATGCTCTGCACCATAAGAGGTACATTTTTTCCCTAATACATTTGAAGTGTTCTTCAAGAATACAGTGGTACTAATTTTTGGTGAGTAGTGGTATTAGATAAGCACCAATACCTGATTGAAAGGTATTGTTTGAATGTAGTATCACTTGACCTTTCAAGTGTGGTTGGAACTTCCATTAATCAACTACTTTACTGAGAATATGCCTCACAAACAGGACAGAAAGTGAAAGATCTTTGCTTTACAGAAAAAGCTAACCCTTCCTAATGTTCTTTTAAATTGTCTGCCACCCTTTATGTGGGATTTCCATTTGATCATTGGTAACTGAACATTTGTGCCTACTAACATTAAAGTTTTTTTTAAAGATTCAGATTTCTCCATCCTATATAGAGGTTAAACAACTACAGATATTAGACATTTCAAATATATTTCATAAGACACCCAATGTACAGAGAAGACTACCTGGAGACAAAATGAAACCAAACTCTTCTTTAAGCAAATTTGGGGGATAGATAAAAGTGAGATGGAGATCTTAATCATAGAATTATAGAATCATAAAATCATAGAATAAATGAGTCCGAAGGGACCTAGACAGATCATCTAGTCCGACCCCCTGCCATGGGCAGGAAGGAGCACTCCCACTGGGGGTGGGAGGGGTCATAAGACCCCAGCCAGGTGCCTATCCAGTCTCTTCTTGAAGATCTCCAGGGAAGGTGAGAGCACCACCTCTCTGGGAAGCCTATTCCAGGCTCTGGCCACCCTTACAGTGAAGTAGTTCT
>NW_017728951.1:51813373-51830011 GCF_001723895.1 Crocodylus porosus
CCCCTCAGTCTCCTCTTGCGGAGACTGAAGAGATTCAGGTCCCTCAGCCTCTCCTCATAGGGCTGGCCATGGAGGCCCTCAACCATATGAGTGGCCCTCCTCTGGACCCTCTCCAGGTTCCCCACACCCTTCTTGAAGTGCAGCACCCAGAACTGGACACAGTACTCCAGGTGTGGCCTGACCAGTACTGCATAGCAAAACCTCTCTGGACCTGTTAGTGATGCCCCTGTTGATGCAGGACAAGGTGCGCTTGGCTCTGCCTATTGCTTCATCGTATTGGTGACTCATATTCATCCTGGAGTCAATCCTGACTCCAAAATCCCTCTCTGCCTCTGTGCTGCCTAGAGGGTCAGCCCCTAACGTATAACCATAATACTGGTTCCCTCTCCCCAGGTGCAGCACCCTGCACTTGTCCTTGTTGAACAGCACCCTGTTCAGATCCGCCGACTTCTCTAACCTATCCAGGTCTGCCTGGATGTGGTCCCTGCCCGTCGATGTATTCACTTTACCCCACAGCTTGATGTCATCAGCGAACTTGAACAGGGTGCCACCCATGTGACCGTGCATTCGTCAATGCCGCAGTCCCTTAGCTTGCCCACCAGAATTGGGTGGGACACAGTGTCAAAAGCCTTCTGGAAGTCCAAAAAGATGACATCAACTTCCTCCTTCCCATCTAAGCTCTTTGTTACCTGGTAATAGAAAGAGACGAGGTTAGTCAGGCAGGATCGGCCTTGCACGAACCCATGCTGGTTACCCCTCAACATCACTTCCCCTGCAGGGCTCTCACAAATGTGGCCAGCGATAATTTTTTCAAAGACCTTCCCCAGGATAGAAGTGAGGTTGACTGGCCTGTAGTTGCCAAGCTTTTCCTTCCTCCCCTTCTTGAAAATAGGCATCGCATTGGCCCTTTTCCAGTCCTCAGGGACTTGGCCCAAGCACCAGGAGTCCTCGAACAACCGTGCCAATGGCTCTGCAGTAACACAAGCCAATTCTCTCAGCACCCACGGATGAAGGTCATCCAGGCCCACTGATTTGGACACATCTAAGCCCTCCAAGTAATCCTTAACTAGGTCTGAACTAACAGTTGGGGGACTCACATCCTTCCCAGGCCTCCCTACGCTGTCAAGAAAATGTTCTTTGAATTGCTCACTTACAGCTCTCTTCCTTTCTTTGAATTCAATGGGACTTGACTTTAGCTTTGATCATTCTTAATCTCTTTTGTTTATTAGTTATAAATCAAACAGGACTTGCTACCTTCTGGCAAACTATTTGTTACTGTCAGTGAATTTTCTAGATTACCTGTGATAGCTAGACAAGACGCATGCATTGATGTCAATAATTAACTTCTGTTTCAGCTCCCAACAGTAAGGGAATAAAGAATTCTCTACAGGAAGTAGTTAAAAGTCTTATATAAAGTGTCATTCATAATGGAATTTCTCCACAAAGAAAGCTGTGGTATATAGGAATAGGGTACTATTCCTTTAAATATGGATAAGCCCTCTACTAATATTCACTATGTTATATGCTTTATGTCCCCTCTACACGTGCAGGTAAAGGTGCAATGGGATGTATTGCATGATCTACACAATCACACTTTCAGCTATGACACACTGTGGAAGAGCCCCGACCCCAGAGAGCCCCAGGGCTGACCAAGCCGGCAGCCCTGGAACACGGGGCGTGAGAGTGGTGGCGCGGCCGCAGCAGGGACGAGAGCCAGGGAGGCAAGCCCCACGGGGCTTGGTGGCACGTGCCTTAATTAACTTCCCCAGGTGCGGCGAGGAGCCGGGCGGCTCAAAAGCAGCGCCGGCGCAGAGCTTTGGGGGACCGGAAGAGCCGGAGGAGGAGGAGGCACTTCCCAGCGGGGAAGCGGCACGACGGAGGACGGCAGATCAGCACCCGGCGAGGGTCTTCTGGAGCCAGGTAGGGCCCCGCAGGGGCAGGACCCGAGGGACGGAGGGGCCTGTGGGCCGTTGACCGGATTGTGAAGGCTGGGGTGGGGGAGCTCCCCATTCCAGCCCCAAGCAACATGGCCCATAGCCGGAAGCTGCAGAGGCAGGCCGGCCCGTGTGGTACTGGGCAGAAAACAGAGCCCAGGCAGGAGCGGCGTGCTCTGGCTGCACAGAGGGAACCCCAATCGGGGAACACAGGCCTCTGGCAGGAGGCGGACGGGACTCAACAAGAGACCTGAGCCAGCCCCGGTGGGGAGCTGGCGGAGCGGCTCGCGTGTCACTAACGGGACAATTTTCTTTCGAGGGACTACCCCACCTCAGCTGAGGAGAGGGGGGCACCCCTTTCAACTTATAACGGAGGCCTGGGCGAGGGTGTAGGGGAGGCAGGAGCCCTCACAGACCCCGGACCGGACTGGACAGGAGGTACTGCTTTTGGACGTGTGCGCGCCAGGGAATTCACTGGACCTAATAACAGCAAAGTCATGGCAGGCGGACTTGGCGAGAGCATCCCAGAAGCGGGAGCCACCCCTGTAGCAGGTGGGCAAGCCCCACAGCGATCCGCGGGCGCCCAAACTCGTGCCATTGTGGGCAGACCCGCGGACACACACATGCGTGGAAGGAGGAATGATTATGGGATCATGCAGTAGATCCCATTGTGCCCTATTGATAGTGCAGGGGGAGCTGAATTCCAGGCTTCCCCTGTATCAGCAAGAAGCAAGCTTCCACAGCTGGGAGCCCCCTCAGTTGAGGGGGTTCCCAGCCATGGGGGTGCCCCACTCACCCCTGAACTTGGGACATCTTTGCAGCTGTCATCCCCCAAGGCCCAGGAATGCTCCCTGGCAGCTACACACTCAAATGTGCCAGGACCCAGCTGGGTCTCAGTACCTAGTGTCCATAGCTGTGGGACTCTGAGTCCCCATGCTGGTGGAAACCAGAGATGGCAGCTGCTGGGGCTAAGAGTCCCCTTAGTTGTGGGACTCCCAGCCTCAGCTGTGTATGGATGCAGCCCTGTAGCTTGAAGCCCTGTCAGCTGAAGTGGCTCCCAGCCACAAGGGAGACCCTGTTACACATGCAAATTATAGCTCAACAGCAATAGCTATAAAGCTGGTACCCATTTTCGAGGTCTAACTTTATAGATGGTTGGAGCTTTTTATGACATGATAGCTATTTTGCATGTGTAGTTGGTCTGAAGGTAATTGTGCAATTAACTAATTTATTGTGTGATACCTGTAATGTGCAGAGGAGGCCTTATAAACCACCAGGAATTACTCAGAGCAGCAGGATAAATACAGGAAGGCCTTATGTTTATAATTATTAAACATGATTCACAGGAGTACAGGATCTGGTTACGCCTGTGTGGTTTCTACATGTTTTCATTGTGTAAAAAGCAAATGATATAACAGGGAAACAAGAAAGGCAGTGGAAACTTTGTCAATATGCTCTTTATTGCTTCTTTCTCCTAATTTTCTTGGTGGAATAAAATATGTATTACGTTCTATTACTTGTTTACATATCAGTATCTATTAGTAATTCCGTATGTACAAAGAGTACAGTCAAATTCCTGAATGTAGATAATAAAAAGAAGTAATTTACTATTTGGGGCAGTAATTTAATTTTTAATTAAAAATTCAGCCCACCTTAAATTTGTTTTTCAAGAGTATAATTTGTATCCAGTTGTGGATAAAGTTATTTAGCACACACACATACCACTTGCTCAACAATCAGCTTCCTTCTCAAACTGTCTTCTGGCTAAGAGAGTTTCAAAGTGGGCAGAAATACGTTAATGTTTTATGCATAAGATATATTTTCTGAAGAGATATTTGCTTATGTTGCACTGTTTTTTTATTACAAATCTCTTTTTATATTTCCATTAATTAATAAGAGTACATTCATTTTCAATTGCTTTGCCCATTTTTGAAATAACAAAAGATACTGAGGTCATAAATAAAATCAAACTCTTTAAAATCTATATCTATATTTGCCTATTTGAATAAACTGCCAGGCTCATTTCCATTTCTGCACACTATTGAGCTAAGTCACATAGTCAGCAAGCCAAAGAGCTGCAGAGACAAAAACCCCAAAGTAAGTACTACTTATAATTGTATTTAAATAATTAAAACTTTATACAATTTTGTTATTTTAAATAGAAATTATTAACACTGTTGGAAATTATTAACAACTGCACATTTGGGTAGTCCATAAGACCATGCATTTGGAAGGAACTTCTTATGTCATCAAGTCTAGTCACCTATCACAGGCAACCGTGTCATATCCCTTTCATAAATGGATCAGGCTCCATTTCAAAATTGAACATGTTTTATTTTCCTGTTGAAAACTGGGTTCCACAATCTTGCTCTCTCTCTCTCCTCTGATAGTTGGAAACCTTCTTTTAACTTCCAGCCTAAATTCTATCTGGGTCCTTTGTCCTTGTGCCAGTATAGTCCTTGAGCTATTTTCCTATCCTGGCATTTTTACCCATGATGTATTTGATAGCAATCATTCTTAGCCTTAATTTTGCTAGGGTACCTAACCCAAACTTTTAAATTTTTCTCTAGTCAGGTAGGTTACTCTCCGGATATGCTCTGGTGACAGTCTTGTTGTTTCTTCTTAATGAGAATTCTTAATGAACCATGACTCTTTCTGCTGCTTGTGTGAATTTCATGCTCTCCCCCTTCCATTCTTTTCCTTCTTCAGTCGAACTTGAAGATCTGCATAAGTCCTCAGGAGAAACGGGTTTAGCTGATAAAGAGATGGGTAAAGCTCATAGCTTGACTAACTTGTCTATCAGGCAATGTAAGTGGCAAACTGGGCAATTTGGACAAGAGGGAAGTAATATGTTTCATTTCAAAATTAGGCAAGCAGTTCACCATGATTACAGGATGAACAGAGCTGCTATCTAATAAGTTTTCATACAAACGTGTTTTGCTGCTTCAGATTCCCTTCACATTTTACTGAAAAGGAGTGTTTATGATGTGAACAAGTAGGTGGACCAAATGTATTTCAATTCAATACTGTTTATGTGCTAATAACAAGAATACAGAATTGTATAATTCTGACTAAATTTCCAAATGACTTTTCACTGCAACCCAAAATAAGTACATTATAATCCACTTGGAAATGCAAAAGGTACACTGTCTTTTCCCACCCATTATACTTTATGATTGGATTGCTGAATAACATATTTATATTAGCCTTGTAAAAATTTTCATAGCTAAAAATAAAATAATGTACTGTGGCCGTTTTTCTTTTAATTCATTTTTCTTCAAAATCGGCCTTCTCAGGCTTGGGTCCTTGAATTTTTATATGTTCAAAGGACTCTAGGGTCATTAAATATCTGTAATGGATAACAAGTAAGTTTTTCATCATCCCCCTTTTTAAGGACAGATAAATTCAGTCAGAAAAAGGTACTTGTCCATGTCACATGGCAGGATCAGTAGCACAATCGGGATTAAAATTTATGGGCCACCTGTTCCCTATTCCCCACATGATTATCCTTTCCAATTCTGTGAACCTTATTAACACAAATAATTCTCATTCTTGGGAACAGACCCACTAGCTGTGTCCAGATGACTGCAGATGTTTGGTTCCCCGGAGACAATTAGCAGTTGGACACTGTGTGCTGCTGCTAGTTGTCCCCAGGGAATGCTTGTGCAACACACCCAGATGAGGTAGGGGAGGCTGGGGTGAGCACAGTTTCTGGCCCCAGCAGCCTTACTTGAGGTTCTGGGGGCCAGTGAAGCTGCAGCTGCATAGCTCCTCCAGCTTGGAGCCTGGTCAGCAGTCGGAGTTTGGCTCTAGCCAACCAGGCTTTGGTTTTGGGCAGCGCACACTGTCCCCACCTGCACCACCCCACTTTTTTTCTGCATCGATGTTTTGACCCTTGGATGCAAGGCAGCAGCATTGGAAATGCCTCAGCATGTGGGGTGTGGCACCACAGATAGCACCATCTACTGCAATGGTCATGCTTTTCTGCATGAAGTCATGAAGTCACATAGAAAACTTGCATGAGAAAGTGGTTAAAGGTCTACTGCGTTAGGTCCCAAGGTAGAATGTCACTATACATAGTAAGCAAACATTTTGCATTTAAATTTTAAGTCAAAATTGTGCCAATAGCCTTATTTATTATTGGTAACAAAATGCAAAATGTATAGTTATAAAAGTGCAACAAATAAATGAAGCAGTATGGTTTTCCATAGTAAATACAATGTTTCTTTAAAAAAAAATAAACCCCAAAAACTTCAGCAAAGCCCTTACTTTTGACTTGAAACTAGAATAGCACTATAGTAAGATGTCATTTATGTTTTCTTCTCTTTTTTTTTACTGGGCCATGTTATTAATTTTTCTAAACTTCTCCGTCTGTCTGACTTTTGCAAGATTCTTTTTAGTCATTTTAATTTTCCTATTTACTCATATCATTATCCACAAATAGTGGAGCTAAGGAATTCTAGTAATGCATTAACTTTGCTACATTTTGTGATGCATAGTTTCGATTGAATGGGACTCATTAAAGTCTGCTGCATTTCCTCTGCAGTGACTCTGGCATATTGAAAGTTTACAGAAACAGCCAAAGACACTTTTTTTTAAAATTATAATTATACACCAGTGTCTTTAGCAGTGTCAAGCCTGTAAAATATTTACTCAGCTTGAAAAATTATTGCATGTTAGAAGTTTGAAGTGCAACTTTGAACAAATAGCAAAATATTACTTCAGCTGGCAAAAGTTTCTTTGAACTTGAAAAAAAAACATTGGGCAAGGGAAGAAATTGCTGTAAAAACAGCATAACATGAAACAGTCTGATTATTCTTATTTAGATAAATCTGACTGTCTAATAAGAAACACATTTTGGAATTGTATGCATAGAATTTGCATATGCAACCATTTGTTAGATGCTTTTTGTCTAGCCTGGTAAACAAACATGGTTTGTGTTTTTGCATACACGATATTGTTTCTGTACTCTACCAAGTCTATATATTACAGACATGGGAACAGAACATAACAGATACATTACTTACTAAATCAAACTTGAAATCATGATGGAATATTCTGTGAAATTTTTTGTACTAAGCACTTGCCTAAATTGTGACTATGTCATTTGCTGAACCAGTTTTGCAGGCTCTCACAGTATGTGAAAGCCAACTGTAAAAGTTTCTTCATCAATTTCTAGTCTGTGTCCTTTAAGCTTTACAGCTTCTAGATTTGTTCAGAGCTCTCTTTTTTTCATAACCTAAGGAAGGAAGAAAGATGCTGAGTCAAATTCAGAGATAGATCCAACTCAAAGAGAAGTTTCGTGGGCCAAATTCAACAGAGCTATAAATACTGGTTTAAAAGACACGTAGAATAAACTGGTTTTGAAAGGGGTCTGACTAGTGAAACTTCCCTACTGTCTCATTGGTTTCATTTCTTGCCATATTCTACCATCTCTTCCCTTGAGTTTTGTTAGATTTGTTTTGTGTTTGTCAAATGAGTACCACTTCCACTCATTTTTAATAGAAGAGAATCAGCTCTACTGAATTTATATTAGTATAACTTGAGGACAAAGTGGTTTCTTTCAAGGCTCTGTGAGAGCTAAAATAATCAGAGTAGTTTTGAGCAATGTGAAATTCCCCAAGTTTTTATAGTCCCATTAGTGCCATAGGAAGCATTGAACTATGCAAGGATCTGGTGGAATGCAATCTGATTTCCTTCATGCCTAATATGGCTTTTATGTGGAGACAGAAGGAAAAACTGTTACAGCTCTATATAAGATTGTCAGGAGTAATTCTTAGTCTTGGTTACCTTGCATAGTTATGTAGATAGCAGTGGCCAGAACTGTGGTTGAAGAACTAGCCTACATCTATTAAAATTGAGCATTTACCCATGTTTATCACTTGAAGGAAACTGACATACTATATCTATTTCTTAATATATGTGTAAGTAACACTATTACTATAGGGTGCCTGTACACAAGCACGGAGGCTGCTCCAACACACTGTAATTACAGCGTATTAAAGAAGACTCAATCACTCAGTTAATTGAGTCTGATGGAGCTTTGCAATTATGGTATCCCAGCAGCCTCCTGTGTCTCATGTATCAGCATCCCCACTCTTCAAAATGGCAGCAGGGGAGTTTGAACTAAAGCTTGTTGAATAAGCTTTAGTTCAAGTGCCCCCACCACCATTTGGAAGTGCAGGGATGCTGATACATGAGACACTGCAGTGCTTTAATGAGAGTGGCTCTCAGAGCCACTCAAAAGTTCCCATAGATACTATTACAGAGTAACCTTAGATACATCCCAATTTTTAATGACAAGGAATGTAATTCCTTTTCTGACCAACCAACCCAATTTATAACTTACCTCAACCTTGATAAGTTTTCACAAAAAAAAATCAGTATGTTTGACCAAAGGAGGAGAAAAATATTGCTAATTAAAAAGGGATTTATTTTAATTAAATTGTCTATTTTTAAATGTATATAACACCCTAACTTTTAGTTACTATCCAGACAACAACACTTATTGTATGATTTGTTGTTTCATAGTTTCATAGTTGGTAAGGTCAGAAGGGACCTAAGCAGATCATCTAGTCCGACCCCCTGCCATGGACAGGAAAGGATGCTGGGGTCAAATGACCACAGCTAGGTGGCTGTCTAGCCTCCTTTTGAAGACCTCCAGGGTAGGGGCAAGCACCACTTCCCTTGGAAGTTGGTTCCAGCTCCTAGCCGTCCTGACAGTGAAGTAGCATCTCCTGATATCTAGCCTGAATCTACTGTCAGTCAACTTATGGTCATTGTTCCTTGTTACCCCTGGTAGTGCTCGGGCGAACAGGGACTTGCCCAATGCCTGCTGGTCTCTCTTGGCAAGTTTATAGGTGGCCACCAGATCCCCTCTCAGCCTTCTTTTGTGGAGACTGAACAGGTTCAGGTCCCGTAGCCTCTCCTCATAGGACCTGCCCTGCTGCCCCCTAATCATGCGAGTGGCCCTCCTCTGGACCCTCTCAATGGTGACCACATCCCTCCTGAAGTGTGGCACCCAGAACTGGACTCAGTACTCCAACTGTGGCCTGACCAGTGTCTCACAGAGAGGGAGAATCACCTCCTTGGACCTGCTTGTGATGCATCTATGGATGCATGACAAGGTGCGGTTAGCCTTCCTGACCGCATCCTTACATTGGCGGCCCATGTTCATCTTGGAACCAATAGTGACTCCAAGATCCTTCTCTGCCTCTGTGCTGATGAGAAGGGTGTTCCGCAGCCTGTAAGTATGCTGCTGGTTCTTCCTTCCCAGGTGCAACACCTTGCACTTATTCGTATTGAAACCCATCCTATTCTCATCCACCCACCTCTGTAACCTGTCGAGATCTAGCTGTAGCCTGTCCCTCTTTTCTAGCATGCTCACTTCTCCCCACATCTTAGTGTCATCTGTGAACTTGAACAAGTTGCTTTTCACCCCTTGTCCAAATGGCTGATGAAGATATTGAACAGCGCAGGCCCGAGGACTGAGCCCTGGAGAACCCCACTGCCCACATCTCTCCAGGTCAAAAATGACCCGTTCACTACCACTCTCTAGTTGTGGCCCTCCAGCCAATTTGCAACCCATCTGACTGTGTAGGTGTTGACACCACAGATGCCAAATTTTTTAATGAGGATGGGGTGAGAGACAGTGTCGAACACCTTCCTAAAGTCCAGGAAGACTACATCCACTACAACACCTGAGTCCAAGGCTTTTGTGACCTGGTCATAGAAGGCCACCAGGTTGGTCTGAAAGGACCTGCCTCTAATGAACCCATGTTGATTGCTCCTAAGCATAAACTCCCCTGCTGGTCCCTCGCAGATGTGCTCTTGGATAATTTTCTCAAAGAGCTTCCCCAGGACCAAGGTAAGACTAACAGGCCTGTAGTTTCCTGGGTCTTCTTACATCCTTTTTTTGAAAATGGGGACCACATTGTCCCTTTTTCAGTCATCAGGCACCTCAACAGAACACCATGAGTGCTTGTAAAGCTGTGCCAGGGGTCCTCAATGACCTCTGCCAGTTCCCTAAGCACTCTGGGGTGGAGGTCATCAGGACCTGCTGTTTTGAACACATCTAGTCTCTCCAGAAGTTTCCTGACTAGGTCCTCACTGACCCTAGGCTTGACTGCACCTTCCCTGGGTCCATCCAGAATCCCAGTGGTGGGGGGAGGGAGGATGTCCCTGTCCCTGCTCAGAAAAATGAAAGCAAAGAATCTGTTAAAGAGATTAACTTTGTCATCCTGTGCTACCACCAGATTACCAAGCATGTTCTGCAGAGGCCTCGCATTATTTGACACCTTCTTTTTACCCCCTATGTATTTAAAAAAGGACTTCTTGTTATCTTTGATCCAGGCTGCTAGTCCCAGTTCCATCTCTGCCTTATCCTTCCTAATAGCCCCCCTACAATCTTGAGCCAAGGAGGTATAATCCTCCTTGGTAATGGCCCCTCCCTTCCATTGAGTATATGCCCCCTTTTTGACTTTGAGGCATTCATGGATGCTTTTCGTGAGTCATGGGGGCTTTTGAGCACTCTTTCCCCCTTTGATCTGCTTGGGGGTTGTCATGCTTTGGGCTTGGACAATCTTCTCCTTAAGGAATGACCACTCTTCTTGGACTCCCCTCCCCTCCAGGAACTCAGTGCCTCCCCGACTAGTCTCCTTACCTCATTGAAATCCACCCTCCTGAGGTCCAGGGCTGCTGCCTTGATGCAGGCCTTTGCCACCTTGTGCTGGATGGTAAATTCCAGTAGGTGATGGTTGCTATCGCCCAAGTGATCGAGCACCCACAGTCCCCTCACCAAGTCATCGCCTGTGGCCAGGACCAGGTCCAACAAGGCATTTCCTTTCGTGGAACTGTGCATCTCCTGGGTTAGGTGCAGGTCATGTAACTTGGCTAGGAACCTACGTGAGCGGTCAGACCTGGCTGACTGCTCTTCCCAGCAGATATCCAGGTAGTTTAGGTCACCCATGATGACCAAGTCCCTTGACTTAACTGCCTCTGCAAGCTGACCTGAGAATTCCTGGTCCAGCTCTTCTCCCTGGTTAGGTGGCCTGTAGTAGACCCCCATTGTTAGGTCCCTTTCCCCCTGATCCTCTTGTATTCTGACCCAGAGCACCTCCATGTGCAGTAGCATGCCATGGCAAAAACTGTGCTAATAGACTACTGTGCAGTGTTATTAGGTTAATGTTCAGTAAGTGTCACCAAATAACCATGTGCCAGCCCTACTGTGCAATAACTTTAGGTACTGTGCATTTAGTTAGTGCTTTATTAAGGAAGTACTAAATTAAATGTTCAGTATCTAAGGAGCATTAATTGAATGTATAGATATATTCACTGTGAATAAAAAAACCAGTTTTATGTGCAGGACTAATCCATACTCTTATTAGGGAGGATTTTATTTCACTTTTTAGTTTTTGTTTTTTATTAAAACATATACAGACCTTCATGAGTCAGGAGGCCATAAGCTGGCCACTAAATTGTCTGGGGTTATACCAGTATTAAAGTGATGTAGCTGTGATAATGTAGGAACTGTGTGAGAAGCAAGGATTTTTGTGGGTGGTATATTTTATTGGATAGACTTAAGCTGTCATATGAAATGTATTATCCTTCGGGCTATAATATAACTTCCAAGTGGAGTATTCCATAATTGTCCACTACAGGATATTTTGTAATGGGCACTCTTTTTGTTTGATAATGCCAAGCAGTGAGCTGTAGACACCCCACAAGCTACCTCTTCACATGATTGTTCTAAAATCATATAAAGTATAATAGATGAACTAGTGTGGCCCTCTATCAAGGCTAATCAATGCTGTTGAGAAATAGGACTGATTATTTTGGGTACAGTAGCACGGTAATGTAACTCGACTATCAAGCTATTACTTCTAATTCTGGCAAAGGCATAGCATGACTCCTGCATCCCCAGGCACAGCAGTACATAGGCAGGCCAGTGTCACCTACTGTTCTGCTCACAGCATGGTGGCAGCAGGGCTGGCTAGCACAAGCACTTTTATTCCTCACCCCCGGCCCCCACTTCCTAGAGTTAGTAGCCAGAGCTGGTACCCCAATCTCCCCTGCTTTGTTATGCTACTGGATTCATGAACTGGTGTGTACAAAGGTAACACAGGATCATTTTTGATGGTATTCCCTTCACCTCTTGACATATTCGCCTATCCTGGATATCATTCTGACTGAGCCATTGTTCTTATCCAGTGAAAGAATTACTATAAATCCACATGTAGAAGACAATAAATGTATCAAAATATAAAGACCAATACAGAATTAATGTAAAACTATCCTTTGTTCTGATAACACTGGACACAATCTCTCATTAAATATCTTAGTGAGAAATGGCAACAGAACTCATCAGCATCCCCTGAGTAATTTCATTTTATTCATTGGATTTAATTGTTATACCTACAGACAAAAGTTAATCTTCTGCATGGCATATACACTTTGCAGACTGGGAAATTCACTTTAAATTGCTTTGCTGTTGGATCCAATTTTCATCCTCACTGATAGAGAAAATATTTTTTGTTGTGTATGAATGATTATGTATTTTTACCACTTCACGTTTATAGCTAAGAATAACCCTAACAATGAGTCCCCTATTTTCCACATGGTGCTCATGGTTATTTCCCAAATACCACATCTATCTATGATCAGTCTGAATTAGGAAGGAATGCAGTCTATGTGAGGAATGCCATTAAAATAATTCCTGTTAATATTTGTATTTTTTTATCTACAATGTACTCTACAACTGCCCTCACAATTACAGGCATCAATTTAGCACATCAGTTACATTTCTTCAAACACATTTGTGCAATGAATGGATGGCATTATCACCATTGCACATATGAGTTAACAGGCAGGGCCTGATTTGCCAAGGCTTCTGAGGAAGTTGGGATTAGAACCACACTTTCAATTGAAGATACTTGCCTCCCACTCCTATACCCAGACCACAATGACACAGCTCTTTCACTTGACAGAAAATCAGCATTCAGCACCCTATTGTTAGAGATTCACATTTCATAAATAGTGATTCAAAGGGACTGGAGAAAAGCCGGCCCACATACTTAGAGAAAGAAAAGACTTCACACTCCTGAAAGCCTGTGATAACCCATGTTTTAAAAGACTGAAGATATTTTTGGACTAGAGAATAAGCACTGCTAAGATCTGCCCTTTGCTCCTGTGTATAACTAAATGTGTTATAAATACATGCAGGGGTCAAAAAAAAACAAAAAGGAGCGGGGCGGTGATGAAATCCTATATTTGCGGCTAGAGAGGTGATTCTCTAAGTCACTGGAGGGAAACATTAGCACAAGCTTTTCTGACAAGTGCAAAAAAAAATGCTTCCCATAAATGAAGCTCATAGTAGGAAAGGACTCCAGTGGAAGAATAAACAATAGATGAGAAATAAGTGGGATGATGGTAAAGATTTTTAAGTAAGAAAGAGACCCTTTTTTTATATTGTGTAAAAAAACCTAAAGAATAATATGATAGTTGGGGCGTCTCAGCAAATATGTAAAGAGGAAGTAGAAAGAAAGAGGTTCTCTATCTATTTATATCAGAGCAACTACTATGAGGTGCATAGAGGTAATTTGTTGGGTTAGTCTAAAGTCAGTAAGAAAGCAGGGTAGATATGTCTCTTTATAGACTAAGTACAAAGAGATGGAGAGTGCACACACAAGCTTTTGTGTACTTGAGTTCATTTCATCAGATGTTGTGAAAGGACAATGGAGAATAAAGTATAGAGTGTAGGGAATGATTAAGCTGAATATCAGCCAAAAGGGTGCACTTGTTAAGAAGAAGGCTAACAGCGTACTGGGCTGCTTACTGAGTTTTGGCAAGCCATCGAGGGCCACCTGACAGGCAGCCTGGGACAGATAAATATTAATTTTCTAAATTTTTTAGGGGTCCTGTGGGCCGGATAGAATGGCCTGGTGACATCCAGCCCACAGGCTGCATTTTGCCCACCCTTGGATAAGAGGCTACTATCAGGTATATACACGTAGATATTCAGCCATATTTAACTACACAAGTCAGCAGTAGAAAATTCGCAAGCATCTCGTATTATAAGTACTTTTCCTATTTATTCAAGGTCAAATAGCAAACTACTAAGGAAATAGATGTCTGGACACTGGTTCTCATTACTGAGGAAAGGTAGTCTTCTGGACTTTCTGCAAAGCAATGTCAAGTTGCTTTATGTCTGTGTCACAGTTATTAGCTTCATGAAACAAATTTGATAATGCTTACTCACTATTAAAGTGGCAAGCTGTTTGGAACAGGGGCAGTCGCTTATACGGGTTTATGCAGTAGTTAGTTGAATGACAGCTGTATTTTACTGACATACATAGATTCTTCCACAACATATGTTCTATTTGTCATGGTGCCTGCTTCCTTCATTTTTCGTGTTCTTGTGACAAGGTTCTTAGCAGAATTCATGGATTTGTTGGAATCTGACAGGGCTGCACCATCAGCGCTTCTGCTATGACCTCAAATTTGTGACATGTGGGCTGTCCACTATGCACATTAGTGCCCATACCACCCTATCCCCAGACACAACTGGCATTTCAAAATCAAAAGGTATCAACATAAGCTGTTAAAATGAAACCATTGCCAAATTCTGCAATTACACAAGTATAGCAAATGGACAATGGCCAAACACATTTTAGTTGTTTTTAAAGGGGAGGGGAGCATACATCAACTACTAAAACTGTTACATCTGTGAGATACTGTAGAATACCAAGTAACTAAATCACCCTAACTGTGAACCTGAAAGAAACAGTTAAATTTAGAGGAGTTTTGCTACACTTAGGTAGTTACACAATCTGGCAGGCAAAACAGTTTCATTTTAACAGCTTATATTGATAACTTTTGATATTGACACATTGGTTATGTCTGTCTCTACTCAAAGGAGACCAGATTTCTCTTTTTTCTTCCAGTTTAAAACTGGAATAATTCATTGATTTCAGTAAAATTATTCTACATATGCACCAGCACAGGTTGCAGTACAGTAAATCTGGCACAGAAGTATGATGTTATAGAATGATTAACCAGAAAGGGAAACTAAAACAAGATTGGAAGAAGTCTATACTTTATTATTAAAATAATGTGTCACAATAGTAGCCAAAGCGCAACAGTTTATTGGCAAAGTGAAAGGCTTACTGTGTGTGTGCCCTGAAATGAAAGTCCCTTTTACAGCGATTTCAAGCAGTGTTTGCAAGTACCAAAGCAGCCTCTCATGAATTGTTAACAAATTTTGAATTTCCTTAACAGTACTTAGTCCACCCAGTGCCATGTATTCATCACTTACATTATCATCATATTGATCAAAATACTATTTTTATTTCCACTGGACTCTTTAGCATAAACACTGCAGTTGCTAACAAGAGCATTCATGTGAATCATTAGAGCACTAACCTTGGTAACGATTATAGTTCACATGAAATAAGTTATGATTAGATTCTACCCTAACTGTCATGGAATGGTTGGAAGCCAGTACTTTTGTGGCATTACTAGGAGGTCTTATTATAACAAGGACATTTATAACGTATTTAATGCTGTTGACAGGCAAGGGTGCCCAGGCCTAATATGAATTATTCTGTTATGGTGAAGTGTATTTGAATTGGATGTGTCAGCTCTGTGAGAGCAAAGAATGAATTATTTAAAGTAGTTGATTGAAATCAACTATTATCTGAAGGAATAAAGCTGTCATAGTATCAAGATTTGTGTTTATGTGCTAGTGTCCATAGACAGAAATTTAGGGGTGAACAACTCTGAATGTGTACATAAAACTATTACTGCCTCCTCAATTAACATAACAAACAGGAGAACTTGGCAAACATCTGGTATAAAATGTGCGTATTAATAAAAATGTATTATTATCAGTGTCAACACTTTATTTTGTAATCCCAGCAAAAGGTAAAAGTATAATTTAAATGCAATTTCTATCATTCAACTGTAATTTTTAAAATAGACGACTGAGCATTAAAGCACACATGTAGACATGCTCAATGAGAGCCAGAGGAGAGAGAATCTTCACTTTGGGCTTTGAAGCTCTGGAAAGCTTCCAGGTATGGGATGGACTACAACTGCTGGGTGAACCAAGGATTTTTTATGTAGATTGTTGATAGGTTTTAGATGGAAGGAAGCAGTTTAAACCTATCCAGTGTAAGTCTTATTTCAACCAAGTTAGTTTGCCCTTGCATATTGCCTTTGCACAACCAAAGTGAGTGTTTGTTTATAAAGCTGTATGAAATTTTGCTGGCTGTTTCATTTTGACATTTTTTTCAACTAGTTTTGAGCTTGAAACAGCAAAACAAAATGATGGGCTTTGAAACAGCTTTGAAGTGAAATGATGGCAGTTGAAATGTTTCAAAAGTTTAGAAACATTTTGAGTTTTGAAGCTCAAGCTGGGCTTGCCTGAAGAGAAACAGAAAGTAAGGAGAGGGAGGGACAAGAGAGGGGAAGAGGCTTTCTGCCTTGGGGTATGATAGTTACTGAGCTGTCTTCCAGCAGCTCAGGAGCGTAAGATAATACAGGCTACTATTAGCATTGATTTGAATGATTTCCTACTTGCTAACCTAGCAAGTGGGATTCCATAATTGCTTTTTCTTTCTTCTATACCCTTTAATTTTATTATTATATTCATTGATTTATACTTTTCAATTTTATAGATAAATTGGATATTACACTGTAGAATTTA
>NW_017728951.1:51830111-51834103 GCF_001723895.1 Crocodylus porosus
GCACCTGGACTCTTATCTGGCCCTCTGTGTTCCCTCCCCAGGCAATCTCTGCTTAAATAGGAGCAGGTACCTTAGTGCCCTGCGACACATACATTATTATATTCATTGATTTATACTTTTCAATTTTATAGATAAATTGGATATTACACTGTAGAATTTATATAGGAAGGGAGATGGATTTTTATTTTATTTCTATACACTTATACCTTGTGATGTATTTCATGCACATTACAGAATTTATACAGGAATGCAGATATATTTATATATTGCAGCATATACTATGTACCTTATAGAATTTATATAAGAACACATATATTTATGCCTTGAGGCATATACTACATATCTTATAGAGTTTATATAGGAAGGGAGAAACATGTATATCTTGTGGCATATACTACATACCTTATAGAATTTATATAGGAATGCACATATATTTACATATTTGTATAAAAACAAGACACTATGAAATGCACTATCATATGTGGTGGAAAGGCAGCTGGCAAGCCTTCAGGGAGGGCCAGAAGAGGGCGCAGAGGGAGAGGTATAAGTCCCCCCCCCCACACACACACCTAACTGAGACGCAGACTCTTATTTACAGCTAGCAGGGATGAGGCTTCCAGAAGCAGCAAGGAGAAGGGAACAGTGCCAGTGCCACTGCCTGTGCCTGAGACTGCATCCCCTCCAAAAGCACTAGCCATAATGGCACCCACCACCACCATGACAACAGAAGCAGCACTAGCACCAGCACAACAGTCTCTTCCACCTCCATTTCATTTCCCATCCTGAGCCTTCCAGTGCCAGAGAACAGCTGGAGATGGATCTGGATCTCAGTGCCATTGCAAGTGAAATTCTGGGGAAGGAAGGGGAGTAAGTGGTATTTGTGCTCCACATCCCTCAAGTTTCCCTAGATCCAGGTCTCCTTTCCCAGAAGTCACTTCAGAGGAGGCTGAGGTAGAGGTTGCAGAGGCAAGTGGCTCAGCTGAGTCTCCTCCTCCTGTTGCTGAGCCTTTGCTTGCTGATGTTAGGGGCTCCCTCCCTTCCCAACAGGGGTAGGTGAGTAACCCGCAAGTTACATGCCAGGTAAAACTCTTTATTATCGGGAAAAATCAATAACACACATAGAAATCTTCACAACAAGCTTCTGAGGTGCAAGCACATCGGGCTGGAGGAAAGGCACTCCACACCCTATCTCCTGTTATTACCTGATATGTCTCAGGAACCCCACCCTGTGTCCAGGGTGGCCAGACTGCCTCCTTTATTGGGTCCTCAGCCTTGTCCTCCCCGAAGTAGTTCCACTTGGGATCTGACTGTCTTCCACTTAAGTATCTTTCCTCTCCTCCCTTATCTGCCCCAAGAGGGGGTGTTCACTCGTAGCCTTACTGCCTTTTCTGGGATTAGAGCCAAGCCTTTATCTCATTTTGCAAGCAGTTATTTTCAAATTTAGAATTTGCTATCTTAGCATCCTGCTGGGCCCAGGACATTCCAGGCCAGAGGGTCGGTTTAGGGCAGTTCCCCTTTTCGTTGTTAACAAATGGCAACAGATGCATTAGGTCATAGCTTCTGGGTTCCATGAAACAGACCCCCCCTGGGGTGTCAGGTTGGCCTCCTTCCAAAAGCCTCTACTGGCTAGGCCTGATTTGGGCCTGACAGCTGAGGCGCAGGAAATTGCAGCATCCACACATGCACCCACACCCCAGAATTGAGTGGGTAGTGTGGTCTGGGATCATTTTAAGCTAGCAGATGAGCCCATGTAAGCTATCTGCCTGTACTGCTGAGCCAAAACCAGCTGGGGCAAGGGAAAAAAACACATGAACACCACAGGGATGCTGATGTATCTCTACAGGTACCACCTCCTGCCCTTGCTCCTCAGTCTGACACCAGTGGGAATGTGCCCAAAGGGAAGTCCCCCTGTCACTCCAAAGCCCTCATCCCCGCAAAGCAGAGGAAGGCCAACCTGGAACAGTGGGGGAAAGGGGGACAGAAAGTGGGGCATGTTGCAAGTGTGAGCGAGATCACCCAGAGCACTGGAGAGATGGGTGGTCAGCCCCTCTCCTTATTTGAGTAGCCAGGGTTCCGGAGGCTCATGGTGCTTCTGGCCTCATCCTACCAAGTGCCCACATGTGCCACATTTGGCAGGATGATGGTGCCCTCCCAATATGAGGCATGCAGGGAGAAGTTGTGCAAGGCAAGTCCACAGGTGGACTTACACTTCACCTCGGACATCTGGAGCAGCTGGGGTGGGGCATACCTCCATCTCTTCACAGAGATGTTAGGCCATAGGTGGGCTCTCCTTCAAGCCAAGCTGATGGATAAGTCCCATATGGCAACCAAGATTATGGCAGCCATGAACCGCTTGGTGCAGGGGTGGCTTATTGGGCAGGGAGAACTCACCTGTGGGTTCATCGTCACTGACAATGGAGCCAATGTAGTCAAGGTGCTACATGACTTTTTTGGCATCCACTCTGTGTTCTTAAAGTTCCACCTGATGTCAGAGTTGCCTTGGAGGGGGCAGGGCTGCTGGTGATGGTGCCAGCACCACCAGAAATTCATTTCCAAATGCAGGAAGATGGCAGGCTACTTCCACCAGAGCATCAAGGTGGTGGCAAGGGCAAGAGGTTGTGGGACAGACAAGTAGAACTGAACATCCTGCAACACAAAATCATGGAGGATGTGGAGTCTTGGTGGAACTCCACATACCCGATGCTTGAGAGGCTGGTGGAGCAACAGAAGGCCATCCATAAGATGGCCTTTCTCAGAGAGATTGGGATCAGCTGCCCCTTTGACAGAGTGAAGTGGGATATCATCTCTTAGATCTTGCTGGTCCTCAAGTCCTTTCTCAAGACCATTGAAACCCTCAGTGCTGGCAATGCCCTCCTTAGCCAGGTGATCCCAGTAGTGGGAGAACTTCAGACCCAAATGGAGAGCTTCCAGGGGATCATTGTTTCTTTCTGGGGCAAGCCACTGTCACCAGCTGTCCAAGCACTGGTGAGGCAGCTAAAGGAAGACATCAGGAAATGGCTTGATCCCTTGCGGTCCAGTACAGTCCACGTGCTGGTCACCATGCATGACCTGAGGGTGAAGGGCAGCATATGCAGAAGCCATCGCCTGAATCAAGTGATAGAGATGCTGGTGAAGAGAGTCAAGGAGGAATGACAGAGGCAGGGGGATGTGGAATAAGGGGATCCACTGTTCCATGCTAGCATGCCATCCACCAGCCAGTCTCCTCCTCCATCACAGGTGCTGCCAATGTGGGACAAGGGCATGGCTTCCATGGTGGGGTCCAGAGACACCAGACCCCACCATCAGGCAGGTAGAACTCAGGCCTTGGTGGCTGCCTATCTTGCCAATGATGTAGAACAACTGCTGTGCAATCCCTTGGCCTACTGGGCAAGCCACAGCCAGATGTGGCCAGATGTGGCCATGGTTGCCTGCAAACACCTGTCCTGTCCAGTGACTAATGTTCCAAGTGAAAGGGTGTTCAGCATTGTTGGGGATGTGGTGACACCCCACCACACCTGCTTGGATCCTAGTTTAGTAGAGCAGCTGGTGAACCTCTCACTACTGGGGTTCCCATGCTCCAGATGCAGATGGAGTGAATGCCACCCTCCTCACTCTGTCCACACCTATTTCCTTTTTTTTATTTTTTAAAAGCCATTTAATGCCCCGGTCTCAGAGCTGGAGGGGGTACTCACTGCACCACCATCCAGCAGGAGAAAAACATGTCCCTGCTGAGCTTCCATGCCAGGATGAACTTGAAGGTATGGCCTGGCACTAAGGAGAAGGAGGATGCCCCAGGTCCTGGGCATGACTACTAAAACTGCACTCTTCCAGGTTTCATAGTTTCATAGTTTCTAGGGTCGGAAGGGACCTGAGCAGATCATCTAGTCTGACCCCCTGCCATGACAGGAAAGAGTACTGGGGTCAAATGACCCCAGCAAGGTGTACATCTAGCCTCCTCTTAAAGACCCCCAGGGTAGGAGCCAACACCACTT
>NW_017728951.1:51835008-51871639 GCF_001723895.1 Crocodylus porosus
CCTTCCGAAAGTCCAGGAAGACTATGTCCACTGCTACCCCTGCATCTAATGATCTGGTGACCTGGTCATAGAAGGCCACCAGGTTGGTCTGACCCGTGTTGATTGCCCCTAAGCTGGCCCCTCGTGGATATGCACCAGAATAATTTTCTCAAAAAGCTTGCCCAGGATCAAGGTAAGACTAATTGGCCTATAGTTTCCCAGGTCCTCCTTCCTCCCCCTTTTGAAGATGGGAAACACATTGGCCCTCTTCCAATCTTCTGGCACCACACCAGACTACCACAAGTGCTCGTAACGCTGTGCCGGGGTCCTGCAATGACCTCAGCCAATTCTCTCAGTACTCTAGGGTGGAGATTGTCCAGAGCAGCTGATTTGAATACATCCACTCCTTCCAGACGTTCCCTAACTAGTTCCTCACTAACCCTTGGCCTAGGTGCGCTTCCCCTGGGGCCTGAGGGGGGCCCAGTGTGGCGGGGGTGACTGTTCCAGTCCCTGGTTAGGGAAATGGAGGCAAAGAAATTGTTAAATATGTTGGCTTTGTCATCTAGTATGACGACCACATTTCCTAACGTATCCTGCAGGGGCCCTACATTACCTGGCACCTTCTTTTTACCCCCTATGTATTTAAAAAAGGACTTCTTATTGTCCTTAATCTTGGAAGCTAGTCCCAGTTCCATGTCTGCCTTGGCCTTCCTGACTGCTCCCCTGCATCCCTGAGCAACTGCAGTATAGTCCTCCTTGGTGATGGCCCCTCCCTTCCTTTGGGTATATGCCTCCCTTTTTGCTAGGAGACATTCCCGGATGCTTTTGGTGAGCCATTGGGGCTTATGTGCCCTCTGGCTCCCTTTGATCCATGTTGGGATTACCTCCCTTTGGGCTTGGAGGATCATCATCGTAAGGAGGGACCACTCTCCTTGGACACCTGGCTCCCCTCCCCTCTGGGACCTCAGTGCTTCCCTGACTATTCTTCTTAGCTCATTGAAGTCTGCCCTCCTGAAACCTAGGGCTGCTGCCTTGCTGTAGGCCTTTGACACCTTGTTCTGGATGGTGAATTCCAGCAGGTGATGATCACTTTCGCACCCGCAGCCTCCTCACCAGGTCATCTCCTGTGGCCAGCACCAGGTCCAACAAGGCATCTCCCCTGGTGGGGCTGTGTGCTCCTCCTGGGTTAGATGGAGGTCCTGCATTCTGGCTAGGAACTTACATGAGCAGTCAGACCTGGCTGACTGCTCTTCCCAGCAGATGTCCAGAAAGTTCAGGTCCCCCATGACGACCACATCCTTTGACTTCACTACCTCTGTGAGCTGACCTAAGAATTCCTGGTCGAGCTCTTCCCCTTTGTTGGGAGGTCTGTAGTAGACCCCCACCGTTAAGTTTCTTTCCCCTTGACTGCCATGTATTCTAACCCAAAGCACTTCAGAGTCCCCCTCCTCTGATTCTTTGTTAATTGACAAGGATGTGTATTCCTCCTTAATGTAGAGTGCCACACCCTCATCCTTCCTTCCTATCCTGTCCCTCCTGTACAGCCTATAGCCCTTGACATTCACCGCCCAGTCATGCGTTCAGTCCCACCATGTTTCAGTGATCCCCACTATGTCTGGGGATCAAGTCAGCTAGCAAGAGGGTAAGTACCTCCTGCTTGTTTCCCATACTACGAGCGTTTGTGTAGAGGCATTTGAGGCCTCCTGTGGATGTGTGCACTGGCCCCCTACTTTCAGCATTACCCTGGCCCCTGTCACTTACCTGTGTATATGTTCCACTTGTCAGTCTAGGCTGGGGTGTATTTGTGGGTGTTGCTTGGTCTGGCAGTCTGATTTTTCCTCCACCCTCATCTTCCCCTTACCCCAACGAGCCTAGTTTAAACCCAGAGGAGATCTGCCAACATAGAAGAAAACACACGCTTACATTTAGAGGAAAGGTGGAGCCCATCTAATCCGAGCATGTCTCTTGTTGTGATGTGCTGGTCATTGTCGAGGAAGCCAAAGCCCGCCTCGAGACACCATTCCCAAAGCCATCAGTTGGTCTCCATGATGCACATTGCCTGCTGTCTTCCAGTCCACTCACTGGTAAATTAAAAGAGAAAACCACCTGTGCGCATATCGCCTTTAGCACGCACCCCAGGTTCAAGGAGGCCTCATGGTGTGGCAGCCTCAGGAAATGCCAGGACCAAGGATCCCTCTGCCCCAGCCTGTCCCTCACCCCCTGATGCCTCCATTTCCATTTTCACAGACTGGCTTTCTTGCTTGCATTGCATGCCAGCCTTTGGCTTCTTCACTGTTCCTTCCATCAAGGAACAACACACACATACACCAACTGAAGATGCTTCCTCAGCCTGACAACAGGTTTTTCAACTTGAAAGCTTGCTAAAATTATATTTCTCTAACCATTCAGTTGGTGTGCTAAAAGATACCAGATTAAATTGATCCAAAGAAAAGGACTGTGTCTGTCAGTGTCATGTCCTTAGACCAACACCCCTAGCATCTGACAGGAAGGATGCAGGGCCCTGGGCACATCTAAGTCCCAGGGTTGGGGCTGGAAGGAAGAGTTCTCTGGTAACTTCTGGAGAAGAAGTTCCTGCAGAGTGGAAATAAAGGCTCTGTCACAGTTTGGCTGCCTGTGATACTGCTGGTGCTACTGTGCCTAAGTTATTATTTTACCTGTTATCATTTAAAGTGGTGGACCAGGCTGAAGCTTTAGGGATGGAGGAGACCTCATTGGGGCACACTACTGTGTCATGTAGAGGCCCCAGCACCAATGAGGGCACATCTTAACACACACACATGGTCACACAGTGATGGCATGCCTTAACACATACACTGGAGAAAAAGCTCCTGCAGGAAAGGAAAGACAGGCTCTGATGGCTGCCTGATAAGCTGCTGGTGCTACTGTGCTAGTATTCAGTAAGTTATTTTATTACCTGTTGTCATTTAAAGTGGTGGACCAGACTGATGCTATAAGGGAGGAGGAGGCCTCATTGGGGCACACTACCATGTTGTGTAGAGGCCCTGATGCCAGTTGCACCTTAACACACACAGTTTCACCCATGTCATGAGTTTTACTTGTAAGCAGCCTGAGCTGCAGCTTCCCAGAAACCCCTACAACTATCTCCTTGAAAGGAGGGATTTTCTTGAAAGGTAGCAGACTCCATGGCCTTAGCAGGGCCTATCATGCCTGCAGTTTTCACCCTGCTGCACCTTAACACACACAGTGTTACACATGTATTGAGTTTTGCTTGTCAACAGCTTAAGGTGCAGTTTCCCAGAAACCCCTATACTTATCTCCTTGAACCTTGGTAGGCTTCATGGCCTCCGAAGTAGCTACCACTCCTGTAGGTTGCATCCAAATACAGCAAGAAATGACAAAGTTATAGGCAGTTTCATACTTCCCCATTATAGCCTATGGGCAAAATGTTGAAACAGAGTCGAAACAGCAAAACAGTTTCGACAAAATGAAACAGAACAGTGGTTTTGAAACAAAATAAAACTTGAAATGAAACACTGTCCCATCAAAATGCCAAAACAAAAATCAAAATGGAATGGTGCTGTTTCACACAACCCTATTTGCTTATAGTTCATGGGAACGGTAATATTAAATGTCAAGCCCTGCAATTAACTCTGTAAAACAGGGCCTGCCATTATAAGCTACAGGCCAGAACAACTTCACCTCAGTCCAGTGTGGGTGGGTGGTTTTGGCAGCATGTCAGCAGTGGCAGACAGGTGGGCAGGGGGGTGGGGTGGGAAAGAGTGTTCCCTGTGTCTGCATGGAAACCAGGTTCTATAGGTGTTTCTCTTAGCGCCCGCCCCCCCGCCCCACACTCCATCTGTGGCATGAGCTCAGCTTTCAGCTGGTGAAGAAATGATCCAGAGCTGGGGCCAGGCCTGGGCATCTAGAATGCAGCTGTGCCTGCATCAAGGCGATTTTTCCTGGCTGCAGTGTGGATGCAGCTACCGGTGGGAGTGTCTGCATGTCATCCTATGGTGATGTTGTTACTATGCCCTGCTTTAGTACTTCCTTTTGGAAGTGACTATCTGTACTGCACTGTACATGTGGCATGTACTGTTTTTAGCAGCTGCTTTGTCATAATAGCATCATATGTGGATGCACCCAGTCAGTGGGGACCTGAACTGGGACTGGATAGTTAGAAGGAGAGAAATGGTAGTGATGTGGGTGCAAGTTCCAGCTGCCTGTACCAAACAGGGTAAAACACCCCAACTCCATGGGGAAGATCTAGTAGCTCTGCAAGCCAGATCCAGCCTGCACACTGTATACTGATGACCCTTGCTGTAAAAGTTTTCCGTTTGTTTGTTTCCTTTGTAAAACCTGGAGTTTGTTACAGTTGAAGAGGATGTAAGTTATTTTGAGATATGCACATTTTCTATTATATTTTCTAATACCTAATAAGTATTCTGTCCATTTCCTTAGAAAATTAAATATCGTAGCAATATGAAGATAAAGATAGTGGGTCACATTTTAGTCTCTGGTTATATGAGCATAAATTGAAAATACATCCACTGAAGTTACTTTGGATTTATCCTGAGATAAATGAGATCAGAATTTGATCCTTAGTAACAAAGTTCTCCAGTTTTAATCATTCTAATGACTGGATGAAAATTCCTTAGAAAGAACATTCACTCCAAATGGTCACAGAGTGTACAAATATCTTAATTAATATTTCTTCATAAGATGGCCTTCCTCCCCAACCTCTCTGCTTATTTAACAGGTTGACATCTGCTGAAAACCACATGGTACTCTGTTAGGCACAGAGCAATTATAACAAGCAGACTGGGCTGAAGTCTGACCTCAGTCATATTGGTGCAGATCCAGGAAAACTGCAGACTTTTTTTTTTTTAGAGTTACACGGTATGTACATTATTGTGATTCAACAGAGTATAGAATATCTTCAGGGAATTCTTGTTGTTCGGAATAACATTGTAGCCAGTTACAAGGCATGGTATTAAAGTGTTTATAATCTCAAACACTCTATTTATAATTTTCAAACTACCTTGGGAAAAGAGGAAAACAAAACTGTATTTCCGATATTGAGGTAGAAAATGATACAGATAATCACTTTTTGGCCTTAGTTTCATAGCTTGCTAAGTGCATAGAAAATGTGAGGGCAATGAAAGAGATTTTTTTTTTGACCAAAGAACTGAGCTAATAACTCAGATACATTGCTTTTTTAACTTTTAATTTTATTTTTTTTAATTAATGGGCCTGATGATGACCTGCTAAGGATATGGGCAAATGCTTTTCAATTGCTTTCAGAGGGAAGGAGAGCTGCTAGTTGGGAGCTTGTATCAACTGTTATACCTGCATGATTTGGTTGCAGCATAGGTTAGGTAACCCAGATTAACCTAGACCCAGAATGAAACAAGGTTAAAACCGAAGACAATGTTCTATGCTTCCATTGTAATAGAATCATACAGAAGTAACAGTTGCATCGTCACAACTTATATTGGTCTCTTTACAATTTCGTATCAAGTCAGTTTCATATCTTTAAAATTCAATATTCACTGTAAAAACCTCAATACAAATTGTTACCTTTGTCTATTCCCTGAGTTATTCCTAGTTAAGTATGTGTGTTTACACTTAAGTAAAAAAAATAAATAGAAGGCCCTATGTGTGACAAAGGACTATATAAAAAGGTTTACACAGTGGTGAATTGGAATGTTGAGAATGCTTCAAACAAATAACATTCTATTTTAATGTAAATTTTTCATATGTGTGATAAGAACATCTCATAATATTACCAATTTCAAAAACAAATTGCCAAGTTAAAATAAAACAGATTTATTTTGTAATTAATATTCTGAAGCAAAGTATGGCTAACAGTCTCCAAGTTTAGGATTTCTTACTATTTATTCAGTAAGAGTTGGGAACGTAAAATTAAACCCTCACTTCTCTCAGCTGTAATTTGTCTTTTTTTCTCAATTTGCAACTTAATTGTGATGTATATAATTTGTGAGTACTAGAAACAATAATTGTACTCCTACGCTGTCATTAGTAGTACTTTTCCTTTCATTCTTTTCCCTGTGGTACCCATGGAGCTAGTCTTCATCCTTTTGAGTTTCTGAGTTCCCATTTAAAACAATGAAAGGCTGTTCAGGCCCCCTGTACCCTCATTTTACCCATAGAAAAAACTTGTCTCATTTAGGAATGAACTTTGGAATTTTTTTCCACTTGGATAGAGTTGCTGCAGTGTATCCTGTGCTTTATTTATTCTTCTGATGTGACTCAATCCACTGGTTAAACGTTGTTTTCACAGACACAATGCAAGGTCATGCATCTAAAAACAAAAGTGAAGGCCGTGTTCATAGATTGTATCCTAGAAATGTGTGCCTCTGGAAGGGACATGATAGATTATCATATAAGTTGTCAATATAAGTTCTATGGAAGGAAGAGAGCTATAACATGAAACTTGAATATAGAAATATAAGAAAACTGAACATAAATACCATTAATACTGATTCTGTATATGATAGAAGTGGATCTGCTGCTGAAAAATCTTGTTCACGTTTTAATATTCACACTTCAAAAAGAATGCTGGAGGTGGTTCAGAAAAAACAGTTTATCTGACAGAATAAAGGAGCTCAATTAATTTCGCTAATCAAAAAGAAGGTTAAGGGGATCTTGAGCAGGGTCTAGACATACTTTGATAGGAGAAAATATTTTATTTTAGATGGTTCTTTAATCTAGCTGGAAAAGGCTTAGCAAGAACCACTGGCTGCCTGTTGGAATTAGAAAACTGCAAATTGAAAATAAGACATAAATTTTCAACAGTGAGGGTAATTAACTGGTGAAGCAGATAACTGAAGTAGTTACTAGGCTCAATAGTTGTTTGCTTATGTAGAAGAAAGACTGATTCCTTTCTCTACAGGGATTAATGGGTGAAATTCTATGGCCTGTTTTAAATAGGAGGTCAGACTACATTTATTAATATACTCTCTGAAATACAGGTATTTTTCTCTGATAGAGCAAAGGTGCTACTATTTTTCTTTTTTGAATAAACTAAGGTTATACTTTATTTTTAAATTAACTTTACTGTATGCTCAGTCTTAGTTGCAGGAATGGTTGATTCAAGGAAATCTGTATATCTCTTCTTATCCATCTAAGTTGTTATCTAAAGTTACTATCAGTGCTGCAATTAGGAAGATAAAGAAAAAGAGATTCTGATTTTCTTAGTGTTATAGCTCTTAATTTCATTTGGGAGAAAAGGGGCTGTTAACACATGGATTATTCTCTCAGAACAAAAGGACGTTTTGTAAAATATGCATCTGAAACCTAGGATAATGAGATAATGGACAGTATTAAAATAATGCAAGGAAAATGAGAAGAATTTTAAAAGATATTTGTAATGCCTCTAAGCAGCTTTATTTTATTTAACACGTGCTTGTTGTGACAGCCACCAAAAATAAACTAAGTGCTTTGAATTGTGTTCACAAGTAATCCTCCTTAAAACAGCAACAAAGTTTAATCCAATCAGCAGAAAACCACTATTCTGCTAAACTTCATTTCCCTTGCTGCTGCCAAATGCATCTGAGATATTCCTTATTCTTGCCCCTGCTGGTAAAAATGTATTAATTCAGAACTTTAATAACTGCCTACATGTCTGTGAGACTTTAACTTTCATGGCATTATAGAAGGTGAAAGGTGGGAATATAGTTTATAAGCATAATTAGAGCTTTGTATCCCTGTAAAGACATAATGAAACCTATTAAACTGACTAGCTGCTCATAAGAATAAAGCAGCATGTAGACATTTGCTCCTACTGCTACTCAGTAAAAAATAGAAGGGTAGTGGGAGAACATATATAAGGTAAACTATTTGGGCAGTGCTGGGGCATCTAGATCCTCAGGTGGCATAAATTGGTATCACATAAATAACATTGCTCTCATTTATATCACTTAATCTGATTTTAAAACTCTATCCATTAAGTCTGTTCAGTTGTTATAAAAAGGATTAACAGACATTCAGTGCCAGGTAAATGGGACAATATGTACATGTCAGCTAGAACCACAGGTAACAAAAGAATGAATGTAGCAAGGTATTGCTACCTTTCATGTATGCACTTATGTACCATTTGAGTCATCAGTCAAACTGCTACTGTTTCTCAGGCAACAGATCTTTGAAAGAAGGCCCCAATCCTAAATGTCACATGAAAAACATATAAAGTTTTCTAGGATAGCAGCCACTTTTAGTGCATTTTCAACAATAGGCCACTCTCTAACCTGCTATCTCCAGGAGTACCCAGCAATCCATCCAAGGTTGCAAGGCATTTGTACTTAGTGCCTTATTACACCTTAACTTTATGTGGCTCCTGGAGCTCTTAGCTCCTGGATTGTCCACACATTAACATCTGAAACTAGTTTTAAGCACACTTTACACAGCTTAAAGTTATGCCACCACAGGGCAGGTTTACTTCTAATTTGTATTACCCAGCTTGTGTTCCATTACTGTGTGGCCAACCCCCCCCAAGATGAGCCACCCAATCTTTAGTCCTCCAGTATGCCAGGATGCAGTGTCCCTTCTCCTACCCTCCTGTTCTGTGTGGACAAACTTTCCACCCCCTGAAATCTACTGCTCAGGGGGCAGTTCTGGCATCAAGTCAACTCCCCCTCCCACCTCCAGAGATGTTACCTTCCCAGCTCCAGGGGTGCAACCCCATGCAAACAGCCTGCAGAGCACATGTCAGCTAGCTAAGTTGTAGGGCATTGATAGATCTAGGAGTGAATGTGGGGAGAGAGGGAACAAGGTAGGAGGTCAGATCAGGTTCCCATGACCTGGGGCTTCCTTCCCAGGGCAGGGGCAGTAGATCCTCCAAAAGCACCTTTCCCTCACCACTCCCAGCCACCTCAGGAAACATGAGTAGCAACTTCAAGTCCCAACCTTTTAAAACACAAGAGGTTCTTTAATTTACTTTTTCTTTATTTCTTTTTATATGTCTTTTTCGTTTTATTTCTTTTAATTTAGCTTTCAGTGCCTGACTTGCTTCATTTATCCACCCTTTCTCCACTCCCATTTTATTTCTCACCTCCATTCCATTAACTCCCCACCTCCTAACTTCATGTTTCCTTCCTCCCACCACAACCTACCTCTCATACACCCCCACCTAGAGCAGGGATAGAAGTTTGTCGTAGCCCATCAGCCCTGTAGTTGCAACTCATGGCTACAGCTCCTAGCCAGGACCCTGCTCATCAGACCTCTAGTGATAAGTTACAGCTGTGGAGGTGGGAGATAGTTAGAGAATGTTTTTAGTCTTAAGGTGTGATAGCTCCAAATTCAAACTAGCGCTAAAACTGATTGACATTTGAGCACCTCAAAGTGCAATATGTAACAAGGCCCTTAGGAAAGAAATAAATGCAGTTGGCATTTCAAGTGATGTGCAAATCGGAGTACTCTTAATGACAATAACCTTAAAGTTACACACTTGCATAAGGACAGTTTGCAATAATCCATTTTCCCTGTCCCCTCTTTTGTTCAAAAACATTGAAGTAGGGCAAATTTTCTCTGTTCCTTTCTTTAACTATAAACCACAAACAGCATACCAATAGTGTTTATATTAAGCCAGGACTAAAAAGTTCTGTCTGATTAAACCAATTATTTTGAATAGACAATATGTATTGCTCTTCACTTCTTGTCCTAAACTATTGAACAGGTCTTCTTTGAGCTGTGTTAAATGTAATAATTTACTCCTATTCCTCTGGATGGCTTCATTTTGGAAGTTAATGAAGTGATCCCTACTTGTTACAGTTTGTAAAGATCCTGTGGATTTCGAAGTAAGAGGCAAGGTATTTAACTGGTAAAAAGAAGCTTGGAAGTTTTGCTGACCCTTTCATGCACAGACTGAGGCTCCCATGGTGAGGAAGGGAGTGGGGCTAGAACTGGGGCAGGGGCAGGTGATGCCTAGCCAGACAGGGCAGGGTAGGGTATGGGATGGAGCCCTGCCCTCCCCATGCTTGTCCAGAGGATGGGGGATGGGACAGCTCCTGCCACTGCATGCACCCCAGAGGAGGCATGGGACAGAATGTGCCCCCAAATTTGCACATGAGAAGGGCCAGCTGTTGCCATGGGCTGGGGTTGGGGGCAGTGCCAGGCTCTTTCCGGCAAGGGGGTGGGGGGCTGGACCGATCTGTGTTCAGGGAAGGCAGCAGCAGTGCTGGGAGTGGGACTACAGTGAATTTTGGCATGGCTCTAGCCTCCCTCCAACTCCCCCTCCTAGTGCTCCTGCTGCCGCCCATCCTGAGCACACCCCAACCCAGAAGAGCCCAGTGCTGCCTCTGGCCTCAGCCCACAGTGGCAGCCCACCATTCCCTGCACACAGATCTAGAGCACACATCCACCATGCCTTCCCAGGGTGTGCACAGTGGCAGAAGCCACCCTACCGTGGCCCCCAGATGAGCCTTAGCTCCATCCTGTACCCTGCCCCACCTGACTGGGCAGTGCTTTCCCCAGCCCCAGATTCATTCCCACTCCTTTCCTTACTACTGGGGCCTTGATCTATCCCCCCCATGCCTGTTCCCTCACAACAGATTTACCAGTCAGACCTGGCTGCTATTCATGCTGCCGGGCTCTGCTCCTGGCTGCCTGCATGCTGTGCTACAGCTGCACGCATGCATGTAGCATTTACTGGCAACATTATTGGCCACATCAGCCAAAAAAATCCAATTGTCAGTACTCTCAGTTTTCCTCATATTGGTGCTGATCCAACATGGGACTGATGTATCGGTGCACCTCTAGTAAAAAGTAGCATTTTAATCTTGAATCTCCAATGTGTTAATGTCAGAAGATTCAGTAGGACAATACTTCAACAGATGTAATACTTCAATGGATTCATAACCTCTCACATTATTCTTATGTTACTAATTCATTGTGCCTCTATATCCATATTGCATGAACTGTAAAAATCTGCAGAGAGCACTAGGAAAGTAATTAACATGCATTTGCAGTGGTGCTGAACTTTTTTTTTTGAAGCTATGATCTTTGTGGATGTCATAGCCCTGCACCAAAAAAGGAGGATCATAGAGAATTTTGAATCTGTAAAGTCTGTACAGTAGACTGTTTCATTTGTTGAGTATTAAACATTAAACAGAAAATTACAACTAAGACTGGGAAATATCTAAAATACAATATGCTTATACTGCACACATAAAAAAAGATGGGGGCATTTATTTATTCTCATGTCCTGAAGTGATAATCATTTATATTTCTTTTCCTACAATACACTTTTATCTGTCTATTTTTTCTTAGGGATAGTCTTAAGGTTAGTAATACAGGTTTAAATATAAATATATCACCTTACTGATAAACGAAATGCCTTTCTTTTCCTGTAGGAAACATCTCAGTTATTTCTGGCTATCATGTCAGTCTCATGTTTACACCAGTACTCTAACTGGGAACCAGAATATAAGTACTCTTCCAAGACTTATTTTGCTCCCATTGACTTAGGTTTCAGGTACCACAGGATAACAAATCGAAGATAAGAGCTGGGAGATGGTGACATAAATTCATTCAAGCAGTGGAAGGAATTTAACCCTGGTCTGCCATATTCTGAATGAGCTCTGGGAAATTTCATAAGCAGAAAACAGAGTGGCATGCATCATGGACACCAAGCTCCAAGCCTGGCATGTTTTAAAAGAAACCAGTAACTACTACTGCATTTTGTACAGAGCTTGGTCTGCAGTTATGATATCAGACTATCTACCAGACCAAGGCTCTCAGATGAGAGGGAGGGGAACTAGTTTATGGATCCTGATGGTGCTTAGGTGCCAACCAGCACAGCCATGTGAAGACAAAATGCTTCTCAATCCGTGTTGAATCAGCACTGTGCCTGGGGAACACTTAGTAAAAAAACAAGGCAAGCACTTTGAGTAAATCCAGAGTTAACTGGCATCTGAACAGGGGTTTTCAGGGCTGCAGTTTTGAAACTGAACATCTAATTTCTGCCTATGTCCCCCTTTTGGATCAGGGCCTTAAATACTTAGGTAGATCTTATTAAAGATCTTTGGTCAGTGTTGTCCTGATTTTAAGAATCAGCCTCCAATCACTCAACTGTGGGCAGGCTGCAACATCCCTAAAAAGACTAGTCACAACTCAAGTTATCTGGTAGATAACTTAGAGACCTTTACTGATGCACAGTAGCAGCATATGACAATTAGCAAGCAAACAAAGGCTCTCAAAGGGATGTACACAGGAAGACAGACCAGCACACAATCATCTGTGGGTCTCTTGCTTCAGTTTGTTCTGGTCTCACCTGGGGGAAGTTCCCAAGCAATTAACACACCCTCTCTTTGTTCCCCTTAAATGTTATACCTTTTGTCCATTCATTGTATACCTAGCTGGTGCTCAGTCATTGGTGGTCTGATCTGGTGTACCTTGTCCAGCCAATGGAGATACTGTCCATGTGTGTTTCATGCACCAAGTGCCTGATAAGATGTGAGTATATAGTAGGACTTTTTCCATCCCTAATTGGAATTTTTAGGTACTGGGACAGGTTAATCCCTGCAGCTGTGCACTTATGTTTTGAATGCAGTGACGATAGGGTTTCTTCTCTTCTCAGGGCTTGTTAGCCACCCTCTACTCCCTAAAAACAATACATCTCTGGAATGTGTGAGAATTGCTCTGTTACAAAGCTGCTCCCCTGCTAGGCCATGACAGCCTGATTTTGCTTTCTAGCACACTTGTTAGCCACACTTGTATCAAATTTATTGAATGATTAGTAATAAGTACTAAAATTCTAAAGTTTAAAATTTTAGCCATCAGTCACTGTTCTTTCTAAAATAAATATCCACCATAGGTTTCATCCAAATATCTTAACTCTACATTATAAGATGTAGTTTTCTGAATACTTTAGCCTCAGAATATTTCTCTTCTCTTTTTAATCTTCATAATACATTCAGTTTTCATGGTGTACATTTATTAAATCAACAAGTAGGAAATTTTTACTTCTCCAGCAAAAAGATACCCACAAAAACCCATGTATTACATCATGATGCAGAAATAGTATAGGGAGAGATTTGCAATGAATTTAAATTGACACATGCCATTGAAGGAAAACAGCTGATAAACAAAACCAGATATAGACCCCCATTCTCCCATAGGTTTTTGAAGGCAGAATTGGATCCTTTATCTTGTGTTTGAAGATGATGTTGGTGATTATCAAAGATGCACCTAGCTGGGAAAGTTTAGTCAAGGATAATCCTGCCTTGGGCAAGGGGTTGAACTACAGGACTACCTGAGGTACCTTTTAATCCTACTTTGCTATGTTTCTGTAATTCCATTGAAATTGTCATCCTTGTTTCCCCTTTGATATTCTTGAAAACAGATTTACCTCTTGAATAGAAGTGGAGATTGAATATTTATGTATTTTGTTTGTTTTGTTATCTATGAATCTTCCTGTTCATTTAAAGTTTCTGAAGTGATATACAGGGATATCTTTTTTTTTAGGTTAAAATTGTCACATTTCTCCCTCTGTGAACTGGATTTATTAATATAGTCTCTTCCCTACTGTTTTTAGTACAACATAAGAGCAGACTTAAAACAAAAATGATCACTGTATTTTTGCATTGCTCTTGTAATGCATAAACAATTGTTTTGTTTTATGGCTGTTTTAATTTTATTTGGTGCATAATGAAGTAATATAATTTAGCAAATTAATTTTTCCTGATAGATTCTTTTCTGTGTTATTATGATGTGAGCATGAATTATGACTATAGATTTAATTCTGCCTTTGGTTATTGTTGTTTGATATGTGATAACACGAAGGAATTAGTTCAAATTTCTTTTAGATCCTTTACTTTCTTTCCTTGCATTGTGCTTTGCCATGTGGCTATTTAATGAAATCATAGAAAATGACCTGAGTTCTATCAGTTAAGTACTGGCTTAAATGATTGAGCATTTTACTTATAAGAACTTTGAAAATTAATTGGTACAGTATTTTATAGTGTCTTCAGGCCGCCAATGTATGGGTCTACCTTTTGTAACTTTTCTTTGAGCTACTAACTGGCCATCCCTGAGGACAAAACTTGAGTGCTTATAGTCCAAAAAACCCAAATAAGTAAACTCAAAGATTACCTATTATCTTTATGGGGTCTACATGCAAGATGAGAAGGTAATAGACCTTGATCATTCCAAACCTCAGAGTTAGCACAGTAACTGAAGCATGCACCAACGGTGGTGGTATCTGTAGTCTGGCTTATTGCTCTTCCCCCTGTCTCCACATGATATTTGTTTTATGAGGCTCTCCTAAACCTCTACATTAACTTTGTTACTCAATGACTGCTGAATACCTGGTAAAAGAATCTACCCAATAGTGTGATTACCTGGGTATATGTGCTCTGTCACACTTCAGTATTTGTTTTGCATTGATATTTGGGATTTTAGGGTTAAGAAGCAGCTTCTGGATTTCTTAATTTCATCATTTTTAGGGAATGTTCTTTTGTGCTGGTGATCTCACAGCAATAAATGCTTGTGTGTGTGTGTGAATGGGGAGTATTCACTTTAATAATAAGTATTTTTGTTCCAAAAATATTGCATCAATTATATGCTTGTAAAAGGTGTATTTATTAAACCTAAGTAATAATGACACATTTAGCATATATATATATGCTATATATATATATATATATATGATGATATAAATATAATTTATGTCTTCTAATTGGAACTTTGGAGAAATATTAATGTATTTTTATTCTATTTAATAAAAATAGCATAAGAATAATACATATGACAGTAAGTCAAATATCAGGTAAAAGGAATATCTTTTTTGGATCAATAATTTTTTAAGTAGTTTGAGTTAACTGCTGGGTGCATCTATACTAGGGGTGTGTGAAGTGGGCTGTATCTGATTTGGATTCAGATTTGGCCCAATTCAGGGGACTGTGATTCGATTCACTGATTCAGATCACAGTCCTGATTCAATTCAGCTGAATCTGAATCTGAAGATTCAATTCTGATTTGGAGAAGCAGTGATTTGGCCATAGACAGCTTATATGTTTTTCTACATACTTTGAGGTACCAGGTGCACCTAATGAATGCTGAAATGGTGAGGCGGATGGAGCATCCCACTGGAGCACGGCGGGGCCTCCGCATGCTCAGCGGTGGACCCAGAAGTGGGCCAGAAGTACTTCCAGTCCACTAATGGGTCTGCTACTGAGCACACAGGGGGCATCCCTGTGCCCCCCCCAACTTGGTGATTGGCCACGGGGGGACCTTGGGTCCCCCCCAGACCCAAGAGGCACCAGTCACTGGGGCAGGGGGGGGTCCCCCATGTGCTCCATGGTGGACCCAGAAGTGGACCAGAAGTACTTCTGTTCCATTTCCAGATCTGCCACCAAGTGTGCGGGGGGGCCCTCCCCTCCTATGGGACACTTCTTCTGCCCATCTCAGCATTCATGAGCTGTGCCTGGTACCTTGAGTTATGTAAAAGAGAAACCCATATAAAGCTGTGTCTATGGCTGAATCATCGACTGTCTCCAAATTGATTCAGAGACTCCCAAGTCAATTCGGAGAAATTAATGGATCTCCTAATTTGATTTGAATTTGGAGATATGGCCACCAAATCGGGCCAAATCTCCTCCAAATCAAATCAGTGACTGAAGCTTTTCACAGCCCTAGTGTACACCTCTACAGTCCCAGTGTTGCTGCACCATGCCAGTGGCACACAGTGATTTTTAGCCATTGCATTGCCATAGCAACATGCTATAGTGAGGGAGTGCATTGCTATAGTGACGTAGATGCAGTGTCACATTTTTTGCTCACCAATGCTACATCGCCATACTGCTTTGCTACTGCAACATAGCATCTTGTGTAGACATGCCCATTGTGGTTTAGAGCTGCACAAGTTCTAAAAGAGGAACTCCTGCCTCTTCTGCAGTCACTGTAAAGTTTGGCCATTGACTTTAATGGGACCTCTGAATCTAACAATGTCTGAATAAATTGAATATCACAGAACCCAGGCTAGCTGTGTAAGTCATAAAACTAATAGCTAAGGAGAAAAGTATTTCCATTCCCAGGGAAAAAAGGAAAGTAATTTTTTAATGTTGCTTCCTTAACATTTCAAATAAGATTTTAGTGGTGGTCAGAAGCAAGGCATCATTAACTTTCCTATCATTAAAAAGATGAAAGTGTGTATTGAATTGCTAGAAGGGATGCAGAATGATGCCTGGTATTGTAGCAGGCCACTAAGGTGCCTGCTACTTGAAAAGCAGGAATGGCCACAAGGTGCTCATTGCCAGGGCAACCAGGAGGAGCTAGGGGCCCACACCTGCTCAGTCAACTGACCAGAAAGGGCAGGGCTGACTTCTATAAAGCACAGGCTAGAGGCTGAGAAAGGGGGTTCTTGGCTGGCATCCAAGGAGAAGGAGTGTTGCCTGACTAAGCAAAGGAGAAAGGCCTGAATGCGAGCTGTCAATTATGCTAATGAAAGATGGAGCACCCGCAGAGGGAGACTCAAAGGAGGTTAGCCAAGTGGTTTAGCTTTGTGTTATAGCCCAGGGGCTTGTGTTATTGTTTTGTTGCTGTTGTAAAGACCGGAGAACCGGGTGAGGCTATAAGGGGATGGAGGAGGCCTCATACAGAACCATGTCAGTGTGGGAGCCCCAGCCCCAGGGAGAGTGGGCAAGGCGAGAAGCCCCCAGAGAGAGTGGAGAGGGCAAGAAGGCATCTAATAAGACCAAAGAATGTCCAGTACCTCCACGAGGCTTGGGTCATGGTAGAGGGGTGGTTGGAGCCACGCAAAGCCCGTAAGGCACCTGAACCCCACTCCAGAATATTTGCCCAGTATAGCACAGGAGAACCATGACCAGGAATACTAAAGGTAGCCTCCCTATAATTCACATAAGACCAAAGATGTGGTGGGTGAGATTGCAAGGTGCAGATAGGCCGCTGGGTGTGGTATAGAGGGTAACTAAGGGGGAGCATGGTGACCCCGAGTTCCCATCCTGTCATAGTGGTGCATTGGCCGGGAAACCCAGCCGTGTATGAATAAGGATCATGAGCAAACCCATGGGCTAGAGTACTGAAGGATGTAGTTTTAGAAAGGTAAGGGGACCTCAGCTTGTAAAGGTGGGCTGAAGGAAGAAAACCCATTGCCCAGAAGCTTCAGCAGCAAGACCTGAGGCCGACCCGGGCTGGTAGGGTCAGGATAGGAATGATGCTGGCAAGAAACAAGGGAAGTTGGAGACCCGGCAGCACTACTGGAGTTAGAAGGTAAGGTGAACAGGTGAGAAGGGGAACAGGAAGCAGCAACAGCTTTGGAAGAACCAGCAGAAGCAAGGTGGTGGGAAACTGGCCCAAAGCAGGCAGGAGAACAGAAGGAGTTGCTGCAGGAACTAGAAGCAGCAAGGGCTCAGATAGTAGTGCTCCACAAAGAAGTACAGGTGCAGGAGGACCGGGTAGGGGAGTTATATGAGGAACTACAGAGCTGGACACAGAGGTATAGCTGCAGAGAATATGATGGAAGAAATGCAAGCTGACATATTGGAGAGCCATAAGCAGGCCATTGAAACAGCTAAGGTGTTCCAGCAGGAGATAATAAGGATGAAAGCCTGTATGGCAGATTAGAAGATGCTGGGCAAGCAAAGGGTCTACCTGGAAGGGGAGTTAAAGGTAGAGAGGTTGAGAATGAGCAGTTGTGGACTTGGTTACAGACTGTTGAAGCAGACAAAGAGCAGTGGGTGGAACAAGTACGGCCCCTTAAGAACTTATGGGAAAAGATAGAGGTCCTTGAAACCCAACTGGTGGAGTATAAGGGGGCAGTTAAAGCTGAATATTAGGAGAGAGAAGTTTTGAAGAAGTCCTTGAAGGAGGTAAATACCCAACTAGAAAACACCCGGTCTGGGATTATGGAAAACATTAAGCCAGAAAAGTCCCCCAGAGACTTGGACCCAGAAGGCCCCAAGGAAGAGGCCGGACCAGAACATCCAGGGAGAGGTACTAAGGAGGAGAGTTCCAGAGGGGAAGAACCTGGAACCCTACAAAAGGAAGCTCTGCCAGCACTCCTAGAAGGGTGGAACCAGAAATGGGAACAATGGCAGAGCCATCATGCCAGAGAAATGAACCAACTAAAACATCAGCTGAGGGAATTATCCCTGCAAGTTAAGAAGGGAAATATAGTGCCTAGCTAGGGGCAACCTGGGATAGTGGACCTGGTAGAGGAGGGGATGACAGGGAAGGACGAACAGGCTCCCTCCGGGAGCAAGACTTCCCGCTCAATTGGCCAGGAAGGTATGCAAATGGTCCAGGGCCCGGGGCAATTAGATTCCATGACAGAAGAGGAAAAGGGGGAACGAGTAGACCCCAACCCAAGAAACGGGGTCAAGGGGCAAGAGAGAAGGAGGAAGAAACAACCATTAAAAAGGGGACAGGAGCCTGAGAAAAGACCACAAATCTATATTAGTAACATCCCTAGACAGGTCAAATGGTGGACACTCCGAAACATTATTGAAGAGAAAATCGGAGGAGTGGCCTATGTGAAAATCTACAAGGGACTTGGAGGAAGGCCCACTGGTCAGGGAAAAGTGGAATTCTGGGGGGAAAACTATGCTTCAGGATCTCCAGGAAGCCCTAGAGAGGCAAGAGACCCCACAAGTCACGCGGAGGAGGAGACCGGGGTGGGCCAGGATGGAAGATAGACGGGCCAGAGTGGAGAGGGAAAAACAACCTCGAGAATAGGCCGGAGTTTAACTGACAAAAAGGATAATTTACCAAGGTTAGTTAGTGTGTGGGGACTTCCCGTTGCAAGGCAAATCCTGTAAAATCCCACACGGTGCACCTTGGGTAAAAGGCGGGTAGGAGGTGCCTTAAAACCTTTGCCTCCATATATTGAAGCAGTCGGAAAACAAGGGCCTGGACCTAAGAAGACAGCAACAGAAGATGTGCAGTGGATGAGACTCAAGACCCAGGCTGGTGAGTTGAAATCTTAAGGCGGGAGGTGTGTAGCAGGGCACTGAGGTGTCTGCTACTTGAAAAGCAGGAATGGCCACCAGATGCCAGTTGCCAGGGCAACCAGGAGGAGCTAGGGGCCCATACCTGTTGAGTCAGCTGACCGGAAGGGGCAGGGCTGACTTCTATAAAGCACAGGCTGGAGGCCAGGAGAGGGGGTTCTCGGCTGGCATCCAAGGAGAAAGAGTGCTGCCTGACTAAGCAAAGGGGAAAGGCCTGAACGCAAGCAGTTGGTTATGCTAATGAAGGATGGAGCACCCATGGAGGGTGACTCAAAGGAGGTTAGCCGAGAGGTTTAGCTTTGTGTTATTGTTAGCCCAGGGGCTTGTGTTACTGTTTTGTTGTTGTTGTAAGACCGGAGGACCGGGTGAGGCTATAAGGGGATGGAGGAGGCTTCATAGGGGAACCATGCCAGTGTGGGAGCCCCAGCCCCAGAGGGAGAAGGCAGGGCGAGAAGCCCCAGAGGGAGAGGGCAGGGCGAGAAGGCATATAATATGACCAAAGAACTTCCGGTACATCCATGAGGCTTGGATAGTTGGAGCCACCCAGAGCCCATAAGGCCGAGGTGCACCTGAGCCCCATTCCGGAATACAGGCCCAGTATAGGACAGGAGAACCGTGACCAGGAAGACTAAAGGTAGCTTCCCTATAATTCACATAAGACCAAAGATGTGATGGGTGAGATTGCGAGGTGCAGATGGGCAGTTTGGCGTGGTACAGAGGGTAACTAAGGGGGAGCACAGCAACCCCGAGATCCCGTCCTGTCACACATGTCATACTACAAAAACTGGCGGTTCTTCTAGTATGCTTCTTAGAGGTACAATCACATTAAAGGTCAAGAAAACACCATGTCTTTGGCAACACAATAATTAACACTTGGATGATAATTACTGCATCTTCTCCTGTTTTCTGTGTCTAAAATCATATGTGCACTGGTCAGTCTTATTTCTTTAATTTTGTCTTAGGGCAGGGAATTAACTCCTCTATACTTATCATAAGAAATAAACACATGTTCATTATCTCAGGTGTAAGGGTTTTGTTTTGTTTTGTTTTTTATGGATAACCACTAGCTCATATAACCATATATATCCTCCACGCCAAAAGGAATATATCGTCCATAGAAATACATAGAAGAAAATAAATAGGTAACATATATGAACAGGCCATGGAATATTTATCTCCAGTCAAATTTACCAATAAAGAATGAGAATAGAGTCTTAGGTGGCATAAATCTGCATCATACCCTAAAATAAGTGTAACTGTCACTTTATCCTAGAATCTAGCCATGATGCATAATTTATAATGGAACAAGACTTAGAAAAAATGCAGTCAGCCTGGATAATAAGAATATGCAGTAGGTTGTATTTCTTTAAATGGTTGCCTTTATTAATCCATGGCAGTTCATAAAAATCTGTACCCTGGCATTGTGCAATCATTTCCAGTAGTAGTAAATCAATTTATATTAGACAAGGATCTACCCCAAATGCCCTAAATTAAATATCTGTTGCTACTGTTTAAGCAAATATTTCAGCGATGTCAAGCTTTTATTATGTAGAAAAGTCAAGACCAGGATTCTCACTTGGTGTAAACTGGTGTAGCTCAACTATATCAGGCCTTTAGGTTAAACTGGACTAAAAAAACCCAAAAAACTCCTGTGACATTAATTAGCAGTGTTTTTGACAAGTGCACTTTCATGAAAAAGCCACTTAGCTTTCAGTAAACTACACAAAATATTTTTCTCTTCTGTTCACTGAGAGTGAACTGCTAGTGCCTTACTGAAATGGGAAGCAACTAAAATTTTTAATGTTTGTTAAGTGCCCAAACCCTTTCTCAGAAGACCTCCTGAGTAGCTGAGATATGACCTTGCCTACCTGTCCGGAAGGAATATTTTTTTTTAACCTCCTTCAATTTCAGAATAAGATCTTACCACTATATTTCCAAAAGCCAAATGTAACCTGGAAGGAGAGTCAGACCTCACCCTACCAAAGATCACTCTTGGGTTGTCCTTGCAACTGAATCTTTATCTATATGGGTAACTCTTACAAAAATGGAAATATGCAGGAGATTTTCACTAATTGTGAATAAAAACTGATTTCCACTTTGGTTGTGGTCCCTTACATCTCTCCAGAAAGGATCGTATCCCCCTGGTTAACAAGGCTATGTATGTGCTTAGCTGCCAGAGATGGGAAAAATTGTCCCAGATCTTCCTGTTCCCTATAAGTAATGGAGCCTAGGATTCCAGGGAGATACACTTTGACAAACCACATTTCCTCAAAATTAATTATGTTTTGGAGGTATAATGATAGAATCATTGAAATATAGAATAGAAGAACCACTCACTTCCACTCCCCTCACCCCCTGGTTTCCTCACTTTCCTGCTCCCCCACCGCCAGCTCTGCACCACATGGCTTCTGGCTGCATGGCCAGACGTGGGGCTCAGGAGGAGCTGGTGGTCCTCTCCTACCTCCCCCCCTGCTTCTTATCTGAACTTCCTGCTCTGGTGCAGGCATGAACAGTCCCACAGTCCCAGGCCAGAAGCCCCTGTTAGGCAGGGGCTTGAGGGGCCCTGCTGATGCAGGAGCCTGCCATCACTTCCCCTCACTGCTAGTGCCCCTGGCTCCTCACATCTTTCACAGGAGCCAGGGGTAGATTAATATTATTTTTATGATTTTTTTAGGGGCCCCACAGGGTGAATCCAGTCTGCAGGCCTCATTTTAATCTCCCCTGACCTAGTCAGTCCTTTCACTGCCTGAGTCAAGAACATGCTGCAGGTTTTTCTTCCCAAGGTAGAGAACCTCGCATTTTTCAGTATTTAATAGTGTCAAAGAAAAATCTTTGGTTTCAGATGCTGATGGCAAAAAGGTCAAAAGACTAACATAACATATTTCATCATTATAGTTCTGTATCCAACCCCCACCCCGCCTAAATGTAAAACACATGTGCAGTCAATCTCGCATGAAACCTAAGAACACAGAGACTGTTCACAGTCATGATTGGCAGTCCTATAATTATTCAAAGTTGGTGTGTTGTAATAGGCTACATGGTAAACTATAACTTTAGAAAGATTTCCGCCTTCTGCGGAGACCTCCATGCACGCCCAGGAGACATAGTCAGTGATTTGGCCAGTTGCTGACCTCTCCCCACTTACGGTAAAAGTTTTCAGGTGTATCCATTCTGCCGGCTCGTTCGTTCTCGCCAAGAGCTCACAGAAAACTTCAGATCAAAGTTACCTGTATGCTTTGCTTAAAATCTGCACCACGTAGTTTGTAATCTGTGCAGTGAAAACATCTGCAAGCTGAACTGAACAGCTCAACTTCTCTTTCTACACCGCGCAACCACAACTTCCTCCCTAAGCTACAATCTCCTGTAGTGTAAGTAAAAATAAACTTTCTGTATAATCAAGACGCTTTAAACTTCCTCACTCCTCTCGCTTACCCATCTACCTAATTACCTTACCCCACCCACGTCCAGCCAGTCGTGCCGACCCAGGCTCACAGGTCAAGGGTGCACCGGTCCTCGGACATGACAAATAGCATCAGGTTCTCATCCGCCCATTTGCTGAGCCTGTCAAGGTCAGCCTGGATTGTCCTCCTGTCTTCAGGTGTGGATGCTTTATCCCAGAGTTTGGTGTTATTGGCAAACTTGGCCAGTCCACTTCTGATGCCAATGTCCACATCATTAATGAAGATGCTGAATAATATAGGCCCAAGGACAGAGCCTTGAGGGACCCCACTGGTCACAGTGCACCACGACAATTGACTTCCATCAACCACCACCCTCTGGGTATCACCATGGAGCCAATTCCCCAGCCAGCAGACCATGGTGAAGCCGAGGCCACAGTTAGCCAGTTTGGCTAAAAGGTAATCATAGGATACCAGATCAAAGGCTTTTTTGAAGTCAAGATATATGACATCAATCTCTTCCCCCTTGTCCAGGTGATAGGTCACGTGATTGTAAAAGGAAATAAGATTGGTCAAGCAAGACCTACTTATAACAAACCCGTGCTGGCTATCCCTCGGGATTTTGCCATCAGCCGGTCTGTTGAGAATGGTCTCTCTGATAATCTTTTCTAGGATCTTCCCCGGGATAGAGGTCAGGCTGATGGGTCTGCAGTTTGCTGGATCCACTTTCCTCCCTTTCTTGAAGATAGACACCACACTGGCCTTCTTCCAATCTTTGGACACTTCATCAGAGCACCAAGAGTTCTCAAATATCTTGCTGGGGCTGAGGTATGATGCTTGCCAGCTCCTTGAGTACCCTGGGGTGTAATCTATCATGGCCACTGACTTGAAGGTATCCAGCCTCTCCAGGTGTCACTTCACAAGATTAGCATTGATGGAAGGTAATGAATCTCCCTCACCCAGGCCTTCCCATCCCATAATGGGCAGGGGCACTCCATGGGACTGGTGAAAGACTGACACAGTTAGCAAGTTGGCTTTTTCCTGGGCATCAGTTGTCAACTGTCCCATCCGGGTTAGCAGGGGTCCAGTTTTGACCTTGCTTTTCCTATGGCTCCCTACCTATCTAAAAAAGGACTTTTTATTGTCCTTGATACTTGTGGCTGTTAGGGTATGATATGGATTTTTGTTGGGGTAAATATGAATTTTGGGACTACTGAGTGTGCAGCTGAATGAAGGCTTTTTCCTGTGTCTCAGCAAAAGGCTGCTGGTAACAACATTGGATGATATATTAAAATATAACCTCAGCAAAAGCTGGTGGTCACAAGGCTATCTGATGTATTAAAAGCAAGTACCTTAGCTAATGTTTATTTAAGTAGATTCTTAAGAAAAGAATGGGGTGCAATGTGCATGATGAGTTAAACAGCTGGTGTCAGGAGACAAAAGCAAAGATACAGCCTTGGAGATGGAGAAGTTCAGCAAGAAAACCAGCAAGAACCAGCAAGAAGTTGCTAAGTGATCAAATGAAGATAGGGATCAAAGTGTTATGCATGCGCTCTTACCAGACAGGCACATAAATGGATGAAATGCATAGGCAATACTATGCTAAGGAAGCAAACAGTAAACAGGGGGGGAGCTTGAGATAGGAGGAGAAACGGGTGGAACCAAAGGAAGGTTATAGGCAAAGTAAATGTTAATATGTATGAACCAAGGTATATAAATGTTGGAAAGAACTGTTGTTCAGCACAGGTCCCCAGTTCATTGTTTTTTGGGACCCTTGTCTGAAGCTGTCTCCATTCTGAATAAAGCGGTTGTGAGCAGGGGAGTGTATGCTTAGGGGCAATCAACATGGGTTCATTAGAGGTTCATTACAGGCAGGTCCTCTCAGACCAACCTGGTGGCCTTCTATGACCAGGTCACCAAATCCTTGGACACAGGTGTCATGGTGGACATAGTCTTTCTGGACTTTAGGAAGGCTTTCAACACTATTCCTCACCCCATTCTCATTAAAAAATTAGGAGATTCTGGTGTCAGTGCCTACACAGTCAAATGGGTTGCCAATTGGCTGGAGGGCTGCACCCAGAGAGTGGTGGTGGATGGGTCATTTTCGACCTGGAGGGCTCAGTCCTCAGGCACACACTGTTCAACATATTCATCAGCGACTTGGATAAAGGGGTGAAAAGCACCTTGTTCACAGATGACACTAAGATGTGGGGAGAAGTGGGCACGCTAGAAGGGAGGGACAAGCTGCAATTGGATCTGGTCAGGTTACAGGGGTGGGCGGATGAGAATAAGATGGGATTCAATACTGACAAGTGCAGGGTATTGCACCTAGGGAGAAAGAACCAGCAGCATACCTACAAACTAGGGAAATCCCCTCTCATCAGCACAGAAGCAGAAAAGCATCTTGGAGTCACTATTGGTTCCAAGATGAACATGGGCCACCAATGTGAGGATGCAGTCAGGAAGGCTAACCGCACCTTGTCATGCATCCATAGATGCATCACAAGCAGGCCCAAGGAGGTAATTCTCCCTCTCTGTGCGACACTGGTCAGGCAACAGTTGGAGTACTGAGTCCAGTTCTGGGTGCCACACTTCAGGAGGGATGTGGTCACCATTGAGAGGGTCCAGAGGAGAGCAACTCGCATGATTAGGGGACAGCAGGGCAGGTCCTATGAGGAGAGGCTACGGGACCTGAACCTGTTCAGTCTCCACAAGAGAAGGCTGAGGGGGGATCTGGTGGTCATCTATAAACTGGCCAAGGGAGGCCAGCAGGCAATGAGAAAGACCCTGTTTCCCCTGAGCAGTACTCGGAGTAACAAGGAATAATAGCCATAAGTTGACTGAGAGTAAATTCAGATTAGATATCAGGAGGCACTACTTCACAGTCAGAGCAGCTGGGATCTGGAACCAACTTCCAAGGAAAGTGGTTCTCGCTCCTACCCTGGGGGTATTCAAAAGGAGGCTAGATAGACACATTGCCGGGGTTGTTTGACCCCAGCATTCGTTTCTGCCCATGGTAGGGAGTCAGACTTGATGATCTTCTCAGGTCCCTTCCAACCCTACCAGCTATGAGCAATGTGTGCTGGTGTTTTCTCCATGCTGTGCTCTGGCTAATGAGTACCAGGATCCATGGGTAATTGGATCATCATCTCCCTAGTTGTTGTACGCCACACGGAGTCGGGGTCTAACAGTTGGAGTCAGTCGCAGCCTTGGCTTTTCTGGTTCGTGCTCTGCAGGTTCAGATCAGTGCAGAATATTCCTCCTTGGAGGTGGATCTCATCCTCTATACTTTGTAGGCCTTTTTTTTCAGATGCAAGAGGCCCACTTGTTCCCTGCAGAGCCAAGTTTGCCACTATGCCCTTTTGCTGCTTTTCCTCTGAGATGGAATAGACTTTGCTTGTGAATCCAGGATTGCTCCCTTGAGGAGCAAACACTCTTCCTGAACTCCCCTCCCTTTTGGATCATGGTCCCTTAGGGCCTCACTGACAAGCTTCCTAACCTTGTCAAAGTCAGCTTTCCTGAAGTTGAGGACTTCTGTATTGCTGACTGAGTTGCTAGCTTTACAGCAAATGGTGAAGGTGATCAGCTTGTGGTCACTGTCACCCAACTTCTCGTCTTTTGTTAGTTCACTGATAAGGTCATCCTCCATTGCCAGTACTAGGTCAAGCAATGCTTTGCCTCTCATTGGCCCATAGACTTATTGTGTCACGTAGAGCTCATCCATGCATGGGAAAGCTTTGTAACTGTTCAGATCTGAGATACTCATAGAGAACTTCTTTCCTCTGCCCATGAGGTGGGTACCATCTCTTGCGTGTAGACTGTGCCATTAAACTTCATGCCAAGACTGAAGAATCCAAAATCAGCACAGTGACACCATCTCCAAAGCCTTCAGTTGATTCCCTTGATGCACTCCCGCCTCCAATGACCATGGCCTCTAACTGAGAGGATTGAGGAGAAGACCACTTGTGCACCTAGGAATTTTTCTTGGATTATACTCAGTCCAAGGAAAATGTATGATGTTCATTGTTCTCACATGGTACCAAGTATAAGGTATCATGTTGTAAAGAAACAGTCTCTTTATAATCATATATTGAACATTTTCATGAATGCTTCTTAACTAAGAAAAATCAGCAATCAGTATAAGTCACATAAATAATACTGAATGTAAAACAACAAAACTCCAATGGCATTATGTACTGTCACCAAAAGTCTATTGGGGCATGCAGGTTTTGTTATTTTATAGGATTAGTGCCTTTTAGCTGTGATTAATAGGACCTCATTTTATAGAGGCACATTATCACCTCCTTCCCCCTTTGGGTAAGATAGACATGCCTCTAAAGCAGAACTTCAGGTTACCATTTTGCTGGTACTCTTTATCATCTGGAATCAAGGATATAAATGATTTATATAGAAAAAGATGGATGGGCTCTTTTGTAGGGCTATTGCCATGCTGGGGTCATATGAATATAATTTTACTATTATACATCCGTTGTCTTCCAATATGGGGGAAAAAGCAGGGTTTAGGTAGACAATTTCTATGTGGGTTTTCTGGAAGGCAACTACACTCAGTGTTTTTTCTATCCTTACTTCCCTCTAAATTGAGCTGTTCTTGCTATTGAACTGAGCTTTTTATCAATAAAATCCCTCTGTCAAATATACTCTGAATTACTTTTCTAAATTCTTGGTTTTTCAGTATGACTAGAATATATCTGTGTAAAACAAGGATAATCTGAGTGATTCCCACTAGGGGTATAAACAGGCCAAGAAAATGTGCAAATGATGGTATCTTATTTTTTGCTTATTATGGCAGAGAATTACACCAGTTTAGTTATGTCTATATGTATCCATTCCAGAGTAGGCATTTTCTAAAAGCAAGCAAGCTATCCTGTCCAGAAATGGATCCACACACTTTGATTCCTGGTTGCCCGAAGTTTTCACTTTCAAGTTGTATCTTTAAGTTTATGTACTAGAGTCTTAGTGGTTCAGAATCTTGTCAAAGTAGCAAAAGACCATTTATTGGGGGAGTTGCAAACCATCTCAGCTGTCACTGAGCACATCTACATGTGTAATTAGTATGGTGTAATTAACTCTGGCACAGTTCACACTGGAGTCAGCTGCTCCCAGGCACAGTATTTACACATGTGCTTGGGACCACAACACACTGAGCCAGGGTGGAGAAGCCCCAGAATCTGGGTGGCATCATTGGGGCACAAGGGAGGGGCTAGCTGAGGCACAAGGATGCTATACTGCAGGATAACCCAGCAGACAGCCCCTGCACTTTAGCAACCTTGTGCCCCAGCCAGCCCCTATCACAGTCTACATGTGCATTTGATCACATGTAAATACTCTGCCATAAGACATTTCTGTCCCTGACAGTACTATGTTATGGCAAAGTTAATTAATCTACCAGCCCTAATCCCTGCACATGTTTGGACTATGACACTTTACTACAGAGCTAATTAGCCTACTCCACTGTAAAGCACATGTGAAGATGCACTCATTATGTGGTTTTACATGTACTGCTAAAGTTTCTGATGTCTGGTAACAATAGCAAACCTTGCCCTTCCATTTGAATATCATTTTGCTAGGCTGACATCAGTGTCATCTGTGTGTATGACACTGCAGTGCCATCCTGTCAACTTCCTCAAATTGTCGCTCACAAAACTTGTTATATCTTAATTTCTTTCCATTGTGGTATTTTGTTTTTGTTACAAGGGACATATATTTTGCTCAGATTGATATCCTAGTAACATTTTTTTCTCACAGAGCTAGTTTACTTTCTGCTACTTTTGGTAGGACGATTGGTCAATAGCTCACCAGCCAAAATGAAACCTAGGACTTTGGGAGCAATTGGTGCTTTTAATTGGTTTAAAAAAATTACTTTACTAGGAGGAGGTCTGATTCATTCTTTTTGTAAGATTCAGCAAAATTCATTCAGTTGCTGTACAGGGATTTCATTTTTATGTGATTTATTTTTTGGTGGTATCTGGTGTTGGCCATACTCAGGAACAGATCCATGGATGGTGCACTGGTGCACTTGCATGCTGTTTTGATTCCTGGTCCACCAAAAATTTAAAACCAACTGCCTGCAGCAGTGAGGGAGTTGAGTGACTACATTAAAACCTATCTAATTCCTTCTAAATTCTTTATTCCACAAGTGTTAATGACTCTCTTTCCTCATTAATGGTCTTGATGTTGCACAAATCAAGTCTAGCCTTTCTTCTGCACATCACAGAATCATAGAAAGTTATGGTGGGAAGGGACCTCAGGATGTTCTCTAGTCCAACCCTCTGCTCAAAGCAGACCATCCCTAGTTAGATCATCCCAGGCAAAGTTTTGTCTATCTGGATTTTGAAAACCTCCAAGGATGGAGCTTCCACCACCTCTCTGGGTAACCTGTTCCAGTGTTTCATCACCCTCTTAGTGAGAAAATTCTTCCTACTATCTAACCTAAGCTTCTCTTGCTGCAGCTTAAGACCATTGCTCTTTGTTCTGTCATCTGCCACCACTGAGAACAATTGAGTTCCATCCTCTTTCAAACCTCCCTTAAGGCTGCTATTAATTTCCCTCTGTCTCCTCTTCTCTAGACTAAATAATCCCAGTTCCATCAGTCTTTCCTCATAAGTCATGTCCCCCAGCCCCTTCACCATTTTTGTCACCCTTTGCTGGACTCTTCAATTTTTCCACATCCTTTCTGTTGTGGGGGGCCCAAAACTGAACACAGTACTTCAGATGTGGCCTCACCAGTACTGAATAGAGGGGAATAATCACTTCCCTTGACCTACTGGCAACACACTTATCAATGCAGCCCAGGATGCCATTAGCCTTCTTGGCAACAAGGACACACTGTTGACTCATATTCAGCTTATTGTCTGCTGTAGCCCCCAGATCCTTTTCTGCAGAGATGCTGACCAGCCAGTCAGCTCTCAGCCTGTACTGGTGCATGGGATTGTTCTGTCCTAAGTGCAGGACTTTGCACTTGTCCTTGTTGAGCTTCATGGAAGCTTTTGGCCCAATCCTCCAATTTGTCTAGGTGACTCTGAATCCTAGCCCTACCCTCAAGGATATTTACTTCTCTCCCCAGCTTGGTATCATGTCCAAACTTGCTGAAGATGCACTCTATGTCATCTTCGAGGGCGTTGATGAAGACATTGAACAAACCCAGCCCCAGGAGTGAGCTCTGGGCAGTGGTGTACCATGAGTCTCTGGTGTCCTGGGCCCAATGCCTGCATTTGCACCCCCCCAAGGGATGATCCAAGCAGAGTCCAGGGCCCCCTCTTCCACCCCACAGCACTTCCATGGGGAAATTTACACTGTGGCACATCAGACATCAGGTGAGGGGCAGTGGCCAGAATTTCCAGCTGTAACAGGTAAGCAAACATCCAACCCACTGGGCAAGTGGATGGACCAGACACCAAGTGTAGGAGGTGCTGTGGCCCCTCAGCCAAGCTGGCAACCCCCCAGGTCAGGACCTGGGGGCCATGGCCCCCTCTCACCCCACTCTGTTGCTATGCTACTGTATCTGGGGCACACCACTTGATACCAGCTACTAACTAGACATTGAGCCATTGATTACTAATCTCTGAGCTTAATGCTCTGGCCAGCTTTCTATCCACCTTACAGTCCATTCATCCACCCCATACTTCCTTAGCTTTCCTGGGAGAATATTGTGGGAGACTGTATCGCAAGCCTTGCTAAAATCAAGGTACATCTGCTCTCCCTGCATCCACATAGCCAGTTATCTCATCATAGAAGAGAATCAGATTGGTCCGGCATGAATCCAGGCTGACTATTCCTAATCACGTTTTTCTCCTCCAAGTGCATGGAAATGGATTCCTTGAGGATCTGCTCTATGATTTTTTCCAGAGACTGAGGGGAGGCTGACTGACCTGGAGTTCCCTGGATCCTCCTTTTTCACTTTCTTAAATATGAGTGTATGTAAATCCACTGTTTGTTAGCTGCTTCTCCTAATGCAGCTTCTATTTTACAGTCTTGAAGACTGTTTTAAACTCATTGCCATAAAGTTATATTTGTTTTTGTATCAATCTTAACCTAAATAATATAGCCCTAGGCCCCTAGCATATTAGTAAAACTTCTAGTTCCTTTTTACCTGGAGAAAAATATGTTCTTATATATGTTGATACATTTTACCATGTGCACCCTCCCTATTCATGATCCTAGATCTGCCCCTGATCCTGACCCTCTGTATTTGGTAAGGAGGTACTCTACTAGCTGCTATGTGAACAACCTTGAAGTAGCTGCATGTCTGTCCATTCCTGATTCCAATGTAATTTACATACAAAACATTGTAAGTTATTTGTTTAGAGAAAAGCAAAAACATTTCCAGATTCTGAAGAAGAAAATGATATCTAGCTGCTGTTCACAAAATTAATTTAGGTCCTGATCCAATGTTATTTACCTGGAGTTAAGAACCTTAATATCTTTGTGAATCTGGGCCTTGGTGCTAGTGAAAAACACACAGGGTGAAATCCTTCTCCACTACAGCCTATGACAAAATTCCATTTGCTTGTCATTGACCAGGGATTTCAACCTCAGATGAAATTCTGAATGTGAAAATGGATGAATCACCAGCAAGGTTATGGAGCCTGCAGGTAATTTGGCCCACAAACCTTTATTCCTTAACGTATGTGCTTTTCAAAAAAAATAAACAATTTGTGAACTGCGTAGAGTGTTCTGAAAATGGCAAAGTTAAAAATAAGAATTCACAAAGGGCATATAATCTGCTGGAAATAATCTTATTTACAGCAGGAGACTGGATATTCATCACATTAGACTGAATGTGCTATAAACTAAGTTGTTCGCAGTAAAAATCTACAGTGGCAAGGTACCTGCACAGTGGTATAGTAGTAACAGCATAATAAGGTGCTATCCTCTATAGAGAGTTGCTTTCAAACACTGCACTGAGTTTGCATAAATGCAGGATGGAGACAGAATAGATTACAAATATCTTTCATATGTGGGGTGTATCTTTGTGTTCTACAAAGTAATGTATACTGTCAAAGATTAGAAGTATTGTGTAGGCAAACAGAGCAAACATGCTCAGCAGTACCTCATACACATACAACCTTGCACAACAAAATCTATTCTGCAGAAAGAGAAGGTTGCCAAGGTACTGGGTTTATTTCATTATCTTTTTTTTTAATCCTGTGAAATCTTTAATGGAGGGAAGGATCACCCCATGTTAAATGTTGCTAGGCATCCTAAGTAACAGATCAATAATCCAGTAAATTTGGCAAATTAGAGCTAATTTGTAACATAGGTGGAAGCTGGAGGAAGAGCTGAAAGCAATGGTTGGGGTTGAATTTCTGCTAAACAACTCTGAGACAAATAAAGGAGTAATCTGTTTAAATGAATACTTTTCCAAGACTGTTTCTGATACTTACATAGCAACAAAAAGTAGACAATATGATTACGAAGAGAGATTAGACCAACATTCAGGGTTGAAAGAAAGTCATGAAAAGAAGGAGGAATGGAAAGATTCCAGGGTTACAGAATGATGTTTCAGGTTCATAACCAACAGAACAAAAAGCAACGAGAATGTGGGGAAGAGAAAACACAAGTACTTAATGAACTGGATTTTGTGTCTGGAGTAAGAGGTTGATTATGGAGACAGCAGAAGATTCTAAGAGTTGAAATAGGTAACTTATTGAGAGAAGTGGTGTTCATTGGTATAAGGAAAAAAAAAAATGAATTATTTTCTCCAAGTGTTCCCAAATGAGAATGGTAACTCAGAACCAAAAAAATGTCCCAATGGAGAAATATAACACCAAGAAAAAATGAGGCTCATGGTCAAACAAGGAGTTAATTAAAATATCTGAATTTTGGTAAATTGCCAACTTGAGATATGATAAATCTTAGACTTTACAATAAGTGGCCAGAGAGATAAGGGGCACGTCCAGATGAGCACGCACATGCCTCTTGCCCTGTCTCAAACACTTTAGAGATGGGTCAAGAGGCACATGGAGGAATGAAAATACATTCCCTGTGCTGAAAGTTGGCAGTATGAGAGTGAAATTAGACCCCTGGATATCCAGGGGTCTAAAAAAAATGGTGTTAAAAAAAGGAGGGCAGGAGTAAGAGGAGTAAGAGGCAACTGGAGGCTAGGTCCTCCACAGAGATGCTCTGGCTGCCAGAGCACCTCTGTCATTGGCCTTTGCTCTGGTGCTGAACCATGCTTCAGTGCTGGTAAATGAGGAATTGGGGGGGCTGGAGGAGGGGGGAGAGGACTATGGGGAGGACCCCAGCTGGCCCTGCCCACTCCCCCCGAGGCCCCCAATCCCTTCTCTGTCTGGAGCCACACCCCTAGCCCCCAGACCCTCCCTGATCCCTGCCTTACCTATCCCCATCCCCCCTGGGTCCCTGAGGCCCCCAATCCCTGCCCCACCACCGCAGCATCCCCACAGTAAAAAAACCCAACAACCCTCCAGCACTTACCAGCAGTTCAGCTGCCATCTGGGTCACTGGGGCTCTACCCACACAGCATGGAGCAGAGGGAATGCCCCAGTTGCCCCAACCAAGGACCTCCTGCCCTCCACTGCCCTGTGGTGCCCAGGGGGGCTCTGCAAGGAGGCTCCACAGGCCCCAGAGCCCCTGCTTCTAGGGTAAGTAGAAGGATTTTTTTTTTTTAAGTGATGGTGCCTGGGGTTGGTAGGGCACAGCCATGGGGGCCTGGGTGTATAAGTGCAGGATGTGGCTGGGAGGGGCAGCCATTGGGGGGACTAGGAGAGCGGAGGGTGGGGCTCGGTTGGGTAGCCATCCAGGGGCTGGGGTGGGGCATGTGGGCCATGTAGCAGAGGGGTGGTAGTCCCTGTGGGGTCCATTTGACCCCTGCTGGGGGGCTGTGGTCCCTGTGTGGGGGCTGTATCCCCTGTGGGAGGGCAGCAAAATATATATTCATATATTCATGAATTCATGAAGCATGTATTTAGGGTTCACTTTATTATTATGATAGAGACACTGGTAGGCTTCCATGTTGCTTTAACACTGTAGATATATCAATAAAACATTGCCCAACTGATCACTGTCTCTGTCTCATTCTCTCTCTGTCGTTGTAGTGGGCTTTTGTTTTAATTATGGAGGAACATGGATTTTGGGGTATTTTACAGAGTGACTTTGGGGTTTTGTTTTTTTTTATCAGGGATTTTTCAGTTTCCCAATAAGGAACACCAGTATTCCTGCTAGGGAGGCCAGTGGCAGAACCCTGCCTACTCAGAGCTGGCACCTTGGACCCAGCTGGCTGTGGCTGACCTCCTGGCCAAATGAGAACAGGAGGACATGCTTTGACAGTTTAAAGCAGGCCACCACACCCAGAACATCTGGTCAATAGCTGTCCAGGTGACTGGGCAGGGGGCACACATGGCAGTAGTGCCACACAGAGACCAACTCTGCAACCACAGCCCGCTGGAAGTTGGCCCAGAGGGGAAGATGCCTCTACTGGCTCTGCAGTCCCCATCCAGGTCTGGCAGGTGTGCAGCAGGTCATAGCCAGGCAGCATCCCCCACTGCCAGACTGCTGCAGAGGGTAAAGGGTGCAGGGAACTCTCAGGGCTGCTTCAGCAGTCCAGATGGCACAAGAGGTAGTGTCCCCTGGTACCAATTGGCTGGGCCCCAGAAGCTCCTGAGAGTGAATACCCCTGAGCTACTTACCAGGGCAGTTTTTTATACTGCTGGGGCCAGGACAGGGAAGCTTTTTATAGAGCTGGGAAGAGCACAAGTGCTGGCTCAGGGCTCCAGCTCGTCCTGTCTGTAGATCCAGGAGGAGCCAGGAAGGGTTATTTTGCCCCAAGTGGCACAATTTACTCCACAACAAAGTGCATGTCCAAGCACGTGTGCTGAGGCAAAAAGCCCCAGCTCAGATTTGCACCACTTCTATTTGAGCTGTTGCAAGCGCATGTGTTTGCGTGTGTGGATGCACCCAAGGAAGCCTTTAATATGTTCACAGCTGGGATGAGGTGGTTTAATTGCCCATTATACTATCATATTTCATATAGTGGAGCCATAAGATGTCCTTTCAAACCAGATCATCAAAACAATATCATTGTTTTTTATTGGAAAAAATGTAAAGCAAGGATAGTTTGGAAGAAAATTGATATAATACAACGTGTAATTGCTTTAAGGAAAATCCTAGACTCTATAGACAAGTATATTTTGGGTAATAAATGTAGCATATAGCAGAATCAGTAGCCAGTCAAAGAATTGGGCATTGCCAAGACAGCTGAGATTTAATGTAAGGAAAGTGCCTCTGGATTCCCTAAATGGGAGATCATGTCTAACGAATGTTATTGAATTTTTCTTACTACTTTAAGTTACAGGGCACATACCATGTAAGGACTCCTTTTAAATGGCAACTGTGTATTCAATTATGATACACATTAACTACCCTATCAATATGCACAAGTGCATGATTGTTTGTGTACTCTAAATTAAATAGTAGTTTATAAGGGAATTATTTTTGATTTAATACACAGCAGACTGGACGTGTATATAATTACTCTGGGCCTGATCATCTCTTTCTGAAAGAGGTAAATCTAGAGCAAGACATATTTGTAGAGATAATGCAGTCTTCTTAATTATTTCAGTGATAGATCAGTGTTTTGTTCCTCTCAGGCTATGCCACAGGATGATTTCCTATGAACTATGGAACCCAAGGTTCTCCACATGGCACTCTGACTTTCATCCAGAGTGCCATGACACCCTCAGATGACTTGTAATCCTTTTAAGGTTGTTGTATGGTCCTTTGCAATGTTAGCACTGTTAGATGTGCAAACATGACTCACAAAATAAACCCAGAGATTTCAAATAGGAACTTATAAGGTTCAAAATATTCTAAACTGCTGTGCTGTTTCAGCATTCTTTGCAACAGAACAATAGTTCTATTTTTTCTTTTTTCCAAAATGAAGTGAAAACTTAGAGCCTGAATTTTTCCAAGGGGTGCTTTGAGTTTTCTAAAAAGTTGAGAAGTGTCCTACGGTGTTCTGGGCTTCCCTTAGGGCATGTACAGATGTTCCATGTAGATCAGTCTAAGTGAATGTAGATTAATTTAAACCTGCAACTGTAGATCATTGTCCTGTAGCATTTCAGTGTGGTTTGTGCCCAGAGCATGGAGGTACATTAGCACTCAGCCCACTCTTGGGTGCTCTGATCAAGTGCCCAGAATACCCTACCCCTGGGCTTTTCCAGAGCCCCAGGAGCATGGCTCCTCTCTCCTCATCCCTGGCTCAGCCGGCTCCCAGCCACAGGAATTTGGGAGGATAAGGGAAGCATGGTAGCTCTGCCCACCACACAGGTCCTAGGATCCAGGCACTGGAACCCCAAGGCTGTTGCCCCATACCCCTAACATCCTGTCACAAAACACCCCATAACCTACAGTCACTCCCCGACACTGAACCCAGGAGAACCTCTGCACTCTGGCACAGCCACGCAGACCCCAACCCAGTCTTTGAGCACTTAGCCAGGGACTCTCAGACTTGGGCACAGCCCCATGGACTCCACATCTCAGAAACTAGACCTAGGCATCCTGAAGAAGCTTGTGTAGGTCGGGGTCAGGAATTACAGAACCTTAGAACTGGGCCTGCATGCAGTCAACCCTGTTACCTCTACAGCTTGGTCACTGATGACACACGCACATGCCATGTGCACATGCGGTGCTCCCAGGACTTTTGTAGCATGAACTGAACTAATGTAGCTGATGTTAACATAAAGTGTAATAATAGTGAAATATAACCATGTTAGTCATCCTGTAAGCAACATAAAAACTCCATTTTGTATCCTTCTGCTTGACATAAGTGAATGAACTTTGCATAACCTTTATGTATGAGTGTGTGTAAAAGGGTGAATGGTGAGAAAATGGCATAGAAGAAGATTCAACTGTTTATGTAAGCAACGAGGCACCAAATGTAAGTTACTAACCACTAACTAACTAACAAACAGTTGAAGAATCCCTTTGAAGCTCAAAGGCACAAAGGAGATAACAGAAAAAGAAATTCTGCCAGACGGGCAACAAGAATACTGCAAAGCTAAGATAAGCTGAAGACAAAAGAAGAACAGCCACAAAAACAGAAGCCGGGTATGGAAAAACCCCAAAGCATTGAAACAAAGGATGCCAATCCCTATAAAAGAACACTTTGAAAATGCCAAGTTGGGTGAGTCTCTTTCTCTCCTGCTGTTTCTTCGGACCACAGATTTCATAGATTTCATAGACATCAGGGCTGGAAGGGACCTCGGGAGATCATCGAGTCCAGCCCCCTGCCCAAAGGGCAGGAAGTCAGCTGGG
>NW_017728951.1:51882141-51894927 GCF_001723895.1 Crocodylus porosus
GGGTAATGTGGGGCCACTGCAGAACATGTTAGGAAATGTGGTCTTCACACCAGACGACAAAGCCAACATATTTAAGGATTTCTTTGCCTTCATTTTCCTAAGCAGGGACCGGAACAGTCACCCCCCACACTGGGCCCCCCTTAGATCCCAGGGGAGGTGCACCTAGACCAAGGGTTAGTGAGGAACTAGTTATGGAATGTCTGGAAGGACTGGATGTATTCAAATCAGCTGGTCTGGATGATTTCCACCCTGGAGTACTGAGGGAATTGACTGAGGTCATTGCAGGACCCCAGCACAGCTTTACAAGCACTCATGGTGCTCTGGTGTGGTGCCAGAAGGCTGGAAGAGGGCTAATGTGCTTCCCATCTTCAAAAAGGGGAGGAAGGAGGACTTGTGAAACTATAGGCCGGTTAGTCTTACCTTGATCCTGGGTAAGCTTTTTGAGAAAATTATTCTGGCACATATCCATGAGGGGCCAGCAGGGGAGATTATGCTCAGGGGCAACCAACACTGGTCAGACCAACCTGGTGGCTTTCTATGATCAGTTCACCAAATCCTTAGATGCAGGGGTAGCAGTGGACATAGTCTTCCTGGACTTTCGGAAGGCCTTCGACACTGTCTCTCACGCCATTCTCATGTAGAAACTGGGGGGCTGTGGTGTCATCACCCATACAGTCAATTGGGTCACCAACTGGCTTGAGGGCCGCACCCAGAGAGTGGTGGTGGATGGGTCATTTTCAGCCTGGAGGCATGTGGGCAATGGGGTTCCACAGGGTCGGTCCTCAGTCCCGCACTGTTCAACATCTTCATTAGTGACTTAGATGAGGGTGTAAAAAGTACCGTGTTCAAATTTGCTGATGACACTAAGATGTGGGGGGATGTGGGCATGCTAAAAGGAAGGAATAGGCTGCAATCAGACCTAGACAGGTTACGGGGGTGGGCAGATGAGAATAGGATAGGATTCAACACTGACAATGTAAGGTGAGGCACATGGGGAGGAAGAACCATAACCATACCTATAGGCTGGGGAACTCCCTTCTTATCAGTGCAGAGGCAGAAAAAGATCTTGGAGTCATCATTGATGCCAAGATGAACATGGGCCAGAAGTGTGGGGATGCAGTCAGAAAGGCCAACCGCAGCTTACCATGCATCCACAGATGCAACTCAAGCAGGTCCAGGTAGGTCCTATGCAGCATTGGTCAGGCCACAGCTGGAGCACTGTATCCAGCTCTGCCCTCCGCACTTCAAGAGGGATGTGGACAACATGGAGAGGATCCAGAGGAGGGCCACTCACTTGATCAGGGGGCAGCAGGGCAGGCCCTATGAGGAGAGGCTACGGGACCTGAACCTGTTCAGCCTCCACAAGATAAGGCTGAGGGGGGATCTAGTGGCCTGTTACAACCAGAGATTATTGGATCAGCAGGCACTGGGGAAGTCCCTGTTCCCCTGAGCACTACCAGGAGTGACCAGGAATAAAGGTCACAAGTTGGCAGAGGGTAGATTTAGGCTAGATATCAGGAGGCGCTACTTCACAGTCAGGGCAGCTAGGATCTGTAACCAACTTCCAAGTGAAGTGGTGCTGGCTCCTACCCTAGGGGGTCTTTAAGAGGAGGCTAGATGTATGCTTTGCTGGGGTCATTTGACCCCAGTACTCTTTCGTGCCATGGCAGGGGATTGGACTTGGTGGTCTGCTCAGGTCCCTTCTGACTCTAGAAACTATGAACTATAAAACTATGAAAGTAGCTAAGAGAGATAGTCTTTTCATGATGCTTAATAAGCAGTATACTAATTCTACTGTGCATTCACACATTAGCACAGCTTTTGCTGTGACACACTATTGTGCAGTGAATGAGTCTACTGCACAGAATTGGAGTTTATACACATCGTCTAGGAGCAGCAGGGGATGGGAGCTTTAGTTAAAGCACTCCTGAAACATTTTTCACATGGGGTTGCTGATACACATGACACTGGAGTCTGCTGGAGCCTGGTAATCATGCTCAGTTAATCAAGTCTGCTGTAATTACAGCACATCGGAACAGCCTCATTGTGCTGTAATTACAATGCATCAGAGCAGCCTCACTGCATGTGTATAGGTACCCTAAATCTCTCATGTAGATGTGCCCCATGTTAACAATATTTATATTATTTTGATTTTGTTACTATGTCATTTACCTTTACCAAGTATCATTCTTATTTATTCAAATGTAGAATACATCAAGATTTTGAGTAAGTCTTGGGTTTCTATACATAGATTTAGGAAAAGAATACGGTGTAATGTTATTTTTTATTTGATACAAAGGTAGGTAACATTAGCATTAACATGGAAGGGAGAACAGCCTAAGACCTACATGTTCTGAATTTGAAGACATCTTTACTTCCAATTTCTTTCTATATGGTGTTCTATATGGTTCAGAAGAAAGACCAGGGCTGTCATCTAGAGATTAGTCACCTGCAAATTAGGCACAGAGCTTAGGCACTTGCCCCACAACACCATGCTCAGGCTTTCCAGACAGGAAAAATTCATAGGAATTCATAGGAACGTAGTACTGGAAAGGACCTCACATAATCATTTAGTCCAGACCTCTGCTCAAGGCAGGATCATCCCTGGCAAAACCATTCCAGCCAAGCATCTGTCTAACCTTCTTTTGAAAGTTTCCAAGGATAGAGATTCTTGAACCTCTGTAGTTAGTCCTGTTCCAATGTTTGACCATCCTTGTATTCCGAAAGTTCTTACTAATCTCCAACCTAAATTTCCCCTACTGCAGCTTGAGGTCATTGCTCCTAGCTCCATTCCCTACAGCCAAAAAGAAAAGCCCAATTCCATCCTAATCACCAAATCTGGTATTTGAAGACTGCTATCAAATCCAGAAATGCGTTCAAATGGCCTTCACATGGTCCAGCTGCAGTATCCATACTGGAAGAAACCCACCACCCCGAAGCAAGTGAAGTCCTGGTCTCTGAGTAGAAGAAACAGGATATTTTACTAGCAGGGTGGTAACTGTCAGTGCATCTGTGGCACCAGTTATTATCTTGGGTTCATTCCCTGCCTGAAGGCTGGAATGGCTGACTGTGGGAGAGGAGGTAGTTGTTGTAGCTCTGCTCGTTTAAGAGTTTGTTGTTACATACTTCCTGAGAGAAACCCCATTAAGCTCAATGCCCCTGACTTTGTGTCCCCAGTAGTGCATTCTGCATCTGTTCAGCCTCTTGAGCCACTGCGTTTATGGCAGAATCTGCCCCCTCCCATTCCTATGGCTGACAACACTCTCCGGTGATAGTGTGAGTCCCACAGATGGGAGAGCGCACAGCAGGTTGGAACAAAGTTATTACATGATTTGTGAATCATACCTATACAGAGGTGTGGCGGAAAGGTACGCACTTTAATACAACCAGAAGGAGGCTGTATCCTTGAGTCTCCACCACTTATCCTCATCCTTTTATACCGGTGGGGTTCCTAAAGTAAGTCAGTGCTATGATTCTGCCAAGACAAGGCTGTTTCATTAACCCAATACAGCACTGTCCCCATGAGCAACAGTGGGAGCTCTTTCACTCCCTGGGAGGTGCAGCATAGTTACAGGCTCCCAAAGAAAGAAGGATAAATGTGATCTGTGAGAAAATGGGGTGTTCACTACTATCTCTGGCTGTTCCCCCATGGGAGGCTCTGACACCGCCTGTGTATAACTCCACACCCTGGTGGAGGTTACAAGTTCTCCTTGTAACTCCTGCCGGAGTGTTGGTCAAACCAGAACAATAGTATGTGCTAGCTACTTTTTCAAACTGTTCAGCAGGAGCCCGGGTACCTGAAAGGTTGCTTAGATGGGAATAGCCAGTAATTTTCCAGCCCATAAATGGACTTAAATCCCGCAGACAAAGAGATACTCCAAGTTATCTTTGAGATGGACTTAGCTCTGCTTTGAATGTATGGAACTTGTATAAATCCCCCCAAAATACTGAAGGAGTAGCCAATCTCCAACAAGCAGTAAGGCTGCTCACTAGGGGAGGCATGCTCAAAGGAAAAATGTTAAAGCACACTGACAAATTGCTAACTGATGTAAGATTAGAGACAAATATGCATTTTTCCCAAGTAATAAACAATGTTAAAAATAGAGAATAGCCCCCTGGCTTAGAGCATCATGGGATGCCTGCAACATTTAAAGAGAAATACCCCTATCAAAGTACCTAGTTTACCACTTGGGAAAGCTGTGATGAAAGAAAATGTTCATTCCTGGTACTGAAGGTAAAAGAGAGAAACTAGAACACTGCTTATTTGCTAAACATGGGACTGGAATCTACATTATCCTATATGGGAAATAGTTACCCCCGATGGCCCTTGGTATGTAGCACAGTCCCCCTTGGTTCAAATTAGTAGCACCTTGATTGGATTAGGGACCCTATAGAAAGGCTAGCCTCTCACTCCACCTAAAATGACCTGCATATATGAGTTACCTAATGTGTCATATATAACAATAAAGCAACGTGTTTGTTGGGAAGGACCAAGTCATTTGCTGCATGAAAATAGTACCACCTGGACTTTATGCAATTTGTGTTGCTTAAGAGCTAAAAGTGGAGCTGTTTCTCTACTACAATTAGGTAACTGTACTATTGCCCTAAAATGGCCAGAAATTTCCTCTGAGACTATATCTCTCAACTTTACAATACTCACTTCATGGGTATCATGTAGATATGCCATGGTTAGAAAACTAAAATAAAGTGAAAAATAAGCTACAAAGCCTTGAGGCATAGGCTCAGCAAGGCACTCTGTTGGCTCTCCTTGTTCAAGAAAGTGAGTGAATCATCAGTCTAGATGTCAATGTGCCCGAGCCATGTAAATGGTATGATGTAAGCTATACTATTCGTGTGTCACCAAGTGTCACCTCAATTACATAGCTAACCATCTTAAGCATCATAGTATTCTGCATTGCCCTAGTGGCAACAGCTAAATGGTGTTTTAACCATTGTTGTCATAAATCTGTTCATTCTATGCAAGTTAAATTTAGAGATCCCTCCCCATTTCCCACTGTAGCGCATATAGTTTTAGCATCTCAATTGTAGCTATCATCATGCTTCAGCAAGAAAGAGGTGGAGTGTGACAACTGAAAAGTATGCCTGTGTTATAAAGGTGCTTGCTGAAGGCTCTATGAAGATTAGGACAAGTGTTTTTCTGTATTTGTTTAGCTATTAACCTATATGTCATTGCTAAAAGCCTAATTAAAGTTTAAGATGTAGTGAGGCCTTGTATAAAGTAAGGTCTAGTAAATTGAGCAAAGCCTAGAAGTAGTAAGGCACTGTAGCACAGTTCAAATTACCTTATCAAAGGAAAGCAAGGCTTGTACTGCTATTGGTCAGTCTAAGGACAGTTGAAGTAAAAGGAATTCGAGTGGTTGTACGTTATCAGTACAATTCAGAAGCTATAAATTAGCTGGAATATCTGGAAACCATTCAGAAGGAAGATGCAGCTCTGTGAAAAGGATTAATTAGCTGTTGCCTGGTTCAGTGGGCCCGTGGACCTCGATGAGCCTAAGAACTGCATTTCAAGGTCCTTCCCAGTACCCCTTGGACAGCGCTGATTGGGGATGCCTGACTTCGCTGAACTTTGTAGAAAGAGAAACTTGCTGTGCATCAGACATCAGAGGGGACTGCTGATAAGTTGTCAATGAAAATTGCTTTTGTCTGTCATCGTTTGTCTTGTTACTATGTGTAGTTGTGTTTTTGTTAAGTCAATAAATCTTTCTTACCTTTCTACCCCTGACCACACTCTCAATCCCAAACCCTCTGCAGGTGGCTAAAACAGGTGCACAGAGCCAGAATCAGTCCAGAGCCCTGGGTGGTGGCAGTGGAACCCCCTGGCTAGTGGGTGTGCTCCAGGAAGGGGATTGGCCAGATGTGACGCACCCCCAAGGAGGCACTCAGAGCCTGGAAGATGGCTAGGTGCAGTGAGGTGGGTGGCTCAACGCAGGACCACCACACTACTGGCCCGCCAGAAGGTGTACCATATTCACTTCTCTCCTCTCAAACACAGATCCTGTCCTCTTATCATAGAAGGAAATCAGGTTCGTAAGGCATGCTTTGCTCTTGGGGAATCCATGCTGGCTTTTCCCGATGAGCTTGTTCTCCTCTAGCTGCTTCACAATAGATTCCTTGAGGACCTGCTCCATGATCTTTTCCAGTATCAAGGTCAGACTGACTGTTCTGTAGTTCCCCAGATCCTCCTTCTTCTCTTTCTTAAAGATGGGCTCTGCATTTGTGCTTTAACAGTCATCTGGGACCTCACCCGACCTCCATGAGCACTCAAAAATGATAACCAATGCTCTGAAATTACTTCACCCAAGTCTTTTAGTACATTTGTGTATATCCCATCCAGCCCCCCAGACTTGAAAGCATCTTCTTTCTTCAAGTAATCCCTAAATTGTTCTGTCTGTATTCTATTCTGTTTGTCTCTTTCCCTATCTCTGATGCTGACTGTGCTCATCAGCTAATAGCTGCACTTGTTTGTGAAAACTGAAGTAAAAAAGGCATTATGTATTTCAGCCTTCTCTTCATCATCTGTAACTAGATTGCCTTCCAAATTCCATGAGGGGCCTATAGTTTCTCTGGTCTTCCTCTTATTTTTGACATATCTATAGAATCCCTTATTTATTGCCTGTTTTGTTCCTTGCCAGCTGCATTTCAAATTGTGCTTTGGCCTTTCAAATTTTCTCCCTGCAACCTCTGAAATACTCTTATACTCTTCCCTAGTACTATAATGAAGGTTTCACTATTTAAGTGCATGCAGTCAGAACTGCCTAGGCACAAGTCTAATCCATCTAGTTTGTCTAATGTGTTGGCTAGAGTACACACAGAGTGGATATATATGAACAGGAATATCCTTTGGCAGTGTTCCTGGGTTCACTCCAGAGGCCATATAAACATAGCTTTTGTTTCTCAGTTTCCCATCTGCAAAATGGAGAGAATACCACCTGAATTCTAGGATGACTATTAGGCTTGTGCAAAGTGCTTAGTATTCACTTTGGATTCAGCTGATTTGGGGGACAGTGATTCAATTTGGTGATTCAAATCACTGTCCCAAATCGATTTGGCCAAGTCTGATTCAGAGATTCAGCCGCAGCCAAAGAATCCAAATCTCTGAATTGTACAGGCCCTATACCCCACCCGCTCTCCCAGCCCCATCAATGGCTGCCCTGTCCAGCCCCTGCTCCCAGCGATGAAAAAAAAGCCCCTGTTCACCAGCTGCTGCTAAGTGAGCAGGCAATCCCTGCTGCACCCTGCTGTCCCATACTGTGTGGGGGGCTCTGCCATGTGTCCCCTAACCCCGAATCACTCTCCCAGTCCTCCTCATGGCTTCCCCACCTGCCCCAGATCTCAGCTCTTTAAAAAAAAAAAATCACCAGCTCCTGCAAGGTGGGGGGTGATCCCCACTGCCCCCAACTGCCTTCCACTGCCCCATGCCATGTGTGGGGCTTTGGCATGAGCCCCCAGAAGCCTTGACAGCTGCTTCAGCAGCTGGAAAGTGGGAGCTTTTGGTTTGTTTTTTTTTAAGAGCCAGGAGCTGGGGCCAGGTGGAGCAGCCATGGGGCAGGGGGCTTGGAAAGTGGGCCAAGCCCTATGAGGAGAGACTCATAGTTACTGCTGGATGCAACTGTGGACTGCAAATCCCAGAAGCACCTGGGAGGAGGAGGGGGAAATGATGAGCACCCTGCAGTCCTGCTGCTGTAATTCTGAATTGCAAATCCTGGAGACCTCAGGGACAGGAGAAAGAAAAAGTGAACACACAGCCACTGTAGTGCCCCCCAGCTACTGGCCTGAGCCACTGCAGGCATGTGACTGCATTTCCTGAATCAAAGGTAAATGTTTATTCACATCTGTTTCAATTTAATCTGTGAAGTTTAAACTAACCTTCAAAGCCTGAATCAATTCAGCCTTGGGCTTTTTGACTGTCTGTACATAGCCTATAAGTTATTTCTCCACTAACTTCAGTAAAGCTATACTGATTTATAGCACTTGCATAGTTTAACTATTTCAAAAAAAATAAAGCTTGTTTAGTGGATAGATGCAAATATTTGGAAACACCAAATCCCCCCTTTCCACACTCAAACTTACAATATGCATTATTGATGCTCACAGATCTTATTAACTTTTAATGAAAAGTATTGTATGTCCCTAATTCTTATGCATTATTTAAATATTTACCATTTTATGTATAAACAATCAAATGCTCTTCAAGATTATATTTGAGAAAGTCATACATTGTATAGAGACTGTTTTCCAAAGTGTTCTTGAAAAACTTACTACAAATTAGCTTGATTAATAAATAAAATGCAATGTTGCTAATATAGTAAACATGGCTTTGGTTGATTTCTGCTTAATGTCCACTTAAAGGAAAGATACTAGTAGGGTGGAAGAGCTTGACTTTAGGAAGACTAACTCCAGTGTACTCAGGAGTTTAGTCAATGATGCACTGCAGGGTAGGAGTATTGGTTAGATGGGAGTCCAGGAAGGGTGGTTTTTCCTAAAGGAAGTGATCCTTCAGTTGCAAAGGGAGATGATCCCATTGCAAGGGAAAGTGGGGAAAGGGGTCCACAAACTCCCTTGACTAAACAGAGAAATCCAGGGAAGGCTAAGGGCAGAAAAAGAGGTATATAGGCAGTGGAAGCAGAGGGAAGCTACCAAGGAGGAATATACCTACTTGGCCTGCATTTGCAGGGAGGCAGTTAGAGAAGCCAAAGGAACTACGGAGCTGAAGCTGGCAACAGAAATTAAAGACAACAGAAATTCATTTTTAGGTATGTTGGGAGTAAAAGGAAGGTGTAAGGGAGCATAGGACCTCTACTCAACAAGCAGGAGCAATTACTGACCGACAGGAGGGACAAGGCTGAGTTTTCCATTTAGATGGGTACCAAATGGACACCAGCCTACCAACTGTTGATGCTGACTTGGTGCAGTCACTTGGACAGACTGGATGTGTTTAAGCAGGCCCAGATAAGCTGCAGCTGAGGGCACTGAAGGAATTGGTTGGTGTTATAGCAGAAGTAGTAGTATGGCTCTTTACGCACTCACAGCACTGGGGTCAGGTCCTGGAGGACTGGAAAAGGGCCAGTGTGGTCCATATTTTAAAGAAGGGGAGGAAAGAGGATCCAATTAATTATAAGCCAGTGTCACCTCTATCCTTGGAAAGATCTTTGAAAATTACAATATAAAAGATTATGAAGGAGCGTATTTATGGGATGCCAGTGGGAAAAATAATGTAGCAGGGAAACCAACATGGATTCAGAGCAGGTAGATCATTGCTGACCAGTCTGGTTTCATTTTATGACAGGGTCACAAAATGCTTAGACACAGGAGTACAGGTCAATGTTGTTTTCTTGAATTTTAGCAAAGCTAAAAGCTACCACCCTTGCTCTCCCCAAGACAAAATGCAAAGTGTTTGTCATGCGAGACTCCATCCTGATAAACTGAGGGGGCAAGCTGCTGCCCTGACCCCTTAGCCCAGGAAGTCTGCTGCTTCCCAGAAACCCACATCCAAGTCATTGTGGAAAAGATCCTTAAACTCCTCCAGTGCACTGACCACTCTCCCATGCTCCTTATCCATGTGGACACCAATGACACAGCTCAGAGCACTCCCAGCTGGGTCATGAGGTGCTACAGGGATTTGTGAGTGGGGTTAAATGATCTGGGGGCACAGCTGGTGTTTTCTTTAATCCTCCCAGTCTCAGGATATGGGCTGAGGAGGGAGAGGAGGATCCAGGTAGTTAACCAAAGACTGTGGTACTGGTGTCATTGGGAAGGCTTTGACTTCCATGACAACAATCTGCTCTTTGGTGAAAGAGGCAATGAGTTGCTGGGAAGGGATAGCCTCCACCTCTCTCTGCTGGGGAGGAGGCTTTTCTCAGCTAGACTGGTTGACCTGCTCCACCAGGCTTTAAACTAAGCCTGCTGGAGGATGGGGGGACTACCACCACTGCTGGCCCACTGAGCAACCCTTGAGAAGCCATCAGACCAAGACACATAAGGGAGCCCACCCCTGACCCAGCCCTGGAGCAATCTGTGGGCAATGCAAGGGCCTCCAAAGGGACACTTGCCTGCCTGTACACGAATGCCAGGAGCCTGGAAAATCAACAGGAGGAACTTGTCCTTTTGCTTAACACAAATAATTGCAATGTCATAAGGATAATGGAGACCTGGTGGGACTCCATCCATGACTGGACCATAGGTATAAATGGCTATACACTCTACAGGAAAGATCGAGTAGACAAAAGGGGTGGGGACATAGCTCTCAATGTCAAAGAGAGCTACGCATCCCTGCAAGCTGATATTGGTGACCAGAGTGGATGACTGGAGATCCTCTGGGTTAAAATCCATGGGGAACATGGCACAAGGGACATGATGGTGGGAGTCTATTCCAGACCTCCCACCCAAAGTCAAGAGCTTGGCCAGGAGTTCTCCATGGAATTGGCTGAGGCTGCATGCCCCCAGTCCATGGTTGTCATGGGAGAATTCAACTACCCAGAAATCTCATGGGAAGAGCACTTAGCTAAATCCAAGTGGTCACAAAGCTTCCTGTCATGTGTGGATGACCTCTATCTGACACAAGAAGTCTATGGGCCAATGAGAGGTGAAGCACTGCTCAACCTGGTCCTGGCAACCGGGGACAACCTAATCAGTGACCTAATGATCGATGGGAAGCTGGGTGAAAGCAACCACGAGCTGATCACCTTCACTATCCACCATTAACCTGGAAAGTCAATCATCAATACAAAAGTCCTCAACTTCAGGCAAGCTGACCTTGACAAGCACAGGAGGCTTGTCGGTGAGGCCCTAAGGGACCATGACCCCAAGGGGAGGGGAGTTCAGGAAGGGTGGTGGCTCCTCAAGGGAGCAATTCTTGATGCACAAGCTAATACCATCTTGGTGGAAAGGAAACAAAAGGACACAGCAGCCCCCTTGGCTCCCCAGGGAACTAGTGGACTGCCTACAGCCAAAAAGAAAGGCCTACAAAGGATGGAGGATGGGATCCACCTCCAAGGAGGAATATTCCATACTGGTCCGGACCTGCAGGGAGTGACAAAGAAAGCCAAGGCTGCAACAGAACTCCAACTAGCTACAAGTATCAAGGACAATAAAAAGTCCTTTTTTAGATATGTGGGAAGCCGGAGGAAGAGTAAGAGCAGCATTGGACCCCTGCTAAATGACATGGGACAACTGATAACCAACAGCCATGAAAAAAACAACCTATTAAATAGGTACTTTGTATCGGTCTTTCATCAGTCCCATGGGACACCCCTGCCCATTACAGGACAGACAGGCCCAGGTGAGGGATATTCCTTGCCTCCATCAATACTGATATCATGAAGGAACACCTTGAGAGGCTGGACACCTTCAAGTCAGCTGGCCCTGACAATCTACACCCCAGGGTACTCAAGGGTAGCTGGCAAGCATCATAGCCCAGCCCCTGGCATGGCTATTTGAGAACTTCTGGTGCTTTGGTGAAGTATCTGAAGATCAGAAGAAGGCCAATGTGGTGCCTATCTTCAAGAAAGGGAGGAAAGTGAATCTGGCAAACTATAGGCCCATCAGCCTGACCTCTATCCCGGGGAAGGTCTTAGAAAAGATTATTAAGGAGGCCATTCTTAATGGACTTGCCAACGGCAACATCCTAAGGGATAGCCAGCATGTTTTTGTTGTGGGTAGGTCTTGGTTGACCAATCTTATTTCCTGTTACAACCAGGTGACCTATCACCTGGACAAGGGAGAGGAGTTTGATGTCATATATCTTTACTTCAGAAAAGCCTTTAATCTGGTATCCCATGATCACCTGTTGGCAGAACTGGCCACCTGTGGCCTTGGGTGTACCAAGATCCGTTGGCTGGGGAATTGGCTCCATGGTCAGACCCAGAGGTGGTGGTTGACGGAAGTCAGTCATCACAGTGCCCTGTGACCAGTGGGGGCCCCTAGTCTCTGTCCTTGGACCTGTCTTGTTCAACATCTTCATTAATGATGTGGACATTGGAGTCAGGAGTGGACTGGCCAAGTTTGCCGATGATACCAAACTCTGGGGTAAAGCATCCACAGCTGAGGACAGGAGGGTGATCCAGGCTGACCTGGATGGGCTCAGCAAATGGGCAGATGAGAACATGATGGTGTTTAACACCAAAAAATGTAAGGTTCTCCACCTCGGGAGGAAAAACCTGCAGCATTCTTATAGGCTCGGCAGTGCTATGCTGGCTAGCACTATGGATGAAAGGGACTTGGGGTCATGATTGACCACAAGATGACTAGGAGCCTTCAATGTGATGCTGCAGCTAGTAAAGTGAGCAAAACACTGGCTTGCATCCATAGATGCTTCTCAAGCAAATACCAGGACATCATTCTCCCATTGTACTTGGCTTTGGTGAGGCTGAAGTACTGTGTCCAGTTTTGGGCTCCACAATTCCAAAAGGATGTGAAGAAGCTTGAGAGAGTCCAGAGGAGAGCAAAGTGCATGGTCAGAGGTCACGAAAAGAGGCCTTATAATGACAGGCTGAGAGCTATGGGACTCTTTAGCCTTGAAAAGCCGATGCTCAGGGGCAATCTGATGGCCACCTATAAGTTTATCCGGAGTTTTCACCAGGATCTGAGGGAATGATTGTTCATGGTTCTCAGCCTGTCATCGTAAGATCTGTTTTCCTGACCTCTGATCATGCGTGTGGCTCTCCTCTGGACTTTCTCAAGCTTTTCCACTTCCTTTTTGAATTGTGGAGCCCAAAACTGGATGCAGTACTCCAGCTGTGGCCTCACCAAGGCCGAGTACAAGGG
>NW_017728951.1:51895067-51925661 GCF_001723895.1 Crocodylus porosus
AAGTTGAACAGGATGGGTCCCAGGACAGAGCCTTGAGGGACCCCACTGGTCACAGGGCACCACGATGAGTGACTACCATCAATTACAACCCTCTGGGTCTGACCACGGAGCCAGTTTCCCAGCCAGTGGATCATGGTGGAGCCAAGGCCACAACTGGCCAGTTTGGCGAAGAGGTGTTCATGGGATACCAGATCAAAGGCTTTTTTGAAGTCAAGATATATGACATCAATGTCTTCTCCCTTGTCCAGGTGAAAGGTCACCTGGTCATAGAAGGAAATGAGATTGGTCAAACAAGACCTACCTGCAACAAACCTAAATAGAAGAAAGCAACCCAGAAGAAACAGGAAGAGACTACAAGAGAGAGACAACAGTCAACAGAGAGAAGGAAATATAAGAAGGGTCCTGGAGAAAGACTTACCTGGAAAGCTGAAATGAAATAACAAAGGAGACCTCTGAATTGTTAAGTCTGATACCTGAAGACATTGGGTCTCATCCCATAGACTTAAAATTAAGAGAAAGGAATGAGAGTGTATGAAGATTAACAACGAGAGGAGAACCCCCCATTTTTTATATCAGTAGTAAAATACAAGGTAGCATAGAATTGCCATTTTCTTGGAACCCGTGCAGGGAACAGGACCAGCAACCAAGGAGATGAGAGTTCTCAAAGAGAGAGGGAACTAAATATATCTAAGATGTTAGTTATCTAAGAGAGACATAATAGTTGTGCAGAAGAGTTATTTTTGCTGAACCAAAGACACAATACCTTCTTCAACTCGCAGGACTGTGTTTATTTCCATACCTTATTCCATCAAAGTTGTGGCAGGTGAGAAATAAAGGAAATTAACCAGTTCATATTAAAACAAGAGATGGTGATTTATTTTGCAGGCATATCTTAACTCCCACATTCCCAAACCACTAACACGTACTCAGAGGTGACCCAAGCAGGTTGAGGGCCTCGGGGAAAATCAGCCTGTGTGAAGCCCAACCCCCAGATGCAAGGAAGCTAGCAGTGGATTTGATGGTAGAGGTGAGGAGGGACATGTGTGCCGAGCAGCCAGACGTGAAGCTGGCAGCAGTGCAGAGTGGTCACAGCCATTCCACCTGGCTTCACAGGGCCCCCCAAAGCATGGGACCTGGGGTGGTCACCTTGATTCACACCCCCCACAGGATGGCCCTCTATGTGCTACCCGTTCTACCTGATCTCTTGAATAGACAGACCGAGAAGATATGGTAGTTAGTAGAGCTGTGCAAAGCTTTGGTTAATGATTCGATTTGGAGAAGATTTGGCCCAATTCAGTGGCCAAATTACCAAATCGAATCAGGAGACCCATTAATCTCTCCAAATTGACTTAGAAGCCCCTGATTCAATCTGGAGAGATATGATGATTTGGCCATAGACACAGCTTTACATTTTTTCTACATACCTCAAGGTACCAGGCGCAGCTCATGAATGCTGAGATGGTGGAGCAGATAGAGCATCCCACAGGAGTGCGGAGGTGGGGGTCCCCCACATGCTCAGCGGTGGACCCAGAAGTGGACAGAAGTATTTCCAGGTCTGCCATGGAGCACAGGAGGGAATCCCTGCACCCCCTGGCTTAGCGACTGGTGTCTCCTGGGTCTGGGGAGGTACCAGGGTCCCCCTGCAGCTGATCCCCTCCCTGCCTCTGCATGCTCAGCAGTGGACCCAGAAGTGGACCAGAAGTACTTCCTGTCCACTTCCAGGCCCACCACCGAGCATATGGGGGGCCCCCCCTGCACTCCTGTGGGACACTCCATCCACCACACCATGTCAGTGTTCATGAGCCTCTCCTGGTACCTCAAGGTATGTGAAAAAAATATATAAAGCTGTGTCTGTGGCCAAATTGCTGATTCTCTGAATCAGAATCAAATCTTCAGTTTTGGCCAAATTAAATTGGGACAGTGACCCAAATCAGCAAATCGAATCACTGTCCCCCGAATCAGGCCGAATACAAATACAAATCAAAAACAGCCCACTTCACACACCCCTAGTAATTAGCCTTTGGATAACACTGCAACATTTACAGATAACTAGCCAGCACTAGAAGCCTCCCCAAAGTGCATGAGATTTCCTGCACTGGGTCTTTCTGAAGCAGTGTCCTTCTACAGCAGAAGTCTGAAAAGAAAATACCAGGAAATCAGCAGTGAGACTGATATTTATCTTTCCAACCTGGAGCCTTGTATTTTGTTCAGTTTTTCTTTTATAGTCACTTATTTTCCTTTAAGGGCGGGGGAAGTAAGTTTATCTATAAATTATCCAACAATCAACAATTTTTTCTGATTATGCTCTTTAATGAAAATAATTTGGCAAAAAGGGAAAAAATTAATTTTCTTACTGATTCGTTGGCTTTGTCTTATAAATGTTGCAGAAGATGAGGATTTGTTTCCAAGGAAGCCATCATGATAGCTTTTTATCAGCAGAATTTAGGGTTACTCTATAATCTGAAAGTAAATGGTGATGACAGAGCCTACTGTACTATAATATACTACTGGATAAAAACAAGCCTACTTAGTATCATAGATATCAGCCTTGATCAGTAAATGCAAAAGCAAATAGCATTTTTATTATTGAGTTTAATGGGTCCATAAAACTAACATTGTTTGACTATAATCATAATGAATAACTTCCATCCATCATTATTGTATCACATTTGCTTTTTCCATGTTTTCAGATATCCATAGTGAACATGCTATTGAGATATCATGCCAACAAATGTAGGAGCAAAATAAAGGTTTAATTGCAAGGATCTTTTTCTTGCTTAAGTGTTCAGCAATGATATTTTTCTTTTATGATGCTTACGGTTGAGATCCACAGTAAGTTATACTAACTGAAACATGAAATGGTTGCTAAACTGTCTTTGTATAATAATATTGTGCCCATTTTAGAATTGGAGAATAAACATTCCTTTTTCTCAAAATAATGGATATGATCCTTAGTGTGCCACATGTGTGTAGGCCTATGGAGAAACACTGTAGACTTTGTTAAGGAAAATGACAAAACAAAATCTCCCCCCCCCCCCCCATCAAGTCCCCTCCCCCCCACAAAAAATCTATGGAATCATTGGCATGGTAAGAAAGTTTTGGGTTAGTATTGAAAGTCTGAAAAGAGGAGGTTTTGGGGGGGAGGTTGTTTTCTTTTTTAAAATATGAACTACTTTTGCCATAATTTCAGTGCAGCTATGTTTTGATCATCATATATACTTCACCAGCTAGCCTTTCGCACATTTGCAGTGATTACATGGAGGTTATTTCAGGAGCAAAACAAATATAAATTCACTCCAGGCTATTGACTGGAAGAGGGGCTATACAAATAATTGATTTTACAATCTGACAGACAAAACGAAATAAAAAATGGTTTCTGTCAAATAAAATGGTCATATTCTTTTTCCTTACTGGTAACATATGGATATATCATGTGTGTGCATATGTATATTTTATATGTGTATATATAAAATGGTTGTCTCAGCAGCCAGAGTGTTCCAAGAGACAGGGACACACAGTGCAGCACCACCTGTGATGGCCAGAACCAAAGAAATTAATAAGCAATAACTATGTACTTCTTGGAGGCATTTGGAACTTTCGTCTAATATGAAGCTTGTATTTTTGTAACCCGCTAATTTAACTTGTAACTGTTTGTGGAACTGGCTTGGCCTCAAAGACAAAGCTATAGCTGTGAAATTAGCTGACCTAATAGTTCTTTCTCACTCAGAATTTAGCCTTGATGATGATAAAAACTGGTTTCAACTGCCTGGCTTATCCAGTACATTTCAAGAAAGGACATCTCAAAAAAGCATAGTCAGAGAGTTCTAAAGGGGCTGGATTTAAGTGGCGTAATGTTAATTTCAAACCTGAAGATGCTGTGTTGCAATTTGCTTATTGGATAAACCCAAGCTTGGGTAGTAACTTATTATAATGATTTCTAACACCTTTTAACCCCAAAGGATAACAGCTATAAAGTAATATTATGAATGGCTATATAACTAAAAAATTAGCATAATTAGGATATAAAAGAACACACATGTCATAGGTCCCTTGGGAAGGATGGAACAGAAGGGTCATTGCTGTCCCATACCCCCATGGATCTCTCTTACTCTCTGTGAGAGCAAGGACCAGATCCTGACTGAGGGGCTTCCACCAGTTCTTCTTTGGGCAGCCCAGTTCACAGATGTCTGACTTTGCTGATTCAACTTGATGTGCATCTTCTAACCGAGGGACTAAGTTACTAACCAAGTGGGAACTCTTGGTTAATTTCTTTATCTGTTTTATTATCACTGTCAATTTTAATCTGTACTGTTATGTTCTCTGTTTATTAGCTTAACCTTTTTATTAAGTGTTATATGTGCAAACTCTATCTTTTGTTGTCATAAGTAAAATTCATTCTTTTTTGTAAGTGAAACTTGTCATTGCTTTCCTTTCCAACATCACCTCCTCAATCCCGAACCAAAAAGCCCAGTGGCTAATAAAGTTGCAGTGCTCATTCAGTCTACAACTAAATTGATATACTCACAGTGCCCAGCTGATCTGTGACAAATGGCGTCATGAACAGGATCGAGGATGGAGAGTTTGGAGGCAAAGAACAGTGTAGAGGGGTCAGAGGGGTGGGCCCCACTGATTACTTTAATAGAAGCAGTTACGGGCATTAAGAATCTGGGGTGGGATAAAGAGGGATTGAAACCTGCCTGGAGTGACCCTGCCACAGTTCCCTATTGGTGGCCTGCATTCACTGCCATGCAGAAAGGCAAACCGAGAAAGGGATGTCTGTCTTGGCTGCTGGCAACCTGCCTAAGACTGGAAGCACAGGAAGCCACTCAGATCCATAAAATTATTCAATCCCTAGAGAGTTGAGGAACCCAGCTTGAAAGTGAATTAAGAGAAGAGAAAGATTCTAGCTCTGTCGCGTGCGCAGCTGCAAGGAGAACTCAAGATTGACTAGAGATACTAGAATGTCGAGAGGGAAAGATACTAGTCACACAGGCAATTGCCTCCCTTGAGCAGAAAGTGCAAGTGGCACGATCAGTTGAACCTTCCCTTGAAAAGGTTCAGCAGTGTCTTTATAATGGGATTCCAAAGACTGAGCTGTGGGATGACCCAGAGAGTGAAAGTCTGTATGGTGAAATTGCAGAAACTAAGCCAGGGAATGATGAATATGTGAGGCTTGCAGGAGAAGCCCATGAAATCCCACCTCCTTATGCCCCAGCAGTCCAAAAGAATTTGGGAGGAGGGTTAACCTAAACCTTCCCAGTGGTGATGACCCATGCAGGGCCACAAGGGGGAAATTTCCAGATGGAGACACAGTCCTTTACTCACACTGAAATCAAAGAACTGCAAAGGCAACATCAAGCTAAACCAGGGGAGCCAATAATAGATTGGTTAGTTTGAACATATAGTGAAGGACCTCAGCAGTATCTGTAAGTCGCACTGAGGCAGCACAATTGGTCCTCCGCCCTGAAATCCAGTTGAAGCAGTGGGTCGGGCAGGCCCAAAATATTACTCTGCTTTCTACTGCAGGTTATGGTAACAATGGAAGACGGGTTTAAACCCCCCCCCACACACCCCATGAACATGGCTAAATTTAGAGGAAGCCTTTCGTTGTCTTCACTGGCTGTCTTTGACAGAAATTGTTCATACAGGAAACTGGAGGCATACTTTAGATGAAGAATTAATAACAGAGGCCATGTGGAGAAAGTTTTGCCGGAGATCACCCACCGAATGCATTTCAGCTCTCCTGGCACTGCAACAAAAGTTAGTGACTCACCCCGTAAGAGATCTGATACAAAGGCTAGTACAGCTTCTGCCCATCTTGCAGAATCCAGGGCTTCCCAAACCAATAATAACTGCCAAGGCCATGGCAGTGGCCCCTGAGAAAGATTACCCAGCTGGGCCCCCTAAATCTGGAAAAGTGGGAAATGCAAAACCCAAAGCTCTGTGGGTGCAAATGTGAAGAGAGCTACTGGCAGCAGGGTTTAGTAAAGAGGAAATTGACAGACTGCCTACCATAGTCTTGCAGGGGTTATGGATCAAATACTGTGAGGACGAAAAGGGGAAGAAGACAGAACCCTCGGCACCTCCTGAACCCCCGCATTAGGAGTCCTGGCCAACCCAGCCCCTTGTGCAAGGGGCCATTGTGGGAGTAGTAGAGGATCAGGGACCAGTAACACAGAATAATATTAGCCCCTTAATCAAACTGCCTACAAAGATTTGTTTAAATGGAAGGAAAAAGTTAATTGACATGCTACTAGACACTGGTGCCCAGCTATGTGTTTTGGACTGTGCAGAATGAAAAGGGGCACGGGGAACCCCCTACCAAGTGGTAGGAGTTGGAGGTGCCAGACGACCAGGACATTTGGTCTGACCCACATTCACCTTGCCTAACGGCTCCGTAGTAATAGCAGCTGAACCTACTGGGACTAAATGTGTTGCAAGGGCAGCAGGTTATTCTTAACCAGGAAACCTGGCAGTTTGGCTGTAGCACAGCCCAGGAAATTGAGCAGGAAGATGTGATGACAGCGGTAGCCCGATGTTTTATGACCCTGCTCACCCTGCCAGCCATGAAGGGGGTACACCGATCTCAATACCACACACCCCCTGAGGCAACACAACCCGTCCAGGACATCACCAATTAGAAGCTGGAGGATGGAACCATCATTTGGATTTATTCTCCATACAACAACCTGCTGTGGCTGGTACATAAATCAAGTGGGGATTGGAGATTGACTATTGACTTTAGAGCTCTGAATGCCAATACCAACCAATTGACAGCTGCGGTCCTATTCATGCCTGCGTTAACAGAAAACATTAGGTGTTATGGACCCCAGTGGATGACATCCATGGACATTAAAGACATGTTCTTTGCTATTCCCATCCATGAAGATCCCTGGCCTTTGTTTGCCTTCACATGGCTAGGACAGCAGTACACCTACACAGTCCTAACCCAGGGTTGGGTGCATAGCCTCACCTTGGCTCATGGAGTACTGGCTGCAGTGGTCCATGAAGTCCAGTTGATCCACCCAAAGATGCATGTTTGGCAGTATGTCAACAATGTCATGGTGGGAGGCCAGGACCAGGAATTAACCATTGTGTTTTTAAGTCCCTAAAGGAGAAGGTGCAGGCATTTGGATTCACGCTGTCCAGGAAAAAGATCCAAGAAGTTGGGCTCCAGTGTGAATTCCTGGGAATCCAGTGGCAACAAGGTAGACCCACTATACCGGCTAAAGAGCTGCAGAGCCTGGTAGATACCCCTGCCCCCAATAATGTAAAAGAGCTGCAAGCACTTAATTTCTGGTGCCTGCATGTCCCTGAGTTTAGTGTGTTGGCCCAGCCTTTGTGCAAGAAAAAAGCACAGTGGGAATGGGGCCCCAAGCAGCAACATGCCATGCAGGCCGTCAAGGAGGCGGTAACCATTCATGCCTCCCTAGCAGCACGATGCCCAGAAGGGGAGCTCTGGCTCCATGTAAATGTGTCCAATGAGGGGCCCCAGTGGAGCTTATGGCAAAAAGATACATCTAAGGCAGAGGGAAAGCCCCTTGGGTTTTGGAGCCAAGGCTAGAAGGGGACCAAAGCCCGATACACCCTGCTAGAACAAATGCTGTGTGCAGCAGCTGCAGCTTTAGAAGCCACAGAGGCCCTGAGAGGGGAGTTACCCACTGTCATAACCACTCCGGTACCCATCCTGGGAATGGCATTGTCTAACCGACACCTCCTGCCTGGAGGGAGGACCCAAAAAACAACAGTGTAGAAATGGATCTATTATATTTTAAGTCAGACACAGCAGGTAACTCCAAAGGGATGTCCAGCACTAGTGGAAAAGGTCACAGAAAACATGGTCTACATATACCCAGACTCAACCAGCTCGGATGAGCCATCTCCCATCAAGGAAGCACCTCCTTTCTCACCCGACATGGAAACATTAGAAGACGTAGAAGTCTGGTTCACTGATGTCTCACTCAAAGGTTGCTCCTGGAGGAGTGCTGCCATACAGATTTGAGACAGTAAGCAGCTTACGATGGAGGGAAACGGCCAAAGTGCACAGTATGCTGAGTTGGCTGCTGTAGTTAACATGGCCAACTATGAGCTGTTACTAGGGTTAGGCTATACAAAACCCATTTATATCTACCTATTTATATGTGATTTGTGGATGGTAGTAGAGGGTTGCACCAAGTGGCTACCCTTGTGGAAAAAAGAAAACTTCAAAAAACAAGGCAAAAATATTTGGAGCTATGATAACTGGGAGACTTTGTGGGTAATGTCAGAGGGAGGCCTTCCCCTACATATCCGACATGTTAGTGCAGCACATGGGAACAAAAAAGCTGAAAGGCGTGAAGCAAAATGGAACAGGCAAGTAGATGAGATAGTAAAAGGCAGCACAGAAGCCTTTGTTGCTGAGGCAAAAGCTCAGCCACCCCCAGAGAAGGCACCCAGCCCCTCCCTCCAGGTAACCCCTGGAGTGCTGGCCACAGAATGGCTTCATCAACAGCATGGGCACCCTGGCTGCGATGGCACTGCTCGCCTAACAGTCACCTGGGGCATTCACCTAACTGAAGCGGAAGCACAGGAATTAGTCAACTCCTGCATTACCTGCCAGGAAGTCAAGGCCTGACTAACCCCTGCCTTGACTACCCCTTTGTCGTTACGTGATGGGAAAGTAATATGGCAAGTTTGGAAATGTGACTTTATAAGCCCACTTCCCCGCACACCCAAAAAGCAACAGTATATGTTTGTAGCAGTGAAAGCAGTCACCGGAATGATGTTTGCTCAGGCCTCTGCCAAGGCCACTGCAGAGGACACCTGTGCAGCACTAGAAAACCTGCTAGCCATCTACCCACCTCCTGTAGAGCTGCAAAGTGACAATAGTTAACATTTTTGCAACCATCTTGTCTATTAGTGGGCTGCAAAACATCAAGTGCTGTGGACCTATCACATTCCCTATCACCCGCAATCTAATGAACAGGTAGCAAAACTCTCCAGTAAATTTGATCTAAATTCACAGTTTTTCAGCAAATTTACTATTCAGTCAAAATTTTGCCCAGCTGTTCTTTTACTCTCTCAGCACTTACACTCTATAGACTCAACAGAAAGGTCAAAAGTAGAGGTGTTCCCTCTTGAATTATAGTTAGGATTCATTCCAAGACAAGCATGAGGAATCTTTTACCATTCCACCATATCCTGTGCAGTTTTTCTGGACAACACCTCTTGCGCCTTTGTCAAAATGTAGAATCAGTTAGGATGATATGTTCAATTATGCAGTCAAGCCAGCAATCAAGACAGCAAGCAGCAATCAGTTCACACAGGTTAGAAATACTGAGTATTAGTAGAAAGCATTACTATTTTTTGTTCATTTGGGTAGAAATTCATGTAAGAGATAGAGATGTGGTTAGCTGTGTTAGTCTGAAGTCCGGCAGAAGGCAGAGCAAGCTGAACCAGTTAATTTCCAAGATGCCACCTGGCCTTGACTTCTTCATAAAAGTAGCAATAACATGTCCTTCTCTTAAAGGACAAGGTCAAGGAAAAGAAAGTAAGAGGAAAGGGTTTGATTCTCTCCATATCCCCCCCGAGGGATTTAGCACTCATGAAAACATCAGTGTTTACTGTTCTGCTCAGTGAAAACAAAGACACAATGATCCTAAAATATATGTACAATTTTGGTAATAAAATGGCCTATAAGTAACCAGACTCCGATCTCACTGATGTGACCAAATGCCCACTAGAGTTTTGGTACTGAACCCTAAGGGTACAGTCATGTATATCCAGAGTAACTCCACTGAAGTCAGTGCAGTAACACTGTGGTAGTATTTCAAGGGTAGCGTGCCTTTAAGTTGTATTCAGGATTTCATTTTTGGAAAATGATTCTTTCAAATTTTAGATATAGCTTTGGTTTCTTTTCTTTAGTATTCTGGATAAGTTGCATCTCTTGTATTTTCTCACATACAACAGGGACCTTTCCCCCAAAAATTGCCCCCCAAAATTGTGTTTTAAGCAGAAAAGCTGTTTTCTTCACTGGAAAAGAAGCATGCCTGGACACATTGTGCGTACCATGAAGCTGCCAAGAGGGCTCCTGCTTGTATTTGCTCAGCAAACTGAAGGGATGCACTGTTGTGTTAACTCTGTGAGCCATAAATTATAAACTGAGCACTGTCCTGTGTGTCCAAAGCAGTAAGTGAGTGATTGTAAGTATCTTGATGAGGCTTTTGGTTTAGAAACAATACTTTATTTACTGAACTTTAAGAACTACAGTAAAGAAAAAAATTTCTGGCCACTACCCTTACAAGGATCTGGGACCTAATCTTGTGTGATATAGTGTATCCAGGAAGCGTGACATCACAGGACACTATCTGCACACCAGGAAATTCCTGATACCACCCTTACTGGACAATCTGTCACACAGTTGACCATGGATGAAAAAAATTATTTTTTTTTATATTCTGCCTTCTAAAAAAAAGGCGTGTGTTTTATTTGTGGGGGCTGTATATGATAAAATAAGATAATTACCAGCCACTACTGGTTACCTTAAAACAAGCAGAACTGATGCTGCCTAAAATTAGTATAACAGAGGAGGAAAACACTCATATATATATTAGCCATGCCAGTTAAAAATGCAGGATGTTGCCAAAGCTAATGTTTCAGTCTGGAATGGCTTATTAAGTTTAATGCTCCCTGGAGGTGAAAATGGTCCTTACTTTAAAGAAAATAAGGTTATTTTCTTTGTTCTTTTCATCAAAGAGCAATGCATAACACTAAGTGTTTTCATCAACTCTGCTTTCAGGGGTGGGGGGGATCCAGCTGACCTACACATGTAAAACTATAATTGTACTCACCAGGCACAGTTCTGGTTATACATAAAAGCTTCAGTCAAGTCCAAAGGAAAAACAGCTAAGGACTGTTTTCGAGTCCCCAGCCTTTGAAAGGCTCCCATACTCCCCTTCCCTTGCCCAATCAGCTGCTTTGCTTTCTTCTTCCTTCCCTATCTGCCTCTATCTGCCTGTCCTCTCCCCAGTTTGCTGCATGCCATACACCAAGGCTGTCTGTGCCAGTTGTGGCATGTGTGTTGTGGGTTGGCAACCCCAGCCCTATTGGTTCTGGACTTAAGTCTATAGTTACACAATGAACTGTACTTCACCACATATGTAAAGCATTTGTCCTCCTGCATTTCTGGACATGATGTGTTGAAATGATTTGCAGAGTAATAATAAAAGAACTGAACTATTAAAGTGTATTCACTTGACATCTTGCAAAAATCTATTATGCCTACAATAGAGTAGATGAGCAATCAACAGAAAGAGCTCATTTGAAGCCTGACCCTGGTATTACATGAAAAGTATAGTTTCAGAATTTAAACATACTTACAGTACATGTTATTTACTCCAAAGAATATAAAGATATTTACACTGAAATTAGTGGCCACATACAGAAATTCAGTTTCTCCTGGGACAGTCACTGCTCCTCCCAAGAAAAAAAAAGTGCAGATGTTCAATATTTTTCTCCCAGAGCAAAAATGGTGACTCTGGAAGAAAAATGACTTGGAAACAACCAAGGTAAAATCATTCCTAAGATAGTTTCTCCTGGAAAAGTAGATGTTTGTACATGTGCTCTTCTAAGAGAAGCTATTGCACATTCCTCAAGCATCCCAGTGTGCTTTGCTCCCAATCCCACCTCACCCCAGGAAGACAATGTGTTTCGCACTGGACTCTGATGCTCCAGCCAACTGGGGAGCAGAACATGCCTCTTTCACAATCCCACATTTTTCTGTGAGCAGTCAGGTTCAGTTAGTCAAGGCTACTCTGTGCACTACTGTCACTTGTTTCCGGACAGCCTTGTAGCATGAACTGGACTAATGTAGCGAATGTTAACATAGAGTGTAATAATAGTGATAACCATGCTAGTCTTGTCCTATAAGCAACTTGAAAACTTCATTTTGTATCCTTCTGCTTAATGTAAGTGAATAAACTCTGCATAGCCTTTATGTATGAGTGTGTATAAACAGGTGAATAGTGACAGAATGGCATAGAGATGGGAGAAGAAGATTTAACTGTTTATGTAAGCAACAAGGCACCAAATGTAAGTTACCAGTCAGTAAACTAATTAGTGAATGGCTGAAGAATCCTTTTTAGGCCTAGGGCACAAAAAAGATAACAAGGAAAAGGAATGCACTCATTGAGCAAAAACACTCCAAGGCTAAGATAAGTTGAAGACAAAAGAAGAATGAGTGCAAAAACAGAACGTGGGTATGGAAAAATCCCAAAGCACTTTGTCCCAGGGAGCAGCCAAGGGGAAAACCCCAGGGAGCCCGGAAGGAACCCAGGGAGCAGGAATGGGGCGGAGAAAGAACAGAAAGAAAAGAAAAGCAAATAGAAATGTTTTTACCTTTAGAGAGCACCATAATGAAACCGGAAGTGGCGGCAGGACCCAAGTGGCTCGTTAGTCACGTTTTTATAAAGTTACGGCCAGCTGATGGCCACAGCTGCAGGAGCCAGATGGGGGACTTAAAAGCAGCTGAGTGCAGCCCTGGGGGGGAGAGATCAGGAGGAGCACCGGTTGGGGAAGCACTCTCTGAGTCCCCTCAGAGCAGAGGTGCACGGGGGCTTGCAGCCTGCAGCCCCAGTAGAGAGACCAAGACCCCACAAGAGGAGGTCACTGCCGGCAACAAGGCAGGGGGCCAGGAAGCAAGGTCGAGGTGCATAGGCAGAGGAGGGCTGGAGAATACTGAGACCTGGAGGAGACCACAGAGGATAAGAAGAGGCAGCAGAAGCCATATCACCAGACCAGGTGGGATCACAGAGGGCGCGGACTGCCCCAAAGAAGACCTGTGGAGGAGACACACCTAGGGGATCCACCGAGAACACAGTAGGCTGATCCCAGACCAAGTCTAGGCTGGTCAAGGCCTGAGAGACTGCGACTGGTGGCAATAGAGCAGGCAGTAGGAGCAGGCATAAAAAGGGGCAAAGGGCAGCCCTTGGTATCTGGTGTTTTCTGCCAGTGATATATTTTGTGTTTTTGCTTTTGTTACCCACTGTTGGAGGGGATGTGAGGTATAGAGCACCGACGGGGTGTGGCCAGGGAAGCTAGTAGGAGGGAAAAGAGCAGAAGGGGGGAAGTATTTAACCGGATTTCTATAGCCTACTGGGAAGAGGGCACCAAGCCCCAACTATCAGAGGGATGTGGCCAAAGACCATTGATATCCATCAAGGTGGGGTGTAAGGGCAAGGTGGAGGGGAGGAGGAGCCTCACAAAAGATAGACGTCCCTTGGTCCCTGGTACAAGGAGCGCCGATAGTCAGTCCCCACCACTGTGATAAGATCAAAGTTGTGGCAGGCGAGATTGGGAAGAGACCATTCGGATCGACGACATCAACTCTCTGAGATCACAGGGACGGACAGGCAGACAACTTTGAACATCTGGGGGCACAGAGCACGTGACCGGATGTTCAAAACAAGGCAGGTACATACTTAAATAAAGGATGCCAATCCCTATTTGAAAACACTTTGAAAATGCCAAGTTGGGTGAGTCTCTTTTTCTACTGCTGTTTCATCAGAACACAGATGCATCTGTACACCCCACTCCAGCTGTTATCTTCAAATCTGCTATCTTCAAATCATCATCATCTACTCAATAAGCCCGGGTTGGCCACCCTGGGCTAATATTGAGCAACTATTGCTGGTAACTATATCCAATGTATGTGTGACTGAAATGGTTGTTTTGTGTATATGTTTGCCTGTGTGTAATGTGTCTGATGATTTGTGTGTGTTTGTATAAATAGTGTGCCCGAACCTCTATGTCTAACTCATGTGACCAATTAACATGGCACCTTGCCTTACCCCCTTCATAAAGTCTCGCTCATGATTTGAGCAATTGGCAATTTGAGCAACAGACTGAGGGATTCTGCAAAACACACTGAGATGTGTGTTCAAGGTCCCCCTGGTTGTGCAGCAGCAGCACTGCAAGGTCTTTGGTTTTCAAAGGCTCAGCATGCAACTGTCTGTTCAGGTGCCTCCTGTTCAGTTTTTTTCTACCAAAACAAACCTAGAAGAATACTCCCAAATCATTTTGATGTGTGTACACAGCCAGTGTCCAAACTGGTAAACAACAACATTGCATAACTAGAGCTATAAGCCTTGATTTAATATATTGCTCCAATATGGATAAATTGGAAAACTAAAGAAATTTGTAAGCCTTATTAATACTTCATGAAAGTAAATGTATTTTATTTGTGCAATAAAAAATATATATTTTGGGAATTTGAGAGAGATAAATTTAGTTAAAATGATCTAAAAAGTAATAATAAGCATTGCAATAGATTATCAAGTCTTACATTAGCAATGGGTGGGTGAGACGGGACTGATTCTCATTATTATTAACATTTCATGTAACTTGAATTCCATAACTCCAGAATATTTTACAAATCATGTTGTGCATTACATCTATCCTGTAAAATATAACTACCTGAGACCAGGGGACCTCTAAAATATAGAATTTAGAGTGTTTCATTTTAAAATAAAACTCCTCTCCAGGATCTTTATCTCCACTGTTACCTCAGTCAGCTTCTCAAGAAAATTCAGCTGCCTACAAGTTCTAAACCTTAGAGCAAGTGCTGACAGGAGTTTGTTCATTAGAAATGTGGTTGCTAAGGAAACCTCATCAACTGCTGCTGTCCTAACTGCACATTGAGAAACCAGTAATATAGTTTAGAAAAGCTCCAGGATGGTGAGCTTGTCTTCAGATATATTGGATGGTGGCTTGTGTAAAGGGACCCCAATTCTGACTGGGGTCTTCTGGTATTACTATACTATATATTTTAAATTATTCCAATAAACTGAGTAATTGTCACTACTTATTATATATTGACATTGTATATGATTACAAAACACTGATTAAGGAGGAAAGTTCTAGCATTCACTGTTGCATAAGCAATGAGGAGCTAAAGTCTTAAAGTTAATTATCTTTGTTTAATTTGGGGCATACAGGCCAGGTACAGACATTATACTTCTACCAAAATAAGTGATTAGAAACCCGTCTATACCCAGAACAGAAGTTCAGCACACAAAAACAATCTGTACCCTTAACAGAACAGAAGTTTGGCATGCACCATTTGGCAGAACCTGGTCTAAGTTTGCCACCCCCTACCACTCCCCACCAAAGGCCAAATGTGTGTCCTTTTCCTTACCAGTCTAAACTACACCACTTACAGAAAACCTCATAACTTAGACTAATTCTACCTTGGCCTTTTGGATGTCTGTACCTAGCCTCAGTTTGAGCATTTAATGTCAACTTCATGTTTTAAGATAGTGAATGGGAAAATCCAGCCAAAATATATTTGCAAAGACATTGGTCCTCATGTAAAATGTAAAATCCAAAATGTAGTGGTCAGGTGATATATCTGAAATACCAAAATCTTTCACCAAAATAATTCTAGCAATTGTTTGCTATCTTTGGCCAAAATTGTAATGACTAACACCATAATATTGCTAAAGCATTATTTGGGAAAAGCCAATTTGCATAGTAGGATAGTAGGAATACTATAGCAGGAATTTGTATTACTAAGTTATGTCTCTAGCACTGCAATTACTTTGTGTAACTTTGAACAGACTATTTGAACTCATTCAAATGCAGCTTCTTATTTGAGCATTTAACTGTAGACAGGCAAAGTGTGTTTTTGTTTTTCTAATGTGATGGGCATCTAAATTTTTCACTGACTTTCTTTTGAGTTGTTGGTGGTCAGTATTTACAATTCTGGACTAGGTCTTATTAAAAAAAAGGGGATGGGAGGCTTCCAAAACTGGGCTCTACCTAAATGTGTAGGACTTAAAATTTGTGTGCAAGCCTCTTAAGTATGTCATGAAATGCAATTAGTACAGAGTATAATTGGTTTGAAAATGAGGCATTACAGTATGTTCTGGTTTTGATTATACTCTGTATGCTTACATAAATACTGTAAAGTTTATGAAAGCTAATACTTGGATAAAAGCAGAGTGAAATATAAAGACATGGATAGGAATTTGCATACATTTCATTGATACCATATCGCCAGCAGAAAAAGAACTTCTGAGCGTTTGGTCATTTAATATATATATTTTTGTAATGGAGATGTCTAGGTTAAAAAAAAAAAAGAGATTTAAATCAACAGTACCGTAGAAAAATTGCAATGGAGAGTAGAAGGCCTCAAAAAGATAAAGGTAAGAAAAACAATTTTGATGTTCCTACAATGTTGGATGTTATAAAGCTAAAGCTACAGGGAATAGCTTGACGTGTTGCCTGTAGGGATAGCTAAAAACGCACAAATAAAGAGGTCCTTGAGGTAAGCAGCCTGAAAATTAACCTCTTAATTTTCTAACTCAATCAGTAAGTATAATTTTGAATGCAGCTTCACAGAGCAACAGGTTTTTCATTAGAAGAGTAATACTTTTAGTGTTTTCAGACAAGAAAGAAATCTTACTCCATTCAGATGAATATGTGCTACACAAAGGGACTCTAACCCTGCCATTGGAGAGTTTAAATAATACAAATGTGCTGGAGGAATTTGCAAATTATATAGCAATAACAACCCCACATTCTCTAAGAGTATGCAGTGGCCCATTCAAGTTATAGAATTAGATAACCTAGTGTGTAACACTCAGATTGAAAATTAGAAGAGGCCAGAATAGTTCTACGCAATATCTTCTATTAATCACTGGGAATGGATAAGATGACATATTCTGTTTTCATAATATTTCACAAGTGACTGATATGAACGGCAATATCTGTTTATTGTGAAAATGTGCTAAACTCACTGCTTTCAGCTCTCTGGACCCTGTTATACTGATATGTGACCCCGTTACTACCATTTTCATGGAATTTGAGAAGGTTTTAAATGGAGGCGAGAAGTGCAATGAGCAGGGAAAGAAATAAGGGGAAATGTAAATAATCAAAAATGGATTAACAGTTCACTAGAGGACCATCACACTGAGGTCTTCATCCGGTAAGCATATGCTTACACTTTACAAGATGAGTAAGTTTATTGGCTACACAGAGAACATCTACATAAGATGATATGTCTCCATAGCAAAACACTACGGTGACCAAGGACAAGCCATAATGCCAGGGCCATATTGCCGTGGCAACGTGCTCCCTCACTATAATGCATTGCTATGGCAACATAGCGGCTAAAATTAACCGTGTTCTGCCAGCACACCTCAGTGAGGGCTGTTACTATGGTACTACTTTTTGGAAGTACTAAATGATGGCGTAGTAACAGTGGTGCCATAGAGGCACGTGTAGAAATACCCACATTTAAAGCTAAGCATTTGCTTAAGTGTTCTGCTGGATCAAGGCCTAATTTTTTCTAGTGCATAAGGGATCTAGTTCTGCCATCCTAATTCACATGAGTCAAGATTAGGCCCCAAAGGTTATTGATGCTTACTTTCATGTTGTGTCACTGGCTTGTCTGTTAATCACAACTTTTTGCATTTCATTGCTCTCAACAAGCTATTGCAGCAACTATCATCAAGGCTACATGTGGATGTTCAGTAGAAAATCAGAGTTCATATACATTTAGTTAATTTAACAACTATAGTTTGAATAGGTGTAGCAACTGTGAGAACACACATTGGGATAAATTGATAAAAGTCACTTCAAAGGCCTGCTTGGTGTTTGCTATGATATCCAGTGGACTTTGGTAGAGAGTACTAAAAACTAAGTTCCTAAGAGGTCCTTCTCATTCACACCTTTTCTAGATAACCCAGATTAGAAGTTTTAGAATGGGGTAGCCAACCTGTGACACGACTACCCCAAGTAGGATAGGCAACCTCTGTATGGCACAGGGCAGATTGGAAGAGGGCATGAAGCACAGCAGCAGATGGGACAGGAAATAGAAAACAGCAAGTTGGGCAGAAAACACAGGCAAGGAAGCAGAAAGGGGAGAAGCACACCAGCCTGTGAGCACATGCCAGAGAGCAAAAAGCAGAGGAGCAGATTGGGAAGAAAAAAGGAAGGGTATTGGGAGTGGCATTTGGGGAGGGTACAAGGCTAATTTGTGGCATGCCTGCCAAAAAGGTTGGTCCAACTGTTTTTCAAGAGAGTGACTGACTGGGCCCAGACTAGGTACTGCTACAAAATAAAACTGATAAGGATGATAATGGAAGAAATCAGAGATGTGGAGAAATGGGATCTGCTCACCCCCTTTCCTTGGAATCCCACCATAACTGAAGCAGCTGGCACCTGGATTACTGCAGATGGATCTATGCTAGCCCATGTTCAACTGTATATATTTGGCACACTGTTGTTTAGATTTGTGTTTACCAGTTGCTGAGAAGCAAACAGATTTTGGGTACAGTCCTCATAATTGTTTTAGAAATAGAAACCTATTAATCTTTTGTCCTTCAAACCTCTAATCTCCCTTCCAGTCCCCTCCTCTCATGCTACCCAACGAAACACCACTCCATCACTGTTATATACTCCTTTCCTTTCTTTGCATCTGGGCAAATGGGAGGTTTGCTCTAGGGAGTAGTGACTAGTACACACACACAACTGCAGTAAGTGCTCTTGTTTCTCTAACAGTTGTGGTTTTATTACAAGAGGAAAGTAGTGTATGCAATTTTAAGCTTTCAGATAGTATGATCCCAGATTGGCAGACATCATCAAAACCCTGATGGTTTCAGGAGGTAACATTTTACTGTACATTCGAGATGGAAGCCCCAGGACCACAGCTGAAATACAGTTGTTCTGGTTGATATTTGTAGCCATTAGCCTAAGAACTAGTAAAAAGTGGTAAGTATATTCTGTGACAAAAATCCTAAGAATGTAAAAGTTCTTGATTGAAGTTTCTGTTTTTAAATGGAATTTCCTTTTTCCAACATATATAGTTATTTCTCTCCTCCTTCCTTTCCTGTTTTTTCCTATTGGAACACGGTATTTTAAAAAATCTAGCTGAAAACATTTTCCTTTTTGCCAAAAATATATTTTTTCAATATCTGAAGAAGAAAGTTGACCATCTCTATTTAGTCTTTCAGTTTTAAATGGGGTAAAAACACATGATAATATAGGGATTAAATAATTTAAGACAGAGCTGTCCAACTTTTGAGGGGCCAGGGGCTGCATGATCCCCTAACCACAGTGTGAATGGGCCCCAGACTCCTGCCCCCCTCCATGCCACCTTCCCTGCACAGTGCCAGCAGCCCCATGCCTACATACAATGATATATGTCTCCCTGCTGCATCGCAGGCTGTCTCCCCACACTGTAGCATATCAGTGCCTCTGAGCCCTATACACCACACCACACCACATGTGCCCTCCACTCTCCATACTGCATTGTGTTGGTGTCCTGCAATGAGCCAGGCAATGCCAAACCATGAAGGGTTTCTGGTTCCCTGTCCAGCCCTGGAAATCCCTTGATTCTCCGGACAGCCATATCCCAACAGCAAAAGCAGGAAACAGGAGCAGAAGGAGAGTGAGAGCTGGAGACTCCAGTGGCAATAGCCACTAGAGTGATGAGGAGAACAGCACCCTGGTCAGGAACCCAAAGGTTGCAGGCTAAACCCTCAGGGGCTGCATGTGGCCCAAGGGCTGCCAGGTGGACATCCCTGGGTTAAGAGAAAATCAGTGGAAGTTTTGGAATGTGATGTGTTGTCAGCATGATGGCAGATTAGCATTAGTGAAAAATCATGTTGAACCTGTACATGCTAAGGGAAAAAGTTTTTAAAAATTCTATTGAATGCAGTATCCAAGCACTATAAATAGAATTTTCTTTGTGGCATGTCAGTAGGACTGTACACAGAATTGTTGAAGGCATAAAAAGGATTTGGGGTCCTGAATTTAAAATAAGCATAAATAAATGTACTGAACTGCAACTCTTTCCCTATGATACCTACCCCTCCTGAGTTCAGGTTTGGGCCTGGGAGTCTTGCCCAGCTTCTACTCCAAATACGTGCATCAGATTTTCATAATCAGAATACAACTTCCACCTCTGTGATAAATGTATTTGGGACCCTAAGGCATTTATACATGTGCTCCAGGAGTGAGGGTGTGGGGGGCTTTAATGACAGTGACCCTGAGAGCTATTCTCATTAAAGCGCCCAGAACATCACATGTATCAGCTTCCCCATGTAGTAATTACCACACTCCAACAGACTCAAGTAATCAGCCATGCTGTGATACACTATAATTACAGTATGTATGACCAGCCTCACTGCACATGTATAGGTGTCTGTAGTAGCATTCCTAGGAATGGTCTCCAAAACCCCCCCGAAACAAACAGAAAAAAACCAGTATTTTATGAAAGATATTAATTCTTCCATGCCATTCTAGTACCTTTAAACAATTCCTGTCCTGTGGGAAGTCTTGGCTGCAAGGCCATTTAGTGTCATTTGCAGACAGCTCTAAAAACAATATTGATCTTTTGCCTTTTAACATGAACAGGTGTGGCAACTCAAAATGCCAGTGACAGAAATCTGTTAAGTGACTAGACATTTACTTGCAGCATATGGGGGCAATGCAGAAACTTAACTTCAGAAGCAGAATATTTGTCCTCATTTGTAATCCCGTTCTATTTAGTTCAGTTCTAACTGAGGTGAACCTGGTCATATGAACTGTATCACTAAGCAAGAACTATGGCTCTGAGCCATTAACTTAGTTACAAGGAGATGTTTAGGTTGATTAGTTTAATGTAATTATTTAAGACATCAATAAGTCAGCCAAAAATTTGGGCTTTAAAAATCTAGTACCACACAATGGTTTTGGTTCATCTCTGGTATTGATATTATATGAACATTTAGAGGGTCTGTCCTTTGGAATATCATACTGTTGTTTTCTTATATCATATGCAATGAACCTGCAAACAGGTAATACTTCTTGAAAGATAAAATGGTATTTTCTATCACCATTGTTTTTCCCTGTTACAAAAGTTTCCTCCCTACCCCCAGAAGAATAGACTTTTTTATCTACTCAACATATTCCACTTTCCTTATCAAAAGGTACTTTATCAAGCTTCCACAGAGAGTATATTGGATTTATTATATTTAAATCCCAGCCATAGATTCAAGATTTACTAAACTGTTTAAGTTGTGTGAGCTCTACAGTTACATGGCTTTTCTGCAACAAAGGACTTGCAATATGTCCTAAAAAAGACAATATCAGATACGGGACCATTGTCAGGAAAACATAGAGAATATGTGAAAATATATAAGGAAGGATGAATGGAAGAGGTGTGATAACAAAGTGAAGAAACAAAGAATATTCGGGAGGCGAGAAATTTTTCTAGGTGTAGGAGAAAGCATGTTGAAATTTGAAAAACAATACAAAGACGGAGCAGCAACATGAAAGAATTAGGAAGATTATAGAGAACAATGGGAGGCATAAGGAGAAATGGTAATTAGATGTGTCTGGGGAGGGAGCTTATGCGGGGCCTTGTATATTGTAGTAAGGAATTATGGATTTGAAGCAATGGGAAGTAGGAAGCAATGGATGATTGCTGGAGTAAAGAAGGTAACATATTGTAAGTGAGGGGTAGGATGGCTTTAGCAGTGACATGCTGCATGAAGCAAGAAACAAAGGAATCAAACAGAACACATTTAAAGTGATTGTGTCAAGAGTATGTCAAGGCCGAACAATAATTTACAGGTGAGGATGGTAAGGAAAAGGAACACTTTGGAAACAGCAAAGAAAAAGAATCAAAAGAACTAAAAAAGCTAGTAGATATAGTTATGGGAAGGAAAAAGAAGAATAAGATGAATACCAAACACTAAGGCTGCATCCAGAGGAGCAAGCACGTGCCTATTGCAGTGACTCAAAGCAGTTTGAGAAACCACAGGAGGCATACTAGGAAAGAAACAATGTTCCCGATGCTGCACATTTGCAGTGTGGACTCTAAGTATGATACCAGGAAATTCCGGAAAAAAAATATTCCAGAAAAAAGCAGCGCAAGGTGCACTCCTGGAACCTGCCCTGAAGCAACTAGAGGCAGGGTCCTCCAAAGAGTCCACTTGACCAGAATGTCTCAATGCCTGCTGTGTGGCATTGCTGCTCCAGCATGCTACCTCAGAGTATTGAAGCAAATAGAAGTGGGATAAGGATGGCAGAAGTGGCCCAGACCCAGGCTTTGACTCCAGTAAGCAAGGACACATGGGTGGGGGGGGGACCGTGTGGGAGGGGTGGATCCCCCATCTGCCCCCCACCCCACATGGTGCACAGACTCCCCTGAAGCAGCAGCAGCCAGCAGTGGGCCATCGGTGCACTCGTGGCCCACTGCTGGCAGAGCCCCCTAGTGGCATGTGGTGCCACCTGAGACCCAGGGGCTCCATGTGGCACATGGAGCAGGCCCAACCCACTGGCATGCACCTTCAGGCAGGACCGGGTCAGCTCCTTCTGCCACCCAGGGCTCCTGACACTGCATGCAGAATCCGTGCACCATAAAGCCAGGCCAGCTTCTGCCCCCATAGAGTTGGCTTGGCCTGATGGCGTGCAGCTCCTGAGTATAGTGCCAGGAGCCCCGGATGGCAGCAGGAGCTGACCTAGTCCTGCCTGAAGGCACATGCCAGTGGGCAAGGCTGGCTCCATGCACCACATGCAGCCCCTGTGTCTCAGTTAGCTCTATGCACCACTGGGGGCCTCTGCTAGCCTGCAAAGGAAGGGGCTTGCCCAGCCCAGTCCCTGAACCCCAGTTTAGGGCTTCCCAAGAACAGAATGGGGATCTCTGGAGTCTGGGCACAGGCAAAGGGAACAGAACATTAAGGGCTGGCACTGCTCAGAGCCACAAAGCAGCAGGCGGGACAGCTGCAGCAGGATTCATGTCCAGATGGTGGAATTCATAGATTCATAGGTTGTTAGGGGCTGGAAGGGACCTCACAAGATCATCGGTTCCAGCCCTCCTGCACTAGGCAAATGGACAACTCAAGGTCAGGTGACCTTAGCAAGATGACCTCTTTTTGAAGATTTCCAGGGTAGGTGATTTCCCCACCTCTGGAGGGAGTTTGTTCTACAATCTAGACACCCTGACTGTGAAAGAGTTTTTCCTAGAATTGAGTCTGAAGTGGTCTTCCAGGAGTTTATATCCATTACTCCTTGTCTTCCCCATGGGTGCCCTGGTGAACAGTTGTTCACCGAGTTCTTGGTGTACTCCGCTGATGTAGTGATAAGCTGCTACCAAGTTCCCTCTGGGCCTTCTCTTCTTTAGGCTGAAGAGGCCCAAGTCTCTCAGCCTCTCCTCATATGGTCTGCCTTGTGAGTCTCTGATCATATGGGTGGCTCTTATCTGGACCCTCTCAAGTTTTTTCACATCCTTGTTGAAGTGTGGCACCCAGAGCTGGATGCAGTACTCCAATTGTGGTCTCACTAGTGGTGAGTACAGTGAAAGAATCATGTCCTTGGTTTTATATGAGATGCATAGGTTGATGTATGCCAGAGAGTTGTTTGCCCTGCTGGCTACTGCATCGCACTGACAGCTCATGTTTATGTGATGGTCAGCTATTACCCCTAGGTCCCTTTCAGTCATGGTGCAAGTCTAATTGTCACCACCGAGCCTGTTGGTATGTTGGGGATTATTTGCCAGCAAATGGAGCACTTTACACTTCTCAGTGTTAAACCTCATCTGGTTCTGATTCACCCACCTCGCCAGTCTGTCCAGGTCTGCCTGTATCTTCAGCCTATTTTCAGATGTGACCACACCCCCCGCTATAACTTGGTGTTGTCTGTGAACTTGTCCAGCGATCTTTTCACCCCCACATCCAAACCATTGATAAAGATGTTGAAAAGCACCAGACCAAGCACGGACCCCTGAGGGACACCACTGGCCACTTCTCACCAGGACAACACAGATCCATTCATAAGAACTCTCTGGGTCCTACCTTGCACCATTTTCCCACGCACTGAACCATCAAGCAGATAAGCCCCCATTCTTCCAAGTTTCCCACGAGGATATCATGGGATACTACATCAAAGGCCTTTTGGAAGTTTAGGTATATAATGTCAATCTCTTCACCCATGTCCAGGTGATGAGATACCTAGTCATAGAAGGAGATGAGATTAGTAAGACAGGACCTGCCCACGAGAAAGCCATGCTGGCCGTTGTTCAGAATCCTACCCTCTATGAGTGAGTCTCACATAGACTCCTTGATGAGTTTTTCTAGGATTTTCCCTGAGATCAAAGTTAGGCTGATTGGCTTATAGTTGCCCATGTCCTCCCTCTTCCCCTTCTTGAAGATGGGCACAATGTTGACCCTCTTCCAATCCTCAGGGATCTCCCCTGAATGCCATGATTTTTTAAAAAGATTTGCCAGTGTGGACTCTAAGTATGAAGTCCACACAATGACCTCAGTCAGCTCCTTAAGCATTCTCAGGTGAAGTTCATTCTGTCCTGCTGACTTAAAAATGTCTAGCTTTTCTAGTTGGTTATGCACCAGCTCAGTTGCAACAGTGGGAAGGCTGTTATTCCCACCATGCCTCATGTGAACCTTATCTCACATGTTTTTCCCCTTGGTCCAGTGAAAACCAAAGCAAACTGGGCATTCAGGAGTTTGTTTTTCTCCTGGGTGGTGGTTACCAGCTGTCCTGAGGTATTCAGCAGGGGCCCCACACTTCCATTTGTTTTCCTTCTGCTCCCTACATACCTAAAGAAGGACTTCTTATTGTCTTTGATTTTCATTGCTAACTAGAATTCAGTTGCCACCTTAGCTTTCCTAATCTCCCTACATGTATGGACCACTGTCATATAGTCTCCTTAAGCACTGTCCCTAGTTTCCATTGTGTGTATGCCTCTTTGTTCTTTTTCAAGAGGACTATGGTATCTCTATTGAGCCAAGGGGGCTTAAGAGCCCTTCTGCTGTCTTTCCTGTGCACAGGAATGGTCTTCTTTTGTGCTTCAAGGCTCATGTCCTTGAGGAACAACCACTCTTCAAGTACTCCATTCGCATTCAGCTCCCAGCCCCCCCCTTGCCTCCCCTACTGAGCCTATTTAAATGAGCATTTCTGAAGTCCAGGACTTCAGTCCTGCTAGCTGATTTGTCTACCTTGTGGCATACAGTGAACATGATGATCTCATGGTCACTATCACCCAGGCTACCATCAGTGCTTAAGTTGCACACCAGATGGTCTCCTTTGGCCAAGACCAAGTTGAGAAGAGCATTCCCTCTAGTTGGCCCTTGCACTGCCTGGGTCAGAAAGAGCATACAGGTTATGAAGCTATGTAACCAATCCAACCTAGCCAAGTGTTCCACTCAATCTATGTCAGGGTAATTGAAGTTGCCCATAATAACCATGTCCCTTGCATGCCAGTTCTCAAGAGTTCTCAAGAGTCCCTCTACCATTTCTCAAGAGAACTCCAGATCAAGCTTCTCCCCCTGGTTTTGGTGACCTGTAGTAAATACCTACAGTTAGGTCATTTTCACCACCCCCTTTTATCCCCTGAAGTTTGACCCAGGGGGTTTTAAGCTGCTTATCTTTGGAGCCAATGTAAACCTCCAGCTCCCTCACACAGAGAGCTACACCTACACCCTTTTTCCCTACTCGGTCCCTTCTGTTCAGGGTGTAGCCTCCTATGGCTATGTTACAATCATGTGAGGAGTCCCACCAGGTCTCCATAATCCCTAGAAGGTTATATTGCCCACTAGAGAGTAGGAGGGATAGCTCCTCCTACTTGTTCCATATGCTCCTGGCATTACTGTATAGGCACCTGAGTCACCAACTGACACCCCTGATTTCTTGATACGCTGTGGGAGAACTGTTCCCTGAGTTCTTTTGAAAGTAGTTATCTTATTGTCCTCCACAATGGAGCTTCCCTGTGCACCAGTCCCTGGGCATGCTACACTTGGAGTTTCCTTGTCCTTCAGGATGGACCTGCTGATGGGAGGGAGCTAGTGAGGGGCAAACAGGGGCTGTGATTCAGGAGTGAGGGTCACTGCTGGGGCTGTGGGTTGAGAGTGAGGGCAAGGGCATGGGCAGGGGATTGGCATTCTAGTGCTGCTCAGAACCCCACATCCTGGTGAGTGAAGGGGACAGGGGCAGATTTGATTTTTCTTTATAAAAAAAACCCAAAAGCAAACACCATTGTGTATAGCTATTTAGAATTCATTTTATTATGATGACAGAGGCACCGGTAGGCTTCCAAATCACTTTAAAATTGTAAATATATCCATAAAATATTGCTCTCTCTATACATAGTGGTATTTCATTTTAATCACAGAGGAACCAGATTTGGGGTGTTTTAATGAGAGAATTTGGAGGTTTTATGAGAGAATTTGCCATTTTTAAACAGGGAACACCGGGATCCCTGTTGTTGAGGTAAGTAGCAGGACTCAAGCACAGGATCCTGCCAAGAGCCAGCACCAGAGGCCCAGCTAGAGAGCAGATGAGGTGACTGACTTCCTGGGCATTTGAGTCAGCCAAACTGTGCAGCCATGGCCCACTGGCAGCTGGCTCAGAGATGCACAAGGCTCTGTTACAGTGCCCATAATACAGTCCAAGCAGCCATGTGGTCCCCATCTGAGTCTGATGGGGTCACAGTTGCAAGGGGATGGATACTGTTGAAGGTGACAGCAGGTCACAGCCAGACAGCAGCCCCCACTGCTAGACTGCAACAGTGAGTAGAAGTTGCAGGGGCCACTCTAGTTCAGGTCTGCTGCAGCAGTATAGCTGTTACAAGAGGCCTCAGAAGCTCCTGCCTATTTGAAGCATTCAAATACTGTGGGCCCTAGGGCCCACCCAGCTAACTAATAACCCTTTTTGTGAATGTTACAACAAAATACTTGGGACAACAAAGGCAAAAAATAGGACAGGAGTGACATGAGGGTCAAAGGGTCAAAACATAAAAATGAGTGTACCTGAGGGGGACACAGAGCAGAACCCACCGGGCCGCACCCACCAGTTCTCAAAGACATCCAAGGAGCCAGTGGATGCTTCCCACTAGTGTTCTGCCCAGAAACATGCACAGACAAGTGAGAAGAAAGTGGCCTCGCAGCCTCCAGGCACCTTCCTGGTCAAGTACAGGGCCCACTTGGCCAGGGACAAGAGGTGGTTGACAGGGAGGTCCTGGGACCTGGTGGGGCCATGGATTGGGTGACCAAAAACAAAAAGGTGGGAGCTGAAATTCAACCATAATCTCAGGAGGAGGTTCTGGAGTTAAAGGTGCTGCAGTCTGGTGTGCTCAAGTGTCATGTGCACCAGGGTCTCCCTCTGTCCGCAGAAGGGGCAGGAGGCTGGGTTGTCCATGAGGCTTGCCACATACATGCCCATGGTGATTGCTCCATGGACCAGCTGCTGGTTGAGCTCTCCAGTGGCTCATGGGATGAGGGTGGAGTACAGACTTAGCCACTGGGGTGCCCTAGCCACACCCTCACTGAGCAGGTCCCACCACTTCGTGTCTGGATGGGAATGAGGGTGGCATAATGGACAGTGCAGCACACAAGCAGGTAGAGGTGGCAGTGATGGATGGTGGAAAAGTGGACCGGTCTGGTGTCCTCCAGCCAACTCAAGTGGTGAAGTGGAGAGTGCTGTGAGGCTGGGGCTCACCCACTCCCACCTATAATAATTCAGGAGGTCTCCAATACAGCTGACACCAGCTAGGATCAACCTCTGTCACAACTGGGGTGCCTCTGCCATTGACACCTCCAGCTGGGGATTCCAAAGGGGGGGCTCAATGAGCAGGTTGCTACCCTGGGTGAAAGTTGTGGGGGACCTGGGGGCAGAGACCAGCCTCCAGGACCAGAGAATGTCCTGGTAGAAATCTGGCAGCCCTCACAGGTCCTGCAAAGAGAAGCCCCACAGGCCAAGGAGCTTCCAGTCATATCAGAGCCCCCAGAAGTGGTGGAGGAACGTGCACCCCAGATGTCCCCATGCTGTGTGACTACCAACACTGTATAGCTGTCACAGCAGGGCCTGAAGGTGAAATGCCAGGACCTGGCTGAGCAGGCAAATATTACCATCTTATGGTGGAGTTCATTAACTGTAGTGAAATACATGTGTAAATGTTGACCAAGTCATGAACTGTCAGCAGGGGGCCAGACTCCTAACTGTTGCCTAGCCACACAACTCCACACATTCAGAGCTGTGTGAACAAAACACTCCAGTAGCTGGAGGAGAGAGATCCTATGCTGTTAAGCTTGAACATTAAGCTACAGTATGAAATAACAAACTAACACTTCCAGGCATCCCTGTGCCCCAGACAGGTCCTCTGCTGCCCAACACCACCAGCTGGAGCCCAGAGCTAACCCTTACAAGCCTGCTTCCAGCCCAGGGCCACTGGCTTAAAGTGTTACAATCCTATGCACACATGAAGATGCTATGCTTGGGAGAAGTTCACTCAAGCGCAAAGTGCTCCAGAGTTTACTGCTTTGCATTAATTGCTCATGTAAATGCACCCAGTGCTGGCTGTAGAGAGCTACTTCCTCTCTCTGGGCAGAGCAGGGTAGAGCACGGGGGTGTTGCACTGTGGGGTCAGGCCAACTCTCAGGATCTCAATATTGTGCTGTTAGACAGGAGGGTGTGTCACAATTGCACATAAATCAAGTAGGTGCATATACACACACACTACCAACTCAGGCACATACACATCCAAACTAGCCTAGGCACATGCATACTTATCACTAATTCAAGCACATACACTATACACCTAAAAAGTTAGACAAAAATCAATTGTCCATACCCACACACTCAGATCACTAATTTGTATATCATGCACACAATGACATTATAAGTGTATATATATATACACACACACACTCACCAGTTCACACACACACACAACCCACCTACACACAGGTAAGTTCCTAACTTGGATGCTATGGTATGTATGTGTGTTCTTTGGGTACCTGGGGGAAGGTTAAGGTGAGAGAGAGAATTAAAGTTGCCAGGACTGGGATTAGAACCAGTGGACTAGACAGAAGCTGGTTGAGGAACTGAGACTTAGGGTTACTTAAGGTAGATTGGGGCTGGAAACTGAGGCAGATAGCTGAGATATTGGGAGGGCAGATAAGTGGTGGCAAGGAGGAGACAGGAAAGAGAGAGAGAGACAGAAACTTGGGAGCTTCGGGCTAGAAACAGGCTGACAGCTTAGAGATTGGTGGGGCAGATAAGTGGTGGCAAGGAGGAGACAGGAAAGAGAGAGAGAGACAGAAACTTGGGAGCTTCGGGCTAGAAACAGGCTGACAGCTTAGAGATTGGTGGGGGCAGTTAAGTGGTAGCAAGGAGGAAACAGTTAGAAAACAGACAAAAACCCAACTCAGAGTTTCAAAATAACAGGTTTATTAAACATACAACACACTACACAGCCCCTTGAAGTTATTGGTTCCCACACACACATACATACTCACAATGGCAGCAGGAGGAATAGACTCAGTGGAACAGCTGGAGTCCAGGTAAGGAAGAGAAACAGTCCAAGTCCTTCTTTGAAGAGGGGGTAGGGGTGATAGCTACCTATCCAGGCTGGAAAGGGGTCCTTGTGCAGCAGGTGTTGCCCATAGGAGGGTTGCCAGCAGGGCCTCTGAGTGGATAGGTGGTGTGGCACAGTGCTGGTCCAGATGGAGAAGGCATCCCAAAGAGTCAGTCTTCACTACCCATTTTTATGGGGAAGACTACCTCTGATCTTCTATGGGGAGGGCCTGTCCAGGCAATGTCAGTCCTGTTCCAGAGAGCTCCAGGTGTTCTTACTGAGCATGTGCAGCTTGGCACAATGATGGGTTGCCTCATCTTTTGTTTCTTGAATGCTGAGGGTGGTTCCAAGGGCTGGGTCATTGGTTCAGGTATTGTTGTTGATGGTTCAGTCATTCAGAGGGAGCTATTTTTAGACCTGTTGCCCTTGTCTGTCAAGCATCCTCATTCACCCCCATTCATTCAGGAACCAAGTTACATAGAAGGGGTAGGTGTGAGTCATGGGTTACATAACTGGGCCTGGGGACAGGATGGAGACTTGACAAACAAAATGGAAACTTGACATGACTTATGCTAACTTACATATATAGGCCTAAAACAGTAATAACACAATATAAAAGCAGTAAAAATATCAATACAAACATAATAATTAACACTTATAAAACAGTGGATGTCTATATCAAAATAGCAGGGCACTTATTTGCAAAGAGGGGAGAGAAAAATAAAACTTGCTACCTAAAATAAAATGTTAATGCTTATCCTGCATCTTAGCTTATTTATACTTATCTAGGGAATAGAGAGGGAGAAAAAAAGTCAGAAATAGTTGGGAAAGGGGAGGGAATGCATTTTAAATTAATTTAAAAAAAGAAAAACTACGGGTTTTGCTACAGGGGTTGTGGTGGAATATTGTGTGGACCACCTGAGATCCCAAAGAACAGCACTGCCTGACACAGTTTGGACACCCTGCACCCCAGCTGCTGTTGTATGGGCATAGGTGGCGACTCTTGCTGGGAGATACTAATATGTCTAGACAGGTAAGCAGGGTGTGAGCTCTGGGAGCCAATTTGGAGAGGTACAAGACTGAGTCACTGGGGAGCCCATGCTGATGGTTGAGGGGCTGCAACCAGGGTAGAGGAAGACCTGCAGCATGCTTATAGGCTCAGCAGTGTTATGCTTGTTAGCACTATGGATGAAAGATGAACATGAGCCTTCAGTGTGATGCTGCTGCTAGTAAAATGAGCAAAATGCTGGCTTGCATCC
>NW_017728951.1:51925841-51932669 GCF_001723895.1 Crocodylus porosus
AGCCTGGAAAAGCGCAGGCTCAGGGGTGATCTGATGGCCACCTATAAGCTTATCGGGATGACCACCAGGATCTGGGGGAACGTCTGTTCACCACAGCACCCCAAGGGATGACAAGGTCGAACAGTTATAAACTTCTGCAAGACCATTTCAGGCTGGACATAAGGAAAAACTTTTTTACTGTCCGAGCCCCCGTCTGGAATAGCCTGCCATCAGAGGTGGTTCAAGCTTTGAATACCTTCAAGAGCAATATGGATGTTTATCTTGCTGGGATCCTATGACTCCAACTGACTTCCTGCCCCTGGGGCAGGGGGCTGGTTTCAATGATCTTCTGAGGTCCCTTCCAGCCCTAATGTCTATAAAATCTATGAAGACCATTCCTGAACTACGTAGCAACTGGAACTCAAGCCTGCACCTATACCACAGTAGCAGTAGTTAGAGTTCAGGCAACTAAAGCATCTATACATATGCTCAGGGTGAAGGAGGGGTGCTTTACTTAGAATGGCTCTGAGAACCACTCTAATTAAAGCACCCAACGTGTCACATGTATGCAATGTCCCACACTTTAAAATGGCAGTGAGGGGGGTGTGAGAGAGAGAAGGAGCCAGCAGGCTCCAAGGCTCCCGGGCTAAGCAGAGGGTCAGCAGCCCCAAGGAGCCCAGCAGAAATTCCCCTTACCCAGGTGTGTTGGGAAGGGGGGGGCCTATATCTTCCCCGCCAGTATAAAGAAGAGGCTGGGACTGGAAAGCGGCAGCAACGCAGAACCAGAAAGAGGAGGAGGAGGAGAAGGAGGTGGAGCAGGCCGGCGCACACTGAAGGGAACGCTGAATGCGACATTGAAAGCTGGTAGGAGCCTCTGGCAGAGAGCAAAACCCCAGTGGGGTTTTGGAACACAGTTTACTGGCCCCTGGGGGGAGTAGAACTGTTTATTTACCAGCTGGGAGCTGGCTGAGCTGGGCGGGAGAAGGGTACTGTAATAACCACAATAGAGGGGCACTATTGACTTTGGGTACCATAGTCCCTGTAATAGGGGCACAGTTCAGTAGTGAACTTAAGTTGTTAAAAAGAAATCTCATCAAGTCCTACAAGGGGGCTCTCCAAGAGCCAACAAAGGGGTGCTTGACCCCTTGAAGGTCAAGCTTGAGTTGGAAGGCGGCTGCAGACAGACGGAGCAGCTACACAGATCAGGGGAACCTTCTCGGGTGTTGTGTTTGTTTTGATTGACCTTTCTTTTGTGGATTATCTGGGAGGAACTGAGGATACATGGCCGGACCAACCGGTTGGCCACCACCCGGTGGAACGGGCAAGGGTGTAGGGGTGGTGGAGCCCTCAGAAACTCGGGACCTCGCAAGAAGCCGGGGAGACTCATAATTGGACTACATCCGAAGGCATCTGAACCAACTCCATTAAGATCAAGTCGTGGCAGGAAAAACGTACACGTTTGAGACCCCAATTATAGCTGATGACACCCTAGGCAACTGGCAGGTGGCATCTGTTAGGTCCACAGGGGACAGTGATACTCGACAGGGTGTTTTAACTAAAGTTTATTTGACAAGCTTCAGGTAAAGCACCTCTGCTGCCATTTTGAAACATGGGAACGCTGAATACACATGATGTGGTGTTCTTATGGGGTGCACTAATCAGCACAGACTAGCAGCTCAAAGCATATTCAGGCACATGCTAATTAGAGTGGATCCTGCCAGGCTGTGGCCAAATGTGGGATTGGGCATGTGAGATTGGGGATATGGCATGTGGGATTGGAGTGATGCACAGAAGATTCTGGTGCACTGACCCCATGGCACTCATCCAGCCTTCAGAGCCAGAAAGCAGGACACCACTCTCCAACAGGACACCAGTTCTCCATTCTTCAATGGTAAGTTTAAAATAATAAAAAAAACTGTTATGAATATCAGCATAACTGCAGTATACCTAAGTGCTATTTTAATAACTTTTATTAGTTAGATATATCAGACAGAAGTTGGGGCTATCTATTGCTAGTTATTAGTGATGCAGAAACTACATTTACAGCATTCAGTTTATTTCATGAATTTTCACTCAATATAGTCAATTAAATATTCAAGAGATTCCCACCCCCTTATTTCTCTAATTCTAATCATGACCTATAGCTCATTTTTAGATCAAAACAATTTTAGTAATTGATAAGCTATAATGGTCTTTGCTATCCCTAATGCTACCAAATTAGTTATCTAAAGAAGAAATTAAAACCAAAATGAAACAAAAGTATTTCCCAGATGTATCATTTGGCAATATCATTTTAATGGTAAGTATGCATTTCACATTTTATGATCTTATGTATTTCAGTGACATTCAATACCTTGTGTTGGGCATATGCCTTAATCTGAAAAGCCAGTCCACAGAACCCTCAGTCTTGCAGCATCCTGGTCATTATCTTGGAGTGGTAGTGCTCAACTTTTTTTTCAAAATTGGAAATGGGCAAATGGCCACATTGAAAAGCATCACCAGAGCTCACCATACATACAGTTTGCTTTCTGAGCTAAATGCAGGCTCTAGCTAGAGCCACTGCTTTCATTCAGTTTCCACATGATACATATCGTTACCACTCATGCCTTCTTTTCTTCTGTCAGCAGATGAGCAATGGTGGTATTCACCCTCTTGGCTCTGGAGCCATGCAAAACAGGCTGGGCTGGTATGCCCATGTTCTCAGACAGCTCAAAGTGTGCAGAGTTCCAAAAGAAACCACGCTGATATGCTGGTGAGCTCATGCCAATAACAGGCCATTCAGGTGGGCCATAGGTTGCTCACCACTAGTTTCAAGGTGCTAGAACTGCAATACTCATGAACCCAAGTGATCTTGGGAGAAAAACTGCTAGCAGGATTAGCTGCAAAAGCAGCTAAACATGCAAAGACTTTCTACGATGTTTTTACATGGTTGAGTGAACTCTCTCTGCTTTGTGCTTATCTGCTGTTTGATCCAACACTCCCTCCTTCATATTCTCTTCACCTCAGCTTCATTCATGCACCTCCCTTATCCTCCCTTGCACATCCTTCTTTCTTGTGCCATCCTTCTCACCTCTTTCCTTCAATATCCCATGTCACAGCATATCTTTCTATTTAGTTTATTGCCTTTTTGAAAACATCCTTGTGCCAAAAAATACGCTGAGAAACTAATGTGAGGTTTGCTGCTATCCTTTGGTTCACTCTATGTGCTATACTTTTTCCCCATTATTTGTCTCTCTCTTGCCTAGATTGATAAATTCTTCAGGACAAAAACATTTTATTATGTGCCTGAACACACAATTAAGTCCCATTTTACCTTGGGTCTTAATCACTGTCCTTATGATTAATAACAGTATCATTATGGGTATCATTTGGAATACTGTGTTCTTTGATGTTATACAAGCATAGAAATAGATTTAGCTCTTCTCTCCAGCTGTGCTTGGTGGAAGATTGGAGAGTACTGGGGGAAAATGGTGGCTTCAGGTTAATTTATTTAATTCAGTTTTACTGATATTGGAGCTCTTGGGACCATACTAGAAGTCAGTGATTGCTGTTGAATAGGAACAACCATCTGGGAGGAAGGTTGGAAGTTGAAAAGCTATTGCAGTTCTACAACATGTTAAAAATTGCAACAATTGGAATTCACTGGTTTTAGACTGAATCTATTGGATTTAGAATTTTGTTCTGGTGTCCTCTGGATGATTGTGATATATATGCCAGTGGTTTACCTCCAAATGTGAAGCTATGTGTATTTTTTATATTTACAATGTATATTTAAGGTATCATTACAGTATTATATTTAAGGTATCTTTATTCAAAAAGAATACAGCTATTGAACTACTCTTAGTTTTCATATTCTAGATGTATTATCCAAAAGTCTACCTGCAATGACCAAGTTCAATTGACAGTGATTTTTCTGGACTTACACTGTCATTCAGATAAACTAGATTGGGATTTTATCACTCATGGCTAGGGACCTACTTTATTTGCAGCCAGACAGTAATTTTCTCAGCTTGGTCACAGCACATAGAGCCAATTTCATGGGCATTTCCCCGCAACCCTGCCCCTCACCACTGATTGGCAGAGAGGCCCAGGGGCACGTGGGGATTGCCACTATCTTGGCTGCTGGGTGCCTTTCATGCTGCTCTGTCAGCTGGTGCCTTCCCCTCCAGGGTGGGCTGCAAGATCCACTGCAAGACAGGACCACTGACTCCCACTGGGGAGCTAGCATTTTATTTTTATTAAGTTGATTTTGTAAACAATTGCAGATTTTGTGGTTTCTGCAAAATCTGCAAAATCATGAATTAAGTAGGTCCCTACTCATGACCCAATAAGTTACCAAAGTTATCCACTACTACTGAGATAACTTCTAGTCAGTTTTCAGAATTGTAGAATACATAGCTTCATGTCCCTTTGTGATTTCTAAAGATCACAGCTTCCAAAAAATATGCTGCCTAAAAATATGAACTCCTATACATGCTTGACAGGTTGTATGGCTTAGATATCCTGGACCGTAGTCAGTGACCCTGCATAATATGTCCATCTGCTTTGCTCTGATCAGTGATAAAAATCCTACCAATTTCAACTGTTAGTCTGTATATCTGCTGTTTTCCTCCTCTTATTCAAAGAGACATGTCGGAAGATCTTTTTCCAGAAGATCTTTTTCCAGAAATGACAACAAATTTGTCATTTGTCCATTCTCCCAGCTGCATTTTATCAAATAAATTGCTAATGTAGCATATTGTTGACAGAGCTCTGATCTATGAGGTGCTCCTTTTCTTCAGGTTCTCTGTCAGGCTCCGTGTTCATCAACAACCTCTGTCATTAAGATTCTTCTTGTTGAAGGATGAAATGTTAATACTTCAATTTAAAGAAAATATTTCTGATTATGAGATCAGTAGCTATACTTTATGAAAACTTCACTAACAATCTATACAGTGATTTAACAAATGACAGTTGTGCATAGCTAATCATTCATTCTTTTAAAGCTATTGTCTTCTGCTTTATGGATTCATTATCAAACGTATTACTATTATTTATGTCATTGATCAAAATCAAATGGAGTAATAAAACTTAAGAGGGGACAGCCATCCCTGCTGAGTAGTAGCAGCAACAGAAAAGCTGTTGATGAGGCAGTGGCTTAACTGGAAGTTTAAAACCCCAGAGAGCACAGCCACAAGGCAGCAAGCTGTGAGATATCTAGCCACCCAGAGCCTGCACCTGGACTGTCCTACAGCTCCTCTCCACCACCATCACTACTGCTACCAGTGCTGCCTCTGGGCTGCCTAGCACGGCAGCAGTGGCAGTGAGAGGATCCATAGCAAGAAGGGCCTGGCAGCAGGGAGTGGGAAGTAACCACTTCCCCCCATACCCAGCAGTAGCTTTTGCCCAGTTGCCACTGCTGCTGCTGCTGCTCGGCATGAGCAGGCAGTCTGGAGCAGGCATAGGGCAGGCCAGGGTTAGAGCTCTATGTGTAGGTCCCAGCTGCTCCAACACTGGTCTGCTCTGGCTGTGGTGAGACTGGAGCAAGTGCAGGGTGGGCCAAGGCCCTGGGGCTGTACATGCAGGTCCCTGCCAGTTTCCATGGGGCTAAGGCCAGCAATGGCAGCATCTGGAAGGAGCCACTGCCAGCTGGAATGCCTAGAACTAGAATCCAGCCACAGAGCACCCCCAGCTCTACTGCATGCCTGGAAGCAGCAGGATGCACCATAGGCCACACAGTTCCTGGGCCAGGGGGGACCAGGGGACCCAATGCAGGTCAGACAAAGTCCCTCTGCAGCCAAATTTGGCCTGTGGGCCATGTTTTGCCCCTTCCAGGGTTAGGTGCTTGGCTGCTCAGATTAATTTGCAAAATATATGGAAGTCCAAGTTTAGGTCCACAGGGAATCTTTGCATTCCAAAATGTAGAAACCTAATAAGTTTTTATGCTTTCTTAAGCAGGTGTATTCTAGATCATTTTGTATAACTGAGATTATATCTGTACAGTATCCTTAGAAGGTCTGGCAGCACTGCCCTCAAGTACATGATGCTGCTCCAGGTAGGTACCACCTAACCAAAAACAATGCACCCCCTTCCCCCTACACTGCACTTCCATTTGACTAAGTAACACCAGGGAGTGACCAAGTCAACTATGTCTGGGGTAACTGGTTTGCCTGGGGTGTAAACTGAATGGTTTCAGATTTAGGAGTCAGGTCTTCCACCTCAAAACATACTTGAGAGTGCTATTGCTGGACAGAATAAATTTGGTGTTGAAATGACCTCAAGCACCTACGTTCCACATATATCTCATTTATGCATCTTTTTGTGCAAGCTGGTTTCCATCTTTAAAATGGGGACCATGTTTTCCTGTTTCTTATGCTTTACCTGTCTTTCCTGATTTCCTGGTTATGTTGTAAAGTCTTTGGCCCATTTAATACCTTGCTCTTCTTCTGAACAATATTTGGCACAATAAGATGTTTTTCAGTTCAGGCTTCTATGAACAACTGTAATCAGTATGGATGATGACCTGAGCAGTAGGCCTGTGCGAAGCTGTTAGTATTTGCTTTGAATTTGGATTTGGCCAATTCAGGAAACAGTGATTCAATTTGGTGATTCCAGTCACTGTCCCAATTAGATTCAGCCAAATCTGATTCAGAGCTTCAGCTGCTGCTGAATCTCTGAATTTCCAAATCAGCCAAGCCAGGCCCATCCCCTGCCCCTCTCACAGCCTGGCAATGCTGTGTGGCATAGCCTGCCCCAGCTCCCTGCTCTTTGGGGAAAAAAAGCCCCAACTCAGTGGATGCTGCCAGGTGGGGGCCGATCCCTGCTGCTCCCCCAGTGGTCCATGCCACATGAAGGGCTCTGCATGAGCCC
>NW_017728951.1:51932769-51941425 GCF_001723895.1 Crocodylus porosus
CCAAGTGAGCACTGGGGCTTTTTTTTAAAGTACCGAGCTGGGCCTGGGGGACTGTGGTGGGGGTCGGGAGGGTTGGGGGGCTGGCCAGGGTCCCCCCCATGGTCCCATTCCCCAGATCCTCTCCCCTACTTACCAGCTTGGATTCAACTGCCTCTCGGTACTGTCTGAATCACCAAAATTCTCTGAATCTTTTCCAAAGATTTGGAGAGCTTTGAATCAATTTGGACCTTTAAATTGGTCCCCTTATTTGATTTATATTTGGAGATTCAGCCATCGAGTTAGGCCAAATCTTCTCCAAACTGAATCACCAACCGAAGCTTCTCACAGCCCTACTGAGCAGTATGTTTTACATATTCAGTTTCTGATTCATTTATAGTCCACCAGGGATTTTTCACTGGGGAAAATACATCTCCCAGAACTGTACCTATACTTCCACTGCCAACCACCTGTTAGGCATGCTGAAACCAGTTTGGGGATCTTTTGAGAGCAGGTGGGCTAACATAATTACTATTTCAGAATGGTGTTTCAGAAAGATGCAGAATTAGGCTTGTTGTCATGAAAAGCAAGTATGTTAACCTTATGTCTTAATGTTTTTTGGCTCCTGTAGGTGTGAACTATTCTTAGTGCTAATTTGCATTATTTAACTGCTGTATTTTATTTCTTCAATTTTTCAAATATAAGCATTGTGACTCAGTAGTAATTGCTTTTCATTTTGGCAAATGTACAGTCAAGTCATCTAGTGATGATTAAAACCTTAGGATAATCCTGCAATTTAATTAATGTGCAGCAGACTTGTTCCAAGGGCCTGAGTTCAAGCTCAGATTTGCACTTGTAAGAGAATGAGCTCAGTTGGTGAGAAGTATGGGCAAAAAAAAATGTGTTTATCAGAACTTCTTGGAAGTTGGGAGATCTTGTTCTTTAGTATCAACAGTCTTTAGTTTTCCATTTGTGAAACAAAGTAGGAAGTTCTACTTCTGTGGTTTTTGAAGTATTGAATTGTGGCTGCCGGTCATTGGGTCAAACTGGTGTCTGAAATTAGATGGTGTTACATTTGAAACGTTGGTCTGGAATGTGGTAGAGTTATGCTTAATTTCTGGCTACCCAGAATATATGTGTGACCTTTTGCAATACTATGAATAAAGGGTTTTTCATTTCATTTAATTTCCACTAGAGGACTATCCTGTGATTTTATGTGTGAAAATACTGCTTTCTAAAACACTGTTCAAAATATTATTTATTATTGTTCCAGAAGCACTTTCCAAACCTGATGGAGATCAAGATCTCATTATATTATGTTCTGTGCAACACACACACACACGCACACGCACACACACACACAGACACACATCTAGAACAGGAACTAGCATGTATGTGTGTATTTTTATTTATATTTATATATATGTATGTATGCATGTATGTATATGTATAAATAAAATGATTATAGATATATAATCATATATAATCTGGTGTGTGTGTGTATAGTACCTTCCAGTAAATGTTTGCAGTTTAGATAGACAAGATCAATAGGTAGGAAGGAAGGAAGGAAATACTACCTTCTTTTACAGAAGGGAACCATGGAATAGAAAGATGCAGTGACCTAAGACCATATAGAAATTGCATGACAGAGGATCTGGAGCTGTTTCAAAAGGGGGATATTTTAAAAGGCAGCAGATGTCCAGTTCAGGTGTGGCCAACCTGTAGTGCACATGACAAATGGCATGGATAGCTGGGGAATGTAGCAGGTTGTGGAGGAGTCAGGCAGCAGAAGAGAGCTAGAGCAGGGAGTACAAGACAGGAAGCAGAAAGCAAAAAAGCTGATCAGGCAGAGGACAGAAAGCAAAGCAGCCAATTGGGCAAGAGAAGAGAACCGGAGTGGCACTAAGGAAGGGGCAAACTTGTGGGACAAATTTGTGGCATGCTTGCCAAAAAGGTTGGCTTCCATGTCATTGTTACATGTTGATGAACAGGGAATGAGACAAATGTAGCAAAACTGCTCCACCTTTAACACTGGCTGAAGTAGTGTTATAGGTGGAGTGAATTTGCTACACTTGTATTGTTCCTGACTTGTCCACAACTGAAATGACACCAAATATGTGTGCCCTTTCCCAGAAATGAGAGCTACACTGATCTGTGTCCTAGTGCCTCAACCATAACAGCACCATTCCCCAGGAGATGCACATGCATATGTGGCAACTACTTTCCCTGTTGTATTTATTTTCCTGTTTCTTTGATTTATTCTCATTCTTGCCTTTTACCTAACATATGTTGGAAGAATTAACACAAAATAACAAGAACATAGCCACAGTATGTTGGTAATAGAAAGATGAGAATATGGCAAGATAAAATGTCTCAATTCAACATCTCAAGAAATTAATTTAACTTTATCCATTTGTGGGTCTGTCTGCCATTATATGCTATATCTTCTATTAAGTATTTGTTTGTATATCTATCAGTAAACCTCTGCTGTTTGGCTTTCATTTTGCTTACTAAACCAATCTCTACCTGAGTATTTATTGATCTCTTTGCCCAACAGCTTCATTGTCTTAAGAGCATTCTTTTGTTATCATTCTCTGTGTCAACTTGTCCATGTAGTGAAACAGCTACTTTGGTATTTTAAATATATTCTTGATATGTTTCAGATTAATGGTAATGTTGCATGCTTGGGCTAGTTCTGTTCAAATGCTATCTATCACACTAAAACAAAGGAGAATCAGAAACATAAGAATTTTAGTCATCCCACTGTAGGTGGCAGTAGTAGACATAGCAAAGGTCCTCAGCTCTCTGTAAGTAATATGAAGTGATACAGTGTTGCAGTTTCACTGCAGCAACATATAGCACACAGTGCAAATTGCAGGTAGGCAAGCACTGACCTGTCTCTGTCTAACCATGATCTTTGCCAACTCCAGACTGGCACAGTCAGGCAGTAGAAAATGTTCTAGAAGAGATGAAAGCTGCCTCTGGAAGAAGCAGTGACTAGCATGGTCCTGTTATTATTTTTACCATTAGGTAACTGTCTCTAATTTTATTATCTGTTTTATGTAACACTCAGGTCTCTAGATTAACTTTGGCTCTTTAACTGTAGACATAAAATACCTTATCTTTTTAATGCCTTATCTCATTTAGTGTTCCTTCCAAGTATATCATATCTCCATACAGAAAGATGATGACAGATATTCCCTTTGAAAGTGAAAAGAGGATAAGCCCATAGATAATGTTGTGCAGAAAGCAAACCTAACACATGGTTCCCTGACCTCCTTTCTCTACTGTTATGATCAAATCTTTCCCAAGCTTAAAATGTATTTATATTCACATACACACAATGTTTTTGTAAAGTATTACACGTTTTTATTCTCTTCGAATAATTTGTTTTAAAGAGAGAAAGTATACTTCCAGATCCCGAAAACACTTACTCAAGCAAGTCATCCTATTAGCTTCAGTGAGAGTGAGGTGTGTGTGTGACAAAGACAGAGAGACTATTAAAAAAACAAGCTTGTACATTGCAATGTGTTATTGTTTATCCAACTGGAAAAGGATGTCAGGTGAGGTTAAATGTAATGCACTGGGCAAAGTAGTAAGTCTTGGTGATGGAACTGTAAAAGTCTGAACATGCCCCACTAGTTGACCAGTTGCCCAAGCAGCTGTGTAAGAGCTGTTGAGAAAATTCCCTTAACAAACTTGTTAAACTCACTTTGATTTTAAAGAATTACTATTGCATTCTGCCTCTGTGATGCCTTAATATCCTGAAACAGGCAAGCTGTGCAGTTTTGAAGAAGGATATGGAGAACTAAAAATAAATTAATCATGTATGATTTTTCCATGCTCATAAATGTTAAAATTTGATAAACTCTTTTGGTGCATAATGTTCTTCCTGTTCTAACCTCATTTAGCCATATTTTTCACAATCCTGCTGGCAAAGGAAAATAATGTAAAGAAAGTAAAATATTGTTTTATTTCCCTATATTATCCCACAAAACATAACAGTTTTCTGCAAGATAAGAAGCAAAGATGGTTGTGAACATTTTGGCTAAGATTTGGATGACTGTGGCTCCCCCCTCCCGCAACCTCAGACCCTAGCTGAGATTTGCCTATGGGGGGCGGGGGAGGGGGGGAGCCACAGTGTGCCAGCCAGTGAACCAACCCTCACTGCTCCAGATAGGGGGCACAGGGCTGGGGTAGGACCCTATTCTCCAGAACAGACAGAACAGTCCAGCCCAGGGCTGCAAATTGTACTGGGATGCTGGGGGACTCTGATTTAACTTCAGCCAAGAAAGGTGGTCTGGGTCAGAAGTTTCATAAACTGGTTTGACCCAAATCAGTTAAGTCTAATATTACATTGAACCAGGTTTATCTTAAACTACTTTCAGCCATTTTGAACTGATCCATGTGCACTGAACTTTTGTTTTGTTATAGGTGTGGTAGGCTTGCTAGGCTTTGCCCAGCTCTCTGGACTTAGGAGACCGCAAATGTGATTGGTGGGGAAAAACCCACCAATCACAGACAGGCAGAGTAGGAGCCAGGAGGAGAATATAAGCAGCTGTGTGCCGAGCATGTGGCGCAGTTGGTGAGGGGTGAAGAAGGAAGAGGTCCCAGGGCCAAGAAGAGATGGGAAAGCTGCCCAGTGGGCATATCCAGCTGCCCAGAAGAGCCCAAAAGTTTCCACCACTGGACAAAATCAGTGGGTGGTGCAGGTGTCACTGCACAGAGGGTCCATGAGGGACCAGGGCCCTGGGAGCCACAGCAAGGCAGCTCAGGTCTCGAACCCTGGCATGAGGCCAGGCTGTGGTGCAGGCATCGCTGCATGGAATGTCCATTAGGGACCAGGACCCTGGGAGCTGCAGCAAGGCAGCTCAAGTCTCTAACCACAGCATGAAGCCAAGCATGGGAGCCAGTGCTACCATGGGGTGAGTCATTGTGGGGCATAAGGTCCTGGAGGAGGGGCTGGGAGATCTAGGACCCATTCCTGCAGTGGATCCTCAAGGGCCCTGGGAATGGAGCGGTTCCCAAACATGAGGAGCAGCATTCAGAACAGCATGGCCCTGGGTATGCATGAGGCGGCCTGGGCTCGCAACTCCCCCTAAGAAGGGTTGAGCCACTGGGATGTGTGATCAAGTCACACCGCTCCCCTGAGACCTGGACTGAGCCTTTCCTTGGAGAAACATTAGCCAGTCCAGGGAGCTTATGATCACTGGCCCACCTGGCTCCTTGGGACACGTGGGTCATTGGGCAATGGGTCTCCCAAAGGGGAGTGACACTCGGAAAAGGTAGCCTCAATAAAGAGGCAGGAGGAAGAAATTCCCTAGAGGAGGTGAACCACTAGAGAATTCTTATGTCTCATATTTTGTAGTGTTTATTGTTTGATACATACTGTGCATTTTTGGAGTGTTTATTAACTGTACACCTTGTATTTTGGGTGCCATTTATTGTTGTATTTACATGTTCATATTGTTTGGGACCTTTATGCTTACCTGTCTGTATTTGGGTGTGTATATAATTATAGTTGTATGTATTTATAACCTGTAAATATTCACTTTAGTTCACTACCTTTTTATATATACCTATATTAAATTTGTACCTGGTTAGGACATAGCTTTCTGTCCCTCCTCTATTGAGACAAGATAGGTGGGAAGGAACTGTGAATGACTACAGTTTCCACCCCAGCACAGGTGCCCTGCTGGCTTTCTCCTTCTATTGGTGGGGGGGACACTCATTTTGAGGACACCCGGATTCTATAGCTTTAAACCTTGCTGAATTTGATTTCAATGACAGGCAGACACACGTGTTTATTTTCTTTTTAAATCTCATTAGGCATTTATTCAGTGCATAAATTGGGTGCATAAATCTTTTTAAAAGTCTGATCTTTAGTGTTTCACTGTCCCATCTACAAAATGGAGATAATAGCACTTCCTTCACTCACGTGAGTATTAGGAAAAAAACTACATTTAAGACAGTGATGTGCAAAGATACTGAAGTAATGGAGTTGAATAAGGGCTAATAAGAAATGGATTAGACTATAAACTGTTTGGGGTAAGAACCATCCTGTTTTGTGCTTATACATTAGATAAAACATTTGAGTCCAACTAGTAGCAGGGTTGCCAACGAAATATATTACTGATAACCAAATATTTTTAATGACATATGTATTTACTGGCATGTTCTACATAACATAAATTTAACCCTTCTGCCAAGTCCTGGATGCCAGCAAGAAGGTAGAGTTCAAACTTAGGGGTTTAACACAACCATATTAAAAAAGTTCACTTGTCAGTAAAAAGTTTGCAGATTGTAGGTAAAAAGAAAAAATTCTGTTGGCGAACCTGCTTGACTGCAGCAATGGTTTTACAGGCAACTACCCCCACTCACATCTCACACATTGTCCCCCCTCACCCCACAGTCTTACCCTCATTGACTCTGCTCTGCCTGTGCCAGCATGCCACTCAGGCACTAGGTGGTGCTGCTCTGCTCCATCTATCCATCAAACTCATTGCTGCTTAGTGTTTTACAGACAGCTTCCATTTTTTTACTAACAGACTTTTTTGTCCTATGTTTTATGGGCTGCCTGTAAATTTATGGACAGTTGGCAACCCTGATAAGTAGAGTCCCTAGGCACTGTGATGATACAAATAATAAATACTATGCTTTTCCATAAGAAAACTAGAGATATTATTTAAGAATCATTGACTCATAATCTTAATTTTCACCTGTGTCCTGTTTGTTCTTTCTTGGGTGTTTTTTGTCTCCTGTGGCACTGCATTCTGTCAGGTGAATCTATCTGGTTTCCACTTAATTGTATTATTTATTTTGATAAGACTTAAATGGTTTCTTTGACCCTGCTTACATTAAGGAACTTTTCTAAAATAATACCATTATTGACCCTAGATCAACCCCAGTGCTAATGGAGAAGCTTTTCAACATATGGCCTCTGGATTTCTGGTTGTTGTTCGTTTGTTTTTTTTGTTTTAGTTTTTTTAACACTAGATAAATTAGATCAACTTATCAACCAATGGAAATATTTTTTTTAAATTGACTCAGCTATACCAAGGGCCTTAAAGACTTAGTTTGCTCTTCTTTTCAATGTTAGGTTCAGTTTAGGACTACTTTTGCTCCTTTTTAAGTTCATTCAACTATTTCAATTGTTTAAAACAGATTTGTATCACTGGCAACCCTGGAAGTCACATGCAGCCTGCAAGGGGTTAAGCAGCAGCCCCTGGGCTCCCCCACCACTGCCATTCCCGTCATTACTATGACTACCACTACAGCTGGAGTCTTCAAACTTCTCCCCCACACACGCTCCTCTGCCTTTTATTTCCTGCCACCCCCCAGGGAATGGGTGCAGTGACACAAAATACCCTTCAGTGCTTGGGGAGCCAACAGCCCAGGAAGTGAGAGAGAAGCTGCTCACCTGCATAAGTGGTACAGTAGAGGTGGGGAGAAGGACTGTCACCTACCAACATGCATGGTGCAGTGATGAAAGGAGCCAGAAAACTCTTGGTGAGGTGCAGCACGGGAGCCTACTGCTAGTGGAGGTTTGAAGGGGGCTGCAGTTCCTACAATCTGTAGTTCATGGCTTCTAAGAAGTTGAACTCTGGTTTAGAAAATTTAAATTGAGGGAAAAAGGTACTGAATATGCTTAAGTGATACAATTCAGTCAAAGAAGTGTGAATGGTTATTGGTTAATGTTAAAAAAAAATAGATTTCCTCTCAAGACTTTCATTAATGTAGCAAACAAACTGGTAGCAGAGAGAAATTCTCTGAACCCTACTAACACTGAAATGTTTCTCACCTGGGACAGTCATCAGTAACTCACTGTAAGGATTTTTAATCTTTCTTGTCAGGACATTTCTATTTGATATAGTATTCAAGTCAAAGTTGTCTGTGGTGATTATTAGTGTAGGAAGCTACATTTCCCCTCCCTTTTGAGATAGTCACTTCCTATTTGAGGACCATTAAAGCCTAAGATGGAGTTTTTCATGGCATGGTTTGTGAAAGTCTCAAGTACTCATTTATGATAGCAAATGTCTCATTTACTGAGGGGAGGATTTAGTGTTGTCTCATATTAGCAAGTGTTCAGCTCTTCTCCAATAAACTTTTTCTTATTGTCACCATTCTTATCAATAATAGTTAGTCTCCAGCCTTCCTTTTCAAGGAATATTACTTAGAAGTTGGAGGCTTTATACTGTCAAGGCTGGCAGTTTCTTGGCTCTGTTCCATCCTGGCTTAAGATTAACCTACAGTCAGACAGTGTATTGCTGGGAGTGATCAATGATCTCTTGTGGGTTTTCAGTTTTTAGCCATTGTTCCACCCTGGTTATAGTTGCTTTGTTAAGTATCTTTTGATGCTATGGACAAGATGGTATTATATTTGCCTCTTCTGAGTTATCCAGATCTCCTTTGAGCTGCTATCTAAGCTAAGGTCTTGCTTTGTAGTGTATTTCAACATTTGAGTACTGTTCTCATTTTGTTGGGGATATGATGATTTCGGGGAAGAATTTGTAAATCGCAAAGCATATACTCTGCATACTTTCTGTCCATGGTCTCCAGATTGAAGAGTTAAAGGACTTAGAGCTGTTTAAATGGATTTTGGGCAAAAGATATGCAGTAATAGATTTCATAGACATTAGGGCTGGAAGGGACCTCGGAAGATCATTGAGTCCAGCCCCCC
>NW_017728951.1:51941525-51953610 GCF_001723895.1 Crocodylus porosus
GTTCAATGTAGGTGCTTGAGCCACCTCCGATGGCAGGCTGTTCCAGACCTTGGGGGCTCAGACAGTAAAGAAATTCTTCCTTAAGTCCAGCCTGAAACGGTCTTGCAGTAGCTTATAACTGTTCAACCTCATCATTCCTTGGGGTGCTCTGGTGAACAGACGTTCCCCCAGATGCTGGTGGTCACCCCTGATAAACTTATAGGTGGCCATCAGCTCACCCCTAAGCCTGTGCTTTTCCAGGCTAAAAAGCACCATGGATCTCAGCCTGTCATCGTAAAGTGTGTTTTCCTGACCTCTGTTCATACGAGTGGCTCTTCTCTGGACTCTCTCAAGCTTCTCCACATCATTTTTGAATTGTGGGACCGAAAACTAGATGCATAGACTAATTGTCACTGATCACTACTAAGTTTGTTTGGTCAGCCATGTGAGAATGGAGCACAGCCAGTGCTAGCAAAGTATTAATACTTTGGCGAAGGTCTTTTGATCACATGTAACAGGTGAACAAAATTTCTCTCAGAATCATAAAGAAAGAAGTCTCACCAGTGCCATCAGGATCCTCCTCCTTTCTTTTTTTGTGTAGCATTGCTTTGCTTTGGTAAATGTTACTTTACTACTCATAGCAGATGTCACCTTTGGTTATGTTTGCACACAGAGCATGCATGAATTACAAGGGTCATATGCTATTTGACTATCAAGAGAGCAATTGGAGAATTTAATGTTACACATGCAAAGCTGTAACTAATCAATGTAGACACAAAGCATAGAAAGCTTTGATAAGAACTGCAGAACAGTTAATACTGATTTTGAATCTTGTCTGAGGAGCATAAGCCATTTGTCAGTGAAGGCAGACAGGAGACAATGGTGTACTTGAGCGAAGTGTTTACTAGTTTCTGTATTTGTTATTTATCCATTTAATTTATATGTCACCATTCCTAACAAAGGCTATCCAGCCTCAAAGCATTCTTGCAGCCAGGACTCAACTTAGGATGGCTCAGCTGCATGATGATGTAATTTATAACCCCTTCAAAGTGTATTTTATTTTATGTGGGATATAAGAGCTAGGGTGATCCTGTTTGTTTCATTGCATTTTGAATGCATGATTTGCATGTTTAAACTAATATGCTGCACACTAATTCTGAGAGCCTCAAATATTAAGGAATATAGTTCTGGAATAAGGCCTTAATTCCTCCTTTTGAAGGCTGCTACTAAATAGGTAAACTAGGATAGATATTAGAGCCAAGAGCCTGCATTAAGCTTAAGACTTCTCTGGATGCACCTGATCCTGACGTGGTTCAACTGTTCCTGTTGGCTGCAGACAGGTGAGCTCTAAGATATCAGTCCATTACTTCCAAAAAGACTGTTGACTGCTTGTAAATCTCACTCAGTTACTGGTCTCTGGCATCTTCTAGCCTTGTTGCTCTACTTCTGTCATGCTTCTTGCCTCTGCCTCTCTCCTGCCTCTTGCCCCAGTTCCTTCCATGCTTTCTGATTAAATATCTTACTTCGAGATCCTACACTGGACATTATCTCAGCTTTGTTTTTAACAGATCTAGAACCTGCTAAAGCCTTTTTCTTCGACTCCTAAACTGGTTCCTGCTTCTTTGTCTTGGGGCCAGATTCTGCTATGGACTCTGTCTCTACTTATGTTTCCTATGTGATTCCCTCCTGTTGTTGTTGCCTAGGATCCTCATGTTCCCTGACTCCTAATATTGATTACAGTTTCTGGATTCATATTGCTATTTTCTGGTCCTCCTATACACTTTTATGATCTGGCTCCATCTATTTGTCGCGTCCGAGGACCGGTGTACTCTTGACCTGTGAGCCTGGGTCGGCACGACTGGCTGGACGTGGGTGGGGTAGATAATCTGGCAGGTGGGTAAGCGAGAGGAGTCAGGAAGTTTAACATGTCTTGGTTATACAGAAAGTTTATTTTTACTTACGCTACAGGAGATTTCAGTGTAGGGAGGAAGTTGTGGTTGCATGGTGTAGAAAGAGAAGTTGAGCTATTCAGTTCAGCATGCAGATGTTTTCACTGCACAGATTACAAACTGTGGGGTGCAGATTTTAAGCAAAGCATACAGGTAACTTTGATCTGAAGATTTTCGTGAGCTCTTGGTGAGAATGAATGAGCCGGCAGAACGGATACACCTGAAAACTTTTACCGTAGGTGGGAGAGGTCAGCAACTGGCCAAATCGCTGACTATGTCTCCTGGGCATGTGTGGAAGTCTCCACAGAAGGTGGAAATCTTTCAAAAGTTATAGTTTACCGGGTAGCCTATTACAACATGCCAGACTTGAATAATTATAGGACTGCCAATAATGACTGTGAACAGACTCTGTGTGTTCTTAGGTTTCATGCGAGATTGACTGCACATGTGTTTTACATTTAGGCTGGGGGGGGTTGGATACGGAACTATAATGACGAAATATGTTATGTTAGTCTTTTGATCTTTTTGCTATCGGCATCTGAAACCAAAGATTTTTTCTTTGACACTATTAAGATGGAGAAACCTGGCTCACAAAATACTAGGGGTGAAAGAGTCTCTCTAGTTCAGTCTTTGTGAAGAATTACTTTACACAGATCTAGTACAAGCATGACATAAACTACTGGTGGGAACACCAGGATCACTAGTTATTAGGGTCTGTGCTTGCTTGTAATAAATTGAACCTTCCTCGTGCAGTGAGGCTTGACTCACCTGGAGATAATAATGGTACAGCTGGGCACTGTGTATATACCACATCACATGTATATCATTTTAAATGTCACTGAATAGATGTTGTATATTATTACATGTTTAAAGTTATAGGAAGAGAGAACATGATTTCTCCCCACAAGTGTTTAATTCATGCATTTTGGAGTGGTGACACATTAACTGTCCAGTTGTTATGAAACCTAAGACAAGAGGATAAATAGTGGGGTAAAGTGATATTCAGGGATCCTGGTTTTCGCTGATAAAATCAGTATTTGTGATTATTTAAAAAAAGAATCACATTCTCTGATAAGAAACCCCAAATCTGTTAAAATAAAATGCCTATATATATCTATATCTATAGATATATCTATATCTCTCTATCTATAGATATATCTATATCAACTGAATGCAAGGTTTTAGTGATATATTTACATTTTAAAAGCAATTTGGAAGCCTACCAGTGTCTTAATCACTATAATAAAATAAATTCTAAATACCTATAAATTTTGGTATTTGATTTTTTTTATCATGGACAATCAGAGCTCCCCCTTAGCTCACAGAATGCGAGTCCAGGCCCTTCACTCCTCACCCACAGCCCTTCTAGCCCCACCTCGCTCCCCACTGGGGCCCTGTGGCTGCACATTCCAGCCCTGGGCCCAAAGCCCCTTGCACCACCTGGCTGGGCAACAGCCACAGCCCCAACTCTGCTCAACTCATCCCTCTGGAGGCCTCAAGCCCCCCTCTTCCCCTCAAGACTTACCTCGATGAGATGCTCTCCATGCTGCCTGGTGGCCAAGTACATATACATGCAGCTGGTGCCCCCTGCCTGGCCACCTTCCTCATGCTCCCTCCCAACCCATTGTAGGCTGGACTTCTGCAAGCCTGCAGAGAGCTCTTTGCAAAAGTGCAAAATCCCTGTCTTTCTCTGTTGAAATGAAAAAAAAAAAAAAGAGAGTTTTTCTTGGGTAAAGGAGGAAATCTGCATTTTTTCTGTTTTTCCATGGGAAATGAAAAACCCAGATCCCAAGGGATATTACAAGCTCACAGACAGCACTTAACCAGGCTGTTTTGTGTTTTGATTCCTTCCTAGAGCCCTTATGTCAAAAGCAGGCTGTGGTTCTAAAAAAAGAGGAGTAAGAAGATCCAGGGTAAACTTGTAGACCTGCAAGGATTACATTGCGAGCAGTGTTTTAAAAGGACAGACTAGGCTTCTAAGTCCTCCTGAGGCACCATCAGGTTACCTGATACTTTCAAAAATCCTGTGCACCCAAAATTGCTTCTAATGTCTTTTAAAGTTGTGCAGTTACTACAGGGTCTGTTGGCACAGAGCTTACTGCAGTCAGACCTCTAGTCAGCAATGTTACATCACTGTGGAACAGGCACAGTTCAATCAAACCACAGTCAGTTAAAATCAATAAACCTTAGTGTTACATTCAGAAGTAGTTGCTCTCTTATTTTTGTAGTCTATTTTTTTTTTTTTTTAAGCAATACTGAATTTGTGCAATTGACTATTATTTTATTATTTGGTGTGTTGCAGAAACATAACAGAGAACAATGAACAGGAATTATAAGTATGTTAAAATGCACTGATTCAGAAAAATGAAAGGATGAATCTGATTTCAAAGAAATCAGATAGACAATGAGGTATTTTCACTAAATCCTAAAACAGAAGTTAGGCCAACACCACTACCTGGTGGTGGTCAAGCTAATAATTATTATGATAAACGTTGTTTAGGTACATGCACATGTTTTAGAGGTAAACTGAGGCTACTGTTTGCTCAGTTGTAAAATGGGAAATCTTGAATAGTTGCTGAGCTGAATATATGGCAATTACTAAGATTCATGTTTCTTCATGTTTCTTAAGAAAAATTATACTACTAAAAATTTTATATCACAAAGCTATGTAATGATACAAATTAATGATTAGTAATTAATAATTGAGAAGTTGTTTTCTTTATTTTTAGAAGGTATTTTGCTCACTGTGAATTAATATGGCTGCCATTGGGTGCATCTACATGGGCAATTAATGCAATCAGATAAATCAGGTATCGTGACAGAGTTTATTGCGCCTGGACACCATATTTATGCATGCGCCTAGGATCACAGCACATTGAGTAGCCCCAGCTGGGAAAGGCAGCCCCAGCTGGCAGGGGGTTGAAGGAGTCAATATGCCAGCCTGACCCAGCTCAACATGCTTTCTAGGGGCTGGCTGGAGCATGAGGATGCTCCAGTGCAGGGATAGCTGGCAGGCAGCACCCTCATGCCCCAGCCAGCACCATCAATATCTACATGTGCATTGCTGTGCAGTAAATAATGCCTCTGCAGGACAGTACTTGTGTTTAGAAGTACTAACCTATGGTGAAGTTAATTAGATTACTAAGGCCTAATAGTGCTGCACATGACCATGCTGAGACTTTACTATGGAGCTAATTAAGCAGCTCCACAGTAAACATCTCATGTAGATGCATCCATTATCAAAGATACTGATGCTGGTTTACTGAAGCCATAAAGTATTCAAGTTTTCTTCCCCTTTGGATATTAGAATGATCAGAAATCTAAGTGAAGACGTATTCTTTGAATTTTTCCCAGACAAATTAGAAAATCAGTGTCCTGTTTGACAGTGCTGTGATGATTTACAGTCTGATGTGGCAGTTCTTCCCCAACACCCCCCCCCAATCTATCAGTGTTTTCCTGATCAAAGATTGCAGTGTTAGGCCCTGAAAGAGCTAATGCTCTTTAATTTATGGCAGTCCCACATTAACTGAGCAAAAATATATCACAGACTCTCCTAATTTAACTGAAAAGTAGGAGTTTGCTTATTTAACACCTTGTCTTTTAGAACCTTACAGCTAGGTCATACTGGATTCTTTTTTCCCTTTCTATTGGTTCCTTTTATTTTTATTTTTCAGTTTTGCTGTGATTAGGTAAAGCTCATTCTGACCAAATGGGTGTAATAGGTCATATTTGTATTTGGCAGTTTTGCCGAGTGGCTGTTTAATCTTAGCAATATACTACAAAAGCATTTCCCATTCAGAACACTCTACACAGCTGGCTACATTACTGCCCTACATAAATCAGAGTGCATTTAGAGTTCTGATAAAAGCTTCCAATAAACTTTTGTCTTCATCATAAAATGATCCCCTTTTGGCACCATTCATTGCAATAGTTTGTCTCCTATTTGAACTAATATCAGCAAAGTGACTATTCCCATAGTTATTATTAAAAATTGAAATTCATTTCTGTGTGATGCTAAAGACATCAGTGCCTTTTTTTGGCCTACTGAGTCTTACATTATTAGTGGTAGGAAAAAGCTGGATATTGATATATTTAGAGATATATGAAAAGTCTTTCTTTCCTATGGTTTTGAATAGTAGTATAGCTGATGGACAGTGAAAATAGATCAGCAGCTTCTTTTGAGAAGTTTCTCCTGTCCCCTAACCAGTATGTTACATTGGTATGTATATCTATTAGGCGGGGTGTGCAACAGCCCATATTCAATTCTGATTCGGCTGGAATGGGGAACAGTGATTTGATTTGTTGATTCAGATCACTGTCCCCAATTTGATGCAGCCAAATCTGAATCTGAAGACTTGATGTGGATTCAGAGAATCAGTGATTCAGCCATAGACACAGCTTTAAATATTTTTTCTATGTATCTTGAGATACCAGGCACATCTCATGAATGTTGCGATGGTAGGGCAGATGGAGTGTCCCACAGGAGCATTGGGGGTCCCCTGAATGCTCAGCAGCAAGCCCAGAACTAAACTGCACCCCCCTAAGTTGGCAATTGGCCATGGGGGGACCCTGGGTGGCCCCCCACCCCAGACCCAGGAGGCACCAGTTGCTGAGCCAGAAAGGCACCGGGGGCGGGCACAACATGATCCCGGGATGACTTGGAAGTGGACTTAAGTGCTTCTAGTCCACTTCCAGCTCTGCACTTCTGTGAACACTCCATCTGCCCCAGCATCTCAGCATTCACAAGCCACCTGGTATCTTGAGGTATGTGAAAAAAATATTTAAAGCTGTATGTCTGAATCATCAAATCTTTCCGAATCTTTCCACATAGATTCAGAGGGTTCAGATTCAATTCAGAGAGATTAAAAGGGTCTCCTGATTTGTTTCAGATTCGGAGATTTGGCCACTGAATTGAATCAGCTACCAAAGCTTCACACAGCCCTAATATCTATGTATATGTTCTCAAATTATAATACACAGTTGATATGAAAAATATGGCGTTTTAAACCAAGTCAAGGAGACATGTTTTTGTATATGAAAAGGTGTCTATGTAGACTCTATGAAAATCATAACATTCAGATATTTTATATGATTGGTAAGGATATTTGTAGGTAACTATCAGAAAACTAAAATATACATGTAAAAATTAAATTAGGACTGTAAGTTCAAGATATGTATTGTACTGTTTTATTGTTGTATATAAGAATATACAGTAGTATCCCCACCGTCTTCTATACTGTTTGTTAGATATGGCTATACATTAAGTCCACAGCCATACCTCAGTAGCTGCAGGAATATTTGACGTAGATACCACTGATGCTGTTTTAATAAATGACACTTTTACAAAGACGTTCTTTTTCTTTCTTTTCTAAAGGCTTTTGATTTTTAGTCACTGGGATTTAGCTAGTCATGGAACTGTCCAGTTCAGTAGTAGTAATAATAAGCAAATGTCTAAAATCCTTACAGATTATGTATTTGGGTTTTTTTATTTATGCAAAGTAACAAGCTCATACTACTTAACAATGAGACAAACCATAACTTAAATACTCAAGCAGATTACCTTGAGAAGAATTTTGTCCTTTAATGCCTAGTCCTATAAGAAAAGAGTAGGTACTGTAAAACAGACAATGAAAATACAGTAACACTTTTAAAGTTAATTCTGCATAAAGCATGAGCTTCTGCCACCATAAAAATAGCATTCACTACAGCACAGAATCATTGAAAAGACCAAATGCAGGCCTGAGGGATCCGGTTCAAATTCAAGGCAGGTAAACTACACCTCTTAGTCCCATTCCCTCCGCCCCACTTCCCATGCTTCTTGTTAAGGCAGGTGTTACATTCATGAGTACATTGTTCTGTAAAAAATAAATAAAGTAAGGAACATGAGTACCATGCATTTTTGCCACATATATTAAAATTAATCATTTTATGGGGCAGGAAGGAGGAGAGAATTAGATACAAATATATTTTAGAATTTTTAATTATCAAATTGATTTCATGATTTTTTTCAGCTGATTTGTTTAAATCTACTATTGTCATTTTTCATGTGTTGCTAGGAAACATGAATTAATTCTTTTCTCAATTCTGGGGCAATTCACTACATTTCTAGCAAATTTATTTTGTAACTAATACTATGCTGTGTCTTTAGAGTTCTAAACTAACTTCACCTCTAATATTCCTCAAAGTGAGAATACTAACTCAGCTCATCTTATCAGGATGGAAAAGGTTAAATTAATGAATGATTCAGTCAGTCTTTATTATCACTGAGCTGACTTCTTAAAAATGAAAGGTCTTCTACAGTTTAATTTGTACATTTCATATTAAGCATCTAGAGGTTCTGATATATTTAGAGAATGACACATTAATGATGAAGTAAAAAAACAGAAATGGCAAATTGTCTGAACTGCAGAAGTTCACTGGACCTTGGTTGCTTTAATAAAGTGATAACTATACACAGTTTTGCAAATCTGATTGTCAAGGCAGAGGAATGATCCTGAGTTTGGAGTAAATATGTCATATGTAAATCATCATGGGCACACCCTCACAGTAGAGGATGCTTGTCTTCCCTGACTGTCCTATCTGTGGGTCTGAAAATGGCTGACAAGGCCTATCCAGGACCAATAAGCTGTTGCAGCTAGGGCACATTTCCATGTGAGGTGGGTGGCTCTGGGTTCTTGATTTGGTATGCGACACACTGTTTCTTCCATCTCCTATTGTCATTGTTAAGTTTCAAAATACTGAGTCCTTCAAGCAAACTCTTCTTCCATTTGGGGTATTCCTGGGAGATAGTCTCGCAAGAGTTGATGCCGGTCAACGTTGCATTTCTTCATGTTGGATTCTGTTACAGATCTTTTTGTAAAAGGTATTAATTGCTCAGCAGGTCACTCCTAGAATTGCTTCAAAACAAATACCTTGAATCAGACAGGTGGGGAACTGAGCTGCAAGTGTTCTTTGAGTCGAAACATTTTATGACTATAAATGATTCCCTTGCTCTATTCACAAGAGTGAAGTTATGGAGTTTGAATTTTTGTTGAGCTTTAGTTAATTTCCTTCTACCCACCGTAACTAAAATGTAACTTCAATCAGGAAGCTGTTCTTTATAATCCACCTAGTATATATATATCTTTAAAAGTAGTGTTGTGTCATAAAATAGCTCTATGTTACACCCTAGAGATGGCCAGGATGTAATAGGTAATTCTTTTTTCCCCTTAAAGATGAAAGGTGCTGTTGGATTTGTTTTTCTATTATTCTAAACAACCATATTTAAGTGATATAAACAGTGATTCTTGCTTGTGTTAGTTATATAAGGGGATTTTATTTCTCCTTTTTTCATTTTTTTTAGTTTGTAATTATAACCTGTGTTCTGGGTCTTTCCTAATGGAAAATTCTACAATCTCTAATTTATCACTGATTTTCTGAAAGACAAGGGGAGCACTGATTTTAATTTTTTTTTCCTGTTGCAAGATCAAATAGGGATATATGGTTCCCATGAGATGTTTGAATAAATAAAAATGCTGTACCTAATGTCATACATACTTGGTTAAAATTCATCTTCTCTGTGTAGCAGCATTATCTGTTCAGCACCATCTGGCATCTTGAAAAAAAAATCCAACTATATTTACAGGAATTGTTCCTGATAATTCACTAACATTAAGTAATATAGCATACATGAAATATTTTAAAGATTTAATGTATTGACACTTTGCAGCATTTCCATAATTCCTGCAGAGTTATATAGTTCTAATATTTCTGAGGGCCTTCATTTGGGCCAGGTAGAGACATTACACAAATTGTTATATGTGACCTGAAATAAGTCTACACTTGTAACAGAACAAAGGTTCAGCATACACAGACTGGTTTAAAAATGGCAAAGCTCAATCTAAGATAGACCTGGCTGGATATAGTATCAGATTTAATCAGTTTGGGTTAGACCAGTCTTTTGAACTTCTGTACCAGATCCACTGTCAATTCATGTTAGTTCACTGTGTGACAGCATCTCAGGGGCCTTTGCAAGTCCCTCTTGCAGGGAGATATGCTAGCAGTCACTAAATACTTGGCCGCTCTGGCCTGTCACAGACCTGAGCCAGCACTGACACAGGCAGGGTGTAGGAAGAGAGGCTCACACCAGTTAGTAGGGACAGGAGCACTCCATAGCAGGAAGGATCAGGCCCCTTGGAGCTTGGCAGCAGTGGCAGCTGAGGGCCTCAATCCTTCATTCTGCAGAGTGCCCTTATCCCTGATTTCTGTGCTTGGTGCAAGCCTCCTGGGTTGCCAGCTGCATCCTGCCTGGGCTTGGCACCAGGAGCAGCCAGCAGGACATGCTGGGCATCGCGGGAGGCTTGTGCCAGGCAGCAGGGACAGAGGAGCTCTATAGAAGGAAGGACTGCCTGAGCCCCTAAAAGCCCAATCTTTCCTTCTGTGGAGTTGGGTCACCCTTGATTGGCTGTTAGGCACACACCCCCAACCCCTTGCCATCACCATACATCCTCCCCCACGCTCAGCTCTAGACTTCCAGGAGATCCCCAGAGTGGGTTACCATGGCACATGCAACAGTCTGGTGGCAGGGGGGTCATATTGTGGTGACCTGCTCTGGGACTCTCCTGAAAGCCTAGGCATGAGTGTGGAGCAGGGTCTGCAGTAACAACAGGGTTTTGGGGGCATGTGCCTGACATCCAGTCAGGGATGGCCTACATTCAGGTGCCCTTAGCAATCTCCAGCATGTTGCAAGGCATGCAGGAGAGCCTCCTGCCTTGAGGCTTTGGTCAATGCAAGCACCTGCATACCACCCCCTTCCCTCCCCCCTCTCTCCCTCACTGAAGGGCAAACACATGTTCCATTTGCTCCTGATCCAATCTATATGGCCTAGAGAAACCCAAAAGGTTCAGTCAACTTTGGCTTGAGTTTTTTGACTGTCTATAATTAGCCTGGATGGTATGCTCATGAAAGAGAGCATGGTGCACACTTTTTGGTTAAAGACATTGTGGTTAAAGAAAAATAAAGTGTTAAACAAAGTATGCTATATGTCTATGCAGTAGAAATACCTGTAAGTCAATAAGAAGTCTGAAGATTTATCAAGTATGTAAGAGACCAAAAGAATTTTATGCACATCAGATCTAATTCTGGCGATTAGAAGCAGATACATGTACATAAATCCTGGGCAGCAGAATTCTATAAATATTTGCTTGGATTTTCCAATGAAATTTGTTCTAACATGTTCACTTTCTTCAAACCTTCATCTAATCTTATTTTGCTGACATATGGGCTCACAAGAAATAAATATAAACTTGTGTGAGTATCCTCAAGGAAAGTAAATTTTGAGTTCTCCCTGCATGAGCATTACAGCTAAAAACCTGATTGAGTTATGTTCAAGCAGTTAGAAGACAGAAATAGTATAATGTGGTTTCTGGGATCATCTGCAACTAAGGAACATGGCTTGAATTTTGAATAGCAAATTACTGAATACATGACATTTTGAAGAAAAAATATATTTTGAATAGGGAGCAAATTTTAAGAATATTCTGTGAATAGAGAAATTTCCTGAAGAATAATTACTTAGCTTTAGGAAAGGATATATTGACAGAGCAGATAAAAATAACTTTGAGCTACTGAACTTGTCTAAATATAACAAGAACCAAATGAGAAATGTCATAAGTTTGTAATAGTGAAGGTAGTTGGTAGGGCTGTGCGAAGCTTCAGTCCCTGATTCGATATGGTGGAGACTCAGTGCCTGACACGCCAAATCTGAATTGAATCAGAGGACCCTTTAATCTCTCTGAATCAAATTGGAACCCTCCAAATCGATTTGGAGAGATTCAGAAATTTGGACATAGACACGGCTTTAAATGTTTTTTCTACATAACTCTAGGTAGCAGGCAGCTCCTGAATGATGTTTCTAGGGTCAGAAGGGACCTGAACAGATCATCTAGTCTGACCCCCTGCCATGGCAGGAAAGAGTACCGGGGTCAAACAACCACAGCAAGGTGTTCATCTAACCTCCTCTTAAAAACCCCCAGGGTAGGAGCTTGCGCCACATCCCTTGGAAGTTGGTTCCAGGCCCTAGCCGCCCTGACTGTGAAGTAGCGCCTCCTGATGTCTAACCTAAACCTACCCTCTGCCAGCTTATAACAGGCCACAAGATCCCCCCTCAGCCTTCTCTT
>NW_017728951.1:51954429-51971815 GCF_001723895.1 Crocodylus porosus
AACAGCTTGTCTAGGATCAAGGTAAGACTAACTGACCTATAGTTTCCTGGGTCATCCCTCCTTCGTTTTTTGAAGATGGGAACCACGTTGGCTCTCTTCCAGTCCTCTGGTACCACTCCAGAGCACCATGAGTGTGCATAAAGCCATGCCAGGGGACTTGCAATGACCTGGGCCAGTTCCTTTAGAACTCTAGGGTAGAGATCATCTGGACTGGCTGACTTGAAAATGTCCAGCCCCTCGAGAAGCTCCCTTACTAAATCCTCGCTAACCCTTGGACTAGGTGTGCCTCCCCCGGGGCCCGAGGGGGGCCCAGCTTGGAGGTGGCTGTTCTGGTCCCTACTTAGGAAGATGGAGGCAAAGAAATCATTAAACATGTTAGCTTTATCATCTGGTGTGACGACCAAGTTTCCCAACGCGTCCTGCAAGGGCCCCACATTATCTGGGACCTTCTTTTTACCTCCTATGTATTTAAAAAAGGACTTCTTATTGTCCTTAATTTCAGAAGCTAGTCCCAGTTCCATCTCTGCCTTGGCCTTCCTAACTACCCCCCTGCATCCATGAACAACTGCAGAATAGTCCTCCCTGGAGATGACCCCTTCTTTCCATTGGGTGTAAGCCTCCTTTTTAGCAAGGAGACATTCCCGGATGCTTTTTGTGAGCCATGCAGCTTGTGTGCTCTCCTGCTCCCTTTGATCCTCATTGGGATTACCTTCCTTTGGGCTTGGAGGATCGTCTCCTTAAGAAGCGACCGCTCACCTTGGACACCTGGCTCCCCTCCTCTCTGGGATCTCAGTGCTTCTCCAACTATCCTTCTTAGCTCGTTGAAGTTTGCCCTCTTAAAATTTAGGGCCACTGCCTTACTGCTTGCCTTTGCCACCTTGCACTGGATGGTGAATTCCAGCAGGCGATGATCGCTGTCGACCAGGTGGTCAAGCAACTGCAGCCCTCTCACCAGGTCATCACTCGTGGCCAGCACTAGGTCCAACAAGGCGTCCCCCTGGTGGGGCTATGCACCTCCTGGGTTAGATGGAGGTTCTGCACTCTAAGAACCTACGTGAACGATCTGACCTGTCTGACTGCTCTTCCCAGCAGATGTCTGGGAAATTCAGGTCCCCCATGACTAGCACATCCTTAGCCTTCACTACCTCTGTGAGTTGACCCAAGAAATCCTGGTCAAGCTCCTCTCCCTGGTTGGGAGGTCTGTAGTAGACTCCCACCGTTAAGTCTCTTTCCCCTCGACTGCCTTGTACCCTAACCCAAAGCACTTCAGAGTGCCCCTCCCCTGACTCCTTACTAATTGATGAGGATGTGTATTCCTCCTTAATATAGAGAACCATGCCCCCACCTCTCTTTCCTATCCTGTACAGCCTATAGCCCTTGACATTCACCACCCAATCATGCATTGAGTCCCACCACATTTCTGTAATCCCCACTATGTCCGGGCTGGTGTCAGCCAGCAGGAGGGTGAGTTCCTTCTGCTTGTTATGCATACTATGAGAGTTTGTGTAGAGGCATTTGAGGCCTCCTGTAGATGTGTGTACTGACCCCTTAGTCCCAGTGTTACCCTGGCCCCTATCTCTTACCTGTTTATATGTTTCGCTGGGTGGTCTGGGCTGGGCTGTAGTTGTGGGTGCTGTTTGGTCTGGCAGTCTGATGTTTTCTCCACCCTCGTCTACCCCTTCCCCCGACAAGCCTAGTTTAAAGCCTGCTGGAGTAGGTCTGCCAGCCTAGAAGAGAACACCTTTAGGGGAAAGGTGAAGCCCATCCCATCCCAGCATGTCTCTTGGTGTGATGTGCCGGTCATGGCAGAGGAAGCCAAAGCCCGCCTTGAAGCACCATTCCTGTAGCCGCCAGTTGGTCTCTGCGATGCACGTTTCATGCCATCTGCCTCATCCACTCACTGGCAGGATAGAAGAGAAAACCACCTGTGCTTCCATCTCTTTCAGCACACACCCCATGTGATGCTGGGGTGCATGGAGCATCCCAGAGGAGCGGGGAGGCTCCTCCTGTGTGCTTGGCAGCAAACCTGAAAGTGGACCAGAAGCACTTCCAGTCCACTTCTGGGTCCTCGGGGAAGCACTCGGGGGGGGAGGGGGGAGGGGGGAAGCTGCACCTCCCTGGCTCAGTGACTGGTGCCTCCTGTTTTTGGGGGGGAAGAGCACCCAGGGTCCCCCCATGGCCAATCACAGGGGGCCCCCAACGCGTTCCCCAGTTGACCCGGGAGTGGACCGGAAGTACTTCTGAGTGGACCGGAGTACTTCTGAGTTAACCACTGAGCATGTGAAGGGCCCCCCCTCCCACACACACACTCCTGTAGAACACTCCATCTACTCCAACATTGCAGCATTCATGAGCCACACTGGCACCTTGATATATGTAGAAAAAACATTTAAAGTTCTATGTCTGGATCAGCAGCGAATCTTTGGATTCAGATTTGGCTGAATTGAATCAGGGACAGTGATCTGAATCAAAGACTGAATCTGAATCCAAATCAAATAGGGCCCACTTTGCACACCTCTAGTAGTTGGCACAAATTAGGAAGAGATGTAATGGATCTCTATCTCTTGAAGTCTTGATAAAAGACCCTGATGGCTTTCTGGAAAATATGCCTCAACTGAAAACAGATTATTGGTCTCAATACCAGAGTTATTGAATAAAATGCTGTGGCTTTCTTAAGTAGAAGGTCTAAGTAGAGAATGTAATGGTCCTTTCTGGCCTAATTGGGCACATCAACATGTGTGTGAATGTTTGTTTCACCAGGGGAAAGTAGCAATGGCACAACTTGCACTGCTGTTGCTTGTCCCTGGGGAACACCTGTGCCACATGCCCTCAGCAGCCTTAACTGGAGTCCTTATGGCCTCCTGAGCCTGCAGCCATGACAGGATGCCTGGCCAGCAGCTGAATTGTGGCTCCGGCCAGCCAGGCTCTAGTTTTGGGTGGCATGCACTGCTGCCACTTACACCACCCCAGTTTTTGGGGGGTATTTTGGCATGAGGTTTTTTCACTCCAAGATCGCCAGGGGTCAAAAAGAAACAACCCTACCCTGTGCTGCAAGATAGCAGTGGAGGAAGCACCTGCATGTGTGGTGCCGTAGATGGGTCTGTGGTACCCCATACTGCACTTCCACACTCATGTGGATGCAGCCAGCGTGTACAAGACCATGAATAAGTTTCAAATGTTTATCTACATTCTTGCTGAGGTCAGCCTCATGCATGGTCTGTTCTGACAGCAGGGGTGTCAAATTCACCCTGTGTCCTGGGCTAGATCCAAATCATGGGGCTCCTCCCTGTGCTGGATCTGGCCCAGAGCACAGAATGGTGGAGAATTCAGAATGCGGCATGGTATGGAAGCAACAGTAGAGCGAATATGTATGGTTTTAGGACAAAGCCTTCACTCACCTTCCTGCCACTTAAGGCCATGTCTGCTGGGGCCTAAGGTCCCCAAATTCTATAACACGCCATGCCCCCCCCAGCTACATCTAAGTTTCCTTAACCCATTGGTAGTCCACAGGTAGAGTGGTGCCATGGATGGGATCCAGTCCACAGGCCATAGGATTGATACAACTACTATAATCTATTTACTTTCAAAAGTGCTCTTGTACAGAGGGCCTTTTAAGTTTAATACAAAACATGGATCACATTCTTTGTTTCTCAAGTCATGCTTTTTATTAACCAGTCTCTATTACTATATTCTGCAGAGCTTTGATAGGACCATAAAATGACAGAAAAACTCCTGGTTTAGATAAAGGACTTCAAAACATATAAGGAGAAAGACTAGTTAAGAATATTTATATTTGGGTTGCTTGCTTATCGTCCTCTTCTTCACAGTGCTTTTATAGGAAATTCATGATAACTAAAACTTTACAGATGAGGCCATAAAAAAGCAACAGTTGTCAAAAAATCATATGTGATATTCCCTTCCTCAGTGTTGAACCTACTGTAAGAAACTAATGAGAGAAAATAATGCGTTTCCCAGTGTAAAATTGTAAATGAGGTGCTATGGAATTGAAGTGGAGTTGAAAGTGTGTACAGCTTGAAGCATAATATCATTGTAACTCTTCTTTCTTGACAGATTTTTTTCAAATTATTTGGGCCTCAGTAAGCAATAATCCTCATCTTATAGTATATTGAACATTATTAAATGGGTTATGGTTTTCTGAGATCAGTTTTATTTCTACTACTATTTGGATTGGACATGGCTTTAATAAGAATGGTTCATGGTCAAAATCATTCATGTATTCTCTTCTCTTAGTTGTATATAATTTTATTTTAGTTGTAGCCAATATGCTTTGTATGTTTAATTTGCTTTAAAATTGATTATCAAAGCTTTAAATGACAGGGCACAAAGCAAAGATGGATGAGCCTGGATTTCAAATATGTTCCTCTTTTACACATTAATAGGTACTGAATACCTTTGAATGTGAAAACAAAATGGATACATATAAATACAGATAGAAAACATTATTGCAGGAAAATGCATGTAATACATTTTGATTTTGCAATGCTGTGACTGCTACTTTAGAAATGACCAAAGGGTTTTTTTTGTTTGCTTGTTTTTTTAAATAAATAGTTTTTGTACTTTCAGGTGAAGCCAGCACAGAAAGTACATTTTGGTAGGCAGGTGAGTAGTGAATGGTATGAGATTTGTTTTAAGACATCTCTGAACCTCCCAGAAGTCTTGTTGCCATTAAAATTCATGGCAAAAGTCCCATTTTTTAAGTTCTCACCTCTTGAATTCAGGGTGTGACTGGTGCTAAGCATGACTCTGTTATAACAATCTATGCCTTGCTGCTAACAGGATAACCCTTAAACCAAGCTAATAACATCATAGTGCACTTACAGCCACTCTGCTGTGCCCTCCCAACCTTGGACAGATGTATTCCGTGGGTTTAGATGGGATGTAGCATGCAGGCATCAATATGAGTCCGATTGTACCACTTGTATGATTCCTGCAACTGCTGGAGAAGGGGAGGTTGGACCACAAGTCGGTGGTTTGTTTCTTTTTTCATTTTGATTTTAAAAATCAAGAAAAATAATTTGGTGGCTGCTGAATGTGTATGTCTGCCATACATGCTTTCATATAAGACCAGATTCTAGTTTGAGGAATAGCAGTTCAGCTGAAGTGTATTTATTTATTGGTCTCTTCCTCAAGACCAAAAATGTCCAGTAGGCTGTTCATTGAAGATAGGTTGAAGTTATTTTCCAGAACTTAAAATGGTGTTTAGTAGAAAATAAGTGAAAAAGAAAAGTGAAACAACTTATCAGTACACAGGTTAAATGTTTAATCAAATGCCCTAGTGTGGTGTTAAAATGCAAGAGTTTAAATCCATTCTTAATTGGAATGCAATATTTATAACAAATATTTAATCAGGTTTCAATGATTAAATAGGCAAATTTAATTTTGCTGTCATTATTTTCCCAGGTAATCAATGCAGATGTGATTTAATGACAAAGTCTAATTGAGTACTTTCATTTTGAAAAAAGAAATTCAAATGGAGAAATTCACCATTTAAATGAACGATAATGATGAAGGAATGACAATTCCCTGGGATTAATGACCAGCTAAGAAAGTTGATGGCTTAAGACTTTGCTGTGAGCCATTAACCACAGGTGGCCATTAATTCTTCAAGTAATACCCTGTGCCTTAAATTATTACAGTTTACAATGATGGAGGAGCAAAAGTTCAGGAATTAAAACATTAAAATAAACCTCTAAAATATTTTTCCTTTCTTACTTTGATATCCATAATGTACTACAACAGATGACTCCAAAATTCAACAATAGCTAACCAAAACTCTGTTTCCATTCTAGTTTCTTTATTTGGTTAGGATACATCTACAGCACAGGCTTGCCACATATGCTGTGAATTGCCACCATACTCCTGCCATACACTCTTAAAGATGAATGGGCCTGTAACAAACCCCTGAGGGATTTCTTCTTTGTATGTATGAGACAAAATTCAGGTCCATCTGTGAACTGCACCCACCCCATTCAGACTGTAAAGGCATCAAAAGCAAGGGTACCTGCTCATATAGTCCTCCAGTGTGCCATTCTCCCAATTACCTGTATTTTCATTGAATATATCCACTTCTTGCACCCCTTATGTACCAGAAGATTATGTACACTTGCTCAAAAGTTCAGCCTTTATTTTCACATGACTGACACTAGTTCTGCCCAGTTGAACCTGGCTGTGTTAACCAACAATTTGCCCACACCTCCAGCTTTGGCAGAAAACTACCCAGAATAAAATAGTCAGCATACTGGGGCTGTGTGAAGCTTTGGGTGCTGATTCAATTTGCAAGAGACTTGGGCCAATTTGGTGACTGAATCTCTGAATCCAAATCAAATCAGGGGACCAATTAAAAGGTCTGAATCAGTTTGAAGCTCTCTGAGTTGATTCAGAAAAGATTCAGAGAGCTTTGGTGATTTGGGCAGTCCCCACTGGCTGCAGCAGGGAGCTGGACCTGGACTCCATGCTGGTAAGTAGGGGGAAAGGGGGGGAATCCTGGCAGGGGGGCAGGAACCATGGGAAGACCCCTGCCAGGCCCAATCACCTGCCTGCTCCCCCAGCCCCTTAAGTGCTCCTGATCCCCGCCTGCTCTCCCAGACCCCCCCACATGGCTTCCCTACCTGGCTCCAGCTCCCAGTTGTTTAAAAAAAAATGCTACTCACTGGGTGCTGCCAGGTGGGAAAGCAATCCCTGCTGCCCCACCCTGTCCCACAGTACATGGGGGGCTCTTCCATGACCCCCCTGACTCCCACCTATTCTTCCAGCACCTCCCCATGGCTGCTCTGCCTACCCCAGCTCCCAGCCCTTTAAAAACCAAAAACCCCACACCCACCATCTGTTGCAGCAGCCTTGGGGCTTCTGGTGGCTTGTGGCAGAGCCCCCTGGGCAGCGAAGAGCAATAGGGATTGACCTCTGCTGGGCAGAAGCCAGTGAGCGAGAGCTTTTTTATTTATTTATTTATTTATTAAGGGCCAGGAGCTGGAGCTGGCAAGGCTAGCCATGGGTGGGAGGGCCAGGAAAGTGGGCAAGGGTCACCAGGCTCATGACAGAGCCCTCCACATGGCACGGGGCAGTGGGGGGCAGCGGGGATCACCTCCCCACCAGGCAGGAGCTGGTGAGTAGGGGCTTTTTTTCCAAAAAACCATAAGCTGGGGCCAGGCAGGGCAGCCATTGAGAGTGGGCAGGGGATGGGGCCGATTTGGAGATTCGGCTGATTTGGCAGCAGCCGAATCTCCGAATCAAGTTCAGCCAAATTGAATCGGGACAGTGATTCAAATCACTGTCCCCTGAATTGGCTGAATCCAAATTTGAAATGAATACTAGCTGCTTTGCACAGACCTACATCATACTCTGCTGCAAAAGCACAACAGTGTTTTGGCTGGAGGCTGGACAAGAACAGTTATTCAGTGGAATCTATGGCATAACTGTAGTTATGGATAAGAAAGAAGTGCCACAGGTGAAAGTATTAGTAAATTAAAACCATTTCTACATGAGGATCTGGAAGGGGCAGATAAATTGTCCCACTATACTTCACAATTTCATTTTTCTGGTAACTTACTGGAGCACTATTGTAGACATCAGTGCACAGTGTTTGGGGGCATAAGCTCCCCTGCAGTATGCATGCTTGTAGGTAGACTTGATTACAGTGTGCCCACAGATGTGTGAGCACATTGCAGCACAGGCATAATAAAGGATGAATGTGGTGTTTTGTGTTTTATAAAAATCAGTTTTATCTTATTAAGTTCATTTACATTCATACAAAAGTAAATGTAAGAATAGAACAAATTAGTTTCGAATTAATGTAAAACACTAAAGATTCTGTGGCAAAATTTATCATTAAAGTTGATTATAATAGCTAACTGTTGACAATATAATACATTCTCCAATTATTTCACTGAATAGTAAATCTTGTGGTGTAATTCTCTGCTTGTCATTGTAGTGTTTTGTATTTTAAAATAGTCTCCATTAAAATATGTATTTGTGATTCTGATCTCCTGTAGTCACTACAAAGAGGAAGAAATTGGATCCTCACACATTTCCTCAATCTATCAGAACACTGGCAAGCTTATTTATGTGATAGAAGCATTAATGGTAGCAAGGTTAGAGAGTTATTTCTGCTGACTCTTTTCCTGTGTGTACGATCATATTATCAATCACATAGGGATTCAGGAAATTTTTTAATTCACTGTGCACAGCTGCTTAATGGATTTTTTTTTTCTAATGATAGTCCAGCATGGTCATTAATGAGGAAATGAATATCATTGCAAAGATCATTTGTTGATTTGTATTACAATAATGTCTTAAAACTCTAATGTAGATTAGAGACCAATTTTTTTTGCTGTACAAAGAGTTAATAGAAAACAGATCTCCCCATACCCTTTCTTTTCTCATGGGACTCATGAGAAAAGAAGATAAGCTGTCCCAGGCCGTTACTGCACAGTTCAATTTTATCCTGTTCATACTGACAGAATAAAGGTTAATAAGGTTACTCTTTTTTTTCATAAATGTTATAATATTTCCTCCAGTTTGGGTGCAATTACTTAATCTCTTTAAAAACAATAGCAAGATACTTGGTCCCTTACTTACATGTTGAAGATCAAGTGAAAGCCTGACACTTTCTGTAAAATGGTGGAGGAGAAAAAGAATGTTCTCCAGGCTTGGGTTACCTTCACCAATCACAGTGATCATTTGTATTACAGTACAGGGCCTGATTTAACAGTTTGCTGGTAACTCTTAACTCCATTTTATTCAACACTTCAGAGCTGCAGAGGATTAGATTTTTATTTTGTAAATTGACATATAAAACACTAGTTGCATCTTAGTTCTGATGGTTGCAGTGGAAATAGTTTCAGACTACACCAGCATGGTGGGATATATCAAACATAAATATGAGGTTGAAGACAACATTTTAAACTAGAATTTTCTATTCTACATTAGAATGAAATTATTGGATAGATTCCACCACTGGAATAACTGGTACTGCTTGTAATTCAAAAGGTGTCAAGCTCAACTTGAAATCTGCTTCAGCAAAACAGGTTTAAATAAATCACTGTATGTTTCGATTTTTGTACCTGTAAGTTGTATGCTTGCTTGACAGCATTGAGGCATCCTCCTCCTTCTATCTCTGCTCGTAACAGGTTCAGAACACCGGCCAAAGTTTTTAAAAGTAACAAGATTTTTGGTTCCCCAATGTTATCTTTTAAAAAGTACTGAGTACTCTTCTTTGAAAATATGACCAATCAATATTTTTTTCTAGTTGGCTTCTAACCATCTTATTAGAGCTAAGTAATAACTTGTAAAAATGTTGGGTGGCTATTGTTTATGTCCATGTAACAAATCCCAGTCTCATACTGCAAACCTTATAGCTAGGGACAGACATTTACCTTGTGGCTAGGGACAGGCTTACAGCATACGCTTACAGCATAACTACTAAGCCTGTGCAAAGTGGCCAGTATTCGATACAGGCTCAGCTGATTCCGGGGACTGATTCTATTCAGCGATTCAGATCACTGTCCTGAATGGATTTGGCTAAATTGGATCAAAAGATTCAGCACTGATTTGGTGTGATGTGGTAATAAGGCCATAGACCAAGGTTAGGCAATTTTTTTTGGACAGAGTGCCAGAAAACCCACACAATGCCTACCTTGGAAGGTGCTGGAGTGCTGGCATACCAGAAAAACAAAATAAGCGTAGGGGCTGTACATGGCAGGGTGCCCTGCATGTGCCCCCTGCTGCCCAGCTCTGCTGCCCCTTGTCCCCCATCCTGGGCTCTGTGGCTGTCAGCAGCTACCCAGAACCTGAGCCAGCTACAAACATTTGCTGCCTCTCCACCCCAGCCCCAGCCCCAACTGCCTCTCAGCCCCAAACCCAGCCCTGGGCTCTGAGGAGACATCACATACCGGCAATGCTCCCCACTTTGCTGCCCTCGCCACTTCTGCAAAGCAGCATTGGAACCCTGCATGGAAGGGCACTGTGCAGGGTGCAGAAAGTTGCCTGCTCCCAGCTCTGGACTGCCTTTCCACACTTCTCCTGTGTGTACAGGAGCAGTGTGGGCACCAGCACAGTGTTGTGCCCCTTGTTGATGCCCCTGCCTGCAGGGGAAGTGTGGCAGGGCAGCAGGGATCTGGGAGCAGGCAGTTTTCTGCATCCCTCACTGTGCCCTGCTGTGTTGGGTTCCAACACTGCTTTGCAGAAGTGGTGAGGGCAGCACAGTGGGGAGCATTGCCGGTATGTGCTGCGGAGCTGGAGCACAAACAGCTGCTGTCCTCCCGCTCCGTACCTGGGCCTGCTTGTCTCCTGGCCCTGGGCCATCACTGTGCCCATTGGGACTAGGGGTGGGGAGGCAGCAACTGTTTGTAGCCTCCTGGATGCAGCCACCCCTGGCTCTGGGTGGCTGCTATTAGCCACAGAGCCCGGGCTGCTCCCAGCAGGGCTTGCAGCATCCCAGCTGCCTGCTGGGAGCAGCCCACGCTCCCAGCTGGCAGCAGCTACCCAGAGTTGAAAATAGTTGGTGTCTCCCTGGCCCCAATACGTGCCAAGGAAAATGGCCTTGCTCATCACATGTGTCAGGGGTTGCCAACCCCTGGTATAGACTATAATGGGGAATCACTAAAATACCTATAACTTGCTCATTATTTTGCAGAATTGGATGAAAACAGCAGGGGTGGTAGCCCCTTCTGAGGGTAGGAAGCCTGCCAGGTTTCAAGGAGATAGATGCAGGGGCTTCTGTGAAAGTGCACCTCAAAATGTTGAAAGCAAAACTCATGTCGTGCGTGCGTGCATGTACATACGTGTGTGTGTGTGTGTGTGAACTGGATTTCTGGTTGTAGCTGTGTTGGTCTCAGGAACAGGAAGGCAAGGTTCTTTGAGTAGATGTGATATCTTTTATTAAACCAACTGAATAGTTGGAGAAATGTATCTTGGCAAGTTTTCAGGTTTAAAAACCCTTAGGCTGTGGAAGCTTCTGCAGTTGATGCGTGTGCTCTTCCTGGATGGTGTCTGGTTTATCTTAAACAGCAAAGGGTGTGGGACACATAATGCATCAATCAGCTTGATACAAATTAGTTATGTCTGATACTACATTCAACTAGGTTTATCTCAGACTGGTTTCAGCCATTTTCAGACTGGATTATGTGCACTGAATGTCTATTTTGTTACAGGTTTAAACCAGTTTCTGATCACTTAAACTGTTTTGTGTATAATGTCTGTCCCTGGCCTATAAGCCTCACTCTCTTCATCCACTCCCAGGCCATGCAGCATGGACTGTGACTGACAGTGATGTAGGTATAGTTCTCCAGACAACCACTAAATATAATTCATGAATAACTTTTTGTATATACAGGTCTCCATCCTAGGCACATGCTTAGCTATATTATCATTTGCTACCAACATTCTGCAGTCTTCTGGTGAGCTTCAGTGGGGCAGATTTCACAGTTATGGAGTATTTGTTTTTGTATAAATTAAATTCAGTAACAATAAAGAATGTTTGGGGGTTTCTTACCACTTTTAATACTATTTACATATATGGGTTATGGCTACTTTGAATCACTTGATAGAATTATTAACTCTTGTATAAGCCTGCCACTGTTTGTTTCTTTGAGGACTATGTATTTCCTGCTGTGGGATGACATTGATAACTGAAGTTGGGCTGATGATGGAATCAGCTGAAGGTAACTTGCAGCCAATTATTTGAAAATACTAAGTACTAAATACTAATATAGCAGCAAGTAGTATAAATGGCAAGTTAAAATTGGGTGGCAACCATAAGGGTGATTTTAAGATAATTATATAATTGTATATACCTACAGAATAATTAGAGACCAAATAGGAGAAGATTCTTGCCTCAAACTTCTTATGGTCCAGTGAAGACTGAAATTTATTTCAGTAGGAAGGCCCATGTGGAAAGATTAGGCAAGAACAGATTAACATAGAAAGGATTTTCAGGAAATGTGTCTTCTGAAGAGATTATTTCTAGCATGGAGAAATGCATAAAAGGAGAGGAGCGAGCGGGTGGGAGCCGAGATGTAATTGAAGACAAGATCAAGTAGGGTTCTGAGACTGAAGACTGACTGACTGAAGCTTTAATTTTAGTGTTGTCATAGACAAGGGGCCAGTGACTAGATGGTGGGACCATACGTTGCTTAAATAATCAGCAAAATCAGCAGTTCAGGCTAAAACTTTAAACACAGCAGATTATACAGCTGATGTATATTTAGTAGTGCTATTCCCAGTTGTTTAAAAAAATTATTCTTGTAATTATGTTGTTTTAAAGAGATGGATATATATATATATTGTTAGTTGACATGGAAAATAAGTTTCTAGTAAAAAGAAAATGTCTAAAGAATAATCCTGGAAATAAGGTTATTTCATTGATGATAAATATCAAACATGCTGATTTTGAGATAGAGGAAAAAAGCAGAGCGGGCTTAATTTATCCAGCTAGATATAAATTAGGTTCCATCTGGTCAACCAATTTCACAAGAATAAATATATTAACAATGTAATCCTGGCACAGCTGAACAAATCAGTGATACCTAAATGCAAACAAATCTAAGAACCCATCAGTTTCACCTAAATGCAGATTCAGTGGGTAAAATCCTCACCACAGTTAAGTCAATGGGAGCTTTTCCACTGATACAGACTATTTTTGAGTAGCCCCAGACTATTCTTAAGTGACAACCTATGAAAATATAAACTCTCTCAGTTCTTTATTGGAGCCATACAAATGTTTGCTTACCCACTCAGGCCAAAAGACTAATTGTGCTGCTGATAGAAAAACCTCTTTTTTATATTTATTAACTGTTTATGAAAAGCAAAAAATAAATAAACCTGGCTTGTAAATTTAATAACATTATAATATTCCTTTTGTCATTTAGAAGTCTAAAATAAGAGAGTCTAGGCTCCTATACTTGGGGTACAAAGGACTCTCATTCCTATGTACATTGAATTTTAGACCACCACAAGTAGAAAAGAACAGAACTGCATTATTCTTATTAGTGCTCCAGCATCAACTGTGCAATGTTGTAAGGGAGGCCTTAAAAAGAACTGGTAGTGTCTGATTTCTGTGCTATAGTTCCCCTACAAAATGCTTATCTTCCCATGGAGCCATATGGAAACTAAGAACAGCTGGAGAATAGTAATACTCTAACATGTCCTTTGTCGTGTGCTTTTGTGACAGGCTCATGGCCATCGTACCAGCTGATGGGGCTCGCCCCTTGTGCCACATCACTCCTAGGTATAGTCACCTGCCACAATGTGGTTTATACTGGATTTTTACCTATAGAGGTGGTGAACAGTGGTTCCCATAGTACTCATGGTGACTCATCGACACGTCTTCTGTGGGGCTGCACCTCCCCTATATCCCACCTCTTTCTACTCGGGTGTTTATGCTCAGTGAGATGCTTAGACATGGTGACAGGGCCTTCTCCTGTGTTAGGGCCCAGTGAGGATGACGGCTGCCGGGGGTCTTGCTACTGTCCTGTATCCTCCAAAAACTACAAGACAACTAAAAAATCCAACTTAAATAGCTTGAATGGTGTGGTGGGCAGGACAATGATGTCCCCATGTCAAGTACTTTCTTTATGTGCGTGGGTGCTTCAGTGCTTGGTGTACCTTTTACTCACCCCACCTCTAGGTTTGCGATGCCTCCTAGTGGGTTAATTTTCTGGTCCAGGTTCTGCCCATCCTGCTGCCTTGCCAGGTGTTGTAATGTTGTGAGGCACACGTTGCTGTGCCTACATGAAGCTCATGGTACCACCGATCCCCTGTCTGTATGCTCTGGGCCCATGGATGTTTGACTTGGACTTGCAGTGCCAGGGAAGCTCCATGTTGGGTTTCCCCTCAGCAGATGTCCACAGTGCCCACTGGGCCACCCTCTCCCAGTTCCACCTGACCTGTGTATTCCTGGAGAGAGGTGCTGGGTCCTGGTTGTGTGGTCCACCAGCAGTGTCAATTAAGCTGGTACTTCAGTGTGCTTCCAGTAAATACAAATAGCTTTTCAACGAAATATGCCTGTCACTTTCAGTGGTATTATTTCAGTAGCAGGAGGTGTGATGATGATGTAAGAATGATTCCCACACATTATAGATGCTAGTGCTCTCCCCTGATGAACACTTGCTCCTGTCATATTACTGTTGTGACATCCAGTATGAGTGGGGAAAAATACTTGAGGATTATCTCCTTAAAGCATAGGGGCAATTTTTTTTTTCTTTTATTACTAGCAGACCCGTTTAGGTTTCCTCTCATGAAAAAAGAAAGCTTCTGCTGCTGAATGTTTTTAGCTTATGCTTTTTAAAACTGGCAAGCAGGGTGTGTTTTGTGACTTAATTATTGTGTATATAAATCACTTTGCAATAATTAGGTGGAGACATTGTCTATTTCTTATTACTATCATTATTTTGTTACAGAACAAAGACCAGATTCAGAAAGTGTGAGTCACAGGAATTCACAAGCTCCAATTTCCTAGTGGTGCTTCCAGAAGCAATTGGCAGAGATACATTGGCTTTAAAATGCAAAAAAATGAGTTGCCTGGATAATGATAATACTTGTGCCCAAGAATGAGCTATTAATGACTTTCCTAGTGCAAGTGGTAATATACTGAATGACAATTTGAAATCAGATGTTGGTTTAAGCCATTACTTGTGCTACTAGGGTAGAGAAGGCGATGTGTTTCCACATCAGCATCTCCCAAAGGTAATGTACTTAAGGCCTGAATGGTCATTATATTATAAAACAGTGTATGAGTATGCACAGTAAGCAAGGACAACTGTTTTACCAATGATCAGCTGGATCTGCTTTTACAGCACTACCAATAATTGATGGAAAATAAACCTATAATCTTGCTTCTATTTACCCTTATGTCATTCAAATGAAAGTGTGTACTCAAGGTTTCCTCTTTGCCACACCCCAGCAGAAAGAAGGACGAATACCAAATATGGGCCATGCATAGTACTCCCAAGCCAAGTAAGAAGATCTCTAAAAATGTAACCTCTCATTGCCTTTACTTATCCATGCAGCGTTAGGCATTATTACTGGTAATTCCTTGAACTTGGAGCTATCTTATTGTAGAGGGAAACAACCTGGCTTGATTCATTAGTGCATTCCTGTATGCAAGTGTTTAGACACAGAAGTGACATGCTATGGAAACAAGAACTTCCATCTATTTTTCAGAAATATGCTGTTCCACAGTGTGTTTTTAACTGTTCACATTTTGACTACTGAAAGAGAGGATTGTGAAGAAATTATTGTAAAGCTTATGTAATGAGATTTGAATACATGACCATTCCTAGAATTAGATCCATACTCCATGAAAGTAAGTAAGGTGCGGGGGGGCGGGAGGGGAGGGGAGGACAGGGTACCATGAGGGATTCCCACCAGGCCCCACCCCCTACCTGCTCCCCCAGTCCCCCTGAGCAACCCATGACCCCCACCCACTCTCCCACTCCTGTCAGTGGCTGCTCTGCCCAACCCCAGCGTCCACTTTAAAAAAAGTGGCACTTTTAAAAAAAAAAAAAAAGCCCCACACTCACCAGATCCTGCAGATACCATAAGGGCTTCTAGGGGCTAGTGGCAGATCCCACCCCCATGCAGCACAGGGCAGTGGGGGGCAGCAGGGATCCCCCCACACACACACCTGGCAGGATCCAGTGAGTGTGGAGCTTGTTTGGTTTGTTTTTAAAGGCCAGGATGCTGGGGCCAGGCAGGATAGCCATTGATGGGACTGAGAGAGTGGGTGGGGGATGGGGGCTCATAGCAGAGCCCCCACATACAGTGTGGGGCAGTAAAGATCTCCCCCGCCCTTCCCCCTACCTGGCAGGACCCAGTGAATGCAGGGCTTTTTTCTTTTCTTTTCTTTTTTTTTTAAGTGCCCAGATGCTGGGGCTGGTCAGGGTAGCCATTGACAGTGCTGGGACAGCAGGTGGGAGATGACACCTGTTTGATTCAGAGATTCCGTCAAATTTGGCTGAATCAATTGGGAACAGTGATTCGACTCACCTGATTGAATTGCTGTCCCTTGAATCAGCCAAATATGAATCTGAAGTGAATACTAGCCACTTCACAAACACCTAGAAAGCAGCACAAATGATTAGGAGACTTGAGGGACATTTTTGGAACCAAAACCACCAAAAATATTCTATAGGGAAAAATTATCCATTAACAGATGTTTTTTTTTTTTTTTATCAGTCCTTATCTTCTACCTGCACCTTAAAAACAACCCTAATATTCACTGTAGATAAATAAATCCTTTATTTCTTTAGCAGCTATAGAGTTTGGTAGGCAGAGAACTATAAAATCCTGGAACTTTGAATATTGGCTGTACAAGGTTTAACCTTGCATAGTCATTTGGATATTCCTTTTAATACTATAAAATTGTATATTGTACATGTAAATAATATATTATGGCATGCAAATACTGGAAAGAGAAAGAAGGTATAATGTTGTCCCAAATGGTTGCTTTTAATCCTTTCTCCTCTGCTAGAAAGTCAGCTTCAGAAAATTTACCCTCATTACTATAGGTTACAGTTAGATTTAAGTAGTGTAACAGAAAAAGGTTAATTTTGCTTGGTGAGTACAATTTAAAGAATTAACAGTTTTCTCAGAACCTTATGGCAGATTGATAAAACATTGTGAAACTGAAAGTACAGATTAAATACTTGATTGGGCTGTTAAACATCTGTTAAGCTGTTATAACTCCATAAACATAATCAGTTTCATTAAAAATCAGTGGAACATAACAAGGAAAAAAAATTCAAAATCAGTTTTTGATTACTTTTTACATGTACTACCTACTGAGCTTAATATCCGCCCTTCTTTACTAATCTCTTCCCTAGGAACAATAAAACTTTAAAAATTGTTGCCAGTTTAAAAAAAATTTCTATTCTTATTTCTTCTTAAACCAAACACCCTTTCACATGGTACATAGGGATAGATATTGTTTTTCATACAGTTCAAATAGCAGCTATGTCTGTTTTTGATTGCCAAAACATGTATGTCAATCTCATTGTTCCATCTGTCTAAACTATTTTCAAACTTGCTTATAAAATTATCCAAATTATTTCTGAAGTTTTAATAGCTTTTGCTTACACCTTAAATTTTGTCAACTTTAAACACTGCATATTGAGTATATGGATATGTACAAGAATTACATTTAGATCAATTTAACCAAGATTGGTTGATTTAAATGCATGGTCATACAAGCATTCACAGGGTTTAAATCCCCCTAAAAATGTCATGCCCTATCTAAATTAGTTAATCTCAGGAGGTGATCTAACATTAGGTCAGCCTGGCTTAATCCAGTCTAAAATAATTTATCCTAGCCTAACAACATCTGCATGTGTTCACAGCACAGCCCTGGGGCTGGTGTTCACAGCACAGCCAC
>NW_017728951.1:51971915-51979190 GCF_001723895.1 Crocodylus porosus
GCATGCCGCAGAACCCAACTCTGAGTTAGCTGAGCTGCATTGTTTTGATACCCCGCTCCTACCCCGAGAATTACCAGCCCTCCATATCACATCAGTTCCTTCACAAGTTACTTATCTCTGGCTGTCTCAGTAAATGCCTGCATGCCGCAGAACCCAACTCTGAGTTAGCTGAGTTGGATGATTCAAAGCCTTGGTCTCACCCTATGTTAATTTCAAGCCTCAAAGAGCAGGCATTTTTGAGGGGAGAAGAACAAGTGGACCAAATACTGAAGTCATAGTGATATAACCAAAACCCATATATTGGATTCAGTTAGCTCATACCTTCACTGTCAAAGGATCATGACTCTGCATTGAAGTGTACCACACTAATTCTATAGATGCTAGACCTCAGCATGGCAGTAATTTACTTGCTTTAGTGTGCCAATACATGGCCATTTCAGAAGTGATAATTAATCCATAATTACCACTGTATTCAGGTGGCAACATCCACTTCATGTCAGGGCAGAGTACATGGAGCAGGCATGAAGTGGTTCACTTGTACAAAACTTGGGCTGAAGACCTGGAGATTTGCTAGCATAGGACTCCAGGACCTTAAAAACAAGTTTCTTTAAATCTTTTCTGGAATTAGAATGATGGGGGATAAGCTTGTTACTTGGGAGTTTACTCCTTGAACTTAATGCAGCTACATTAGAGTAAAACGAGTTTTGAGTTAGTTTCATTGGCTGTAATCTTTCTGTTTTGCATCATTTTACAAGTCCTGTTGGATAAGATTATTGAAAATCAAACAAGCCTATATTGTGATGAATATTTTACTGAGCCAGGTATTCACAATATAGGTATCAAGTTCTTCAAGCTTTCGTGATATGCATACAGAAAATCTAGCATGCAGCCAAACCTGCCTTTGATGAAATACGACAGGGCATAGTTGAAAGTACTGTAATTACAAGGCAGGCTTGTGATGTTTCTCTCATTAATTGTCTGTCTTCCTATCTCAGTCTCAATACACTTCAAGGTCTTCTTTGCAAAATATACTTTTAATTTTAAGTATATTTTGTTTAATTTGCTTCACACTTTGTGGTCTATGTACAGTTCTGAATACAGAAATTAACAGGATTGCTGAGCCAGACCCATAAAAAGGAGATAAGTGCCCAAATCCAAATTTTCAATTCCAACTCCTCTTGTTCAGTGGCCTGTTCCTGACCATCCTGGAGGCACTTCCAAATTATTAAGTATTTCCCTGTTAAGCTTGAAAGTTCTCAAAGGTACCTTTAGATCTGCTTAGAACTGCCTTGGCCTGAGCAGCTAGACACAGTTGTTGCCTAAGGCCAGCTGATACTCAGAAACTAGGTGAAATGCCTAAAACCCATGAAGGACCCAATCTGGTAGGTATGCTCAAGATTACCCCTCTCAAAAAAGTCAGTCATAGCGCTTTCTTTTTTAAAATGCAGCCAGAGAAGTAGAAAGCAGGGGTGCCAGTGCCCACCTGTTATATAATGGCTTAACTATAGTAGGATGCTTTCCCAGGAACTGTTTCAATAAATTTCAGGAAATTCATAAACATTTACATGTGCTCCTTGTCACATATATTGCACTCTCCATCTAACTCCTCTCTGGGCAATATTTAGAGCCACCTTTCAGGTAAGATCAAATTAATATCACTATAAGTGATTACATTGTCTCATGCTTCATATCAGTTGGAAATAAAAAAAAAATCATCATTCTTTTGCAAAAGGGGTGGAAAACTATAAATTGTTAAGACTGTGCCTTCTAACTTGCATGAATCTGCCATGCTTACAGTAACCTGCTACTCTTTATAAAGGGGTCTGTACCATGAATTTACTTCTCTTCACTGTAGTTCTGATTTGCTCACATATTGCTGCTTCCAGAGATGCGAGAAGTCTCATCAGCAGTAGCTGTTCTGTATTCTGTTCTCCATTAGCTGAAGTTTCCCTAAGTGGAACATAGTTCATAATTGTATCTATAAAATAAAGGAAGAATTACTGTAGTTATGTTAATATGTGAATGATAGCTACACATGTTGGCACAAATACAATAAGCTATATTAAGAGCTTTTGCAACTGTGCAGGGTTCAAAAGCCACAAGGTGTCAAAGAACAATCTTCTTAATAGCACCCATCTCTACCAAAACTGAGAGATTCTATTCTGCAATTTTTTTGGTATAGTGTCATCTTATCCACACGTAGTTACAATCCATCTATTGGTTTCAAATCATAATCTGATAGATATTTGGAAAGCACAAATCACTGAACAACCCTGGCCTAAATAAAATAGGGCACAACTGCATGATATCTACATACTGATGAAACAGCAGCCTAAATCTCACTACCTCATTATCCCCACCCCAATCTGCATTGCATCTAACAATTTTGATAGGAAAAAGTAGACCTACTCAAGTGTACCATTTAAAAATAGTTAACTTATCTTAAAATGTAAAATTTCTTAGTGTTACAGTACCAGTTTGCATCAAATCCTTAGAAATACTTTTATTATTAATAAACCAGCTAAGCAAGCCCTTAACTCCTAGAAAATCAATTAAGCATAAACAGGCTTACTATATACATATCATATTGGCTCAAGGCTTCATTCTGTGGCAGTTTCAATGTGTTTTTGAGAAAACCAATAGAGCTAGTGGAGCTCAAGCCACTTAAGAGACAACTTAAGGTATTAATTTTCTTCTTCCAATCCTATAACAGGAACATGGGCTTATTAATTTAAAAAAAATCAGGTCTGCCTAAGTTTAGGCCTGTGGCAACAGTGATTCTTCTCTTATTCTTATGAACAGTGATAGCACAAGGGAACAGAATAATTCAAAATAATTTTAAAGCATTCATGGAGTTCACAGAATCTGTCAATATTGTTGACCTTAGAGTGAGAATTTATTAGCTTCTTGATATGTAGCTGCATACAACATAGACTAACAGCTATAAGGAAAACACATCAATGAGAAATACATTAGTGAAGACAGAGAAAAATAATCTTTTGATTCTGGAAGCTGAATTTTTACCCAGATAGTTGTTTAATGGCTGGAGCAGATGCCATGAGTTCAGGATAGTAGTAATTTGAGATGCCTTTGTAGGACCCCATATAAAATCCATTTAAACTGTGGAAAAAGTGAGAGACTTGAAACATGAAGAGAGGATTATTATCATCATCACTGTAAGCCTCATGATGCAGCTGAGGAACAGAGCATCTCATAACAAGTACAAGATAACAAGCCTAGTCTGTGCTTGTGCTGAGAATGAAAGCTGGGTATATTGAGTCCTAGCCCAGTGCTTAATCTTCCTCTAGGATTCTTAAAACCCAACTCTTGTTTTGTTTGAACAATGATCATTAAAAAAAGAGGATTCTTTTCTTCTAACATGAATTGCAAAGAACTAAAATCAAGGCAACAAAACAGATAATGTATCAGAAAATATTGAATGAAATTCAGAAAGGATAAAATCTAAATTGATAAAAATTCAGGTTATAAAGTTAGAAGTTTCTGTTATGACCAGGAAGAATGCATGTAATTGAATAATCAAAATCTCTAGTCCATTCCTAATGACACAGCATTATCTTTATGACACTTTCCTTGACAGTCGAAAAGGAAGAAATAAGATGTTATGAAGCTGATTTGGGTCAAATGAAGTGGAGGAGATATGAGTTTAATTTACTCATTTGAGGCCCTAACGGATATGACAGAGGCTCAATGTAATGGTTTTGTGGACAGCATTATCTGATTCAAAAGTTTTTTTTAAAAAGTCATGCCTCAGAAATCATGTGATTCCATAAATAAGGGTGGGGTCTTTTCATTCCCTTTGTGGCTTATTTTTTTTAAGTGTATTTGGACTTAATTTTCAAATTTGGTACTGCAATCATGAATATTAGAAACTTTTGTTAAATGAAAGCCAAGATTCTGATGTAATTGAATTATTTCATGAGTTGTGACTTAAAGAAAACAGAAAATATTGTGAAACTGTGTTGTGAAAGTTAGCAACATGCACAAACTTTCAAACCAATTGTTTTTCTTTCACAAACTAAAGCAAACATTCAGCAGCTCACATCCTTCATCACTTCCTGATCCATATTGCTATATTCAGTTCAGCAGAGGTTAGAGGTGGTATAACAGGCTTTGGGTAATAAGGGGATAATGAGTCTAAGCCCATTTAATTATATCTTCTCTCTCTCCAACCAAATGGAAATCCTTTCTGTTTTGCCTTAAGCAGAACCCAGCAAACAGAAGGTGGAGGAAGAATATGACTAGCAGACTAATTTTTACCTCTCACATACAGCTGCATAAAGTTCAGTCAAGGAAAAGTGTGTCTGCAATATCAGTATATAGAACAACAGCATCACCTCGAATTGCAATTTGTGAATAAGTTGCACATTTCTAATCCATGAAAGAGCTCTGGGCCCACATAGTTAATGTACAGAGCAAGGCAAAGGTCAGAGCATGCTCACCGGATACTTTTATTAACTCTGTTACATGTAAAAATATCTCAAAAAATCTAAACTGTCTCAATGCGGAGCTAATCTTCCTTCTCTGGAGAAGCCACTGAACAGGAAACAGATGAGGGAGAATAAGGAGTTGGCCAAGGTGTGATTACAAAGAAGTAGGAGTTAAAAGTCTGGATTGGAAGACGGGAAGCAGAGAGAACCTGATGCCTAGTGAGAAAGGAAGAGAATTAAAAGTGAAATCTGCAGTGACAGAAGTTGAAAGGGGGACCTCAAGCAGGCTATGATCCAGGAATAATGGAAATATATCACCTGGTTCTCTTGCTGCTTTCACACTTGTGTGGGAAAGAAGCAGGAAAAGAGAATAAGCTCTCTGTTGGTAATTTTTTTTTGTTGGGGGGGCATTGAGGGAAGGAGTAGTAGTAAGAATTAAAGCTCAGATGCCAAAATTGGGGCAGGGTGTATTTACTGCAGAAAGTTTGGTTAGTTGAGGGACGCAGAGTAACAGGGAGACATGAATGACAATGGCATTGTCTACAGGAAAAGATGAGACAAAATCTTCCTTCTCTTTCATACCTAAAGGAGAGAGGGGGAAAACAAAGGCAATGGAGAAGCTCCAGCAGCAGACTTTTTAGCTCCTTTTTTTTTCCTTTTGTATTTTAGCATTGTTTAATTAGAGGTTTGGGGTGGTGGAGTTGCTATAGATGCATAAAAAGAATATTGAGGACATTCCAGAATATCTGCAGGAGCAGTGAGATGGGACCCTAGGGAGATGATGCACAGAAATGATTCAAGAATATTTGTTAGCCTCCCTATGTTGGAAAGCTTTTCCTTAAATAATGAAAGAGCTTGCTTACCAGGCAGGTTTCCTCCAGCTCTTGCTGCTCTAATAAAGACAAATGAAGACTATGTGAAGGCCTGGGGCAAAGGAACTGAAAGAAGTGAGAGTCCACAAGAAAAAGTTACTGCAGATCCGATACAATGAATGGCTATAGTCAGGATTATCTATTAAATTCAATGCAATAGGTTAATCCCCCAAACCCAGGGTCTACTTGTTGCATAAAGTTTTAGGAATACTGACATTTCTAAACTTTATGTAGAGGAATTCCTAGATTTCCTAGACCATTGGGAGCTGAGGGAGTGAGAGGAGGCTGACTGGGCACACGTGGGGGCTCTCACTACACATGTGCCCCCTGCAACTTACTAGCGGCGGTGGAGGCTGAGAACCAAAAGTGCGGGCAACAGCAGCTGATCCCCCAAAGGTAGGTGGGGCAGGAGCCAGTGCAGCTACAGTGGATCTGGAGGGGAAGCCCTTGAATCCCTCTTTGCTGAGCCATATGCCCGAACAGAGTATGCAAACAGCTGGCCAGGGGGGACCCTTCCCCCGGGGGCAAAGGGATCCTTCAGAGGCTGCTCCTAGGGGCTTGCCCTGGAGCACTGGAATTGGAGACCACCCCAGTGAAGGGGACCATGGGGGGAGGGACAGCTGGCAGCCAGCAGGCACTTCCGCGTTATCCAGAGGACCTGATTGGCTGCTCGGCCAGCATGGGAAAATTCAAATCGCGGGCTTTAAAAGCCCTGGTTTGACTCAGCAGCCAGCAGTAGGGAACTGAGGGAGTGATAGGAGGCTGACTGGGCACACATGGGGGCTCTCACCACACATGTGCCCCCTGCAACATACCAGCGGCGGTGGAGGCTGAGGACCAGCTGTGGGGGCAGCAGCAGCTGATCCCCTAAAGGCAGGTAGGGCAGGAGCCGGTGCAGCTGCAGATGATCCAGAGCAGAAGGCCCTGGATCCCTCTTTGCTGAGCCACGCAGGGAGCCATGCACCCGAGCCATGTGCACAAACAGAGCGCGTAAACAGGCATGCTCTGTGATGATGTGCTGGTGTTTGCACTGGCATTTGCACTGGCAGAAACAGGCAGAGGAGTTAGAGAGTCTTCTTCAGGAAGAAGGAGGCTCCACCAATAAGGAGAGAGGTAAGAACTATCTGTGAGCCATGGTGAGGATTCGTAGTGCTAGCAAGGGCCCTGCCTCAGTGGTGCTACCCTTCCGGGGCTCCTCTGAGGCTGCTACCCAGATGAAGCCCTGCAGGGGAAGTGATACTGAGGGGTAACCAGCAAAGGTTCATGCAAGGCTGATCCTGCCTGACTAACCTGGTCTCTTTCTATGACCACATAACAAAAAGCTTAGATGGAAAGGAGGAAGTCAATGTCATCTTCTTTGACTTCCAGAAGGCCTTCGACACAGTGTCCTACCCAATTCTGGTGGGCAAGCTGAGGGATTGCGGCATTGATGAATGTACGGTCACATGGATGGCAAACTGGCTCCAGGGGCGAACCCAGAGGGTGGTAGTGGATGGGTCAATGTTGACCTGGGAGGGTGTGGGCAACAGAGTCCCCCAGGGCTTTGTCCTTGGGCCGGTGCTGTTCAACATCTTCATTAGTGACCTGGACGAGGAAGTGGAGAGCACCCTGTTCAAGTTCGCTGATGACACCAAGCTGTGGGGTAAAGTGAATAAACCGGCAGGAAGGGACCGCATCCAGGCAGACCTGGATAGGTTAGACAAGTGGGCAGATCTGAACAGGATGCGGTTCAACAAGGACAAGTGCAGGGTGCTGCACTTGGGGAGAGGGAACCAGTGTTACGGTTATAGGTTAGGGGCTGACCCTCTAGGCAGCACAGAGGCAGAGAGGGATCTTGGAGTCAGGATTGACTCCAGGATGAATATGAGTCACCAATGCGATGAAGCAATAGGCAGAGCCAACCGCACCCTGTCATACATCAACAGGGGCATCACTAACAGGTCCAGAGGGGTCTT
>NW_017728951.1:51979290-52001553 GCF_001723895.1 Crocodylus porosus
GGTCCAGAGGAGGGCCACTCATATGGTTGAGGGCCTCCATGGCCAGCCCTATGAGGAGAGGCTGAGGGACCTGAATCTCTTCAGTCTCCGCAAGAGGAGACTGAGGGGGGATCTTGTGGCTGCCTACAACTTTATCAGGGGCCACCAGCAGGGACCTGGGGAAAGTCGGTTCACCAGGGCCTCCCTTGGACTCACCAGGAACAATGGCTACAAGCTGAGGGAGGATAGATTTAGATTAGATATTAGGAAAAACTACTTCACTGTAAGGGTGGCCAGAGCCTGGAATAGGCTTCCCAGAGAGGTGGTGCTCTCACTGTCCCTGGAAATCTTCAAGAGGAGACTGGATAGGCACCTGGCTGGAGTCTTATGACCCCTCCCACCCCCAGTGCTCCTTCCTGCCCATGGCAGGGGTCGGACTAGATGATCTGTCTAGGTCCCTTCCGACTTATTGATTCTATGATACAAGGGGGGCATGGTGAAAGGAACTTTATGGTAGGTGTCTACTACAGAACACCCAACCAGGGGGAAGAGCTGGACTGGGACTTCTCCGGTCAGCTTATGGAGGCAGTTAGGTCAAGGGATGTCATTGTCATGGGTGACCTAAACTACCCAGGCATTTGCTGAGATGAGCAGACAGCCAGATGTAAGTACTCAAGTAGGTTCCTAGCTGTATTACAGGACCGTCACCTTATACAGGAGGTGCACAGCCCACTAGAGGTAATGCCTTGCTGGACCTTGTTCTGGCCACTGGGGATGACCTGGACTACAGGTCCTTGACCATCTGGATAATAGCAATCATCATCTGCTGGAATTCACTATCCAGCACAGGGTGTCAAGGGCTTATAGCAAGACTAAAGCCCTTGACTTCAGAAGGGTCAACTCCAACGAGCTTCGGAGATTACTGGGGGAGGCACTGAGGGCCCAGAAGGTAGAAGAGATGGGAGTCCGTGAGGGATCGTCATACCTTAAGGGGGTGATCCTCCTGGCCCAAAGGGTAACAGTCCCTGAGAGAAGCAAAGTGGGTAAGAGTGCTCAGAAACCCCCATGGTTCAGCAAGGGCATTCAGGAATGCGTGAGGACTAAAATGGTGGCATACAACCAGTGGAAGGGAGGGACTATCACCAAGGAGGAGTACTTCTCTTTGGCCCCTGAATGTAGGAGGGCTATTAGAAAGGCCAAGGCAGAGATGGAACTCAGGCTAGCATCCAGGATTAAGAACAACAAAAAGTCCATTTTCAAGTACATTGAGAGCAAGAAGAGGGCACCAGGCAAGTAGGGCCCCTGCAAGATTCAAATGGTAACCTTGTAGCTATGCCAGATGAGAAAGCCAATATTTTTAACAGTTTCTTTGCCTCTGTTTTCTGGAACAGGGACCAGGACATTCCTCCTTCCAGAGGTAGGGACAATCTTGGGGATAGCTCTGTCAGGCCTTGAGTCAGTGCAGATGTAGTTAGGGATCTTCTGGAAGGGCTGAACATTTTTAAATCTGCAGGTCCAGATGCCCTCCACCCAAGGGTGTTGAGGGAGGCAGGAGTCATTGTGGAGCCCTTGGCCCGGCTGTATGAGCATTCATGATCATCTGGCCAGGTGCTGGGGGATTAGAAACTAGCTAATGTGGTCCCCATTTTAAAAAAAGGGAGGAAGGAGGACCCAAGTAACTATAGGCCCATAAGCCTCACCTCAGTCCTTGGGAAGATCTTGGAGAAAATCAGCAAGGAGCACATCTGTGAGGGGCCAGCAGGGGAGAGAATGCTCAGGGGCAACCAGGATGGGTTCATCAAAGGCAGGTCCTGCCTGACCAACCTGGTTGCCTTTTATGACCAGGTAACTAAATCCTTGGATGATGGTGTCACCATGGATGTAGTCTATTTAGACTTTAAGAAGGCCTTTGACACTGTCTCTCACCCCATTCTGATTAATAAATTAAGTGACTGTGGCATTGATGCCTACACAGTTGGCTGGGTAAAAAGCTGGCTGATGGGGCACACCCAGAGAGTAATGGTGGACACGTCATACTCAACCTGGCAAGTTGTGAGCAGTGGGGTCCCCCAGGGCTCAGTCCTTGGGTCCGCACGTTTTAGCATCTTCATCAGCAACTTGGACGAGGGGGTGGAAAGCACATTGTCCAAGTTCGCTGATGACACTAAGATGTGGGGTGAGGTGGGACCACTTGAAGGGAGAGAGAGGCTGCAACAAGATTTAGACAGACTACAAAAGTGGGCAGATGAGAATAGGATGGGGTTCAACATAGACAAAAGCAGGTTGCTGCACCTTCGGAGAAGGATCTACAGCATACATATAGGCAGAAGAGTTCCTCTTTTGAAAGCACAGAGGCAGAAAGGGATCTTGGAGTCATTATTGACTCCAAGATGAACATGAACCGCCAATGCCAGACTGCAGCCAGCAAGGCCAGCCATACCTTGTCATGCATCCAAAGATGCATCTCAAGCTGGTCCAGAGAGGTGATGCTCCCCCTCTATGTGACATTGGTCAGGCCACAGTTGGAGTACTGTGTCCAGTACTTGGTGCCACACTTTAAAAGGGATGTGGGCAGCCTGGAGAGAGTTCAGAGGAGGACCACTGGCTTGGTGAGAGGGCAGAAGGACAGGCACTATGAGGAGAGACTGAGGGAACTGAACCTGTTCAGCTTTGGCAAGAGAAGGCTGAGTGGGGATCTGGTGGCTGCCTACAAACTCATCAGGGAAGATCACCAGTAAATAGGAAGAGCCCTATTCTCCCCAGCACCACCTGGGGTGACAAGGAACAATGGTAATAAGCTGATGGAGAATAGGTTTAGGTTAGAGATCAGGAGGCAATAGTATGGTTAGGGTGGCCAGAATCTGGAACCAACTTCCTAGGGTCCTCACCCCTACCTAGAGTAAATTCAAAAAGAGGTTAGATGATCACCTGTCTGGGGTCCTGTGAACCCATCATTCATTCCTGCCTGTGGCAGGGGGTCAGGCTAGATGATCTGTTCAGGTCCATCCTGACCCTAGCTACTATGAAACTATGAATTAGAACCTGTGTCTATTTAGCTCAGTTTCCTGGTCCTGCAGTGACCACCACCAAATATTTCTGAGGAATCCTTCAGTAGGCAGCCTGCAATCATGTATTATATGACAAACTAAATTATTTAGCCTAGTCCACTATATATTGAGGAAATGATGGTTGCTGAAGTTAAACATTTGCTGCCTAATTTAACTGTGTATTTGACAAAGTTTCTATTTGAATAAATCTGTTGTGGGGAATGATCATTTATAAGCTACATGGTTGATCTTGCAATACAGAGGATCCTTACGGTAATTTTATTTATTGATTGCATGTTTGATGTGAATTGTAAAACTAAAATTAATTTTACTATTTGTGGCTTCTGAATTCTTCTCTGAGATTATTGGAATGCTAATTTTATTTGGATTTTTCTACAAGAAAGTCAGTCTCTTTACGGAAAAATTCATATGTTTGTTATCTTGCAAGATCCAAATGTTTTGTCTTGGGATACTTTATGGAGTAGTATTGCCACTAAATGTTAATCTATAAATCATACTGATGATCTAAAAATAAATGACTGAACACTTTGGGCTATGCAAATTGGAATTAGAGGGGTAGAAACAAATACTAAGGACTTTGAGATTTGGCCATATTGGCAATCTGGCAGACTGTAAAATGCTGATAAATGAAGAGTTAAGTTTGTGATTAGACAAAGCAGTACATACCTAATAGATTCATAAATTGTAGAGTTGGAAGGGACCATAATGGATCATCATGTCCGACCCCCTACCCCTGGCAGGTAAGAGGACCAAGGTCAGATGGCCCTAGCCAGGTGACTATCAAGCCTCCTCTTGAAGATCTCCAAGTTAGGTGATAGTACCATTCCAGATTGTGGCCACCCTTACAGTAAAAAAATTCTTCCTAATCTCTAACTTAAATCTATTCTCCACTAGTTTGTACCCATTATTCCTAGATACTCCCAGGGGCACTCTGGTAAATAGCACATCTCCAATTCCCTGTTGTCCTCCCTTGATAAACTTATAGGTGGCTACAAGGTCTCCCCTCAGACATCTCTTGTGAAGGCGGAAAATCTCAAACTCCCCTCATAGGGTCTTTCATGGAGGCCACTAATCATGCGACTGGCCCTCCTCTGAACCCTCTCCAGATTCTGCGTGTCCCTCTTGAAGTGCGGTGCCCAAAACTGGACACAGTACTCCATCTGCAGCCTGACCAATGCTGCATAGAGGGGGAGCATCACCTCCCTTGATCTGTTGGTCATGCATCTGCTCATACATGACAAGGTGCAATTGGCCTTGTTGATGGCCTCATTATACCGGCGGCTCACATTCATCTTGGAGTCAACTATGACTCCAAAATCCTTCTCAACCACTGAGCTGCTGAGGTCATCCCACAACCTATAGGTGCTGGGGGTTCCTCCTCCCTAGATGGAATACCTTACATGTATCTTTGTTGAATTGCATCCTATTTCATTCCACCCATTAATCCAACCTGTCTAGGCTGGCCTGTATCTGCTCCCTGCCCTCTGGTGTATTACCTTTGCCCCATAACTTGGTATCATCTGCAAACTTGGAGAGGGTGCTCTCCACACCCTCATCCAAATTACTGATGAAGATATTAAATAATACCGGTCCAAGGACCGAACCCTGCGGGACACCACTGCCTATCTCCTTCCAGGCAAAGAACAACCTGACCACTACCACTCTCTAGGTGCAGTCCCTAAGCCAGTTGGCCACTCACCTGATTGTGTAGGTGTCCATTCCACAGCCTGCTAGCTTTCCTATGAGAATAGGATGTAAAACAGTCAAAGGCTTTCCTAAAATCCAGATAGATGACATCAGCCTCAGCTGCTGTGTCAAGGCAGTGTGTGACTTGGTCATAAAAGGCTATAAGGTTTGTCAGGAAATATCTACCTGTGATGAACCCATGCTGGCTTCTTTTCAGCATCATTTCCCCTACTGGGCCATCACAAATCCATTCTTTGATGAATTTTTCCAGTTTTTTTCCAGAGATAGAGATAAGACTGACTGGCCTAAAGTTACCCAGCTCATCCCTTCTCCCCTTCTTAAAAATGGGCACCACATTGGTCCTTTTCTAGTCCTCAGGGACCTGGCCAGAGCACCATGAGTGCTCAAACAGCCATGCCAGTGGCTCAGCTATGACACTGGCCAATTCCTTCAGCACCTGTGGTTGGAGGTCATCCAGGCTGGCTGCCTTGTTAAGTGGTCCTTAACTAAGTCAACACTAACTTTGGTGATCTCATGACTTTTGGACATGTGGCTCAAGGTTGGGGAATTGTCTTGGTGAGTACTTAAGAATACTGAAGCAAAGAATGCATTGAAGAGCTCCACCCTTTTCTTTGTGTCAACCACCGACTGTCCTGATTTGTCCTACAGGGACCCTATGTTACTCTGCACTTTCCTTTTGCTCGCTATGCATCTGTAGAAGGACTTTTTATTGTCCTTAATTGTTGCAGCTAGCCTAAGCTCCAATGCTGCCTTGGCCTGCCTAACTGATTCCCTGCAATAGTGTGCCAGGGAGATGTATTCCTCCTTGGTGGCAGCCCCCTGCTTCCACTGACTATAAATCTCTTTCTTTGCCCCGGTCTTTTCTGGAGTTCCCTGTTCAGCCAAGGTGGCTTTTTTATCCCCTTTCCTGCATAAGAGGATATACTCCTTTGTGCCCCAAGGATTACTCTCTTGAGAAACCTCCAACCTTTGTGGACTCCCATTTGCTCAATGCTCTTGAGTTCTGTCAAAGATTAAAGTCTTTGATTTCAGATGCCGATGGCAAAAGGTCAGATGACAAAAGGGTCAGAAGCTAACACAGCAAACTCTGTGGTTGTAATTTATGCCTCTGTATTAACAGTGTTGCATATACACACCCCTGTCTGTGCCTCATTTCAAATTATTTAAGTTTTCATACGAAAGAGACAAACTGACCTTGACGGCCCAGCACAAAAGATAAAGTATCAAGAGTAACGAGATTAACTGACTTTAGTAAAGTTGTAAAATTAAATATGCTACGCGCGCCATCCTGTGACCAAACAGAACCAGTACCACCCAAGTAAAAATAACCCTCCTTTTTCATGAAACCTGAGCAAACAAAGAAAGCACAAGTGCCAACTCATTAATTATTTATAATTGGCGTATAGTAATTGGTCACCTGTGTCAGATAAAACTTTGAAAGAACTTCCGCCCAAAGCAGAGAACAGAGAACTATGTATACACTCAAGAAGAACAGATAGTGCATGAATAGTTCTCTCCGCCTATGTTATCTTTTTGGTGTATCCCCGTTTATCTCTCTATCTCCGATGTTATCTTTCTTATGAAGAGCTCCCGGTAATATGCAGTCTGCAACGACTTATATGAATTGCTCGGAAGCAACTGTCTTACCCACCCTGTAAATGCTGGGTAACATGATATCTGCATACTGTAACTGAATGAATAAATCAACCCCACTGCCTGCACTCTTGCCATCAAAAGCGTAAGTAAAATAAATCTTTTGTGAAACCATCACGCTGTGTTTAAATCATCCTGACTCCTGTTCACTGTTATCACTCACCTGCCCGGTCATAAATCCCCCTCCTCGCGCCAAGCCGGTCGTGCCGAACCAGGCTTGCACCTCAACCGGCGTTACGGGACGCGACAAGTTCCACCACCTCACTAAATGGCCTTTTAAGTTTACTAAATTTGGCCTGTCTGAAGTCTAATGCTTTAGCCTCACTGGATATTTTTCCCACCTTTTGCTGGATAGGGAACTCTACCAAGTGATGGTCATTATCACCCAGGTTACTGTGCACTCACAGGTTCTCCATGAAATCATCCCCTGTTGCTAAGACTAGGTTTAGCAAGGCGCTACCCCGGTGGGACTGGACACCATCTGGGTTAGGTGGAGATCCTGCACACAGTGTAAGAACCTCCATGAGTAGCTTGTTTTGGACGTCCACTCCTCCCAGCAGATATCCAGGTAATTTAGATTCCCCATGACCAGTGCCTCCCATACCTGAATGGCATCTGAGAGCTGCCTGGAGAATTCCTCATGTAGCTCATCATCCTGATGAGGAGGTCTGTAGTAGACTCCCACTACCAAGTCCTTTTCCCCTGCCCCCCCCCGAACCTGACCCCAAATGCCTTGGAATTCCCCTCCTCTACCCCTGCCTTGATGATGGAAGATGTGTACTGCTCCTTAACATAAAGAGCTACACTCCCACCTTTTTTCCCCACTCTGTCATGCCTATACAACCTGTACTCCTCAATGCCTACTGCCCAGTCATGTGTAGAATCCCACCATGTTTCAGTTAAGCTGACTAGGTCATACTGTGTGATAGCAAGTAAGAGTGTGAGCTCTTCCTTGATTATTCCCCATACTCCTGGCATTTGTGTAAAGACATTTTAGCCCCCCAATGGGTGCTCTTGGTGCCCCTTTGCCTTGATGGTTTGTGTTCCCCTCAGTGCTTACCTGGTTAGATATGGTGCCTTGTTTGTGGCTTTGCAACCCTGGTTCTCATTGACCACCGGTTCCCCATCCCCCATCAAACCTAGTTTAAAGCTCTTCAGAGGAGATCAGCTAACCTGAAGGAGAAAAGATGCTTACCTCTAGGAGAGAGATGATCATCCCTTCCCAGGAAGCCTCTTCCCTGGAAGTGATGGTCGTGGTTGTAGAATCCAAAGCCCTCCTGAAGACACCATCTCTGGAGCTGCTGGTTGACTACCCTGATGTCCTGGCACCTCCAGCTGCTGCCAACTGGAAGGATGGAGGAGAATACCACCTGTGCCCCCAACTTCCTAAGCCCAAGCTCATGGAAGTCTTTCATGATGCAGTCAGTACTACTCCCAGCCACATCATTAGTGCCCACATGGACAAGGACCATGGGGTAGTAGTTGGAGGGCTTGATGAAATCAGGAATCTTTTCAGTGATGTCACTGATCTTTGCTCCAGGCATGCAGGACACCTCTCACACAATAGGATCTGGTAAGAAGATTGGCCCTTCCATGCCTCTCAGGACTGAGTCACCCACTACAATAATGCAGTGTTTCTTCTTGTGCCTGGGCAATGGTCTCACAGCTTGCCTAGCAGGGGTTGCAGGGACCACCTCCTCTGCATGCTTTGCTGCTGGAGAATGTTCCTCTGCTGCCTCCTCCAACAAGGCTGCCAGGGCCCTGTACCTGTTCCCCAGACACAATGGGGAAGCAGACACGAGCTCCTGCTGTCTGGGTCTGGAGGTGACAGTCTTCCACTCCTCTGCTGAAGATTCCTCTCATAGGATTTCATCCATAGGCATCTGGAGCTGTAAGTAATGGAAATACCCACCAGTCACAGCCTCATCCTCCTTGATTCCCCTCAGACTACTCACTGCCTCCTGGAGTTTCCTCACCTGCTTCTCCAAGGCCTGAAGGTGGACACATGAGGGGGCTACCCCTTTCCCCTCCCACCTCTGATGGCAGGGTCCCCACCAGGCCACCCCTGCAGACAGGGAGGCACTGCTCAGTCTGGGTGGAGACCTCTGAGGAGCCACAGGTGGGTGGCACTATAGGGGCAGGGTCCCTAGCAGCAGTACCCCATGCCCTTACTGTAGCTGCAGAGCTATGATTCGTCATTGCTCTCCTGCTGGGTGCTCCTTCTTGTCTACTTCTTCTGTGCACCTGCCTTGTGTGAACACCTGCAACAACACAGGTACACCCTTACAGAGCATGCCTGTTTGCACACTCTGTTCATGCACGCAACTCCCTGCTGGCTCACTTAAGAGGGCTCCAGAGGGCTCCGTTTCCAGATCCTCTGCAGCTGTGCCAGCCCTCCACCCCACTTACCTGAAGGACCTTCTGGTGCCTCTGGCTCCATCTCTGCTGTTGGTGAGAGTCCAGGTGGCACATGTGTGCTGAGGGACATGTGCGCCCACTCTGTTCTCAAGCCCCAATTGCCTGGGGCTTGACCAAACCACAGCTTCTAAGTGGTAGTGTTATAATACCTTGTGTGTATTGTGCTGTGAACAATAAAGTGGGGTGTGCAGCTCACTTGCTACCCATAAAAAAAGCCACAGAAATATGAAAAGATGTGGATGTAAGCAAAATTCTACTTTAATAATACTCTTACAGTATATTGTTTTGATGGAAATTATTTTGTTTGAGTGAAGGTTCTACAAGTCATATAATAAACTTGTGATTGACAAAGACAATATTAGGACTTTTGCAGACATGTGTAAGCAGTGTTATGACAAATATGTCACTGTGCGTAGAAATTAAGGAAGCATATATCAAAGGCAAAAAAATGTACCTATAGGAGGGCTGATCAGGTGACTCACAGATTGATTTCTGCAGATACTTTTTTTTTTTTTCCTTTTTTGAAGCAGAATAGTAGAAGTTGGCTAGCAAAGAACATTCCCAAAACAGGTGGTGTCACGCAAGACATCTCTACTTCTACATGCAGCATCCAGTACCATAGTGTTTGGGACAATTAATATAATAGGCACTAATTTTATTGAGAAATGGTGATTCTTCCATACGTAATGTGTCTTTCTGTTTTGTTTTTTCTTTTTTCCTAACAATGAGAAATCCCTCCCTGTCTCAGTTACAGCTCTTTTGGCAATAATCTGCTACAATTTAAGTATTTTCAGTATTACTCAGTACAGCACTGGCTGGAAACATTTTATAGCCATCTGCTGAGGCTATCCTATGTCCTCCACCCATACAGAGCTCTCTTGCTTAGTTTTGTTACGTAGTTTGGGATAAAGTAAATGAGATGCAACCTTTTGCCAAAATTTCATCTGAACCCATACCTGTATGCTTGAGACGTGAAAAACCAATTAAATATATCTGTATTGTTTCATTTCATGTGTAACTATGTACTTTCTAGTTCTGGCTGGAGCAAGAGGTGAATATTGTATCTTTTCCAGCACAGTCTAAACAGTGAGATCTTGGAAGTGGCATATGAGCCTGATTTCAGACCAAAGAAGTTCAATTAAGTGTCTGAATTGAAAGAAGTCTCTATACATTTTCAAGTTAATCCACATTTCACTTGTACTTGAATCATCTATTCTTTTAAACTGAAGTCTTATTTCATAAGGCAGGTGAAAAAATCAACTCCTAAAATGGATACAGAATATGATATCAAAAGGCAAACTGACAACTGCTTTAACTTGGGTCTTAATTGAAGCCAGAGAGACTTGTTTCTAGATTCTAAAAAACTTGATCTTTAGAATAAAAAAAATATGATGTAATTAAGGGACCTGAAAGTGTTTGATGTATAACTGAAGTCATAACATTTATGCTTGTATTTTGCTTACAGAAGCAGAAGTGAACTCACAAAATTGGGCTTAAGTTGGTCTTAAGCACACATAGATTTCTTGTTGGTCCTCTCCTTGAAGGTGACTGTCACCTCAAATTATGAGTTTTAAGATTAATTAAGCTCTTCGTTGTTGATGTCACCAGACAAGTTTAATAGTAATATTTGCTTTGTAAAATGTTGTCTTAGTATTTTTCTTACTATTTCTATTGCTGGACATTCTAATTTTCTTGATATTTTTGTTATACTTCCTGATACACACTCAGCAAATGATTTTGTTGATCTTAATCTCTATGTTCTCTCAAAATAAAGCATAAAAGGGCTTTGTGACTACCTAGGCTCCTTTACCTTCCATTCTTGAAGATATATAAGTAGGGACCTACCAAATTCATGGCAGAAGTGGGGTGTGGTGTGGCTCCTTTAATCTTGCAGGCTCCCCTGCACATGACCCGCCCCCCCACACTGATTGGTGGAGGGGCCCCACTTGTAGTTTTCTCCTGATCAGCAGGGAGGAAAAAATTGTGGTTTTAGCTTTGGTGTGGTTTTTGCCTCCCACCACTGATTGGCTGAGGGGCCCCAGATGGTCCTGCTGTTAGCTGCTGACTGGCACAGAGGCAAAAACAGTACCCTGTTTAAAACTGTGGTCTAAGCTTCCCAGCTGATCAGGAAGGAGCATCGGGATCCTCAACTATTCAGCACCAAGGGGCTGTGCAAAGGGCAAGTTGTGCTGTGAACTCAGTAGGTCCCCATAGATAAGGATCAAAGCTGAAGGAATTCAGTGCAAGTCATTCCACTAGTTTCAGTGGATTTGGACCAGGTCCCTTATCCTTAAGGCACATAAGCCACTATGCTTGGAAAAAGAGAAAAGAAACAGAAATGTCAGACCACAGCTAAAGCAAATAGAGTTAGATAGGAGAATTTTGCACCTTGGTGTGAAATACAGTGTGATTTCAACAGTTGAATTAAGATACAAACATTATGAAATCAATGACTCAATTGGCCTGTGTTACACCGTGTACAAAATGAAATACATTTAGAAACAGACCCGTGACTTGGGTTGTTATTATTATTCATTACATTTATATCACACCCTCCTCCATATGGGCAACAGGAAACAGAATTAAAAAGATAATAATAAAATTTTGAGTTATCTATGACAGTATTAAATGAGAAATGTAAAAGGAGAAAAATGGCATTTTAGCTGCTGCTTTATTTCTTTCTTAGGATTATTTTCTGTAATGAAAGACTGTATTGAAAATAGTTTAGAAAAGTTGCACTTAAAAATAAGGCTGGTATTTAAATGCTAATATGGCTAATTATTATATTGCTAATGGTGGCAGAATGTGCAGTACTGGCCCATAAAAGAGAGTATCATAATCAGAATATTGGATGCAACTGAACCCTTTGTTCTATAGTTTTAGTTTCACAGATTTTAAGGTCAGGTGGGAGTATAAGATTATGTAGTCTGACCTCCTGTATATCACAGGAGGTTGCACCAAGTCACTTCCCATAACTTCAGTTATTAAGAGACTAAGTTGATATCTGTCACAGGCAGAGATCAGGAGAGACCAGTCACCACCAATGCAATGGCAGAGAATTGACCAGATATGTGACTATACTCTGATCTAAACACAATGTTGAATTGGTTTAAGTAAAGCTGCAGTGTAGCTAAGCTTCCTGACTGACAGTGCACCTGACCTGCTGTGAAACCCTACACATCTACCTTCTAAAAGCTCTGCAAATACTATATAACTACTGCTGCCATAAAATTCACTTCAGACTTTTAACTAATGGTGGCAGAGCTCAGACCAGTCAAACTGTAAATGATGTTAGGGACTATTGTTAGAGACTGTCTATCCCAACACCTCATTTCTGTACTAAGTACAGATTGGAATTGAAGTGACTGCTCATGTATATTACAGACACGACTGATAGCATCGTTTATATTTAAGGTTATCTGATGATTCCCAAGGCAAATCCTGTTTTTCAAACTTTAAGCTTTCATCTTTAATCTTCCATACGGGGTGCTGCTTCAGGCAGAATTGACCTGAAAAGTTAAAACCCTTCTGAGGAAAAAATAGGGGAAATATTGTTTTCTCTGTGTATTAAAGTATGTTTACATGCAACCATTTTGCTCAGCAACCCTACGATCCCCATGTCTTGGAGCAGAACTTTGAATTTCATGTGAACATGTTTTTATCTGTTCCTGTTTGGAGGGGTGGGGGTCTTCTATTTGGTTAATATTACAAGTCTTTGGGAAACAATATAACTTTGGGATTTGATATTGGTTAGTTTGGCAGCTATATTTTTGGAACATTCCATCTATACTGGGCTCGCCAATCCAAGGACCACAGTATTTGCAAGGATTTCCCTGACATAGCCCAGGGTACTAAAGGTGTGTGAAATGGGCTGTATTTGATTCAGATATGGATTCATCCCAGATTGGGAACAGTGATTCAATTAGTTGATTCACAGTTCTGTCCCAATTCGATTCAGCTGAATCCAAATCTGAAGATTCAATGGTGATTCAGAGAATCAGCAATTTGGCCATAGGCACAGCTTTAGATGTTTTTTCTACATACCTGGAGGTACCAAGCGTGGCTCATGAATGCTGCAATGGTGGGGCCACTTCCAGTCCATTTCCAGGTCTGCTGCTGAGCACACAGGGGACGACCCCCACCCTACACACACACTCCCGTGGGATGCTCCATTTGCCCCAGCATCTCAGCATTCACAAGATGCCTGGTACCTTGAGGTACGTAGAAAAAACATTTAAGGCTATGTCTATGTCTGAATCCTCAAATCTTTCTGAATCTCTCCAAATTGATTTGAAGAGATTAAAGGGTCTCCTTATTTGATTTGGATTCAGAGATTCAGAAAATGGGTAGAAGGAAACTGTACTGTTTTCTTGATATATAAATCCCCTCCCTACCCCTTATCTTAATGGGTGTCAGCAATCTCAAACAGACAGACAACAAGATTCAGACTTACAGGAATAGCTCAGGACAAAAGAATTGTGGGAGAAATTAGTTAAACTTGAACTGAATGAGGAACCTGTGAAAGGGTGGGCAGACTACGACACTAAGCCATTTGGGGGCAAAGTACAAGACTGCAGTGGGAAGCAAATAGAAGGATTAAAAATGGTCATATTTCAGAGGGAAAATAAGAGGATCTGTGGCCACTGGCCACTAGATATTCTTCCTTCAAAAACATATTGTGGATATGAAGGGGGCAAACAGAAGTTACATTTGTCATGTGAAAGACCACCTGAAAGTATTCTACAGCCATGTTCTGACACATGCATGACTGCAGAGCACTTTAAATGTGGCCAATCACACAATAAATTAAACCCTCATCAAATGAGGGATAAGATAAAGGTGCTCCACTTTGGAGCACCTTAGAGAACTTCTGTTCCCTAGAGTCAGCCTGTAGTTGCATCAGCCCAGGCCCACCCCCCTGCTAAGGTTCCAGCCATGTTGCTGACCCAGCTGAGTGTCAAAACCAGCATGTGATGACATTTTAATTTTTTTTTTGTTTTGCTTTTTTAAACATCTAGGGAATTATACAGACACATAGAAATTACATTATAAGAACTTTAGGGCTATAAAGTCAATCCCTCAAAAAATAGGCAGTATCATTTGTCCTGTGGAAAAATAGTATGTGATCAGAAAATAAAGACTATAATATAAGATCATAACACATGCATGTAATGACTTCAAATTGAAGTGTTACCAGCATATCTTTACATTATTTTTACATTATTACTATTATTATGAGACTAGTGACTGTTTATTTCTATGGAAACATATTCCCATTTTATCCCACAATATATATAAATCTCAAAAGTGGCACAAAGAAAGCTCAAAAAGCCTTTAGAGGTCTTTAACTCAGGCCACCTATTCTGCATTCAATTTTAGCAAATAAGCATTGCAATGTGATGATGTTTCCATAATAATGCATAGAAATTTTCAAAGTGTAATATCACCCCAGAAGAGTTCTGCATCCCAGGTTCTCATCCCTAGACTAGGTTCATAAATACACATACTGGGTTGTAATTATCTTAACATTGTAATTCAGTTCCACACTCCAATTTCTTTGGGTTTGTTCACTGTTAATAAAAAAATTCAACCAAACTCAAAATAGCAGTCAGTGTTGAAGAAAACTGTAATAATATTTTACTTTTTAATGTTTGCAAGGTGCTTTGAAGATAATATGCGACTGCGCATTTTTTATCAGTATAATGCCTTTTATCCTGAATGTTCTTAACAAGGCTTCTAACACATAGCACCACTGATTATGTAGCTACCTATTAGATGGAGAATGACACCCAATTGGTATAGAGCATGAGGCACACCAGAAGATGCAAGATAAAATCTTGACCAGGGTCTTACTCTTACAATAGTGGCTGAAGAAAAGGCATATCTTCCCAATACTCCCATTTTTATTTTATCCAAAAAATCTCTCTATTTAATCAAACTAATTTGTGTTACTATTTGTCCTTGCACTCCCAGTTATGGGGTCAAGATCTCATTGTATTAAGCCCTGTACAAAAGCAAAACAAAAACATGGGTTCTTAACCCAGAGAGTTTACAGTCTTGGGCTAACAGCAAAAGGCAGTGAATGGATGTTGGGAAGTACAAAGGTACAATGAGGACTGTATAAGTGTGCAAGATAGGCAAATATCTTTGCCCAGGACAAGGCTAATTGCTGACAAGTTTTTGTAAGATTTATTGAAAAAGAGAGTTTAGGGAGAGAGGATTTGTCTATGGAGAACTCCTCATAAATAGAAGAGTACATAAGAGCTTGAAGTGATTGAAGAGCTTGTCATCATGGGACAATCAAACCTGTCCCCTAACAGTTTCTTATGATCTTATCCCTTTGATGATGGATAAAAAAAAAATGATAGGCATGGTGGGGATGGACTTTAAGCAACTGAACTGGTTTGGTTGCAAAAGGAGTAGAGTCTGTTCTTGCAGGGGAAGCCAGTATTTCAAAATTATCCCTTAGTCTTTAGCCCATGCTCACCAGATCATTATATGGGGCTGACTTCTGGCATTTATTCTATTGATTCCACATGGAAGAGATGTGGGAGCCCCTGCACCATAGCCCCATGGGCAGTCTGCATCTGTAACAGATACAGTCCCCTGTAGCTGACTGTTGCCAGAGGAATGCCCAAAGGACCTCTATGCACCTAAAAAGTGTGGAGCCTGTTTACTCTGTAAAGCTAGCTACGTCTTCTGTGTGATATATAAAGAGGACAGAAAGTTGATTCAGCCAATTTCCTACCTCCAACTTGGTATTTAGGAAGTAATTTCTGATCTAAGGAGAATGCAAGGCTACAATCTTTTCCTTCTTATCCATGTTTTCTATACCTAAAGGATAGCTAAAATCTAGCTCAGAGTTACTAAGAAATCCACTAATTCCTATAGAAATCAGTGGCAGACCTCCACGTGATTTCTGTGAGAATAGCAACAAGCTCCAAGTTTTTGTCAGCTTTCAAGGCACTACAGTGTGGCTGTCTATACAGAATATTTTAAAAAAATAATAGTGAAATGCAGCTAGGGCCAAATATACATAGACAAAACTTTAATGCAAAACCAAATTGTATTTCCTTATTATTTTTAAAGAATGCCTGATTTCTTTGTCAGCAATGAAAGGTAATTAAATCAAGCAAACCTTAGGGGAATTTTCAAACAAATAACAAAAAGAGAAAGTTATAAGGATGCTGGTGACTAGGAAGAGAAATGAAGAAATAGAAAATAGGTATCGGCAAAGCAGAATTCTCATTCTCAAAGCATATTCCCTCTACTGTTACTAAAAAGAGTATGTAAAAGGGACTCTAGCATTTTTAAAATTAAATATAGAGGCAAAGATTCTTACTTAATAATGAAAAACACTTCTAGATGTTTTTTAAAACATCCAGCATTAAGTATTAGTTATGTGAAATGTTGTATCATAGACTTCATTCAGATTGCTCGATGGCAATGGACTGAAATTTCACTTCCTGTTTCTCATGCATCATCCTCAATAATATCAATTGTGTCTCACCTCCAAGTTTTTTGTTTGTTTTTATTTGTTTTTGTTGTTGTTTTGGGTAAAAGCATTATTTTGTATTGAAGGGGCTTTATTACTTTCTGCCCAATTCTTACCACTTGCATAATACAGTTGGATTAGGATTTCAAAAAAGAATCTTAAATGCTGTTGTTTATCATTTTGTCATGGAATATTTGAATGAAAATTAGTTCTAAGAATGCCACAAATTCTTACAATGATTTTGCACAATTTTAAAAGATGGTTTCTTTCCAATAACCCTGCTACACTAGTTAACATGATGACAGAAAAAAAATTCAAAGCATTTAAAATGAAGATCCAAATATGAAATTGAAAGTGGCTCAGAGAAGGGACCACATGCTATCAGACTTCAGTGCGGTCACTTGAGAATTCATGGATTATATATTATTGTTTACGTATAGACTTATTTCTCCATAATCTGTACATATATGCCTATTGAGTACTTGAAAACTTTACCCAGTGTCTGCAAGCCTAAGTCTCTGCCCATGAGCCAAGAACAAAATACCCTGATACTACAAACCCAAGCTCAAAGCTATTCTCCCACTTTTTAAGCAATAAAGCTTTATTAATTGTAACATTGTCAATCAATTTCCAATTTTAAAAATGTTAAAGCTGTACTACAAATCTGGGACATGTCAAACAACAAAAATTGTGAGCCTATGAATTAAACAGGTATAGTCTAATGCTAAATATCTAAATAGTATTTAGTAAGAGTATACATGAGAAAGTGTAATATTGTACTTGTCAAATGCCATGTGAGTCAGCATTTCATCTGTTTTTGCCACCTTCTTTCCTTGTCTTCAAGCGTAGATTACTTGGATCATTCTTACCTGAGTGTCTGTTTCTTCTTTGAACATTTTCTGTCTGATGGTTCAATGCAAAATAAACAATTTCTCTCTACTATCAATATGAATGAAAAATGAATGACATTTATACCTGGTGTTTCCTATCCATAGGGTTAAATGCACTAGCCACAGACTAATTTGAAAACGGGGCTGTGGGAGATGGTCCCCCTATACAAGGAAAATTTCTGAGTAACAAATTAGCTTCCACAAATGGGAAAGTTAGTGTTCTGGTATATTACTGCAAATATAATCTGAAACCTTATAATCTGAAAACTAAATGACGCTGTCTTCTAAAACCTTACTTGCCTTTTGTGCACAGTTTGCAATTGGCTGATCTCTTGATAACTATGACATCCTCTGTGCACGAGTGTGACTTGTGATTCTGTGTATTTGTCATAGATATGAGCATTACAGTCTGCCTTTATTAAAATGTACTGCTTGTTGCAAAAGAAAGCCTGTTGAAAAGATGGCTATAAATGCCCTGAAGCAAGTAGAAAGAAAGCTGGCTAAAGTCATCAGGGCAGCAAATTCTAATCAAGAAATAAATCCTTTAATACAGGTCAACACAGCAGAATGGGATAGGCAGTAAAATATGAAGACGTTTAAAGAAATCTCACCTCTTACAATATTAGGGGCATTGATAACTATTATTTTTTATTTACTAGCTTAGATGGGCAAAGAACATAAGCGTGATTGGAAAAAGCGAGCATAGAAAGCTTCAGATAAAGAAATATTTCATAACAGTGTGTTTCTTATTCTAAAGTATATAATTTGTTTGTTTTTAAAAATAATTCAGATGTATGGTACAAATGTTCTGGGACAAGTGCACTAGACAAGAGCAACAACTATTCCAAATACTTGGAAAGATTTCCTTATCGTTGTACAAAATTGTAAGTTTCTAGCAACATAAGTATTTCATAAAGACCTGTGGCTAGTGTTATCAAAATGTATAGGAATTTTAAACTGGAACGCACAACTTCTCAGGAAGGTGGTTTTATGTAAGTACATATACTCAATTTCACTCTTTCTATTGAAAAAATGAAAATATATTACAGTGATGCTTGAACATAATTCCTGATATAATTGAAGGTTTGTAATGGCAACATTGCAGTCCAAAGGACCAAATACTCCATTGACTGAAACTGCCATTTTATATTTATTATTTTAATGCCTTTAAACCATATAATCATAACTTGTAGTGACCTAGAAAACCCATCAAAGAAATAGGAAAAAATAAAGAATTTTACCCCTGGCCATCATGTGCAGTTAAAGGTGCAATGAGATCTAATGCATGACCACACAATCATGCCTCCCACCATGACACACATGCAAGACAGCATATATGATTGTGGGATCCCACGTTAGTTCCTATTGTACCTTATTGCCAATTGAGGGGCTCCTAGCTGGGGGCGGGGAGGGGTGCCCCATGCACTCCCAAGCCTGGGAGAGTATTGTAGCTATGATCCCCAAGGCTTGGGATTTCATGCAGCCCAGAGCAGCCATGCCCATTGACTGCCAGGATCCGACATTCACAGCTGTGGGACTCTAGTTCCCCATGCTCCCAGGACCCAGAATTAGTAGCTGCTGGAGCTAAGAGTCCCCAGTACTTGCAGGACTCACAGCCCCCAACTGGACAAGGGGATAGGGTTCCCAGCCATGTGAGAGATCCTTCTACATGCCCAAATTAAAACTCGATAGCACCGAGCTATAAAGTTAGTATTGCATATCTTGAAGATCTAACCTTATTGCTGTTTGGAGACTTTTACTGTGAATAGATATAATTTGTATCTGTAGCTGACCTCCAGGTAATTATGTAATTAACTAGTTAATTCTGCAATATCTGTAATGTGTAGAGGGGCCTTTGAGCAATAATTGTATATTTCAGCATTTCAAGGCTTAGTTAGATAGTATAAGCATTTTCATTTGGAGTGGATCATCAAATGGGAAAAAGAAAATCTATGCAGCTGCCTTGAAATCACTTTATACCATCTGAACATTCTATCCATCTTGTCGATATTTTTAAGTGTCATGTCCTTAGAGGAAATTATAGCTATTGTATTCATTGTAGTGAAACTGTACTGCAATGAAATACTGAAGCTAATCTGGAAGCTCATTATAAATGTATCTACCATGGGGATAAACCAAATCCTGTTAATCTGTTCTATTTTCAGCAATTCTATTTTCATGCCATAATATGTCTTGTGCCCAAATTGAGGTGCAAATCAGTCGTAGTGAATTTGTGGTTCATCAAAATAACTAAATTCCACCCTATTTCACAGACACCCATCCCCCCAACCAAAAAATAAAGCATAAATCTTAAAAGGCTAAGACTATCCAGTTTAATTTCTGAGATTCCATTTTCTAATTGAATGTCTAAAATTAGATCAAACATTTTTCAGACAACAGTTGGCACTAGTTACTTTGTTCTGATGATATTCTTGAATATACTACCAGAGAGGATCTCTATGAAGGAAGCCAGCTAGAATTCAGTGTTACTAATTCTGATGAATATACTATTTTGGCTGGTTTTCTTCTCTGTTTTTTTTTTTTTTTTTTGTATTTTTAAATACAGTACAACCATCAGAAATTATATAATATGACAGTTGTATAATGGGTGTGTATCAAACATGAATTATGTACATCTCACAATTAGTAATAAAGGGAAAAAAGGGAATAGAAAAAGGGTGAAAAGGAAGAAAAAGAAAGAAGAAGAGAAGTGTCCACTGACTATTTTAATACCAAAATCTAAGAATTCCTTCTAAATTTCACTTAACTTTTTTCAAAGCTGTTAAAACTCCTAAACATGAAGTTTTCCATAGATGACAAATATGCCGTGTTGTATCAGATTTCAACCTTTGGCAATGTCCTACCCTTCCAATGCAATAATACAATCCTCTATGTCACTCATAAGGCACACTGTAAGAGTGCAATCTGGAAAGAATTCAGTTTAAATGCCTCTGGGATATAAACAATAACATATACTTACTAAATATATCACTGCCCTGTTCAAATCCATGTTACCAGTAGTTATAATGTTTTCCAAAAAAATTATATTAGGGCATGACCAAAACATGTGACTATGTGTTGCTTGCAATGTATCACATCTCCAAGATGCATCTACCTGCAGTATATTTATTTTTTCAACTTCAGAGGGAACCCAGTGCAGACAAAATATTATCTTTTGCTGAATAAGACAAAAGATCAACTGTTTGGATGGAGAGGGAAGGGATTAGGGGGCAGATCAAGGCCCCCAGTGAGGGAGGGAGTGGGGCAGGGGCAGGTTATGGGATGGAGATACAGGAGGCTCATCCAAGGGCATAGGGTGGGGGCCAGCTCCCTGCTGCTATGCACACAACAGGGGAGGCATGGGAGCATGTGCCCCCTTGGATTTGTGCGCGGGGCAGATGGGCTTCAGACTGGGGCTCTGCGCCATGCTGTCTTTACCCCAAAAGCCATGCAACTCCATGTCTCTCCTGCTGCTGGGTGGGCAGAGGACATGGTGTGGCTAGCACCTGACACCTGAAGCAAATGCAAGAGAGCTCAGAGCCCAAGCCCACCATGGGCAGCCCACCTCTGCCCCATGCACAAATCTGGGGATCACATGCCCTCCATGCTCCCTCTGGAGGTGCATGCAGTGGCAGGGAGCCACCTCCCCTGTGCCCTTGAATGAGCTATGTATAGCTCTATCCTGCTTTCTGGCCCAGCCCTGGGATCCCATTCACCCCTGCCTCAGCCTTACCCCCATTCACTCCCTCACTGTGGGAACATAGGGCCTCTGCAAGATATGCTAGGAAATCTGGTGGTCACACCAGACGACAAAGCTAACCTCTTTAACAATTTCTTTGCCTCCATCTTTTTGAGCAGGGACCAGGGTATCCCCCACACTGGGATCCCTAACAGACCCAGGGCAGGTGCAGCCAGGCCCAGGGATAGTGAGGACCTAGTTGGAGAACTTCTGGTGGGTCTAGACATGTCCAAGTCATCTGGTCCTGATGATATCCACTCCAGAGTGCTGAGGGAATTAGCAGAGGTCATTGTGGGACCTCTGGCACAGCTTTACGAGCACTCTTGGTGCTTTAGAGATGTGCTGGAGGACTGGAAAGGGTCCAATGTGGTCCCCATTTTCAAAAAAGGGAGGAAGGAGGACCCAGGAAACTATAGGCCTGTTAGTCTTACCTTGGTCCTAGGGAACCTCTTTGAGAAAATTATCCAAGAGCACATCTGCAAGGGACCGGCAGGTGCGATCATGCTTAGGGGCAACCAACATAGGTTCATTCAAGGCAGGTCCTGTCAGACCAACCTGGTGGCCTTCTACAACAAAGTCACAAAATCTTTGGATGCAGGTATCATGGTGGATGTAGTCTTTCTGGACATTAGGAAGGCCTTCAACACTTTCTCTTGCCCCATTCTCATTAAGAAATTAGGTGACTGTGGTGTTGATGGGTCAGATGGGTCACAAATTGGCTGGAGGGCAGCACCCAGAGCGTGGTAGTGGATGGGTCATTTTCAACCTGGAGGGATGTGGGCAGTGGGGTCCCTCAGGGCTCAGTCATCTTCATCAGCAACTTGGACGAGGGGGTGAAAAGTACCTTGTTCAAATTCACAGATGACACTAAAATGTGGGGAGAACTGGGCACGCAGGAGGAGAGGGACAGGCTGAAACTAGATCTAGACAGGGTACAGGGGTGCGGAGACAAGAAGAGGATGAGATTCAATACTGACAAGTGCAAGGTACTACACCTGGGGAGGAAGAACCAGCAACATACCTACAGGCTGGGGAACTCCCTTCTAGTCAGCACAGAGGCAGAAAAGGATCTTGTTGTCATTATTGATTCCAAAATGAACTTGGGCCACCAATGTGCGAACAGGGTCAGGAAGGCTAACCGTACCTTGTCATGCATCCACCGATGCCTCGCAAGCAGGTCCAAGGAGGTGATCCTCCCCCTCTATGCGGCACTGGTCAGGCCACAATTGGAATACTGCATCCAGTTCTGGGCGCCGCAATTCAGAAGGGATGTGGACAGTATCAAGAAAGTCCAGAGAGCCACTCGCATGATCA